>NC_142047.1:64123488-64820988 GCF_982192425.1 Myodes glareolus | reverse complement strand
ACCCTAACCCTAACCCTAACCCTAACCCTAACCCTAACCCTAACCCTAACCCTAACCCTAACCCTAACCCTAACCCTAACCCTAACCCTAACCCTAACCCTAACCCTAACCCTAACCCTAACCCTAACCCTAACCCTAACCCTAACCCTAACCCTAACCCTAACCCTAACCCTAACCCTAACCCTAACCCTAACCCTAACCCTAACCCTAACCCTAACCCTAACCCTAACCCTAACCCTAACCCCTAACCCTAACCCTAACCCTAACCCTAACCCTAACCCTAACCCTAACCCTAACCCTAACCCTAACCCTAACCCTAACCCTAACCCTAACCCTAACCCTAACCCTAACCCTAACCCTAACCCTAACCCTAACCCTAACCCTAACCCTAACCCTAACCCTAACCCTAACCCTAACCCTAACCCTAACCCTAACCCTAACCCTAACCCTAACCCTAACCCTAACCCTAACCCTGTTTAAACAGTGTTTGTGTGTATATATCTGGACAACTCACAGGTGTCTATTATTTTCTTCCCCTATGTGTGTTTTAGTGATGAAACCTAGGGATTCATTTGACTGAAATTGGACTCAGTTGCGCTTATTCAGCATTAAAAATTATTTATGTATGTAGGAGTGTGCATATGCCACCACCCAAGTTTAGAAATAAAAGGAAAAAAACTTGTAGGAGGAATATGGATCACCCAGAGATAGAACACAGGTCATCAGGCTTATCAGCAACCAATTTTACTGAATGAGGCAATTATTTGGCATTCAATTGTGGTTTTTGAGAAAGTGTTATAAACAAATGTTTAGTCCCCAGAATAAACAAATTAAAAAGATGTTTGCTCATATAAACATTTTCCTATGCAAAGAGGATTTATTATTCAAACTATACTGTATTCCTCTATCCTTGTATGAAATTAAGTTTACAATCTGAAAAGAGAACGATAGTTTGCTATTATAATATTCCTCATAATCTTATTTGAGGACCAGTGAAATCACTCCTTGGAAAAGGTCTGTGGTGTGCAAGGATGGAAAACTGACCTTTATCATCATATTAAGAGGACCAAAAGTGGAAACTTCAAAGTGGTCTTCTGGTCTCCACGTATCTGCATTGGTCCTAAAAACCCATAATCACATTGCACACACACCATAAATCTTTGTTACAAAATAAATCTTAGTGCCATTACATTATCTGACATTCTTGGATAATTTCCTTAGAAGGCAATTCTTTAAGATAAAATGACAAATGGTTAACTAATGGGGACAGGGGAAACATGAAACATCAGTATATTTGTATATATATTCTAAAATATATATATTTATACACAGACACACATGTGTAAAACATCAAGCTATGGTATGAGATACACAGTTGAATGTTGATTATTCTACTTTATTACATGTCTACCAGATAAATGAAAATACTGTTTTGAATACACACACAAGATCATTAATATTTCTTATATTCTCTTCTATTAAGCATTTTAACATTGTTAAATTGTGTTGACAAAACAGCACATGTTGGGATTACATCATCTACCCTTAGACTTTACTCAGGAGGTAGACACATGAGGATAATAAGTTCAAGTGTACCTCTGAATCATTACTGACATCTAAGCAAATCTGAATAACAAACAAGAAAATCTCAAAGGAATTTGAGAATTTGTGGAAATATGAAAAGCAAAACCAGGAGCAACAACCCACAACAATTTCATAGATACTCTTACTTGAAAAGTATGATAACGCACTGCCTGATATTTAGATAAAAAAAAATGAACCACATATATGATGGGGTTACCATTCTACTTATCACTAAGTAAAAACACAATAGATTGATAAAAGTCACAGAAGAAATATAAGGACCACAAAATAAGCTTCACTAAATGGATCTGTCACACTTGGAGCACACTTTAGTATCTACCTCAAATGTTTCAAAATAGAAACCACAATGCAGTGATCTCTTTCATCAGTCTTCAGTGAGCATAGCAAACAATTGACCTTCTTCAAGGTTATGATGAAAAATAAATGAAACACTATTTTTTTCTTGAAGCTGAAGACAACTGTTATGTCTAAAGTCTTTACAAAATCATTTTCAGGAATAGAGCTTTCTTTTGTGTGACTTTATTCCTATGTCCTGACTTGGAATTGATACAAATAGGCCTTAAAATATTTAGAGCACTAGAAACATGCCTGGGTAGTTAAGAAATGTTCACTTCCAGGACCAAGGTATAATTTTTGATAACTTCCTGTAATTTCTGCTAGAAAATCCTAGGGTCTAACATTATCAGAAACCACCATGCATATTCACATACACACACAAGCACACTGTTACCACATAACCACAATTAAAACAACTCTTTAATGTGTATATGTTCCACACCTTCTTTAACCATTCTTCTATTGAGGGGCACCTAGGCTGTTTCCAGGTTCTGGCTATTACAAATAGTGATGCTATGAACATAGTTGAACAAATGCTTTTGTAGTATGTTTGGGCATCTCTAGGGTATATTCCCAAGAGAGGAATTGCTGGGTCCTGAGGGAGGTTGACTCCCAGTTTCCTGAGAAACCGCCACACTGATTTCCAAAGTGGCTGCACAAGTTTGCATTCCCACCAACAATGGATGAGTGTTCCCCTCATTCCACATCCTCTCCAGCATAGGCTATCATTGGTGTTTTTAACTTTAGCTATTCTGACAGGTGTAAGATGGTATCTCAAAGTGGTTTTGATTTGCATTTCCCTGATCGCTAAGGAGGTTGAGCATGACCTTAAGTGTCTTCTGGCCATTCGAAGTTCATCTGTTGTGAATTCTCTGTTCAGATCAGTACCCCATTTTTTAATTGGGTTAATTAGAGTTTTAGTGTCTAGTTTCTTGAGTTCTTTGTATATTCTGGAGATCAGACCTTTGTCTGATGAGGGGTTGGTGAAGATCTTCTCCCAGTCAGAAGGCAGCCTTTTTGTCTTACTGACAGTGTCCTTTGCTTTACAGAAGCTTCTCAGTTTCAGCAGGTCCCATTTATTCATTGTTTCTCTTATTGTCTGCGCTACTGGGGTCCTACTTAGGAAGTGGACTCCTGTGCCTATACACATTAGAGTTTTACTCAGCGGTAAAAAATAATGACATCTTGAATTTTGCATGCAAATGGATGGACATAGAAAACGCTTTACTGAGTGAGGTAAGCCAGACCCAAAAAGAGGAATATGGTATGTATTCACTCATAAGTGGATTCTAACCATAGTTAAAGGTCTTTGAGCCTATTATTCGTGATCCTAGAGAAGCTAAATAAGAAGACGAACCTGATGAAGATTTTTTAGCTATCCGCCAGGAGGTAGGAAATAGTCAAGAGTCCCAGGTAACCTTGGGTGCATGGGGGGGGGGTGGGAGGGTTGTTGGAAGGGGAGAGGGTTAGAGAGAAGGGAGTAGGGGAGGAATGGAGAAAGCTCGGCTGACCGGGATGGGGGGAAGGGAGGAAGGATGAATGTGGGATCAGGGAAGAATATATTTCAACTAAGGGAGTCATATTAGAGTTTACAGGAAACTTGATTATATATGGGATCCCAGGTCCAAGGAGAGATCCCCAGATTGTTCTCTGGACAGAGGAGGGGGTGCCTGAACCGGCCTTGGCCCGTGACCATACTGATGAATATTTTGCTTATCACCATAGATCCCTCATCTGGCGTTGGATGACGATACAGATGGAGGCTCGCGTTGGAGCACGGAACTGAGCCCCCCAAGATCCAAATGGAAGGAAGAAAATGACGAAGGACTGTGAGGGATACTATCACCCACTGATACAAGGGGTCGGATCTAATGAGAGTTTACCAAGGCCAGATGGACCGTGACTGAACGAGCATGTGATCCAACCAGATTCTCTGAATGTGGCCGGATTTTCTGAATGTGGCTGGCCTGCAGTCTTACTGAGAAGCCATTGACAATGACACTGGGACTGGTTTCCTCTGCATATACTGGATTTTTGGGATCCAGTCTGTTTGGATGCTCACCTTCCTGGACCTGGAGGGAGGGGGGAGGAACTTGGACTTCCCACAGGGCAGGAGACCCTGACTGCCCTTGGGGACAAAGAGGGAGGAGAAGAGGGAGGGGGGGAGTGGGAGGGCATTGGGAGGAGGGGCGTAAATGGAAACTCTTTATAATTTAATAAAATTACTTTCAAAAAAAAAAACAACTCTTTAAACTTATTTTCACCCATGAAAGTTTTTCTCTTGTAAGAATTCATTTCTATAATACAGGTGTTAAGTCACCTAATGACTTACAGAGTTTTTCTTCACCATGAAGCAATCAGGTAGGCTTGAAGTCTGAGTAATCAATTCTTCTAAGTTGATGGAACCGTTTGAGAAGACTTAGGAAATGCTATCCTGCTGGAGGAATTAAGTCCCTGGGGAAAGGCTTTTCTAGTTTACATTCCCTGTTTCATGCTGTAGGTTAAGGATTTGAGTTCTTAGCTACCTATTTTAGAAGTCATGCTAGACACTTGTAGCCATAACACTTTCTTTCTTTTCTTCTGTCTTTTTTTTTGAGAAAGTGCTTCTCTTTAGCATTGAAGTCTGTTCTAGAACTAGCTCTTGTAGGCCAAGCTGGTCTCAAACTCACAGAGACCCACCTGCCTTTACCTCCTAAGTGTGGGATTAAAAGTGTGCACCACCACTGCCCAGCTGCAATGTCACTTTCATGGCAATCTTGCATTCCTCTGGAACAAAAGGCCAAATTAATTTTTATAAGTTGACCTAGACATTATATCACATCAACAGAAGAGGAACTAATATAAATCAATAAAGTTTTACACCTGAATCAGTGATTCCATTTAATTGAAGAGAAATATAAAATCTAAAAGGGTTACATTATTGTTTAAATTCATAGTGCAAGTGTTACAGCTCTGGGGTGGGGAGTTATCCTGACTGCCAGAAGTCAAACTATACCTACAGCTATGATACAAATGTACTCTGGATATTTACAACTGTGTGGAGAAAGATACCCTGATCTGATGTGGGATTTCCCTCTGTGTGCTGTGATTACCATGAATGAAAAAAGAAACTGCCTTGGCTTGTTGATAGGGCAGAACTTAGGTAGGCAAGGAAAACTGAACAGAATGCTGGGAGGAAGAAGAGAAGAGTAAGAGAGAAGCCATGGAGCTGCTGAAGACAGATGCTGAGAATTTTACCCAGTAAGTCACAGTCACATGGCCTTACACAGATTAATAGAAATGGGTTAAATTAATATGTAAGAGTTAGCCAATAAGAAGTCAGAGCTAATGGGTCAATCAGTGATTTAATTTATACAGTGTTTGTGTGGTTATTTCAAATCTAAGCTAGCCAGGTGGCTGGGAACCAAACCAGCAACCTCCCTACAACACTGAGTGTCAGAAGTCAGGCTACACCTAAAGTTGTGAATGGAAGGTATCTTGTGATGTGGAATTTCCCTCTGTGTGCTGTGAACATGTTTTATTAGCAATGGTAAATAAAGAAGTTACTTTATTAGAGAGAGAGAAGGAGGGAGGGAGGGAGAGAGAGAGGGAGAGAGAGAAGGAGAGAGAGAGACTAGGTGTAGTAAAAGAGATGTAATTTAGTTGTTCAAGCAGAAAGATGCAAAACAGAACCTTACTGATAAGCCACAGCCTGTGGTGAGATTAATAGAAATGGGTTAATTTAAAATGTAAGAATTAGTTAATAAGAATCTTGAACTAACAGATTAAACAGTGTTGTAACTAATAAATTTTCTGTGTGACTATTTGGGTCTAGATGGCTCCAGATACTGCCTGAACAGTCTCAAACTACAATCCTGGATATCAACAGCTAATAGGAAAACTATTCTGACTATTATTAAGTCAGGATATACCCAAAATTGTGGAGAAAAGGTATCCTGAATACTTATAGCTCTGAAGAAAAAGCTACCCTCACTGTCATGTCAGGTCATACCTACAGCTGTGAAAGTATACTGAACAACTAGAGCTATAAAGAGAAAGGAATTCTGACTGTTGAGAAGTCTGGCTATAACTGAAGCTATGGAGGGAATGTAGCCTGATACCTAGGGCTCTGAAGAAAAAGGTAGCCTGACTGTTAGAAGTCAGGCCATACCTACAGCTGTTAAGGGAAAGTGTACTGGATACTTACAACTATGAGGAGAAAAGGTATCCTTGTAGAGGCCCAAAACCATTAGCCTATTCACACCTTTTCTGAAGGTCAGAGTTTGAGGGTGCTCAAAGTTGTTAACAGGTGTGGCTACACACCCTGACCTAAGGAGTGGTTGTTTTGTGTTTTGGACTTTAAGAGGGCCCATACAGGTAAATCCACTCCTTCTTGAGCAAAGGTGAAAGAATTCAAACATACTTCTACTCCTTCTTTTGAATTTAAAGGTTTGACCTAGGGAATGACTGCCTTTAGGATACTTGGTCTAGGATGGGTTCACTGTTTGAATAACAGAATACTTTTCTCAATAATTAAGGAATTTATAGATCAAAGTATTGAAGCAAATAACTGTTCTAGTTGTCCTTTGGATCATGTTAAAGCAGTCTTTTGTCTTCTTCCCCCTGCTGTATTGGGGTATAAATGAATATGGAAAATTAACTGCAGGTAGATTTACAGTATTCACTGGGACTCCCTCCCGGTACTATTCTATGCTTCTGTTTTAATATTTTCATGTTTGTCTTCATTTTCTTTACTTATTTTTCTAATCCTCATGCCCCAACCCTGGTAAGTGGTATCCTTTTCAAAGATGGTCCCTGACATATACTGACTACTGGGGAGTCCGGCTGTACCTGAGGCTGTGTTCCAGTGAGAGATGTTCTTCCTGCAGGATGTAGTAATACTGCTCCTCTACAAATGAGAGCCATCACAGCTGGGCTCTGCTTTAGTCTTCTAAGAGAGCTTCAAAGCAGAGATGTCCATGGCTGTTCTGCTCCACTTTCCTAAGAGAGTTTCCTAGCAGAGGTGTCCAATGCTTCTCTCTTCCACCCCACTAGGGAGTTTCCTAACAGAGATGTCAATTTTTTCTCAGCTTTGGCCCAAAATTGTTACTTCTCTGCTTCACTGGAGTTAATGGGAAACTTGCAGAAATGTTGCAGTCTCTGGTGAAGAGTTGCTACTTCTACCCTGCTCCTTTCAGGGAGTTTTTCAGCAGAGGTGACCAAAGCTTCTCTGTTCCAATCCACTACAAAGTTTCTTACCACTACAGTGAACATCTTCACCCAAAACTCATTCAAGAAATTTATTTGGAAGAGAAGAATCCAGGAGAAGGGCTGCCTCTGCCAGGGCAGAAATGGGCAGATGCCAACTGAACATGTACAGAACTTATATAGAACTTCTTAGTCACAGAGTAGTCCCAGGGAGAAGATTCTCAGGGTTGGGATTGGTTGGATGTCTAGGGATTAGCTGGTTTTGTGCTCAGTTGGTCAAGGGTAGAGTGTGTTTCTTTGGCTCTTGTTTCAGGGTCAAAGTGTGTTCTTTCACTGGCCCTTTATAATCTTTAGAGATTGTTTTCAGGGTCAGGTGTTTCTTTCAGTGGCTCTGGATTCAGAAACAAAGTGTATTTCTTTGTCTTGTTTTTAGAGTCAGGATGTATTTCTTTGTCTCCATTTTTAGAGTCAAAATCATGTATTTAACTGGCTCTGGTTTTAGGGTCAAGATGTGTTTCTTTGACTGGCTCATTTACCCTACACATAGGGCTTCATAAATTCATAAATTCATTTAACCATGAGTTTGTAAGTACAAACAGTATAAAAATGACATCATAATGCTTGAAAAGATTGTTAACACTGTCAAATTTATTTCTACAGAAGAAATAGTGCTGTGTTGTAGGCAAAAGATCCTTGTTCATTCCTGGCTGTCTAGACCCAAAATAATCACCCAGAAACTATAATAATTAAAACACTGCCTGGCCTATTAGCTTAGGATTCTTATTAACTAACTCTGACATCTTAAATTAACCCATTCCTATTATGTTTTATTTACCACAAGACTTGTGATTTACCAGTAAGATTCCAAAGCACATGTCTCCTTCAGCAGATAAATGGAGTCTGACTCCACTTTCTTTTCTCCTTTGTCTCTGCTTGGAATTCCTACTTTGCTCTATTCTGCCCTGCCATAGATCCAAAGCAGTTTTTTTAAATTAAACATTGGTAACAAAATGCATTCACAACGTACAGAGGGGAATACCAAATCACTGTGTAGCTGATTATAAATGTTTTGGTTAAAGTTCTGACCAAATACTTTTTAATAAGAAGTCCTTCTTTTTAGTTCAGGTAGTCAATGTCTATTGTAATATGCAAAGATTTTAAAAGATTGCTGCACACAAAAAGTTTTACTCCTATATAAAGTACAAAACTTCATCACACTGAATGTTTTCATAGAGTTCCTCTGCAATATGATTTTTCTTATGATTTAGATTATTCATATATGCAAATGCTTTACCACACTGATTACATTCATAGAGTTTATCTCCAGTGTGTGATCTTTTATGCATTAGAAGAGTACTGTGAAGTGCAAAGGCTTTTTCACACTCATTACATTCATAGAGTTTCTCTCCAGCATTTGTTAGTTCATGTCTTTGAAGAAGACTATGATAAACCTATGATAAACAAAGCCTTCACCACACTAATTACACACATATTGTTTCTCTCCAGGATGTCTTCTTTTATGTTTTTCAGAGATTACTGTGGCAAGCAAAGGTTTTACCACACTGACTACATTCATTGGGTTTCTCTCCAATATGGCTTCTTTCATGACTTTGAAGATGATTGTGACACACAAAGGCTTTAAAACACTGATTATATTCATAGGGTTTCTCTCCAGTGTAGTTTCTTTGATGCCGTTGAAGATGACTGTTACGTGCAAAGACTTTACCATACTGATTATATTCATAGGGCTTCTCTCCAGTATGGGTTCTCTTATGTTTTCGGAGAGTACTGTGACATGCAAAGGTTTTACAACATTGATTACATTCGTAGGGTTTCTCTCCAGTATGGGTTCTTTTATGACATTGTAGATCACTGTACTGTGCAAAGGCTTTACCACACTGACTACATTCATAGGGTTTCTCTCCAGTATGGGTTCTTTCATGAGTTTTCAGTTGATTGTGCTGTGCAAAGGCTTTACCACACTGATTACATTCATAAGGTTTCTCTCCAGTATGGGTTCTTTCATGACGTTGTATATTATTGTGCTGTGCAAAGGCTTTACCACACTGACTACATTCATAGGGTTTCTCTCCAGTATGGGTTCTTTCATGAGTTTTCAGTTGACTGTGCTGTGCAAAGGCTTTACCACACTGATTACATTCATAGGGTTTCTCTCCAGTATGGGTTCTTTTATGCATTTGAAGATTACTGTGACATGTAAAGGTTTTACCACACTGACTACATTCATAGGGTTTCTCTCCAGTATGGGTTCTTTTATGTATTTGAAGATTACTGTGACATGCAAAGGCTTTACCACACTGATTACATTCATAGGCTTTCTCTCCAGTATGGGTTCTTTTATGCCTTTGAAGATTTTTCTGACATGTAAAGGTTTTACCACACTGATTACATTCATAGGATTTTAATCTAGTATGTTTCTTTTCATGCCTGTGAAGATGTCTGCCACATGCAAAGGCTTTAACACATTGAATGTATACAGAAGTTTTATCTCTATTTTGACTGTTTTCGTGCCTACAATGATAATGGTACATTTGAAAGCATTACTTTATTTAATACTTTGTTGAATATTTTTATCTGTATGAATTAATTTTACAATTTAGTCCTATTTTAAAGAGGAATTATATATTAAGATTTTATCACCATGTTTACAATTTGGTTTTTCCCCTTTATTAAGGCTTCCTTTTCATCTTTGAAGATAACTGATAACAGCCTTTATTACATGATTCACATTTACATAATCTTTTTCCTGTACGAGAATTTTTATATATTTGAAAAGAACTGAAAAAACTCAGACCTTTACCACTCTTATTGCATTCATAACATTTCCTATACTGTGAGTGATACTACATATGTTAAGGAACTAGGACAAATAGAAATATTTATACAGTCCTAGTACTTGTGGTGCTTTTCTGAAATGTGAGTTTGTTGATATATTAACAATGAGACTAGAAAACTACTTCTATACTTGTACATCAAATTCAACAAGTATACTCAATATGAGGACTGCTACATATCTTCTATTTGTTCTGAGAGAGAGGTATGTTATATCTTTTCACATCCCTATGCTCATGCGGCTTGTATCCAGAGTAACATATGATATACCTAGTAAAGGAAGAATAACAAATATAAGGTTTCCACATTGAGTTCACACTTTCTGTTCTCATAGACTTGTAGCATCTGGATTAATGCCTCTCCACAACAGCTGACCCTTGATTCATGACTCTAACTGCCCCCATCACTAAACATAGCACAGTCACAAGTATATAGGTAAAACCAACATTTTCTATGGACTATTAGTGTAATAGAGAGTTTTACAGATATACTTATCATCTTTTCAACATGTTTATCTTTTATAATATGAATAATATGAAATAAACAGATAGACAATTTTATAGTATACTTCTCATTGTATTATGATTTAAATGGAAATATAGGTTAAGACATTGTTTTCTTGACTTCTTTCTTAAAAGAATGACTTTCAAATGCAGCTCACCTATCTGAAATTAAGGTATATGATTTTGTGAGAATTTAATAATCATCAATGCATGTTATTATTTATAATGTTGCTTTTGTTTAAAACATATAGGAAGTATTACAATTCTTCAGATGTATATTTGTATATTTGTAAATGAAAATTACCTTCCATGTCTTCTAGAACTTTGACAATGTTCTTCAATATTATGGTCTTCCCAACTGTATCCTAAAATATAGTGCCAGAAAAATGTATGTTATATATTAAAAATTGTAAAAAAAAAATTTAGTTACCATTTGAAGCAAACCTTACAGCCATGCCTGATTTATTTACTCCATTCTTGTTTCACAATCATATTACAAAAGAGCAACATTAACCATTGAACAGCTGTCCCCTTACTTGAAACATGAAAGATAATTTAATTCAGCCTTACCTATAGTAGTGAGGTTTCTGTAGGTCTCCAGCATTACATCTTTGTAGAGATTCTTCTGGGAAAGATCCAGCAAAGTCCATTCTTCCCAAGTGAAGTCGACATGCACATCATCATAGGTCAATGCATTCTAAAATATCCCATACATGTGTACAACAGAAAGCATGATTTTGACAACACTGTTAATGTATACTTCTTTGACAGTTTAGTCATAGAAATATGGTGCTCTCCATACTTATCCCATGACATAGACAACATAATTTAATCACCAAGTCACTTTAGAATCAAACTGAATAGGAGGCTCACCTCTGTCATTTCTGAACCCTTTGAATGGGATATCACCTTGCAAGAGAAATGCCTGCTAACCAACAATGAAAGATACGTAAACAGATCAACAGTACAGAATACAGATAATAAAAATTGTATGAATGATTAATCCCTAACTACAAAAAAAGAAAATAAGATGAAAAAGCTGGATGCATTGGATCATGCCTCTAATCCTTGCACTCAGAGGCAGAGGTATGTCTATCTATCTGCCTCTGAGTTAAATACCAGCCTAATCCATGCAATCACTTCTAGGACAGCCAGAAATACATATTAAATATCTGTTCCACATGAAGAAAATCAATCAAACAAACATAACAGATAGAAACAACTCATAGGTTTGCTGAAGATTCTACAAAGAATAAGACCTACAGAGGCATGCTTCACTAAAAGAATACAAGAACAGAGAATTTCAGACTTTAAAAGCATAATCAAAGACATGGACACATTGATCAAAGAAAATGTTAAACCTAAAATTTCCTGAAACATAACATCCAGGAAATCTGAAACACTAGGAAATGACCAATCCTAATAATAACAGGAAATGGAGAAGAATCTCACCTCAAAGGCACAGAAAAATTTCAAAAAAATTCAGTCAAAATCGTTCCTAACTGAAATGACACAGGAGAACACAGGTCACAGAGTCAACTAAGTAGGACTCATAGAAGCTCAAAGAGACTGATAAAGCAATCATGGAGTCTGTAGGAGTTTGCACCAGATCCTCTCTCTCTCTCTCTCTCTCTCTCTCTCTCTCTCTATATATATATATATATATATATATATATATATATGTTATCACTAGGTAGCTTGCTGTTTTTGTGCAACTTCTAACAATGGGAGTGGGGAATGTCTCTGACTCTTTTGCCTGCTCTTGGAACCCTTTTTCTTCTTCTAGGTTGACTCATCCAGCCTTTGATATGTGCCTAGTCTTATTTCAATTTGCTATATATG
The DNA here is from genome assembly GCF_982192425.1 of Myodes glareolus. Classification (NCBI taxonomy): domain Eukaryota; kingdom Metazoa; phylum Chordata; class Mammalia; order Rodentia; family Cricetidae; genus Myodes; species Myodes glareolus. The sequence continues at coordinate 64,808,662 of NC_142047.1, read as the reverse complement.
GCTTTATTGATATCTCTAGGGTTACTGCTCTATTCTGAAGGGAAATGAAGATTGAGTGGATTTGGTGGAGAAGGGAGTAGTGGAGAGGACTGAGAGAAATGGAGAGCAGAAAAACTGCAGTTGGGATATATTACAAGAAAAGTGATATGTGATGTCCTTCTGTATAAGTGTTGATTTTGTTGGTTAATGAATAAAACTGCTTTAGCAAGGCAGAATATAGCCAGGCTGGAAGAGGTATATAGAGAAAGTAAGTAGAATCTAAGAGAGGCCATGTAGCTGCCAAAGCAGAAAGACACCCCAGAACCTTATTAGTAGGCCACAGCCTTGTGGTGATACAGAGATTAATAGACATGGGTTAAGATGAAAGAGCTAGTTAATAAGAAGCCTGAGCTAGTAGCCCAAACAGTTCTGTAGTTAATACAGTTTCCATGTGATTATTTGGGTCTGGGTGCCTGGGAAATGAATAAGCAGTCTCTGTTTACAAGAAGGATAAATTTTTGAAAAGAGAAAGAGAGAAACGTGAACACAGTGAGGGAAGATTGGTTCATAGTAACACTAAAACTCAGTAGGGCAAACAACAAATTCTTTAGCTGTGCCTCAGACAGGTAGGGATTCATTTTCAAAGAGCTTAGATAGCACTATCCATGAAAAATTTTATATATCTCTCTCCTTTGCTATTTCCACTTCCTGTATGTAGTTCTCCATTGCAGATATCTCATAGCTTGAATATCATCTAAAAATACAACTCTGTCTTCATCTTCATAGCTTCATGTGAGGAAGTCTCACAGTCTCCTCAGTGGGTTTCTGCTCTGCCAAACATATATGGACACAACCATATTAAACTGAAACTAAAGAGGAAGAATCTATGACCTATAAATTTTGCTTCTTTCTTTTTTCCAGAAAAAAATACAACATGGATCCCCCCCCAACACACACAATTTGGCTTCTAAGTTGTTATGGATGCTACCATGCTTGGTTCAGAGTTCCAGCAGCTTCTGCATGAAGTTGCTTGCTCAAATTAGGAATCAAGTTGCCTTTCCTTTGAGAAATTGAAGACTTAGATAGATGAACTCTTTTCCTAAGTTACTTTCCTAGGCTTCAAATAATAAGAAGGGCCTTCTATTTATGGTTCTAATCTTCTTGAAATTTTTTCCCTCTTTTTAATCACAAGACTGCCATTTGAATCTTCCTAGTGTTGTTTTTCTCCACAAAACTGACTTTTCATTTCTTTCTACACCACTTGTTTTTTTCACTGTAGACCTAAAAAAATCATCAGTAATAAACACCCAACAGAATCAATGCTTTGTCTAAGAAATCACCCAATTACTTTTTAATTTTGCCTTACTCCATTTCTCAGGGAATGAAGAAAATTGAAATGATTTGGGAACAAAATATACAAATGACTCATAGATAAATTTTTCATGAAGTCTATTTCCCACTGAAATCCCATGAACTCAAGCTCCATTGTGTGCATTACTTTCACCACCCCCATATTCTTAGTCCTACAAGAATAGTTCATTAAGCTCTGTACAGTTTTCTATGGCTTTTCCCATCTAAAGTCCTAATATCTTCCACATTCCTCCAAAAGACAACGTCCCCACATTCTACCCAGCAACAAAATCACTTTTGGTGATTTTGACCTAATTTGTTCATTTCTTTCTGTGATTGAACTCCTCTCTAAATAAAAGCATATGAGGTAATAAACAGGTTTGTTTCACTGATATTTCCAGATCACAATCCACAATTGTGGAAGCTTAGGACAGAAACTCCAGTTAGGAACTGAAGGCAAAAAAAGACACAGGGGAAAATGTTTATTGGTTTTTTTTCTCTTGTTTAGTCACTCTCTCATGTTCAGCTAGCTTTCTTATCCCTCTCAGTCCCATTTGCTTAGGGTATTGAAACCATCAGTGGAAGAAAAGAGCCTTCCCACATCAATCATCAATCAACACAATTTTCTCCAAACATGATAAGTACCAATTTAATCTGGGAAAAGCCACAATTGATGTTCTCTCAGATGACTCTAATCTACATCATGTTGACAGCTGAAGCTAATTAAGGTAGAGATGATAATATATGAGAAGATTTTTAAACACAAAATCAATATATTAACCATATCAAACATAAAGAACCAGAAAACACTGATAGGTCAAGAAATGAGGAAAAGCAAGCCTCTAAGATCAAGAACAGTAAACTAAAACTGTCTCCCTAGAAAGTTCCTAAACCGAGAAATGCTCAGGTACCCCATAATACAGTAAACTTTCTGAAAACCAATGATGAAGATCTATCATTTTCTAGAGAAAAAATAATAAATTTAGATGATAATTAATAAAATTAACAATATAGATGGTATCATAGGCAAAGCAAGACACAAAGACAGGCCTACAAATGCATATCACGGTTGCTTAAAAAAATGACAAGATACTAACCAAAATTAGATAACAAGAAATTACTGGCCAGCAGTTATGCTGTGCTCTCTAGTTCTCTCCTTTGTTGATAATAGACAATGGATTGGGTGAGGAGAGCTGTTCTACCAAAATTGGAGAAATTTTCACAAAACTTTCTGTTTTAACTTTATTTTAAAAAGTTTTGATTACTAAAAGGATCTCATTTTCTTATAAAAAGAAAATTATATTGATTAAGATCACTTACACACTATTTTGTTTCCTATGACTGAAGATTGCCTGTAAGTCTGCATCAGAGTGAGGAAATAAAAACTTTTTCAAACCATTGCAAGATACAGAAAAAATGTATGATTTCTATTATACACCTAAAGCAATTTCTTTTACTCTAATTGTTTTATGAATCACAGGATCTTTGAAGAAAAAGTTTATCCCAATATTTTGTATATGTTTATGTGTGAGAAAGAATATCTTCCATGTGTATACAGGTGACATATAAGAAAATAGGGTGTCAGATCCCCTGAATCTGGAGTAGGAGGTAGTTCTGAGCCTCCAAACTTGAATATTGGGATACGAACAGGGCTAATAATTTCAAGTCACTGAAAAACTCTTAAAATATAGACTGGCATGAGCTAAGCAACACTTTAGCTATATCACTCTGGTTATTTATGGGGGGGGGGAATTTTACAAACTTATAAAGCTACTATGAAAATAAAAATAGCAGTTCCTCAAAAAGTTGGAAATAGATGTACCCCCAATTTGTTGTACCAGTCTTGGGCATATACCCATAGATGATCCATCCTGTAGTTAGATTTTTTTTTTACTCTTTAGCTTTTTTGGCAGCCCACCATCCAGTTCCCAAATAAATCACATGGAGTATTTTTCTTACCTATGAATGTACAACCTTAGGCTGGTTCTTGTCAGCTTTTCTTAATTTAAATTATTCTATCTACCTTTTGCCTTTAGACTTTTATCTTTATTCTATATATCTTTCTTTATTTCTTATTCTGTGGCTAACTGTGAAGCGGGGTGGCTGTTCCCTGACATTCTCCTCTTTCTCTTCTTGGTCCTCAATCCTCCTCTCTTTCTCCTCTTATTTATTCTGTCTGGCATCCCAACCAATCCCTCTCCTGCCTAGCTACTGGCGATTCAGATCTTTCTTAGACCAATCAGGTGTTTTAGGCAGGCAAATTAAAACAGCTTCACAGAGTAAAAAAAAAAGTAAAATATAAAAGAATGCAATACACTCTTGCAAAATAGACTTTTCTGAAGTTCTTCTGAATGCTGTGAATGTGTGTTGCTTTTATTGGTTGATGAATAAAGCTGTTTTGGCCTATGACAAGGCAGAAAATAGCTAAATGGGAAATCCAAACAGATACAGAGAAAAAGAAGGGGAAGTCAAGGAGATTCCAAGAGCTGTAGGAGGAACCAAATATAAGGTAAAAAGTTATGGAACATGTAGCAAAGCAAATATATACAAAATGTGGGTTAATTTTAAATGGAAGAGCTAGTCAGTAATAGTCTGAGTCATTGACCAAAAATTTATAATTAATATAACCCTCTGAATGGTTATTTGGGAGCTGGCAGATGGGAGGGAAACTTGCAGCTATACTTGTCATCTCTTTCTTCTTATTTTTTCACTGTAGACCCGAATGAGTCATCAGTAATAACCATTCAATAGAAGCAGTATTTTATACAGGAAATCAGTTTATTCCTTTGAAATTATGCCTACGCACTTTTCTCAGGACATGGGAAGAATAAGAAAGATTAGGATAAAAATATCACACAAATGATCTCTAGAAAAATTTTTCATGAAGTCTTCTAAGCACCTGGGCTTATGTACCAAGCTAAGATGAGCAGATGGGGCCACAAGGAACAAAGCCAAACTTGGGATAGAAAGGCCACAACAAGACAAGGCTGTGACTGTTTTAATGAGGACTCTCAGACTTTTTATCTATCAAAAATAGAAGATAATGGCAATTTCTAGGATCAATACAGCTGTAGCTTTCAGGATGACATGGGATTCCCCTCTGTAAGCTGTGAATATGTTTTATTCTCATTGCTTAATATAAAAAACTGCTTTGGGCTTATGGCAGCACGTGATAGAGCAAGATGGGAATCCCAAGCAAAGATAGAGGTAAAAAGAAAGGAGAGTCAGGGAAACACCATGTAGCTGCCAAAGGAGACAGACACTGTATGAAACCTTACCGGTAGGTCACAACCACTGGCAATATACAGACTAACAGAAATTTGTTGATTTAAGATGTGTTACTTAATAGGAAGCCAAAGCTATTGGCCAAGCAGTGTTGTAATCAATATAATTTCTGTGTAATTATTTCTGGGCAGTCAGGAAACAAACAAACAGCCTCTGTCAACAAAATAGTGTGAAAATGAGGCAACCACATTAACATAATGCTTGAGAGAGTTTTAAAAGAAATCTAGACACAAAAGAACAGAGTTAAACAAGACTTCTTATTCGCCACAAATTTTTCCAGAATGGTTTTGTTAGCTTGCAGCAAACAAGGGTGCCACAGCTCCTATAAAGAGATCTTCCTGACTCAGCATTGGCATCAAATGATGCACAGTTTCTTTAGGAAAGGGCTTCCTGGTTTGTGCTGGCACAAATAGCTCTGACTCTTTTGGGAGGTGCTGCACTTAAATGGGGTCTGTGTGTACCATGCAACAAACTGCATAAAGGAGACATAGACACGCCATGTCCCTGGAGCTGGGGCAGAGAGAATGGCTCACAGAGCTGGCAGTAAACATACCTCTGCCATGTTGGACTAAGTAGAGCAAGCAGGCAGGGCTGAGAAGTTGGTCCTAGCCATGTCTGTCTAGCATTTAACAAAAGTGCTTCTGGTCAGAAAATAATTACAAATATGCAAAAAAAAAACAGATTCAGATAAAAAAAAACCCTGTAAATGGGTCACAGTGTATAAATGTATGTGAGCTTGAGTGAGAGAAGACAGTCATAGATTAAAGGAGTAAAGGAAAATAAGACATGTAAAGATGGGAAATAGAGAGTTTAGATTATGTATATTATTGTGTTTTCTCTGAATTTTTTTGTCTGTGAAGGAGCTAAGTACAAAGAGACATTTTATTGTACAGGCTGCTAAGCCAAACCAACATATATATTTTAAAGATATCTTGACTTCAAAATTTGGGTCTAAGGATATATTGCTTTTGAAACAAGTTTTGGCTTTTGGTTCTGCAGAGGATGAGAACCTGTGGATTCCATCCAGAATAAGGTGGTTTGATGGACCAAGATCCCCTGATAGATCTCCATGAACCCTCAAAAATACTTAGTCCAATAAAAAGCAGAAAGCAGTTTGGAGAGAACTACTACAAAAATTCCCAAATATTGTTTATAAATGTTTGTTTACATTTAAAGAGAATATGATATAGACATAATACTTTGTATTTGTATAGATTTTGGTCTATTGATACAAATTTAATGGCAGTTTTGTTAAATGAATCTCTGTTCTTGTTTAAGGTATTATATTTGTTCAATTCACATAAAGATGCAATGTATAGTTCAATACGAATAATAGATAGCCATTTATAATAGTTAAACTTATAGTCATGGTTAGACTTTCTAGATGGACAGAGATTTCATGTGGGTAGGTATTTTAAAATCTTTCAAAGACATATAGAATATGGCATTTAAATGTTTTAAAAACTTAGGCCTTTTTGTGACAGTGAGACATGTCTCCTTCTGGTAGCACCAATTATTTCAGAGAGGTTGATGGGCACTGAAGAAACTCATTATGGAATTTGCCTTCAACGTGACACGGCTAGGTATTTGGGCAAGAAACTGCTCTTACCTGGATTGCTTGATGGTATAGTGTATAAACTGGACATGCAGGACCTACAAAAAAAACTGACTGCTAAAGTTGCCTAAAGAAGGTGAGACAGTTCCTGCTTCATGAAAGAGTCTGCTAGACATTTTGCACGACACAGAAAAACAGGTGACTGAGAAACTGTCAATATAGATGGAACTGTCTTTGAAATTTTCTGTATCATGGAAAAGTCTGACAGACACTATGGGCCTGTAAATTGAAGGTGGATGCCCCAATGTGTCCATCTTTGGGTGACTGTCCAGGCAGCAAGGTGTCTTTGTCAATTCTAGAGTTTTAGAAGTGCTTATAATTTCTTAGGTAATATTTATCCTTCTGGAGTCTTTGCTGGAGTTGAAGAAAGACAGTTTTATATTATATTATAAAATTTATATTATAAAAGATAGATTATATAAAAAACTTTAGACTCACAGAGATAGATAATAGAGTAATTTCCTTAATTTTCCAAATGTAAATGGACTAAATATTGTAACTATAATTCTTGCTTGATAATTGTTTTGTTATATGTAATCTTACTATATCAAAGTTAAAACCTTTCTTTTTATTTAGACAGAAAAGGGGAGGTGATGTGCAATTCTCCTCTGTATGTTGTGAATATGCTTTGTTCCCACTGGTTAGTAAAGAAACTGTTTTGGGCCTATGGCAACACGGAATAGAACAAGGTGGGAATTCCAAGCAGAGATAGAGGAGAAAGGAAGACAGAGTCAGGGAGATTCCATGTTGTCACTGAAGAAGACAGATGCTGGATGGAACCTTACCGGTAGGTTGTAGCCATGTGGTGATACACAGATTAATAAAAATGAGTTATTTTAAGATGTAAAAGTTACTTAATAAGAAGCATAAGCTATTGGATATGCAGTCTTTTTTATCTTGTTTAACTTTAAATTCTTTAAAAGTTAATACATAACCACATCAATTACACAAGGAAATGGCTTAGCTTTTCACAATTGTTTTGTTGTTGTTGTTGTTGTTGTTGTTTGAGCATTAAAAATCACTGTGAAAAAAAAAAGAAAAAAAAGAAAAAGAAAAAAATCACTGTGGTCCCAGAACACCCGTTCTCTCAGTTATTGGCAATAGCTCAGCTTCTTACAAACCACCCTCAGGCAGGACAGGCACTACAGAGAAAACTGCCAATATCTCAGGGAATATCGCAGGCACTTCAAAAAGGCTCCAGGCCAGTTCCTGTTGGTGGACATGTTGAAGGAACCTAGATGCTAGAAAAACAGGAACATCTCACATACAAGGGGTAGGAAGCCCAGGTAGAATGTACAGATCCCTTTAACCCATCACCAGAGGACACAGTAGGAATCAGATTCCAACAAAGGCTGCTGGCTCACTTTGTTCTGACTGACTGCTGGTCTTACTTTACCTCCTCTTCTCCTACCACACTTGTGCATTAAAAGAGATATAATGGACATCAAACAGACCACACCCACTAGCACCACATGTCTTTCTCTTTCTCTTTGGTTTTCTTTTCTCTGGGGCAGGAGTAGGGCTGGGAATTGAACTTGGGGCCATGCACATGTTAGGAAAGTGCTGCATCCCTGAGCTATATTCCCCAGCCCACCATGTTTTCCACTGGAACAGTTTCATGGGGTGTGTGTGGTGTGACTGGAAGACATGGATTCTCCAGTTTACTTCAAGATACATCATCAGGCTGGGACACTGTGCTCTGAAAGGGACCCAAGCATCCAAAGCCACCATTCGCTTCCACCCTGGATTTGTCTCAGAACAGAAGAGAAGAGGCCTGGCTCTGCTGCACTGCTGCAGGTGAGTAACATTTTTGTCCGATCCTTCCTGGACCCCGTGTGGGGTAAGAGTCATCACACATCAGACTCTTTCCTTCCAGAGAGGTGCACAGTCCTATCCTTCAGCACCTGGCCTTAACCCTCCTGTTCTAAAAGCCTCTAGTGTGTCTCTAGTATGATCTCCTCCATTACTTCTGGCATTAAGGTATCTTTGATCTGATGTGCAAGGGAGGCCTCATAGCAGTACAGGATGCTGTTGCCATATAGCATCGTTCTGAGTTACCAGCAAGACTATGCTGGGAGATCACCTCTCGATTGCTAAGGGGTAGCAGCTCGAGGTGTGCAATGAAGCTTCCAGCATCCTCATCTTTGTGCTCAGGTGTAGGGTAGGTCTAGATGAAACAATTGTTACCCAGAATCACTGAAGCACCACATGGCAAGTCATGGAAATGAGTCTTTTGTCATTTCACCAGGGAAGGAGAGACCTGGACTAAAACTACCTGATCTAGCTTTCCATATTTCAGGCTCCTTGTGTGCAGAGAAACAGCTCCATCCGAGAATACTACTTGGACTTCCACACTGATGAGTTCTCCTTCCTGTAGGAAGCCTCTCATGGCCAGTTCATCCTCTGCAGATCTTCTCATCAGCTCTCCTCCAGGCAGGTTCATGGATGAGAGGAGTAAGATGGAATCCAGCCTGGAATTTGTCTACACCTTCCACCTCTTCTGTTGAGCCTCTGTGATTCTGCCCACTACAATGTCTCCTACTTCTCCAATTGTATCTGGTTTTCAAGGCTTTCACACAGATCAGCTTGTTCACTCTCTCCACAAAGCCAGCCACAGATGCTATGAACTTCTCTTCCCCCATGTATGTCCCATGTTCCCACATGAATCCTGTATCCATGGTGATTGTGTCCCTTGGTACCAACAAATGTTTGTTAGAGTCATGTCCAAGGCTCTCACTGAAAGGTTGCAAGCCTTAGGAAGCCTCATTTCCATCACCATCTTGGTGCCAATGACTTATGCAGGCTTAGCTCTACTATCAGTGCTGGATATGTAGTCTTATAATTAATACAATTTCTGTATAATTATTACAGGTCTGGTCAGTGCAGAAATGACCAAGAAGCCTCTGTCTGTACCAGAATATAATTACATTTGCAAGCTATACAGCATATAAGATTAATGTCTAAGTTCAATTGTCCTGTTAAGAATTCATGATTGCTTGACTACTAAGGGATGATATAAAGAAGCACAAATCAGCCTGAATGCTTCACTACCTGAGGGAATACAACAGTCTGTCAGGAACTAGGAGGTATATTGTGATCCAGGAACCATGGACTTTACCTGAAAAACCTATGGCATGGGTCTCTCAAGGCAGTTAGGTCAGGCCAACTCTGTAGTTCCCTGAAGAGCCTACTGCCCACTAAAATCCTATGACCTCCACTGTCTGCCATTACTCTCAACATTCCCATCTTCTAGGTCCCACAAGAACAGCTAATTAAGCTCTTTGTCCAGTTTTCTAATATCTTCAGCATTCTTATAAGAGTCAACATTCCCAGGTTCTCTGCAGCAACAAAATCCCCTTTGAGTTCCATTTTTATTCTAATTTTATTCCTTGTTGCTGTTATTAAATTATGCAATCAAAAGCAACTCAGGAAATGAACATGTTTATTTGGTTGTAAACTTTATTTTACAATTCCTTTATATGAGAGCTTAGGATAGATACTCAAGGTAATAACTAAAGGCAAAACATGTGGAACCATTGTTTTCTGGCTTTGTCACTTTCTTGTGTTCAGCTAGTTCTCCTATCTATCCCAGGGCTGCTTGTTCAGAGATATGGCCAACTCAGTGGAAGAGCCTTCCTATATCAAGCAAAATTAACCCAATCTCTCTCAGATACCTTAATCAGGTATTCTGAGCTAGGCACACTCTCAATTGGTATTTTCTCAGATCACTTTAAACTATGCCATGCTGATAGCTGAGGTTAATTAGAAGAAAGAGACAATAATTTACATGAAGGTTTTTAAAGAACCAAAGGCAACATACTATTCATATCAATCACTAAAGAGGCAAAAACACAAACATGAAGATAGACATGCCAAGAAATGGAAAGAAGCAAACATCTAAGACAAAGAAGAAAAAACTAAAACTGTCTCTCCACAAAAACTTTCCAAACCAATAAAAACTCAAAGAAATCATAACATGAGAAATCTGAATACAAAATTGGTGAGACCATTATTTTCCAAAAATAAAAAATATACTTAGATAACAATGAATAAAATCAACAATATAGATGGGTTGCACTGACAAACAAAGACACAAAGACATATACTCCTTTAAATAAAAACTACAAGATTCTAACCAAAATCAAACTGTAAGAAATCACTGACCACCACTAATCCTAGACACTTCTTTATCCTTTACCAATAACAGAAAATGACTTGGGTGAGGAGAGCTGTTCCACCAAAACTGGAGAGATTCACTTGAAACCTTCTTATGCCTTAACTTCATAGTAAATAACTTTGACCACTAAAAAAAAAACCTCATTATCTTACAGTAAAGAAAAGGATGCCTCTTAGAATCACTTAAACACCATTTTGCTCCCCCTGATTGATGATTGCCTGTACATCTGCAGTTAGAGTAAGGAAATGAAAATATTTTAAAAGAAAATGCAAAATAACTGATTAAAGAATCAGTGGACACCTAAAGCAACTTGTTTTACTCTAATTGCTTTATAAGTCACAAGCACTTTGAAAACAAGTTTATTGCTACTTTTTACATATGTTTGTGCAGGAGTGAGAATGTCTTCCATGTGTATACAAGTAACACAAAAAAGAGGGGTTCAGATGCCCTGGATCTAAAATGGTAGAGTTATGAGTCTCACAGCTTGAGTGTAGGTATCTGAACTCAGGTCACCTGCAAAATGAGTATGTGTTGAGCCACCTGCCAACATCTATAAAACCATTTATCCAATAAGCCAAAAGTCAGATTAACAAAAGCAACAAAACCTAAATAAATAAAGAAGTAAATAAATGATCCTTGGAAACATGAAAAACATGCATCAAAATTAAGATGATGTGTATGTTAAATTTGCACCATAAATGAATACAGTATAATGACAATTCCCAACAATTTATAACAGGAAAGTTGACTACAAAGCTAGTTCCATATTGGAAGCACGCAGAGTAATCAATGGGATTATCAAAAAATAGTACACAGATTGACATAATATAACTTCTTTCTGGGTGGTGGTGGTACATACCTTTAATCCCAGCACTCAGGAGGCATAGACAGGAGGATCTCTGTGAGATTGAAGCCATCCTGGTCTACAGAGTGAGTTCCAGGACAGGTTCCAAAGTTACAGAAAAACCCTGTCTCAGGTGAAAAAAATTACCAAACGCTGATCAATCAAGAATGTGTATGATATTTGGGAAAGAATAAAGAGGATGGAGAGAAAAAGCCAAGAGCAAAGGCAGGAATATATAGTCAACTATTAATCAAAAGACCAAAGAAACTTAGTCAGAAAATGTGTTGACCTATGTTACCCAGCTACCTATTATTCTATGTGGATGGAAATTAAATAAATAAAGTATTCACAATTTTCACAAAATTACCTCAAAGTGACCCTGAAACTGTTGTTTCTGACCCTCCAGCTACTGGTATTTCTTCCAGAGAAGCCCCATGCTCTAGAGACCACTATGCGAAAAGAGATAATCTACTGCTATGGCTCTGCAGCCCCTTAGACCTCCTTGTGTTTTCAGGTAAACTCAGCCACACTGAGGCCCAATTCCAAACCAATATAGAATAATTTCTCCTTCCTGTCACATGGATTATAGCACAAGATATAGATTCTGCTCTACCTACCTGCAAAACATCATACGTACCTAAGGAACCTCTGTAACTCAGAAACTCCCTTTGTCCCCTAAAACTAAACATCACTGCAGCTGGTGGTAGCAGAAAGTTAGAAACATTTTAATCATGCGTTGTGAAAAGACAATCACCATCACCATAGTTCTACCAGCTTTTAAACTATTTGAAACATTTATAAGACAAACTTGAAAGTAGACTGCAATATTCAGAAAGTTATCAGTTTTCAAATCTGTCTTCCCACTGTAAACCAAAAGCATGACTCTGTTTGTACACTAGACAAAATACCTACTATGGCAGGGCTGCATAGTCTTCCTCTCCCCAGGAAATCCATACACAGGGAGTCAAAGAGGACAAGGAGCACTGCTCAGGTAATTACATAGAGCAACAGAACCACAGCCTGGCTCATGGTCCATCCAAATCCCAGCAGAAATGACAGCTCAACAAACCCTCTCTGAACACTCTATACCCACTACGCCATAGCTTGTGGTCTTCCTTACAACTTATCACAACAAAAGTAGAGAAATCCTGGAAAGAACCTGCAAGCTACCTGTCACTATTATTCCTGATTGCTAAGACTTTCTTGTTGGGCCTCAGAATATTATCAGCTCCCCTAATGGGTGATCAGAGATCAAATGACTCAGAAAGCACAGTACTTCCTGTTCTGTCCTTCCAGCCTAATAATAGACAGGGCCCTAGTCCAGAAAGTTTGTGATCTAGTAGATATTCATTTACTTTCCTAGAGCACATCCTGTTCCTCATCCAAAGCACAGGGTCCTTTGTGTGGACCTTCCATTACACACTCAATATGCAGTGCAGCCAAACCATCACTTCATGTCTGGGAAATTCTGTGGCCAAATACAGGTCACATTCACACTGTTATTAAAGAAAAATGGGCCATGACCTAAAAGGCAATAAGGAGTCATGGTAAGGCTTGGGGAAAGGAAAGAGAGTGTGGATATGATATAATTATCTCAAAAAATATTTTGAAAAGTTGAAACAGGATTTAAGGCCATGTGTTTCAGAAACAAGGGACTTATATTAAAGCACAAGGGATTTATATTAAAGCACATCAAAGATTTTTCAAACTTTTTTCTCAGGGTGTATATTTAAAACCAGTAAAATAACAGTCCTGGTAGGCAGGGCTACATTTTACTCAGATCTATTTTGGTTGGACTATTGTAATATAGCAATTTGGTTTCATGATAAGTTTGGTTCTTTATCGAGATTCTTAATTGCTTGGTCTGTGGACAACAAGAAATGATGATCAGGACATTTATGGAGCACTGAAAATTGATTACCTAGTTCCATATTGGTAATCTCAACTACTGTTGAAGTAGGAAAGTTCTCAACCACTGTCCTGTCTCTTTTATTCTGCACTGTGAATCTACCAGCTTCGAGCTTGATCTGTGTACTCACCCTTTTATTTATAACCATACACTGAAAGTCAGAGTGACTAGAGGTCACTCATTAGCTGGTTTATTTTTTCATCCCACTGAGCAGTTGAGGCTGAGTCCTGAAGAATTTGAAGGACTATCTACCCAGCAATGGGCAGCAGAGGCAGGATTAGGTTTTCAAAGCAACTCTCAGTTATACAGTGTGAGGCAACAATTACAAACTCATATTCTCCCATACCAGGATGGCAGAGTCTCCCCAACTCTCAACAAAGCTCAGAGGCCAAAGGCCACTACCCAGGTAACCACAAAGAACAATAAAACCTGTCTGGCTCAGGGTTCATCTCTGTCCAAGCATCTCTGACAGCTCAGCCAACCTGCTCTTTCTGGTCTGGGGACAGTCGCTCCTACATTCACCATGGCATATCTTGTAGTCCTCCTTACAGCTCCCTAGAGCAGAACAAGAGAATCCTGGAAAGAACCTGTAAACTACCTTCTACTGGTGCTCCTAATTGCTAACCAGAGTCTCTCTAGTACCACCAAGCTGGGCTTCAAGACATTAGCAGTTATCCTACTGGGTTAGCAGAGATCAAATGTCTCAGCAAACATCCTCCAGGTTTGTTTTTCCACACTATGGTTAAACAAGATGCTAATCTGAAAAATCTGTAGTTCAGTAAAATATTCCATTCTCCCAGAGTACTTCCTGTTCCTTTTCCAAGACTGTGGGTCCTTGGTATGGTCTGTGGACCCAAAAAATGGCCAGACAAGATATTTATGGAACATCTAAAATTGATCACCTCACTACTCACTGCTAATGTCAACTACCATTGCTGCAGGAAAGCTTTTACTCTCTTTCTTGCCCATCCTTTGTCTGTTGTGATTACACTGGCTTTACATTGGTCAGTGAACTCAATTCTTACACAGGTCTCACTTCACTTGTAAATTCACAATAAAATCTGCAGAAGTTGGAGAATATTCATTCACTGACCTATTTCTCCTTCCCACAGACCAGTCAAGGTCCAGCATGGTAGGAGTTGCAGGACTGTCTTTGCAGCACAAGGTAGCAGAGGCAGGATTAGGTATTCGCAGCAATTCTCAATTACATAGTATGATGCAAGCCTGAGCTACAAGAGACATTAATCAAAACCAGTTGTTCTCAATCTTCCTAGTGCTATGACTCTTTAATACAGATACTCATGATTAGTAATCTCACCATCCATAAAATTATTTTTACTGCAACTTCATAACTATGTTTTTGCTACTGTTCTGAATTATAATATAAATATCTGTAATGTCTAATATTCTTAGGCCAGTCCTGTGATAGGTACATTTGATTATCCCCAAAAGGAGTCATGGCCCAACAGGTTGAAAATCACTGCTCTAAACTGATATAAATAAATAGATGAATAAATAAACAGGACTTAAAAAATGGAATGAAATTCAAAAACTGGGAAACATTGGAAAAGAGAAACAAAAAGAGATTATAGCAGTCATGCAATTGACGAAAATGAAATCAAAATTTCATTTTATAATGTAAAATTATAACCAATAAATTACTTCTTAAAATGATAAAAATCATTGAACCCTCAGTTATACTGACTTTGAAACAGAGTAGGCACTTCCTTGGTAGGAAGAATGTCATTAATAAGAGAATGCATGACTTTGTCCCATGTAAAATGTTAGCTGTTGAGTGCTCTAAGTTGTCCCATGGAGTTACAGTCAATGACCTCTGTCTCAAGCATCTGAGCTGATTTAACTGTGTCAACCAGGATTGAACATATCTGCATGGGAGAGTTCACTAATTGGAAGCTGAATACTTAGTAGTTCAAGCTCTCCCCTCTAAATTGTACACCCACTAATTCTGTCTTGATTCACATGGAAGAAATTAATGTATGATGGAAAATCACACAGAAAGTTACACACTGTGCCCCATCAGGTCCTTCTTTGTTATGGAAACCCCCGAAACTCGTGACCTTAAACTTCAGTCTATGATCTAGCTATTGTCCAGTGAGTTTACCCCCTTCAGTGTACACAGTACATCCTTCCTTCTTTTCTAGTCTGAAGAGAGAAGTCATGCTCCACATACAAATCCTTTAAATGTTACTGTAATGGAGAGTCCCACTGCATGACTCAAACTGATAATTTTAGAGCTCTGAGGTGCACCATATTTGTAATCCAAAAATTTTTGGTGCTTAGCCAGGAGGATAGCAAGAGTAATGCCCTGTGGGGCTGCAAACAGAATTAAAGTCCACCGCAATAAGCACAGGGGACACTGAGTCACAACTACTTTCCTTAGAGCTGAAAAATGCAGCTGTTCTAGAATTATTATACTCTCCTGGCACACAAGGTTGTGACCCTATAATGGCCCTTGAGCAGTGGTCAGAGGACTTTGATGGGGAAGTGGGCCTTCTGGCTGGTTTCATTTGTTATAACTATTTGTCATTCCTAAAGAAATGTACCTTAATGGCTGATTAATCCTGGTGAACAAACATTTCCATCTCATCATACTAATCTCTAACAACAAAAATGGTATGCATGGTACTCATCTTTGGCTGTTTGGGTTGCAGCCCTTCCTCACTTAAATTCTACTTTGTGTGACTTAATGTCTCCTAAGAACCGGTAAATCTTTATACCGTTAATTCTATTATCAACTATACTCTTCTACATCACAGTTTAGTAGCAAAGTGCTACTCTACACAGGAGAAACTGTTTACAAGCTATACGAAATTAACTACAGACGGATCCCAAACCTAAATGTTAAAAGTACAGAACTTCTGAAGACCCAGGAGAGACCAGGAGTCTCCGCATTTGGCGAATGTGCCACATGCAACAATACAAACACGACAGACACCACTATCTGTGGCTCCAGATGCTCTGCTCTGTGCAGACACAGCCCGGGCAGTGAAGTGATTCAGAGGCTGCCAGCAGAGAGCTGCAAGTTTAGGACTACTGAGACAGGAAGACGCTAAACTCTGTGTCTGTCCCCTGGCTCCCACCCAGCCAGTGGAGGACCCACCACACCGGCTACTAGCCTCAGTGAGCCGCTCCACCTAGCTTGGAGACAATGGCCCCTAGCTCGCCAAGCACAGCCAATCCTTTCATCTGTGGAGAGCAACCCCTCACTCACCATGGTGCAGCTGCCGAGCTGACATGCTCTCTGCTCACAAGAGAGCCCAAGACAGAGGACATGAGAGAGCTGAACCAGAAAGGAAGTCTGGCTCCCGGAAGAACCCTCCCATCTGACTGGCGGGTCTGTTGGAAGCTCTGATTGGCTGGTGAGGTCTGAGTGGCGGGACCAGGTGAGCAGAAGGGACTCAGCACCCTGGTCCAGGACTGGCTTCTAAAGACAGATCTGTCTCAGATTGGCTGGAGATTTATGCCAAGTTCAACAGCAAGTCTCTTGCTAATGTAAATCAGTGGGTTTGGTATTAAAACGAAGTATACAAATTCAGAAAATTAACTAAATTAAACTAAATAACCAGGCATTAAAAAAAGAGAAATGAACTGGTTGGTGAAGGCACAAGGCTATAACCTCAAAACTCCACAAAGAAGGTAGGCAGGTCTCTGTGTGTCAAGGCCAGACAGCTAGGAATGACACACAGAGAAACCCTGTCTGGAGAAAAAATATCAAAAAAAATTTTGAGAAACCGCTTTCAAGCTTCTACTGCTGAGTATTTATTTATCTGACATATGTGGGTGGTGGGGAAGGGATTTCTAAAAGAAATGGTCTGTGGCCTGAAGAGGCTGCAGGATCTGAGATGAATTCCAATGGCTGCCAGCAGATGTGAACTGGGGTGTGGCTTCAGGTCACTGGCTGAGGAGTGTGGCTAGCATTACCTTGCCAATTGGCCCCAGTCATATGTTAATGTCAGGGCCTGAAGTTCCTCAAAAAGGAAATAATGGACCCTTGCTTATCTAAATGCCTGATGTTGGAGGAAAGGACTTGTGGGCACTTGAATCTAAGGTTTCTTATCTTAGTCTTATTCTGTAGGGGCCTGTTCCCTTCAGAATGCTCCCTCTCAAAAGGGAAGGTCATGACTTCTTACTCTTTTCCCATGATACCTTCATAACTCCCATTCTGATGGGTGGTTCTGTACTGATTCCTAACCCTAAATGAACTCTTCCACTGTAAATAAATAAAGTAAGCAAATATGTGAACAGATGAATGAACGAACAGACAAACAAATAAATAAAAAGTTCACAGTTGTTTATTGACTTTTGATTTCATAATGAAAACTTTTAAAAATGTTTATTTATTATGTGTACAATATTCTGTCTGTGTGTATGCCTGCTGGCCAGAAGAGGGCACCAGATCCCATTACAGAAGGTTGTGAGTAACCATGTGGTTGCTGGGAATTGAACTCAGGACCTTTGGAAGAGCAGTCAATGTTCTTCACCTATGAGCCATCTCTCCAATCCCCATAATGAAAACTTTTGACATGTGATCTAGAAAGTGTCTGGAGCATAACGTTATACTCAACAGCCCCATACTCTTGCTCTCTTCCTCGCTCGTGCTATCTCTCTCTCTCTTTCTCCCCCCCTCTCTCTCCCTTTCTCTCTCTCTCTCTCTCTCTCTCTCTCTCTCTCTCTCTCTCACACACACACACACACACACACACACACACACACACACACGGGAAGTCTTGGATAAATTTTAAAATTAAACTAAATATGTAAAAGAAAGGAAGCAAAACACCTTTACTATCATCATCCCATCACTCAGGAGGCAGAGTGAACTCTGTGAACTCTGAAAGTCATGTTTTCTAGGCAGGGCTATGTAAGAGATGCCCCACATCAATATACGAACAAACTAAGAAATATGAAAAGACAGTGCTGGCTGGTGGGGGGAGGTGTACATGACTTAAAGAGGAGGGATTTCATGGGATTAAATAAGAAAGTCTCTTCCTTCACAGGCTGCACAGGCAACCTTCTTTGGTCTTCACAAGCCATCATGCACAGTGAGGTAGAAAATGAGGCACCTCTTGGAGATTCTCAATGGAGGCCTCCCTAGCCCCTTGTTGTAAAGCAGAGAGGGGGAGGAAGGGCACCTATGTGGTGGGCACAGAAGAGTTGGGATGCACACAGTGGTATTTGCATGTTTGTTCCTGTCTTGAGTTGTGCCATATCAGTCAGTCAGTCAAGCTGATGTCCACCTTGATCCTGCTGGGTGGTGCCCTGGTGGCACATTCCTTTAATATCAGCACTTGGGAGTTCCAGAACTGGTTCCAAGGCTTTAGCTTAGAGTCTGGTTTCCTGTGCTGACTGCTCAGCAGAGATTTGGATTTGTGTGCTTCTGAGACCTACCCCAATTTAATTCTGCCATTGCCCTTTTATGATAGGGCATGTACATGCATGCTTGATATCACACACATACACAGCCTGTGTGGCTGGCTGCCTGTCTGCCTCTGTGAACACTCTGCGAGTGCCTGGTTGATACCTTCAAAAGACAGAAGATGGGAGTGAGGTTCTGCTGAAATTAGAGTTATGGGTGGCAGCCAGCTCTTTCTTGGCTGCTATGTGGATGGTGGGACAGTAACCCACCAAAGACAGAGACATGCCAGACAGGAGTTTTTGGTAGAAAACTGAACTCAACTGAAATGAGTAGAAACTGGCTATTCAATTTTAGTGTTTACAGAGTTAACAAAACCAAATCCTTTCAAATGTCCAGATGTCCTCTGAGGAGGATGAATGGATGATGGAAAAGAAAAGAAGATAAGAGGGTTTTAGTTGTTCCAAAATCTGCAGGAACAAAATTTCCCCTTATATGGCATACTGGAGAATAGCAAGAATTCCTGCTGCATTGTGTCAAGTTTTTCTCACTTGAGGTTGGATGGTGTCAACTGTAAGATTTTTATCTTTCATGATCATGTGATATGCTAGCTTTTTTTAATTGATAGATGACACATGTTCCCTCTCACTCTATTAGCTGTACAGCTTTGACCATGAAAACAGGTTGGATTTCATCAAAGAATTTCTTGCATTTTATCTTTCACCTTTGATTGCTATTACGTGCCATCTGTTGGTTCAAAATGTTTCATGAACACTTTCCTAATTTTTTTGTTTTTTGTGGCTTGTTTTGTTTTGCCTTTTTAGGCAGGGTTTCTCTATGTAATAGCCTTGGAACTTGCTTGGTAGATGAGGCAGGCCTTGAACTCACTGATATCCTCCTGCCTCAGCTTCCCAAGTGCTAGGATTACAAGTATTATGTCACCACTGCTCAGCTTTTCCTAATTCTTTTTTGATGTTGTTATTGGTGGTGGTGTGGGTTTTTTTTCTTGTTGTTTTGTTTTGTTTATGGAGACAGGGTTTCTTTGTAGCTTTGGAGCCTGTCCTGGATCTAGCTCTTGAAGACCAGACTGGCCTTAAACTCACAGAGATCTGCCTGCTTTTGTCTCCTGAGTGATAGTACTAAAGGCACCCAACTTGATTTTTCCTAATTCTTGAATGGGGTAACTATCAAAGGCATTTCTTCCTACTTGGTGTATGTTTGATTACTGTTTTGAGATTTAGATCACCTGTTACATGGGCCCTAGCCTCCACACCTGTTCCCTGAGGGGACCTGATAGGAGTGAGACTCACTGACTTCACAGACTAGAAAACACCAAGGTCGCCACCCTTTTCTAACCTTGAACTACTGGCTGACCCATTAAAGGGTGAGACTACAACTTGACTGATCTGTTCAGACATGCATTTTTTTTTGTTTCTCGAGACAGTGTTTCCCTGCCTAACAGTCCTAGCTGTGCTGGACCAAGCTCTTATAGACCAGGCTGGTCTTGAACTCACAGGGATTCATCTGCCTCTGCCTTCTGAGTGTTGGGATTAAAGGCACATGCCAGCACCACCTAGAATAGATAGATAAACATATTTCTTGCCTTCTTATTGAAGTTGGGAAACATTACCTTCTTGTCAAAGTTGGAAAATTGCTGAATTAAGTCTTTTTCAGGCTTCTTAGCAAAAAATCAAAAACAAAAGTAAAAAAAGAAACCCAAAACTCTTACTTGCATTATTTGTTTTATTTCACATTTTAACTTGATTTTTTTTGAAACAGGACCTGTCTTTTTATTTGTGCTTCAGACAAACTATTTCACTACATGGTCCAGTACTTCCTTCTGAACACTGCTTCTGCAAATACTATTTAAAAAGGAAAGCTAAAATTAAAATAAATAATCTGGGATTAACAAAGAGAAAAGAGGGGGTGGAAGTGGCATTTTCTTTCTTTTTTCTGTTTTGTTTTCTATCTTTATTATTTTGGGGGGCACAGTTTCCCTGTGCAATAGCCATAGCCATTCTTAAACTCACTTTATAGACTAGGCTGTGTTCTTGGTAACATTCTGGATTTTGTTCTTATTTCCTATTTGTAAATTGACATTTCTTCTCTTTCTCTAACTGACAAAAATGCTTTTGCAAGAAGTATTTATAAGTTTATTTTAATTGTGTACATATAACTCTTATGTTGTATGCAGCATACCCACATTTCAAGTCATGGGCTTAGATAGTAAAGCATTGTAGATATCCCATATTCATGTAATGACAGGAACCCCCAAATGACTTTCAAAATATTTGACTAGGAAAAACTAAGTATTGAAGAAACTGGTTTGTTTATTTGTCTTAAAGCAATCTGTGGGCTGTTGAGCAAGCAGTATGCCTATCTGTGTTCTTGGCAATACATAGGCAATTCAAGTCCTTGAAAGAAGGAGCATCAGTTTTCTTTAAGGGTTTGACCACAGTCCAGGAGGTGGCTAGCCACCAACGAATATTTGGGTTGTAAAAATTGGGCTTCTTTTTGGAACATGAAGTTGGTTGGGCAGGATGTGAGGATGAATCTGGATGAGCTGGAGGAAGGGATAAATATGATCAAACTATATTGTATGAAAATCTCAATGAATTAGTAAAATACTATTTTATAAGAAAATAGCACAAGACTCGGTGGACAGAGGTGATCTTATTTATTCTTCATAGGAATGTGTTGCATGATTGTTTTTTCCTGGAGCACCCAGATGGGGTAAGAGCAGACCAAAGAATTGAGTCCATCAAGTGTAGCTTAATGAACAATGTGCTTACTTGGGCCCACTTGCAGCAAGTAACAGGAGCATGAGAAATTTAAAGGGAGCTAGACTGGGAAGAATATGGTATAAAGTATATTTATAAATTATCACGTGTTGCTTGTGCTTGGCTGAAAGCAAACTCTGAGCCTGAGAAGAGCTCCCTTTTCCCAGATTCCAGTATGTTTATTCCAAGTGGTCTCCAAAACTCCCTCTATCTATCTGCCTACCTCTTTTAGGGAAGAAGGGAAACAGCAAACAACAAAGGGTATTAAATCAGTATGTCATTTGGAACAGCTAGAAGGTAAACTATACGGTATCTGTATTCTTTTGTATTGGTGTCGCCATTCCTTCTTGTCTGGTGCCCATCATGGTACCAACAGTGCACCAGGCAACAACAGACATGGTCAGAATTCCATACAATACTTTGTGTGGCTTGGGTTTTGGTGTCATTAATTCTAGGGGACTCAGCAACTTGAAAGGACACTGGTCACAGCACGGCCTATATGGCAGTGGTTGTAGCACTCACGGACACCAAACCACATTGCTATAAATATGCATGCCATTTTTTCAGAATTTGATTTTATGCTATAACAGAATTAAGTCTGGCCCAAAATTGGATATGCTGTTTTAACTATTACTGAAATTAAGTCTACAATGGATTCTGTCTATTGAAATGCCTTGTATAGTGCTAATAATTATTGTCCTAGTGTGATATCTGAGCTTCTATCTCTTTCCATGACTAGGATCAACATTCTATAGAAGTTGTTTACTTAGTTTTTCTATCTGGGTTATAGATAGAATATATCTTTGAGCTTCTATTAACTTGCACCATAAATTTATCATCAAAAGTATTGAGGCATACAAATTAGCCTGTTCTCCAAGGATTCTAGCTTTCTCCCAAGCCTATTGATATATACTGTCTGTATCCCATGTGGGACTCCTCATCAAATCATATAAAGGATGGGCATTTAAAACAAGATGGCTGTGACAGTGAAGCAGTTCCTCTAGAAATCACCCAAAATACATGCAGCTGTTTTGCATTCACAGCCACTGCATAGGCTGATGAAAATTTGTTTCAATAAACTTGTCAGGTGTTAGACACAACTTACCTTACCATCATACTCCAAAGAATTTCACAATTGTGCCTGACCCTCATGCTTTGTATAGACTGACTTCTTATCCTCACTTCTATAGGTGCATTTGTGTATATTCAAGGTACTTTTCTAAATCTTGAAGACCCTGAAAGGATGCCATTATATAAACTTGTATAAGCTATATAATGAAGCTGAATACAGGACTTGCTGGATAAAGAAACAATGACCATGACAAACAGTAGGACCCTGAAGATAAACTTGAGAAAACTTGAGTTGTTATCTATTCCAAGTTTGAAGATGTGAAAGGAATACAAAAAAAATGCTAACATTGTCCAATACAGCATGGAAGTGTCCCGTTACCTGCAAATTTTTTTTTTGTCAAAAGAGCAATGTTGAGTACTAGAATGGATGAGAGGCACAACTTCATTTAGTTGTCTATAATCCATGGCCATTTTTCATGAGTCACCTAGTTTATTTAGTGGTCCCATAAGGTTTGTGAAAGGGGTTCAAGAGGGACAAATAATCTCTACCTTTTCTAATTGTTTGATGATTTCTGTAACTTCTTATTTCTCATGAAACATGTATTGTTATTTACCTCCCTTCAGGTACTCAATTCACCCAACCACACATGACTAATTTAAAATTCTTATCCCCAGGAGAAACTCTCCAACCATGGTATGTAGAAGGTATCTTATCAGTATATCCATATCCAGTATATTTTCTGGCAAGAGAAAAATTTTCACAGTATGCTCTTAAGAGAGATAATCCCCTCCCTTGGGGCAAGCAATGCCCTTTTTATTTTGACTGTTCTATCTCTGTGTCCATCCACTACCACTCATTGTTCCAGTACCCTAGGAGTTGTCATAACCAATGTACACTCAGTTTCCACATCTGCTAATGTACAAGTATTTTACACATTCACAGAGGACCTCAAGGAGCCTTGTCTAGCCCTCAGTTGTGAGAAACTTGGCTACTCCTTTAGGAGAATGGCTGGGATGGCTCTCATCCTCATCTTCACAGAGGGCATAATATGAAACACACACTTTTTCTGCACCTTTATTGAACTGTTATTCAAACTTTAAAGCCTTCTGAGGGTTCATGAGCATTAGATTCATCTTCCTGTCAAATTTCCTTCCCCTAGAGACTTTTTCTTGATATATTCTGTCACTTTTGTTTTCCAGGGACCAAGATAGACTTCATCATCTGCCTTCCCTTTCTTTATCCCCACCTGAGTGCTTACAGTGGAGACATACCTTACAAACCCGATTTATAAGCTTCCTGTTGTGTTGACTTTTCTTAGGAAGACACGAACAAATACTTTTCTGTAGAAGGCCGCAGCCACATTCTCCATCATCAAGATGGCGCTGACATCCGGCTTCACCGCCAGGTGAACGCACACGTGTTGGTACTGTCCCCGCCTACTCCCGAGGCATTCACCTGGGATTATGGACAATTGACCAATCCAAGAATGACACGTCCGAAGCAGGGTCTGTTTCCTATATAAGGGATGGGTTCCATCATATCTGGGTCTCCGCCATATGGCTTATGCTCTAGCTCCCAAGAGGATTAAAGCCTTTCTGCAGAAGAATCCTGTGTCCCGCATGGTTCTTGCAGGCGAGGCTGAGCGCAGGGCACTTTTCATCCTGTATAGGGTACCAATGCTATAATCCATGAAAGATTCCAAATAAGTCTAACTTGGTGAACAAATGAGTTTAAATGTTGTTCCTGAAAGGAGCACAGGCTTACAGTGGAGACACAATTGAAGATAAAAGCTCTTCCTCATTAGCAAATGTTTACCTCTTGCATATTCTCACAGAGTGGGACTTTGAATGCCTATGAGATTCCTATGCATAATTACAGATGTTGTAATTTTCTTAAAGCAGCAGTCATGTCATGTCTAAATGTCAGAGTTCTACAATAGAATGAATGTTGACACAAATTTTTAAAAACCTTTTTTTTTACTGAGCTAAGTATTTTTCCCACTCCCTTTCCTTCCTCCCTTCTCACCTTCCACACTCTCCCCTACTCCCACCCCATGCTTCCAATTCTCTGTAGTTGAAACAACTTTTTTTTAAAAAGGGAATTTGTCATTAGCTAATAAAAATATATACATGTTTTACATTTGACCAAGCAATTTCATTCATAGAGTTTTTAATTGAAGGTATACATTCAACAACAGAAACATAAAAATAAAAAGATGAATCTTGTTTTCTAATCTAATCTGTTACTCTGTGCAGAATGGAAGCTGTTAATATTGAGAGTTTTTATTGAATAGTCTAATGTACCAATATAAAAATGGTTGAAAAAGCCATAGTACATCCATTCAGTGAAGTACCATGTGTAATATGAGGGCCAGCTTGTTGGGGTATCTGTTCCTGCCCAGTACCCCACAGCCAGCAAGTCCCAAGGAAAATCACACACAGGACTCCATAAGGTTATAAACTGATTGGCCCATTAGGTCAGGCTACTTATTAGCTCTTACAACTTTTGTTACCCCATTATCCTTATCTACATTAGCCACACGGCTCAGTACCTTTCTCAGCTGGGCAGGTTACATCCTGTCTCTTCGGTGGTCTGTGCAGGAGTGGCAGAGGGAGCTTCTGCTTCCAGAATACTCCCAGTCTCTTTGCTCCACCCCTACTTCCTGTCTGGCTTTCCCGCCTATACTGCCTGCCTGGCCAATCAGCGTTTTATTAAAATATGATTGACAGAATACAGACAATTCTCCCACACCAACCATACATCAATAAAGAGAGTAAGGAATACCTCTTACTGTATAAGGAGTGAAGTCTAATGTATTTGTTTAGTGAAGAAAAATAAAGGAAGGTTAGGGTTATAACCCTAAGCAATGGCATACTTTCTTTTATATGTGAAAAAGAAATAAGAACACAATTATGTGTTTGCTCACTGGGGAAAAAATAAAATAGATAAACAAGAAAATACTGAAATATATTACCTATAGCCAGTAGGTGAAAATACAATAAAAAAGGATAGGCATTTCTCTAATCATACATTTTGAACAGTTTTTATATTTAAAACTATGTGTTTTCTAAGTAAAAATGATGAGAAACAAACTAAAATGTAATACAAAGGAAAATAACCCAATCTAAATGATTAATATATTTGCATTGGAGAAGGCTACTTAACCTAAGCAGTTTAAGGTTCCTCTATATTCCAGAATGGAAGAGAATACTGTGAGTTGGAGATTAATGGTTTCTATGCTTTCAGTGCACAAATAAAATAAAACTTAAAAATTTTCCAGGTTTCATTTTACCATGATAAATTTAGCAACTCTTAAACTTATTTTTCTGTAGAACAAATAAATAAGTATATTGTGGAACTAAGTGATTTGCCTTTGGAGGACAGAATTACAAATGAGACAGAAGGAAAGATGGGGAAATCTATAGTCAGAACTGGAATTAGAAGACATAATATAGATCAATGGCAGATGTAAAGAAGGAAAAAGTTTACAGAGACATAGGACTAGACTACAGCTTCATGCTCGCTTTTTCTCATTTTGTCTGCAAAGAAGGTAAAGAAGCAGTGGTACTCCACTAACAATGAATGCAGTGTTCAGGGTTTAGAGTCTAACCATGACAAAAAAAGCAAAATGAAAATGTGTACACTGATTTTAAAAGAAGAAGAGCCAATATTCCTTAGAGAAAGAGGAAATTCCAGTGGTGAATCTTGAAAATCACAAATTGAAGTACTCAAAAATTTGTAAGAATTGGACAAAAGAGAAACAGGGACTATTTTGAGATCTCCTACAGGGCAAGGCAGGTACAATTTATGAATTAAATAACTTTAATAAAAGATGATGGCTCACTAAATAAGTAATTTCATATTGATATAGACACTGGTTCCATGGTGATTTTATATAGAAAAATTAATGAATAAATGAATAGATGAGAAAGTCTTTTCAGTGGAATATCAATTAATGAATATAAATGTAATGGCTGACTATCATACAGGAGTCATACAGTAGTAATTGAGTAAGATAAAAAAATTATTAATGAGCAAACATTAGCAGGTGAAATTTTGATTTTTAAATGAAGTGTTTATATAGTTTTGAGAGATTTCTCCCCCAAAATACTTGTCAATATTAAGGGGACAATAATTACTTAACTGCAAAAACCTGTTTATATGATAAAAGTGACCACTACCAATAAAAGGACCATCAGGTAATGTGTATATACAGACATGCGAGAGCATCCATTCTCTGATATCTCTGCCAAAAAAGGCAAAATTTCAATCTAATTGTGAAGAAACATTATATAAAACCAAACTGAGTGATGTTGGCAACCAGTCTTCACTTGACTCTTCATCTTTGACTCCCAGTATCCCCATCCATGCATAGTGTCTGGCACTGAGAAAGACTGATCTTTGTTCTGAAAATGTTATGACTTCTGAGAATCATGAAAGACATTCTGGCTTTTGTTCTTCTTGATCTGAAATAAGTTAGCTGTCTCTAATAATAGAAGAAGTTTCAACCCCTATAACTCAACAGTCCATTTTCCACATACACATGATGAAGAAATGAGGAATCCAGCCAACAGCCACTGACTGTGCATCTTCTGTGTGCTTTTCCTGTCCCAGTCATCCAGATAGCTGCAGTTCTGGCTATCATTTTGATCACAGTATTGGAGAAGATGTCCAGTCCAGCTAAATTCCTTCAAATTATGACTTCAGAAACTAAAAAGTATTATTAAGCCTCACTTTAAGCCACTACTAATTATAGGGTAATTTGTTACCATACTGTATGATAGACAAATACTTTGAGTGCCATTCTAGAAAAATAGTTACTTCAAAGATACCAAAGACAAACAATGAAAGAACAACATAGTTCCTGATCCAGGAATTGGGAAGGGCTCAGTCAGTAAAATGCTTGTCATACCA
Source organism: Myodes glareolus (assembly GCF_982192425.1). Lineage (NCBI taxonomy): Eukaryota > Metazoa > Chordata > Mammalia > Rodentia > Cricetidae > Myodes > Myodes glareolus. The sequence continues at coordinate 64,781,363 of NC_142047.1, read as the reverse complement.
GCACCAGGGTTTGAGTTCAAATTTCCAGAATCCAGGTAAAAAGCTACACCCAGTATACCTGTCATCCTAGCACAAGAGAGGCAGAAACAGCAAATGGAACTCACTAAGCAGCCAGCCTAGCATAATCTGCAAGTTTGGGGTTCAGAGAGAGACCTTGCCTCAAATAAGAGAGTGGAAAGCAGATAAAAACATTGACATTAGCCTCTGGTCTCCACATACATCTTTAAGCACATGTGAAAACACATGAACACAATCACATACTACAACACACACACACACACACACACACACAATACTCTGGGAGATTTTTTAAAATTATTTTATTTATTAAAAATTCCCACCTCCTCCCCACCTCACATTTCCCTCTCACTCCCTCCACTCCCTCTCCCTCTCCCTCTCCAGTCCGAAGAGCAGTCAGGGTTCCCTTCCCTGTGGGAAGTCCAAGAACCTCCCCCTTCCATCCAGGTCTAGGAAGGTGAGCATCCAAACAACCTAGGCTCCCACAAAGCCAGTTCATGCAGTAGAATCAAAACCCAGTGCCATTGTTTTTGGCTTCTCAGTCAGCCCTCATTGACAGTCACATTCAGAGAATCCGGTTTGATCACATGCTCCATCAGTCCCAGTTCAAATGATCTTGGTGAGCTTGCACTAGATCAGTCCCACCATCTCAGTGGGTGAATGCACCCCTCACGGTCCTGACTTCCTTGCTCATGTTCTCCCTCCTTCTGTTCCTCATTTGGACCTTGGGAGCTCAGTCTAGTGCTCCAGTGTGGGTCTCTGTCTCTGTCTCCATCCATCGCTGAATGAAGGTTCTATGGTGAAGAAACAAGACATTAAAAGTCGACCAATGGAATTGAATAGAAGACCTGGATATTAACCCACAAACCTATGAACACCTGATTTTCGACAAAGAAGCTAAAACTATACACCTTCAGAAGAAAGAAAGCACCTTCAACAAATGGTGCTGGCATAACTGCATGTCAACCTGTAGAAGAATGAAAGTAGATCCATATCTATCACCATGCACAAAACTCAAGTCAAAATGGATTAAAGACCTCAATATTAATCTGAACACACTGAACCTGATAGAAGAGAAAATGGGAAGTAGTCTACAACACATGGTCACAGGAGACCATTTCCTACATAAAACCCCAGTAGCACAGACAATAAGAGCAACAATGAATAAGTGGGACCTCCTGAAACTGAGAAGTTTCTGTAAAGCAAAGACACTGTCATTAAAACAAAAAGGCAACCTACTGATTTGGAGAAGATCTTCACCAACCCCGCATCAGACAAAGGTCTGATCAACAAAATATATAAAGAACTCAAGAAACTAGACATTAAAACTCTAATTAACCCAATTAAAAATGATTTTTTTTTCAAATTAAAGAAAAAGAGACCCAAGAATCAAATATATGATCCTGAGGGTGGATAGTTTTGTTGTTCTTATTTTGCCATTACAGACTGTTGATGTAATCATCAAAATTTGAATACAGTAAAAATTATAAAATAGAAATGTACCAATATTGGAGTCTTGCAATTGATCATTGTAGTATAATTGTGGAAACATGCCCTTATTTTTTTAAGAAATACACATTAAAATAAAGGAGAGATAAATGCCTATAATTTATTAAAATATCAAATGTAGCAATTACATAAGATAATTACATAGTCAAAGATATATACTTTTTAACCGACAGAGAGACAAAATTTCTAAAATATTACCCTTTAGGAACCCCCTTTATAGATATACAGAAATTAAAATTTTTACTACTTACACTACAGTAAAAAGACTGCAATGCCAGGCAGTGTAATTCCTGAATTTCCACTTTAAGTAAGCCACTTTAGGTTGTTTTCTCAAACTGAGAGTTGACTATATTAATTGGGTTTGGAAATGAATTTACTGGAACAAAATGCAAAACAGGTTTAATGAATACAATACTGTAAATTGACACAGCATACGAAAATTGTAGATTAGTAGAAATTAGTATTATTTTGTGAAATGTTTCAGATCTAGGCAGAGAAAAGTATAATGTACGTGGTTCTCAGTCAACAAAAAGTAGGCAAGCCAGGCGCTGAGCAGGACTCAGTTTGAGCCAAAAGCAGATTTATCCGGGGCTGCCCTCCCTGCCTCTTCTGCCCCTGGCCACCTGCAGATGTGCTCCACAAGTCTTCAGTACCCAGCGCGGAGGAGAGGCTATTTTAGGGTCCTTCCCCACAGCTTACAGCCAGACGCCCTGGCACTTTAGCCAAATCCCCCTATCCATGCTGGAGACTCAGAACACTCAGAAAGAAACCTTCTCATGGGTCGCTGCGGTGGCATGGGAGCCTTGGGTTCGCTCTGGGTTTTCTTTCTTTTTTTTTTTTTTTTTTTTTTTTTTTTTTACACAGTGGCCTTGCTCTTTATTTTTCTTTACCCGGAATTCTACAAATTCCGAAATTGATCAATTGATTTATCTTGTGGAATAACAGCACCAGTCGTGCCCACTGATACAATCCAAAGCTGACTCTCTCCGTTCTCAAGTTTATTATGAAAACACTGCAGTGACTGTGCAGTGACGTCATCTTACAGGAGGGGAAACAGTTCTATCCAAAACAACTCAACAGGGTTTCTGACAATAACAAAGAACAACGTGGGGCTGAGATTGGAGAAGGGAATAAACCGAGTGCAGACAAATCATATAATTAAATTAAATGGTATCCCTGAAAAGAAACAAAACAAGAGGGGAGGCCTTGGTACTTACTTAAAAATGTTCATTAAGCTCCAATGATTGTTTGCTATCCTCATCTACAGTCATGCTGAGTAAGCTACAGCTAAGTGGAAGTCAACTGGACTCACGGGTGTTAATGTTTACATCCTATTTCTGCAGTCTCTCAAGAAAGCAAAAGTAACTACAAATAGCACTATGCCAGAAACTGGATTCTTGACCAACAATGTCGCGTCAGCATGCAATGAACTGGTTCATTCTAAAGTGGTCACGGCTGTTGATGACAAGAGGTTTTGTATTTTTATATGGCACATCTTTTGGTCCGTGTAAAAAACAAGTTTTTTGAATGCTAACTATTTTCTGACACTTTGAAGTTACTGCTGCTCTTTCCATTTCCATTAGGTCAATATACGGTTCATGGCAATACTGTACAAGTTTAAATTTCCATTACAGGAAGTAGTCTGGGGTACGACGAGTGACATTTGGCTCCCCTCTACGAGGTGCTGGATCAAACTGCGAGAAAGAATACTTAAGAGTGTCGTCAAGTTCCATGATTGCAGCTTGGTTACCGCAACGATAGCAATAGTTTGGAGCACTGAAAATTGTTACTACATTCCGGTCATGGCACCAGTTATATCCCTCCATTACCAGCTGGTGAGCTCTGGACACCAACGTGAGGCCATTGGCATGATTAAATGTCTCAGATATATCTTGGCCAAAGGTATAACCAGCTCCTCGAGGAGATATCCCCCAGTCGCCACGGTCGTCTGGATCTGACCACAACAAGTCACACATTGGACCCTCATGAGGAACTTCTTGATTGTAGGCGATCAAGTGCTCGGAAGTGATCCAGTGTGTCTATGGATGGTGGCAGACTGCCCTGTAGACAGAAGATCTGCCCATCCACCAAGGCAGTGAGAGGAAGGTAGTCAAAAAGGTCTGTGAAGTATTTCCAAACATTTGCATTTCCATATTTCCTTAAACACTCATCATAGAAACCATAAAACTGTGTGATCTGTCTGCTCTCATGATTCCCTTGGAGTATGGTGATACGCTCACAGTAACGAACCTTAAGAACTACAAGCAGTGTAACTGTTTCAACTGAGTAATATCCTCTGTCCACATAGTCTCCCATAAACAAGTAATTTGTATCTGGTGATTTACCACCAATTCTAAAGAGTTCCATGAGGTCATGAAATTGCCCATGTACATCTCCACACACAGTGACCGGACATCGAACCTCTTGCACGTTGGATTCCTTTGTCAGGATTTCTATAGCTTTCTCGCAGAGGCTCTTGACCTGGGTCTTGGAGAGCTTGTTCAGCTGCTTGATCCACTGGTCCAGCTCCTTGGTGAACAACTTCTTGTCCATGATGACGCCCGCCCGAACTGGCTGCCGTTCTGTGCTGCTCCCGCGCCGCCGCCGCTCCCCGGGGTGCTTCCTGCGGCCCCTGGTGGCTGCTAGGCTCTGGCGCCGGCCCGCTGGCTTCACTCCGCAGTACTGGGCCGCTGGCCACGGTGCCTCCTCCTCCACTCGCCCTAGCTCGGACCAGGCTTTCTTCTGGGTTTTCTTCAATCTCATCGCGCCAGGAGTTCTTGGTGAGCTGGGTACGGGAGTGCAGATAAGGGAACTCCTTCAGGGCTAGAAATTTTTCTGTGCCTACACAAAGGTTGGAGACCAAACCAGGGATACAGGGGCACTTCTGGATACTTGTCTGTCCCTGACAACTTCGGAGATTCAGTCAGTCTTTGAAGCAGAATGGCCCCACCTCTTCTGGGACCTGGACCACCACCACTGAAACCTGAGCCACGAGTGGGCGCTTTTGAATGACTGCTGCTGCTGTTTGGTGGTTCTCTCTCTCTCTCAAGATTCCCAGCCTCTTGAGAATTCAGCCAAGTGCTGTGTTCAAGGATCATAGGGCTCATGTGCTTCTGTGCATGCAGAAATCCTCTCTAGCCATGGAAGGGTTGTTGAGTCCCTGCTTTTCTTAAAGAATAATACCGATTCTCCAGTATGGGTCTCAGGTTTTGTTTGACTTTGATAGGATATTTAAGACTGTGACTTCTGTAGCAGTGTATGCTTACATAGGTTCTCCTTCAACGTTCTCTGTAACAGTTTTTGGTTTTTTATTGTTTTTGTTTTACAGATTGGCTTGCTTTTAAAGTAGTATAGTTTGCTCTGGTAGTGAAGACATAGGTTATAAGACAACCTCAATAGCTGGGTGAATTTTGGCAAGTCGTAATATAATTTATTCTCATAGTGAATATATTCATAGGTTATAAGATATTAACTATAAGCAAATATCAATAGCTGGGTAAATGTTAGAAAGTCGGTTAGAGCCTCGACCCTCAGTTTCTCACATATGAAATGAAGTTAGAAATGAGCTGTGCTACCGTCCCACAGAGCTGTGAGAAATCATGAGCTGCTGGGGAAATTAGGTCACGGTACTTGATTGTTGACACTTACAAGTGTAGCAATTAGCAGTTAATGGTGAATCTAGTCATTAAATGCAGAACTAATGTATTTGCATTAGTTGTGGTACAACTTCTACTGGAAAACAAATTCTAGGGATGACTGGACCTCCTTTCATGTTCACTGATGAATGTTTTATGCTTAGTACCATATTTTCCTTAATATACATAACTCTCATTTAAAAAACAGCTATTAGATATTCAGAGTCCCAGTGTTAAGGCATTTGATGATAATTCTCAATAATGGTCTCCCACCCCGTTCCTGATTTCTGGCCAGCTTTATATTCATCCCATTCATAAATCCTCCATCTACTTCCACAGGATTTCTAAATCATCCATGTGAAGCCCCTTAGATCTAAGTAGTTCATTGCACCCTGTCCTCCAGAAACATTTTCTGTGTTATAGTCGCTATTCTGATCTTCACTCTGACGCTAAAAAGAGGAAAAGAGGGAACAGGGACTTTTAAGAAAACCCACATCATGCAATTTGAAAAATTATTACATGTATTTATTTGTTTACTGGGGGGTGTGGATTCAATGGCATGTGCTTGGAGGTCAGGGACTATTTAAAATGAGTTAGCTCTCTCTTTTCACCTTTGGCTCCAGGAATTAAACTTAATTGATCAGTCAGGTTAGAGAACAGTGTCTTTAGCCAGTGAGACAAGTCACCTGCTCCTTTGCTTTTCTGATTGGAGGAGAATCCAGTCTTTGGAGATTCTGTACTGAGGGTTGGGAGGTGGGTAGTTTTAGTAAAAGTCCAAGGTCTCTTTACTAGAGATGAGACTTCCATTAATCCTCACCCAGAAAGAAAAATTCTTGCCTCTTTTTGACATGGAAAGTCACATTATAAAGTTCCCTCTTCCTTTGTAGTTTCCAGATCTTGTATTCCTCTTTGTCTGTATTGTTATCACTGATTGAATCTTATGAATGTAAATGGTTTCCCATATTGTGGAAGATAATTTAACTTTGTCCTTATTTACGTTTGATAATCACACATTATTATCTAATTAGAATAACTGGTAGAAGTGGTATCACATATAAATCAATTAAAGTAAATTTAATTTTAAAATATCTCTATGATAATTTAGTATCCTATGCTAAAAGCTTTTATTTATAAGATTTTTGCTTGGAAGGTTGGAGAGATGTCTCAGTAGTTAGAGCACTTGCTGTTCTTGTAGAGGACAAGGTTTGGTTTCCAGCATCCACTTGGTGCCTCATAATCACCCACAACTCCAGTTCTAGGGAATGCATAACTGTCTTAAGGACTTTGCAGTCACTGATCACATATAGTGTACATACATACATGTAGGTAAAACACTGTTAGATATGAAATAAAAATAAAATCTTAAAAACACTTTTAAAGACACTTTTATGTGTATATTTCTGATTTTTATCATAAAACTAGAGGATTTTTTTATTTTTTGTACCCATTATTGTTTGACTATAATGTGTCTGCCATAAGCTCATGTATCTGAACAGTCAGTCTACAGCTGTCCTGTAGAACCTTTAGAAGGCCATAGATCTATCTGGAGAGTGGACCATGGAGGTTATATATCCTCCCCCACTTCCAGCTAAACTTTCCACTTCCTGACTGGTGTCATGTAACCAGCAGCTATTGAAGTTTTCTTCCCCTAAAGACCAAGCTGCTCCAGTCATATACCTTCCTCATCATAATGAATGATATCCCCTGGACCATAAGCCAACTAATCCCCCCTCCTTTAAGTTGTATCTGTCAAGCATTTGGTCACAATGATAAGAAAAATAACTGGTACTAATAGCTGACATAACTTCCCTTCAACCCTACCAAAAAGTATATAGGCTCATCATTTTATTACTATTTTATCACATAAGGTTATCTTATTACATAAGGTTATATAAGGCTAGTCTCATGCAAGTATATAATATACTTTGAGGATATCCTATGACCCCCCCCCTCCTTTGTAATCTTCTCCCCTCCCATTAGTACCATTTGTTCTTCCAGACAGTTTGTATCTACATTCAAATATATAAGAGAGAGAAAAAAAAGAGATACCCGTTTTTCTAAATCTGACTTAATTCACTTGATATTATTATCTCTGGTTACATTCATCTTCTTACAAACAATATAACTTCATTCTTGATAGCTGAAAAGGTTCCATTGTGTATACATATATTGGTTCCATTGTGTATACATATATTGTCTTAATTTATTCTATTGCTGGGCACCTAGGCTGGTTCCATAACTTAGCCACTGTGAATAATACTACAATAAGCATTGATGTGCAAGTATATCTGGAATGCTGACTTGGACTCTTCTGTGTAAATATTGACAAAAGTACGGGATATTTTAAGAAAATGCTGATTGGCCAGGCAGGAAATAATAGGCGGGTCAACCAGACAGGAAGTAGAGGCGGGGCGATGAAAACAGGAGTATTCCAGGAAGGAGGAAGCCATTCCTCCAGTTCTGCCCAGGCCACCATAGAGGAAAGATGTAAGCTGCCCCACTGGAAAAGGTAATGAGCCATGTGCTAACGTAGATAAGAATAATGGAGTAACATAAGTTATAAGAGCTAATAAGTAGCCTGACCTAATGGGCCAATCAGTTTATAACCTTAAGGAGGCCTGTGTGTGATTCTCTTTGGGATTTGCTGGTTGTGGGGTACCGGGTGGAACGGAAACCCCAACAAGCCGGTCCCCTCATGTTACAAAAGTGTGATCCCAGCCTTTTTGTTTCCTTTAACTCCTAAATTTTCTGAATACTAGGGTTTAAGTCATCACCATGGTTTAGCATCATCTTTCTGACATCATTCTATGATTTTTACATTGTCTTAGAGATTAAATATTAGTGTACAAAATAATATTAGTTTCATCTTATTCTTACCACATTTAATTCAAGAGATATTTTTATTAAATAACAAGAATGAAGCAGTAGACAATGGATTGTATAAGGGACAACACAAATTATGCATATATAACATATAACTAAGGATTGAACACAAGGCATTGTTCAGGCAAGGCAAGCACTCTATGTCCAGGCTTTATGATGTTGTTTAATAGTAGAGGTAAACTTCTATTCAACCATAGGAAAATAAATGCTGTCTAAGAGAATTAGGGAGATTGAGGTCTTCTGGATAGAAATTTGGAGGAAATGATATCTTTGATATTTTAGTTTTTTGTTTGTTTTTTGAGACAGAGTTTCTTTGTGTAACAGTCCTAGATGTCCTGAAACTAGCTCTTGTAGACCAGACTGGCCTCAAATTCACAGAGCTGTGCCTACCTCTTCCTCCAGAGTGCTGGAATTAAAGCTGTGCACCACCATCACCCAGCAGAAATGATATCTTTGGAAAAACTGGAGAAAGAGCAGTATGGTTTGAGTACATATAAACTCCAAGATTGTATACTTTTTCTGTGAATAATATTAATTCATCATAAATTTTTGAGAGAGAAGTATGATATGTTTATATTTATTTATATTATATTTTATTATTATATTGATTATATTATATTAATTATATTATATATAAAAGAAGAAATTTGGGCTAGAGAGATGGCTCAGTGGTTAAGAGCACTGCCTGCTCTTCTAAATGTCCTGAGTTCAATTCCCAGCAACCAGATGATAGCTCGCAACCATCTAGAGTGAGATCTGGTGCCCCCTTCTGACCTGCAAGTGTGCATGCAGGCAGAATACTGTATACACAATAATTAAATAAATCTTAAAAAAAGAAAGGAAGGGAGGAAGGAAGGAAGGAAGGAAGGAAGAAAGAAAGAAAGAAAGAAAGAAAGAAAGAAAGAAGGAAGGAAGGAAAGAAAGAGAAACTCATGACATGTTATGGTGGAAGTACTAGACCAAGGGAGGCCAGCATTAGAAAGATGAATTTTTGTAGAGAGCTGCATGATGCCACACCTTAAAGGTGGCGCTGGTTTCTGCCTTCCACCTTCCTGATGGTGAGTGCTCTCAGCTGTGAACAACTCCATATATGGCTAAAGCTAAAGATCTGGCTTGCTTCCACGTTTTTGGAGCTATCTGCATTACCCACGTGGCTTGCTGGGGTTGGCTACCCAAAGGTTAAATAAACTGTAGGCTGGCATTGCCCTGGGGTGAGAGGGTGAGAAAATTATTCAAAGGTCCTGAGTAAACCACAGAGAGAAGAGTCCGGTGTTGCGTCTTCCTTGCTGGCAAGGCGGTCGTGACAAATTTTGCCACTCAACGATACAGTAAAACAATAAAAACGCCAAAGTAATAGGTTTGGGAGATATTCTGGAATCCAGGCCATAAAATTTTGTAACTAATTGAACTGAAGGATTAGAGGATGAGTTATAGAGAGGAAATGATGACTGTAGGCTTTTAATACATGAGACTTGGTAAATGATGCCATTAGCTGATAGATTTTAATAATGAGAACATAGAGTTTTTAATATAGAATTGACCACAAATAAAGTTTTCTCTCATACACAGAAATAAAGACAATAAGGTTTGAACAGTGTTTCTCCTTGAGAAAGCACAGATTTTACAAATTTCAAAAACTGCTTTGAGAAAACATACGCAGAACGATCAGCAAGTCCAGTCAGGGAATTTAATAGAAAACGCATAAAGTCTTCTCCATTCCAGCCCCAAATCCTGTTTTGTTTCCCTTGTAGGTAGATCTTGTACAACTCCTGGAGACCTCCTCCATGGCTCTGTGAATATAAGTATGGTTATCAAGTTTGGGTCAACAATTCCATATCCTTGTAATACAGGGTGAGTAGGCAGGAAGCCTCTTCAGGGTATATGGATACAGAAATAATATTTCTAACCATAAACCCATTAATATGAATAAAAACAGAAGCATGGTCTCCTTGGTCTGCTTTAGAAATGACATTTCAGTGTTGCTCAGTTAAGGGGGTCCTTAGAAAGAAAGAAGATGGAGCTACCTTGCTTCAATTTTAAGTCTCTGGTGCTATTGACAAGAAAGTCAGACTTCATTTGCTCTAATGTTGAACCTGTTAAGGAAGCACTTCTTTATCACTATTTCACCATATCATGAATGTTATTCTACCCTTTCCTCCTTCTTTAAGAGGAAAAAATTAGGCTTTTCTAAAGTGTTAAGTGTGACCTGGATGTGATTAAGCACCTCTTTGCCTCCAGATATCGACTCATTGATGACTCATCTGCTAGATGTATTCTCTCAGACAATAATCTAATTTGGGATAATGACAGGCCTACTTGTGAATGTGAGTAAAATGATCACTTTATGACATCCTACTAAATTTTTCTCATCCCTTTCTAAAGGGAAACTGGGTATTGGTGCATAAAAATGAGTGCCTGAGACATTTCACTCGGTTTGGTTGTTATGGACACAGCTCTGACTGATATTCTTCCATGATCTCTAATCCTATCACACTATTCCATTAATGTTCTTTTATGATGTTATTTAGTGGTGAATAGGTTCTTAAGTTTAAAATATGCATGAGTTTACACATGACAAATGCAACCAAGTAAAATTAGATCACACCAAGAAATCTCTAATAACACAGACTGTACTCTGTCTGCCCTCATAGCTTTTTGACTTTTTAATCAGGCAGTTCCTTGTATTTTCATTTCTGACTTATTTTTATTTGATCAGAATACAGAATTTCATTATTAAAAATAAGTTGTAAGTAAAGTTTAAGTTTGGTTTATGAAAATGAAGACTAAATTTTTAGAAAATAGAACATTTCAATTGCTTTCTCTCTTTTCTTAACTACTTCCCTTCAAAAGCTATTCCTTGTGAGTCACCTCCAGTCATTGCCAATGGGTACTTTTACAGAAGCAGTAGAGACACCTTTTTGTATGGAATGGTAATAAAGTTGCCATGTTGGAAAAAATGGGGAAAAACTGTTTGACCTGTGGGTAAGGAGTCAATACATTGCACCAGCAAAGACAATCAAGTTGGCATCTGGAACAGTCCACCCCCTCAGTGTATTCCTATAGTCAAGTGCCCAGTGCCACAAATTGAAAATGGAGAAGTGGAGTCTGGATTTAAATGTTCCTTCTTCTTAAATGACACAATAACATTTAAGTGCAAGCTTGGCTTTACTATGAAAGGCAGCAGTATAGTGTGGTGCCAGCTAAACAGAAAATGGAGCCCTCCACTGCCAACATGCTTCAGGGGTAAGTCGGGCTGAAACTTTGCGTATCTGGGCAACAAATACTTGGCAAAATGTTTAACATTACTAATCATCGGGGAAACGCAAATCAAACCACAATTATGTATAACTTCTCTTCACTTTATAATGACTCATCAAAAAATATAGAACTGGGGAGTTGGCTCAGTGTATAAAGTGCTTGTACAAATGTGAAGGCTTGAGCTTAATAAACAAAACCTATATATTAAAAAATAGCTTTTGTAGTGGCACATGCTTTTAATCCCAAAATCTGAGAGACAGAGACAGACAGATCCCTAGGGCTTGCTGACAAGCAGCCAGTCTAGCTTAGCTGGTGAGCCAGTTCCCTTGTCTCATAAAATAAGATCATCTCCTCTATATACATATGTATCAGTGTACACTCCCACATACATACACATACACACACACAGGCATGAGGGCCTGAATTAATTTTTACACATATAAAGACTCCTTCATTGCACAGTATACCAAATGCTGTTAAGAACAGAGACAAAAGTCAGATTAGATAGGAGAAATAAATTCCTGTGTCCCTATAAACAATAGAATTCCCACTGTTTATTATATCTTTTCATATATATTTTAAAATCTAGAATAAAGGATTTTGAAAGTTTTCACTTGCAAAGAAATAAGTTTTAGAAGACAGATGTTTACCCTTACTTTCATATTATACAATATACTTATTTAAGCATCACATGGTTTCTCATAAATATGTACGATTACATCCTTTAAAGAATAAAAGTAATTTTAAAACCCAGTACAAAAGTTCATCATTAGAGTTTTAGATAATTTTATTTTATTTAAGTGAGGATAAATTCTCCATTATATTGGCCATATTGAAAGATGGAATTGACTAAGATAGGAATTTGATTCAAAATTGTGTAGATATCCATCTTGATAATGAAAATAAGTTTTGTGGAAGAAAGTTGGTAGTTATCTTGAGCCTGTGGCCCTCATTCTCTCCTTCTACTCCTAATATAAAATGTCTGCCTTTTTAAAAGCCTGGCAACAAAATTCAGAAGTCTCAGAAGCCTTGTTTTTGAACTTAAAAGAATGTGGCAGATTTGGGTGGGGAAAATTTGTGTTGTAAAAGTTTGGTTCCTTTTCTAGCCTGTTGATGGAAGGCTATCTCAGATTTTTTAATAGAACAAAGTGAAAATGAGTAACAGTAATATTCACTGGCATGGATAAATAAAGAGAACGCAGGTAGACATATGGGTTTTCATATCTGAGCAGAAAAAGGCACATTAAGCCCACTCTATGACCCAACTTCTCAGCCTTAGTATGGTAGAGTTTCTATGAATATCTTTATCCCACCCAACTAAGAACAAGACAACTAGCTGTAAGTTATAAAGAATAAAGTTCTTATTGCAGAAATAAAAGAACTTTCTGGTCCTATTCTTTCCTCAGGATATCTACCACCTGAAAACATCCATCACAGTGATTATAAAGAAAAAGATAAGGAATTCTTTTCTGTAGGCCAGGAAGTGTCATATACCTGTGAACCTGGCTATAATCTCATTGGAACCAACTTGGTCCTGTGTACATCCTTTGGAACCTGGAGCCATGCAGCCCCAACATGTGAAGGTGCCTAGACAGTCTGCTATATTCAAAGAGTTGAGAAAACTCAACTGTTTCCTGACTCTTCATGTGCAAGCTGTCTCTTTTTTTTCCTAGTGATATCATGTGATGCCACTCCAAACCAACTTCTCAATGGCCATGTGTTTCTTCCTTCTAATCTTAACTTGGAGCAGAGGTTTCCTTTGTTTGTAATAAAGGGTGAGTGTGATGTGATAAATCCTGCCCTGATGGTTTCCCATAATGATTTCAAAATATGAATTCTAAAGTTAGTTAAGTTTTTACTGTCTTATATTTTCTTTCCTTTTCTTGACCTTTTCTGACTAAGAACTCTGTCATTAACCAGTTCTTTTTTCTTTTCGTGAAGTGTGTATATTTTGTGCTTGACCAGCAAAAGTAGGAAATGTCATTTCATCATCTGGAAATTCAAAGTTCACAAATTAAGACTCCTGTTATGGAGAATGAATGAAAACTTTGGACTTAGTGATACTCATTTGTAAGACCCCTCACTTTTCTGTGGATACCCACACCGAATCCAGGGGCGCGCTTTCCCGAACTCGGACCCACAAGAATGGACGATTGTCCTGAGGGTTAAAAGAGACACACACAAAAAGAGACCTTTGCTCATTTACCAGAGTAAATGGCAACTTTATTAAACTCAAGTCAGGTATTTATAGAAGTGGGCAAGCAGGAACAAAAGGGCAAGGCCTCCTCCCATCCAGGAGCAGGAGGAGAAGATTAAAGGCCCCTGGCACCTCTGGCAGAATCAGCTGGGGGAGGCAGGCTATGGAACCCACTACTAAAACCTTGAATACAGGTGGAATCACCATAACAAAGAGAGCCAGGTTCTTGCTAAGTTATCCCCTCAAGCCAGTGCTAGAGCAGAATCTCCAGGGAGCTGGAGGTCACACGGCCCTGCGAATCGCCAGGAGAAGGAAAAAAGACCTTGGTAGCTACACTCATTGAAATAAGCTTGGGTAACAAGGTCTTTGGTATTTTCCCTATAGGAATTGAGACTGTTTTCCTCAAAATGATCTAGATACAACTGACATGTGGATGCTAAAAAGGAGAGGGAGAATTCTAAAGAAAAAACGCATTTTTGTATGTTTTAATCCATTTTTGATTTATTGTTTGGTGGAGCAGATTCACAAGTAACTATGTGCTTTTTCTTAAGTCATAAATATTTTAAAATGCATACCATCTTACAAATACTTGAAAGAAGTGATTCAATCTGTACAATTGAAAGGTGAGTTGTTCTAGTGATGATTTGCTGCTCCTCATTGTTTAAGGTTCCAGTTAAATGTCAAATCTTCTCATCAGTGTGTCCTAGAAGGAGAGACAGTAATCTAGAACAAGTCTCCTGTCTGTGAACGTGAGTAGAAAATAAACATAATCAGATACAGATCTTGTCTTTTGATTCTGTATTCCTGTCAAATAAAACACCTCACCCAACTATGTAATTTAAATTGATATTTGTCACTTTTCTCTTTTTAAAAATGCAGGGAAAAAGTACTAAATTTATTCACTTGTTAAATTTGTTAAATTGTGATTCTGTAAACAAAGTAGCAAAGTGTGAAGGGCCGCATCCACATGCCCCATTACAAGATGGTGCTGGCATCCGGTTTCACCGCCAGGTGAACGCACATGTGCTAGGTAACTTTCCACTGCTGTCCCCGCCTACTTCCGAGGCTTCACCTGGGCTAATTGGGCAGCGGACCAATCCAAGGGTGACACGTCCGAAGCAAGGACTGTTTCCTATATAAAGGAGGGGTTCCCTCATTTAGGGGTCCCCGGCCATGTTAGCTGATGCTCTCTCTCAGGACTCATTAAAGCTATTTCTGCAGAAGAATCCTAGTGTCCCGCGTGGTTCTTGCTGGCAAGACGATAGAGTGGGACATTTGGTGCTGACACCCGAGAAATCCTGACCATCACTCACACCAACGGGGATCTCTTGAATTCACCTTGGATTCAGGAAGGATTCAGAACTGCAGGTCTGCATGTTCAGAGAGGTATGATTATTCCTGGACTCAGGATGGCATATCAGAAACTGGATGCAGTGAGAGGTTAGGCGCAAGCGCAAGAAAAGGAAATAAGTAAAAATGACTCCCCGGTGGTTCTAAAAATGGGGGAGAAGACTGATCTACAAGGTCAAAAGCTTTATGTTATGTTGTTCATGTTGTCTTTTGTGTACCGGACAGGAGAAAGATATTTAAATTTAGGAATTGCTAAGGATATGATGTTTTGGAAAAGAGGTTCTGTTTTCGTCTCCACAGAAAATGAGAGCCTAAAGGTGTACTTGGGATTTATGTGGTTTGAATCGCCGAGACCTCCTGAAATGTTGTAGTGTATACCCCTAAGAATACAACGTCCCAATTCAGCAGGAAATAGCCAGAGAGACTGATGACGCCCAAATTCCCTAAAAGATTAAATGAGGTCCTTTCAATGTTTGCAGAGCAGCAAGCCTGCTTCTCTGAGTTCTGCTTTGCTCCGTACACCGGTTTGGGCTCGGAGTGGGTACAGCTGCAGCTAAAGGGTGGCTGGAGCGGAGCTTTGCTGGGTGGCTATAGTGGGGGGCACGTTGCACTGGCTCAGTCGGTGCCTGGCCTGGAGGGTGTCACAGCAGTACCGAGAATGAGAGTGGTGCCACAAGCTGTCAGGCCTGAAGGCTTACAATGTACCTAAAATTGTGAGGGTCTCTGAGGCAAAAATGGCTCTGGTTCCACTTGGCTATGCTAAACTATGCTGACTTCAGGCAGGACTGATTGTAATTATCATAATAAAAGCGCAATTAAGGTTTAGACGCAGTAAACAGGCACTACCGTATTACATCTACATAGTAGACTTAAGTTTTTAAAAGCTGCTTAACATTTTAAGAACTCAAGTCCTCCTGAAAGATTGCTGTATATACGCTTGGCTTATCTAATGTTTCAGGATCCACAGGGAGGTGGATGCAAAAAGCCCTTGAATTTTAAGGTGATTGGGTCATTGGCTAAATCTATGAGAATTTACAGCCACTTTTACTGTGGCACAGGTGTTGAGAGTTTGCTAATAAGGAAGCGGCCCTGTTCGCAGCCTCTCCCATCAGCCCCTTGAGCCACAGCGGCTCCGGCGTGGACCTTGAGATATTGCTGGCCTGTGCCGCCTCACTCCCGGTGTCGGCTCCCGCCACACTCCCCCACCAACACAGCTGCAGAAAACTAGGCTAGCCCCGTGGGGAAGGCAGGGGCGCCTGGGGATGGAGCCGCCACTTCCTGGCCCGGACACGTGGAGCTGGAGCCGCCCAGCCAGCAGGCCCAGGGCCACACATAGCCCTAAAGGGACAATGTTCAATGAGGTTTATGCCTGCCAAGTGCGGCCTAGAGAAAAAAAAAACCCATAGTTTCCAACATGCCTCTGGTAGATTAAGCAATAGTCTAGTTATCTTCTAGGTAATTGGACTGGAGAACTTACCAGTTCTTGTTAAAATCGAAACAAAGGGGGGAATAATAAAGGAATTGCCCCCGATGCCAAGAATGGCTATTGCCATGGTGTTGTGGGAGTAACTTCCGCTCCCTCAACCAATAGTCGCTGAAATACGAGCCCACAGTGCAGCGGGGAGTGACTTCCGCTCCGTCAGCCAATAGCTGCTGAAATACCAGCCCACTGGGGTGTGGTATATTTCTCTTTTAAAAAGAGAAGCAGATCCGGATCAGGCTCTCTTGGTTCCGGCTCTTGATTCTGGTGCTTGCTCCCGGCTCCTGCTCCAGGCTCCTGCTCCCGACTCCTGCTCCAGTGACTAGGCTCCCTTCCTGACGGTTTATGGTGTATGTAAGTTTTACCCCCCAAAATAAATAACCCCTTAAAACATAACTGGTGTGGGATTGATTCGCCGACAATTGGCGCCCAACGTGGGCAGGGACTAATCCAAAGGGTATTAAAAGGAATGAAATTTGGCAGATGGATGTGTTTCACTTTCTAGAATTTGACAAATTACAATATGTACATCACACCATTGACACTTATTCAGGCTTTCAGTGGGCAACTGCTTTAAGCTCAGAAAAAGCTGACTCAGTAATCACACATTTATTAGAAGTTATGGCCATTATGGGTATACCTGCACAAATAAAAACAGATAATGGTCCAGCTTATGTATCTAGGAAAATGAAACGATTTTTTGCTTATTATAATATTAAGCATGTTACAGGTATACCATACAATCCTACAGGTCAAGCAGTTATAGAAAGATCAAATCGTACTATAAAGGATATTCTAAACAAACAGAAAGGGACGAAAGATACCCCCAGAAATAGATTGCATAATGCTTTATTAACCTTGAATTTTCTTAATGCTAATGAGAAAGGGACAACAGCAGCAGAGAGGCATTGGATAATGGAAAAAACTTCTGAACTAAACCAACCTGTTTATTTCAAAGACGAGCTGACCTCTCAATGGAGGCCAGGAGATGTGCTACGTTGGGGAAGGGGTTTTGCTCTTGTTTCCACAGGAGAAGAAAAACTGTGGATACCATCAAAATTAATAAAGGTTCGATTTGAAGAGGAGAAACCTCTTGGAAAGGAGAAATGACAGCTCATCCACAATGATGATATTCATACAGTTGGTAAGAAAAAACATATAGAATGGGGGCAGGGTTCTGTTCTTATCTCCACAGGAAAACACTAATTTTTGATAAGTTCAAGGGACTCTGGATATCTGAATACTGACAGATGGAAAATAATGGCCCAATAAGGACTATCAAGAAAACTGAATAGGTTCTGTAAGTAAAATATACTAAATCATATTTCTAAATTTATAGAGCTGGTTTTAGAGTTGGACTCTGGCTCAGTCCCTCTCTAATTCCAAGCCTGTTGTTAAAAGAAAAACCCAGAGTTTCTGGAGTTTCTGTCTCATGTCAAGAGCCATGATATGGGACGGAAAGGAATATGAGTTTAGAAAACATCTTTACTTTTCTTCATATCTATCATACCTTTCATTAAATATATCATGTCTTTTATTGAATATATGTATGTCTGTATATGTCTATATTATTAATATATGATTATATATTATTATAATCATATAATATATGATATTAATATATGATTAATGTATATGATTAATGTTTAAGTTTTCCACAATGAACAATAAGTTTTTCCTGCAGTGACATTTGAAGTTTCCAGGAAGAAGATGGGGCCCCATAACAACAACTCCACCTGGTTGATATGACATCATGATACTGATAGCGCTACTACAAGACCTGTTTTGAGTACCAGCTGCACAAGACGATTCCAACGTGGTTAGCTGAAATGATGCATATCTTGTACAACATTCTGGCCAGTCCTCCACAAAATACTCAGAGACTATTTGCAATTTTAAAAGACATTGATCTTGAAATTTAACCATCATTTTGCTTTCACAGGATCCCCCAGAAAGAACGTCGCCCCCATGATAGCTGGAAGTAATTCTAGAGAACGACGTCCCCTCTCCCAGTAAAGTTTGTCCTTGGGTTTAGGGACATCATTTAGGGGTTGGTTATAATTAGTATAGGGTTGAGGGTTGGGGGAGGAATTTTATAAGCGCAGGAATCCTTAAAAAAAAAAAGAGGGATAATTGGATTATGGGATAATAGCTTTGTACTTGTGAGTTATTGTTTTTAGACAAATATATTGGTATTGATTCTTATATATTGATACAAACTTAAATTATGTTGACTATTTTATGCATGCATGCTTCTACCTCTGTTTAAAACATTTTTATGTATTGACATATATATATATTGTATTGATATATGTATATTTTACCATATTGCATTGTACACTTCTACCTCTGATTAAGATGCTTATATATTGTTTATGTATTGATATATATATTTACCATATTGCAATGTATACTTGCACATTGTTTATATTTGGAGGTCATATTGTCCCCATTTATTGCACAGTTGTTTACTATTTCAGTCTTTAAGTTAAATAGATATTGAGAATAATATAGATCAATAGTCATCTAAGTTTGTCATTTATAATTAGACTAATCAGGTTCTTTAGATACATAGACATTATATTCAGTATAGATAGATAATCTTCAACCTCTTCAAAGAGCTGTAGAAAATGGCCTTTAATCTAACTCAGAGTTCTGTGGTAGGGAGACACAATTGCTCCTGGCAACACTGATCTATTCCCGAGAGAATGTTGAGCACCAAAGACACTCCACCTGGAGCCTTTCTTCTTGGCAGAACTGGCCTTTGGGTAAAGAAATGCCCATACCTCAACT
The DNA here is from genome assembly GCF_982192425.1 of Myodes glareolus. Classification (NCBI taxonomy): domain Eukaryota; kingdom Metazoa; phylum Chordata; class Mammalia; order Rodentia; family Cricetidae; genus Myodes; species Myodes glareolus. The sequence goes on along the minus strand of NC_142047.1, from coordinate 64,762,240 downwards.
ACTGACAGAGTTACAGAGTATCCGTAAATGGATAAAACAGGACTGTCATATCCTGCCAAGACAGGATAAGATAGTTTTGAAAAGTTCCTTGCCTTTGAAAATGGTATGTCAGTTATGTTAGGCCTTAGCCAAAGTTGGTTGCTTCAACGCTGCAAACATGATTTTGGGTGTTTGCCCAGGTAGCCATTTGTTATGTGATTTGTTACATGTTCTGGAAGTTTAATTGCACTTCCTAATTACTCAGGTAACATTATTTCCCTTCTCAGATCTTTGATGGGATTGAAGATTATACAAACGTAGTTACTTTCTTTTCATGACGTGGCCAAGTTATTTCTTATAAAAAACTTAAGCTAGTTAGAATAGGATATTTGTATTTATTGTATATAATTGTGTAGGTTTGTACTTACTGTATATAATTTTGTAGTAGGCTTAGAACTCTCTTACTTAAACAAAAGGGGGACCATGGCTCTGTTCACTATAAATTTTTTAAATCTGGATGATAATGGCCAAAATGCTGCAATACAACATTGTTTGGCTCCGCAGCAGCCCAAAGATTTGGTTAAATGGAAAGATGTGCTTTCTAATGAATGGAAAGGCCTGGATCCCATTCTATTGAGATCCAGGGGAGCTGTTTGTGTTTTCCCACAGGATCAAGAAAGCCCATTCTGGGTGCTGGAGAGACTAACCCGAACGGTGAAGAGTGACCCACAGCACGTGGACTCGCCTGAGGATTTGGCTGCTGTTCCTCCTGCCATTTTGCGGATGGATGACAGCGGTTGTGATGAAGCACCGATGGGGGATACTTTCAACCTTCCTGAAGCCGACACCAGTCAGCCATAGAGTGGCGGTGTTTCCTTGGTCTTTTACAACCAATAAGACTCTGGGCCTCCCCTACCTTCCTAGACATGATTTATAAGCTTAGCTGAAGGATCCCAGTCCTGGGTTATGTCCTTCATCTCCTACTTTAAGAATGGGTGGGGGTGGGAATGTTTGGAACAGCCCTATGCTATGGAATAGTGTTTCTCCTCTGGATGGTCTGCTGACTCAAATCCCAAAGTCATAGGGACAAAGTGGTTATTGCACAGCGCTGGCTGCCCTGGAACAGGGAGCCTCTACTGATATGTGGTTATCTATGTTGAAGCAGTAAGATTTATGCCAACCAGCTCCTGCACCCCTAGGACTGTGGTCCATGGCACAGGATGGAGTGTTTGGCTTAGCTAGCCCTGAAGGTTGTCGAGCTAAAGAACATCGCACAGAGAATGGCCCTCTCTGAGAGATATGTCGCCCTGCATAAGGATTTCCTGCTGCATATTCCCTTTCCCAGAAAAATGGCAGAGGGCAGGCCGAATAAGTTCCAGGTGTCATGAACCTAGGGGCAGATTCCATGTAAGCCCATTTTAATGTTTCCACTTTGGGAAGTGCGACCTCTATCTTTACCTTCTGAGGGAGTTGCCTTTTTGCAAAGAAGTAAAAAAAGGGGGAAATGAGAAGGGCCGCATCCACATGCCCCGTTACAAGATGGCGCTGGCATCCGGTTTCACCGCCATGTGAACGCACATGTGCTAGGTAACTTTCCACTGCTGTCCCCGCCTACTTCCGAGGCTTCACCTGGGCTAATTGGGCAGCGGACCAATCCAAGGGTGACACGTCCGAAGCAAGGACTGTTTCCTATATAAAGGAGGGGTTCCCTCATTTAGGGGTCCCCGGCCATGTTAGCTGATGCTCTCTCTCTCAGGACACATTAAAGCTATTTCTGCAGAAGAATCCTAGTGTCCCGCGTGGTTCTTGCTGGCGAGATGATAGCGTGGGACAGCAAAGGCTTTGAAAAGTTGCCTGTAACAAAGCTAAGCACAGCCCCAAAACTAAGCATAGTCCTAAAACTCTGGTTGTGTCTCCATATGTCATGTCTTGCACACAAGAGCTCCATCTAGGATCAAGTAGACATTACTGGAAATTCATTCTGCAACTTGTCCAGAAAAGATGTATATATGTCATAGTAGCTGTTAATAGCTAATACTCTTAAGGATGTATAAAGAATATGAGCTCAGTACTCAAATGGTTTTATCAAAGGTATCCAGGATTAAAGTGTTACAAATGACTTGTAATGAGGTTGCAGTGTCTTTGGTAATAGTGTCTCATGTGACTATGCCACCCGCATATTTCAAATAGGCACTGAATAACTAGTGTACTTTGTTTATTGTCTCTGCCCATTTCACATGCTTCTGTCTCTCTGTATTCTTGTCATACCTTATGTAACCTGAACTATAGACTGGGAAACTGAGGCTAGGGGAGGGTACAACTTGCCTAAGGTCATACATACAATTATTAAATGACAGAGAGGTTTTGAAATCAGGGTTATTAAGCCCAAATCAGCACACATTGGTTCCCTAAAAGTAATTAGCATGTCATTAACATGTTTTTCCTTTTTATTAAAAGTCTTTTGAGTAGAAAATATAATAAAAAAATCCCTGAAAGTACAGATTAGATAGATTTTTTTCTAGTTTCTCTATTCTTTGTTGTCTGGTTAGAGTGATTCATATTGATTTCTTTGACAAAGATCAAGAAAGAAGTAAGAACAGAAGCATTTGGAATTGAAAACACTATAGGTAAAGTCATAACCAAGCATTCAATTTCTAAGGAATATTTCTTAAAAAGTGACTTGACCTATACTTGGAGCTTTTACTTATTTTCTTAGTGATTAATATACTCATCTTGTCTCTTCTACATTACAGATATTTCTTGGGACCCTCCTCCTAAAGTCAAAAATGCTCAGAAACTCTATTATTCTCTCTCCATACCCATTGACACTGTTGTGCAGTACACTTGTTTACGTAACCACCACCTCATTGGAGAAAAGACTATTTTTTGTAAAAGTAAAGATCAAGTGAAGGCCGCTTGGGATAAACCTCATCCTGTATGTGAAAAATGGAATAAAGATTCTGATTGTTCAGAGCCCAGCATAATAGCAGGATTTAAAAGTAAACAGTCTAGACCACCACCATTCAAACATGGTGATTCTGTGACATTTATCTGTATAGCCAACTTCACCATGAAAGGAAACAAAACAGTCTGGTGCCAAGCAAATAATAAGTAGGAACCAACACCACTGCCAGTCTGTGAGAGGAGTAAGTATAGAAATAAAACCTAGTCAAGGGCCTGGGGTTTACCAGTTGTGAGCGTTGAGTGTGGAAATGAAGCTTCATCAAGGCCTGAGACCTGCCAACCTGTGTGAGTGTTGAGTATGGAAGTGGAACCTCACTGAAGACAAGGATATCCCACTTATGGGCAGATCATTTTGGCGCATGCTCCCAAAGACTGAATTGTATAGGTCTTGTCCCTGGAGTGTGAGCTGGCTTTTGGGAGCCCATCCCCAATGCTGGGGTGCCTCTGCAAACATGTTCACAAGAGATCTACTCTCTACTCACACCATCTCCTGGACTCTAGCATTTCAAATCAACTAACAGATTGCTGTAAATGTTTTATTCGTGTTTCATCTAGTTTATATTGTTAATGAACCTAATTCTTAAGTTTAATTCTGTGGGCATAGAAATTGTCAGTATTTGACAAAATTATACTATCGAAACATTTTTAATAAAGAACAATATTGATAAATTCTAAATAGATTAAAGAACTTAGGAAGCGCTATTATAAATATGATCCACTCTGACTTGGGAGCACAGCTACAATCTCAGCTTCACAGGAGGCTGAAGTCAGAGATTACAAGTCCATGGTCTGCCTGGCCCACACTGTAATTTTTTGTTTTTATTTTTGTTTTTGAGACAGGGTTTCCCTGTGGCTTTGGAGCATGTCCTGGAACTAGCTCTTGTAGACCAGGCTGGCCTTGAACTCACAGAAATCACCCTGCCTCTGTCTCCCGAGTGTTGGGTTTAAAGGTGTGCAACACCATCACCTGGATCATACTGTGTTTTTAAAGCCAGCCTGGACAACTTACCCAGATGTTGTCTCAAAATAAAAAGTAACTAAAGGGATTGTGGGTATAACTCAATGGCAGAGTGCTTGCCTAGTTCAGTCTCAAGTACCACAAATTATATTTATCTTGCTTATATACCAATAGGTTGATTACCAGTAACCTCAAAATGGATTGTCTATGAAAAAACCTTAAAAATTTAGGTGAACCTATACATATTCAAATGAAAAAATTCCAATATTTTTATCAAGTAATAAAAAGAAATTAGAATAGTATGTGTTATGCATAATGTACATATTTATATGCATGCTACATATAAGATAATGATAAATTGTAATAGTAATGTTTATTAAGGTAACCCTCTGAAAGATGATAGGCTTAAAGATGAATAAAAATGAGCCTTCTAGCAACTGAAATTTTTCTCAAGACAAAAATATAACTAAAGATGAAAATAGAACAATAAAGCTGGGTATAGTGGTACGTACCTTTAATCTCCGCAGTTGGGAGGCAGAGGAAGGTGGATCTTTGTGAGTTCAAAGATAGCTTGATTTACATAGAGAGTTTCAGGACAGCCAGGGTTTCTTAGTGAGACCATATCCTCCCAAAATTGCAGTTGTTTCGCGTAAAAGGAAACAAGCCATATCTGATTGGGATTGAGTTGAAAACTAATGGTGACTGGTCATCAAAGATTGCATGCCATTTATTTAGATCTGTGTTCTAAGCTGGCATCTAGATTCATAAGAATATATTATCTGATGGCCTTTTCTCCTTTGTGTATGTATAAAGATTTCCCTCAAGAGTGCCCATCACTTCCCACGATCGATCATGGACACCGTACAGAAAGGCATGTTGCCAAGTTTATTCCAGGGTTGTCTGTGACATACAGTTGTGATTCTGGTTATTTGCTTAATGGAAAAGAGACAATTAAGTGCTTATCTTCAGGAGACTGGGATGGTTGGTGTCATCCCCACATTCAAAGGTATCTTAAATTTACTATTTACTGGGAACCGACCTGATATTTGCCAAGACTTACCTCTTATTCTTGCCATTCTTTCCTAGAGGCCAAATGTGAATCTCCAGGACAGTTTCCCAATGGACAGATAAAAGAATCTATAGGTCTTCAGGTTGGCAAAACTGTGCACTTCTTCTGTAACGAAGGGTATCAGGAGGGTCTGTAAAATTTAATGCCCTTGGATTATATGTGCCTGCTGTGAACTATAATGCTGTCTGAGGTTTCTGTGTATCTTTGGCTGTCTAGTTCCTGCAATCAATAAGTCCCAAAGAAAATCACACAGAAGTCTACATTAATCTACTGATTGGCTCCTTAGCGCAGGCTTCTTATTAACTCTTATAACTTATATTAACCCATTATTCTTATCTGTGTTAGCCACATGGCTCACTACCTTTTTCAGAGAGGCAGTCACAATTTCCTTCTTCTGTGTCTGGGCAGGACTGCAGAAGAATGGACTTTCCTCTTCCCAGAATTCTCCTGTTCTCATTGCCCTGCCTCTACTTCCTGTCTGATTGTCCCACCTATATTTCCTGCCTGGCTACTGGCCAATCAACATTTACTTAAAACATAATTGACAGAATACAGAATTGTCCCACTGCACTATAAAGTCAGGAGAAGGAGTGTGAATGAACCTATATGTTATTCAGGAATAATCTGGAATGAGGTAGTGCAAGAGAATAATAAATGGGTACAGATTAAATAGACCTATGGTAGATTTAAAGTCAAGCTTACTAGTTTTTCAACACAAACTGCCTAATAGTACTAAATTTCAACCTGTCTCCAGATACCAATTACAAGGACAACCTTCTAGTCAGTGTGTAATTGTTGAACAGAAAGCCATTTGGACCAAGAAGCCAGTATTTAAAGGTAGGTAAGACAATGGTGCTTTGGTAAGGAAATACAGGGGTTCACACACAATGCATCCTTGGCTTTCCTATAAGAGTGTGTGTGGGGTGTGTGTGTGTGTGCGTGCGTGTGTGTGTGTGTGCGTGCGTGTGTGTGTGTGTGTGTGTGTGAAAGAAAGAAAGGAAGGAAAGAAAGAAGGAAGGGAGGAAGGAAGAAAGAAAGGAGAGGGGGGAGAGAGAGAGCACGCGTGCGCAAAATAAAACAAAACAAAACTAGAAATCTTAAGGGTCTGATCTACACCACAATGCCCTTCAGTTATCTTTTTACTCTGTTTCTTTAAGTCAAATGAAGCAAGCAACTTTTCTTTCTCTCAAACATCCATGTTCTTAGTGAGGGAACTTGAGCCATTAACATAAAGAAGATTGTGTATTTGGTAACTAAAACGAAGAATTCAGCAAAGGAGATATACTCAAAAATAAAGTTTTAAAATCACATTTTAATTATATTGCATTAGTTAACTCAATGACTCATTGAAGATTCAGAAAACACTGTCCTTAGCCTTCTCTAGAAATTCTCTGCCCCCCACCTCCACCTGTTCTTAATGGAAGACATACAGGCAGCTTTTCAGCAAATGTATCATATGGAAGCACAGTTACCTACACCTGTGACCCAAGCCCAGAGAAAGGAGTGAACTTCATTCTTATTCGGGAGAAGACTATCTATTGTACCAGCGACAGTAAGAAGAGTGGGATCTGGAGTGGCCCTGCTCCACGTTGTGAACTTTCAACTTCTGCAGTTCAGTGTCTAAAACCACAAATAGATAGAGGTCAAATGGTATCTATTTTGAAAGATAAATATTCCTATAATGACACTGTGATATTGTCTTGTGAATCTGGCTTCAACTTGAAGGGCAGCAAGAGAATTTGATGCAATGCCCAGGGCACATGGGAGCCATTAGTACCAGTATGTGAAAAAGGTGGGTGCTATCAGAACATGAATCATTTCAAAAAATTGAGAGGAAGGGCCTATGGACTTTACACAGGGCCCTTTGTAGTCCCTATACATTCAGTCACACAATAGTGGATATAAATAACAAAGAAGTCCTTCTTAGCCCTCCCTCGCCTCTATGGAAATACTCTAAAGTTTACTAAGTTGTTCATTTCTTTAAGAAATATAAGGGCAAAAATACTTGTTTGCCTTAACAGTATTTTTTTTCCTGGTTTTTAGAGACAGGGTTTCTCTGTAGCTTTGGAACCTGTCCTGGAACTAGCTCTTGTAGACCAGGCTAGCATCGAGCTCACAGAAATCCATCTGACTATGCCTCCTGAGTGCTGGGATTAAAGGCATGCACCACCACTGCCTGGCTTTAACAGTAATTTTTAAAAGGGAAATTATCAAAGCTTTCAAAGATTTCTTAGTTGTGTTGTGCTGGATGCTGAAAACATCAATTCAATGATGTTTGGTTAGGTATTTGTTGTTTGCAAACAATTTTGTTGTAAACCAAACTAATCCTCTGTTTAATAATCCTTAATGTTGAATAAAGCCACTTGTTGTCATAAGATTCTTACAACTTAACTTACCCACCTCCATTAATCTGTGCATCACCATGAGGTCCTGGACTATCAGCAAAATTTCAGGAAGTCTGTCTCCAACAGAGGCTCTATGGTTTCTCATGACTCTGCCTTTCTTTTACCCAGCTTTCAGTTCAATTTTCCCTGCCTACCTAAGTTTTGCCCTATCAACACGTCAAGGCAGTTTCTTTATTTATCAATGATATTCACAGCGTACAGAGGAAAATCCCACATCACCTTAAGCTGCAGAGAAAGCTACTGACAGTCTATTCTCATTCTCCTAGGCTTACAACTTTATATTTCATTATTTCTACACATCTATTTCTAGAACCTACACTCTTATATTCTTGTTCTTGGACTCTTCACTTTGATTTATGATTGCCAATAAGTCAGCTTCAAAATGAGAAAATGAAAACATTTTAAAATATAATACAAGTTAACAGACTTTTAAAGAATTGGTATATACCTAAAGCAATTCAGTTTATAAGTTTTTATAAGTCACAAGCACTTTTTATTTTGATTTTTTTGAGACAGGGTTTCTCTATAGCTTTGGATCCTATCCTGGAACTAGCTCTTGTAGACCAGCCTGGCCTTGAACTCACAGAGATCTGCCTGCCTTTGCCTCCCAAGTGCTAGGATTAAAGTAGTGTGCCACCACCACCCAGATACAAGCACTTTCGAAAACAAGTTTATTGCTAATTTTTGCAAATGTCTGCACATGAGAATGAATGCTCTATATATGTATACAAAATCTGGAATACTAGATACTTATGAGTCTATGATTTGGTATCTGAATTCAAAATGTATGAGGAACCACCTGCAAAGACATTGTATCCCATAAACCAAAAGTCTTTCACAGATTAACAGCAACAAGAAAAATAAAACGTAAGAGAATAAAGAAGCACATAATTAATTCTTGGGAACTTGATGCCTCAAAACTAAGATGCTGTGTATAGTAAATTTGCAGCATAAAATGAATACAATTCAATGACAATTTCCAACAATTTATAACAGAAAAGCTGATTACAAAACTACATTCAGAGTGGCAACACTCAGATTGAACAATGAGATTATGAAAAAATAGTCACAGATTGATATAATAGGACTTCTTGCTGGAAAGTGGTGGTGTATATCTTTAATCCCAGCACTTGGGAGGCAGACACAGGCAGATCTCTGTGGGTTCAAAGACAGAGAAACCCAAAACTCAAAAAAAAAAAACCTTACAACAAAGCTATAACAATCAAGAATGTGAACAATATTTAAGATATTTAGAAAAATACAATAATTTAATATCTGCTTCCTGTCACATGGATTATAGCATAAGATATAGAGTCTGCCCTATTTACCTGCCCAACACCATACACACCTGAGAAACATTGGTAGCTCCTTTTGTCCCTGGAACTAAACATCACTGAATCATATCATTGTGGCTGGTGATAGCAGAAAGTTAGGCACATTCTAATTATGTAGTGCCAAAAGAAATTCAACATCACCATAGTTCTCCCACCTTTTAAAATATTTGAAACATTTATATTACAAACTTTACTGTGGAATGCAATATTCAGTTTTCTAATCTGTCTTCCCACTGCACACCAAAAGCATGCTCCTATGTGTACATAGACAGTGATATTACAAGCATAATATCCTACCATACTAGAGCTGCAGAGTCTCCCTCTTCCCAGGAAATCCACACACTTGGAGGCTCAGAGGACAAGGACCACTGGCCAGTTCACTACACAGACCAACAGAACCATAGCCTGGCTCATGGTCCATCAAAGTTCCAGCAGAAATGACAGCTCAACAGACCTTCTCTGAACACTCTACACTCATCATGGCATAGCTAGTGGTCTTCCTTACAACTCATTACAATAAAAGCAGAGAAGAATCCTACAAAGAACACCTGTAAGTTACCTGCCACTATTATTTCTGCTTGCTAAGCCTTGACAGAGTCCCTCACTAGCTAAGGCCACTCAGCTAGGACTCAGAATATTATCAGCTCACCTACTGGGTGAACAGAGATCAAATTACTCAGATATCACAGAACTTTCTGCTCTGCCCTTCCAGTCCAGTGCACAGGGCCCTAGTCTAGAAAGTTAGTATTTTAGTAGACATTACACCACTTTCCGAGAGCATAACCTGTTCCTCATCCAAAGCACAGGGTCCTTTGTGTGTACATCCCATTACACACTCAGTTTGCAGTGCAGTCAAACCACTGCCTCATACCTGGGAAATCCTGCAGCCAAACACATGTCACATTCACAACTGTTGTTAAAGAAAAGCAGGCCATGAATTAGAAAACACTGAAGGGTCATTGTAGAGCTTGGAAACAAGAAATAGAATGTGGATGTGATAGAGTTATAATCTCAAGAAATTATTTTGAAAAGTTGAAACAGGCTTTATGACCATGTGCTCCAGAAACTAGGGATTTGTATTAGAGCTCATCAGATTTCTCAACCATTTTATCTCAGGGTATGTATCTTAAACCAGTTAAATAACAGTCCTGTTATGCAGGGCCACAACATTTCTCTCTGATCTATTTTGGTAACTATTGTAACTATAGCAATTTGGTTTCATAATAAGATCAGTCAAGATTCTTGATTGCCTGGTCTGTGGCAATCACAGACAAAGAAATTCACACCAAGAAATGACAATCAGGACATTTATGAAGCATCTAAAATTGATTGCCTAGTTCCATATTGCTAATATCAACTAGTGTTGAAGTAGGAAAGTTAACAACTGTCTTGTCTCTCTCTTTCTGCACTGTGAATCTACCAGCTTCAAGCTTTGTCTATGCACTCAATTCTTGCACAGATCCCTCTTCATCTATAATCATACACTAAAAGTCAGAGAGACTGGAGGTCACTCATTAGCTTGTTTATTTTTCCTTATTACTGACCAGTCAAAGCCCAGTCCTAAAGAAGTTGTAGGACTATCTACCCAAGCTGGGCAGCAGAGGCAGGGTTAGGTATTTAAAGAAATTTTCAATTACATAGCATGAGGCAACATCACAAGCTCATAGTTTCCCGTGCTAGGATGGCAGTGCCTCCCTACACTCAACAAAGATCAGAGGCCAAGGGCCACTATCCAGGTCACCACAAAGAATGAAAGAACCTATCTGGCTTACGGTTCATCCCTGTCCAAGCAGCTCTGAAAGCTCTGCCAAACTGCTCTTCCTGGTCTGGGGATAGTGGCTCCTACATTCACCATGGCATGGCTTGTGGTTCTCCTTACAGCTACTTAGAGCAAAACAAGAGAATCCTGAAAGAACCTGTAAACTAGCTCCTACCCTTATTAGCTAGGACCACCCAGCTGGGATTCACGACATTAGCAGTTACCCTCCTAGGTGAGCAGAGATAAATGTCTCAGAAAGCAAAAATCCTCCAGGTTTGTCCTTCCACACTATGGTCAGACAAGATCATAATCTGGGAAATTTGTAGTTTAGTAAAATCTTCTATTCTCCCAGAGCACTTCCTGTTCCTCCTCCAAAAAAACAGGGTCCTATGTGTACATAGTCCATTACACACTCAAGGTCCAGTGTAGCCAACCCTTTACTTCATAGCTTGGAGGTCCTGCAACCAAACACAGATCACATTCAAATAGTAATTGTTAAAAAAGTCATGAATCAGAACACAATGAAGGGTCTATGGCAGGGCTTAGAGAAAGGAAAGAGATAGTGGAAATAATGTATTTATAATCCTGAAAAATTCTGTTAAAAAGTTGAAACAGGCTTTATGGTCATGTGCTCCAGAGATCAGGGATTTGTACTAGAGCACAAAAAGTACTACTCACATCATTTCTCTCAGAGCATACATCTTAAATATGGAAAATAAAATCATGGGAGGCAGAGTCACACCATTTAATTCAGCTCTTCTATTTTCTTGAACTACTGTGACTACAGTAAATTGATTTAATGATAAGTTAAGTTCTTTATATAGATTCTTGTATGCATGGTCTGTGGACCCATGAAATGGACAGTCAGCACATTTATAAAACATCAAAAATTGATCACCTCACTACTCACTGATAATGTCAACTACTGTCACAGCAGGAAAGCTTTTACCCTCCTTCTTGCCCATCCTTTGCTTGTTGTGACTACACCGGCTTTATAATTGGTCAGTGAACTCAGTTCTTACACAGGTCCCACTTCACTTGTAAATTCACAATAAAATTTAGAGAAGCTGGAGGATACTCATTCACAGATCTATTTCTTCTTCACACAGACCAGTCAAGGTCTAGCATGGTAAGAGTTGCAGAACTGTCTTTGCAGCACTAGGTAGCAGAGGCAGGATTCGGAGTTCAAAGAAATTCTCAGTTACATAGTATGATGCAAGCCTGAGCTACAGGAGACAGTAATCTAAACCAGTTGTTCTCAATCTTCCTAGGGTTGTGACTCTTTAATACAGTTACTCATGATTAGTGGTCTCCGCACCTATAAAACTATGTTCACTACTACTTCATAACTATATTTTTGCCAGTTGTGAATTATAAATATATGTAATTTCTGATGGTCCTAGACCAGTCCTGTGATAGGTTCATTTGATCCCTGAAAAGGAGTATTGACCCACCAGGCCGAGAATCACTACTCTAAACTGATATAAATATAAAGATGAACAAAAAAAACAGCATATAAAAGTGGAATGAAAATGAAAACCTGGGAAACATTAGTAAATAGAAACAAAGAGATTATAGCAGTAATGCCTTTGAAGAAAATGAAATCTAAAATATAATAACCAATAATTGACTTCTTAAAATGATAGAAAATAATTGAACACTTAATTATACTGACTTTGAAACAAGAATATGCACTTCCCTGGTAGGAAGAATGCCATTAGTATGAGAATGTATGACTTTGTCCCATGTAAAATGTTAGCTGCTGAGTGCTGTACACTGACACATGGTGTTACAGCCAATGGCTCATGTCTCAAGCATCTGAGCTGACTTCACTGAGTCAACCTGGATTGAACATATATGCATGGGAGAGTTCACTAACTGGAAATTAAATATGTAGCAGTTCAAGTTACCCGCACTAAACTGAACACCCACCAGTCTCTGTCTTCATTCATATGCAAGGAATTGATGTATAATGGGAAATTACACAGAAAGTCACACACAGTGCTCAACCAGGTCCTTCTTTGTAATGGATACCCCTGAAGCTCAGTCCCTTAAACTTCATTGTGTGATCTAGTTATTGTCCAGTCTTTCCCCCTTCCAATATACACAGTATACTGTTCCTACTATTCTGAACTGAAGGAAGAAGTCATGCTCCACACAAATCCTTTTATTGTTATTGCAATGGATGCCCCACAATATGACTCAAAGTGGTAATTTTAGGACTCTGTGGTGCAGCATACTTGTAATCCAAAAATTTATGGTGGTTAGCCAGGAGGATAGCAAGGGCAATGCCCTGTGGGGCTGCAGACAGGATTCAAGTCCTCCTCAATCAGTATAGGGGACATTGACTGTAAACTGCTTTTCTAAAAATTGAAAAATGCAGCTACTAGAGAATTATTATACTTTCATGGCCCATGGGTTGTGACCCTGAAATGGACCCTTGAGCAGCATGTTAGAGACCTTTTATCAGGAAGTGGGTCTTTTGGCTGGCTGCAAATCATGGTTGTCTAATTTGTTATAGGAATGTACCTTAATGACTGATTAATCCTGGTGAACAAACATTTGCATCTAATAATACTAATCTCTTACAGGCATGGTTAGCATATTAATCTTTAGGGAATTTGGGATGCAGTCCTCCCTTACTGAAATTCTACTTTGTGTGACTTAATGTCTCCTAAGAACTAGTAAATTCTTATGCCATTAATTCTATTATCAATTATGCTCTCCTACTTCACAATTTAGCTGTGGTGTGCTCAGCTATAATATATACAGGAGAAATCATTCGTGAGCTCCATAAAATTAACTGCAGATGGATTATAAACAAAAATGTTAAAAGTGCAGAACTTCTGAAGATACTGGAGAGACCAGTAGTCTCCGAGTTTGGAAAATTTAGTGATATCTCTCCACAGGCGACAACATAAGCACTACAGGCACCACCATTTGCGGCTCTCAATGCTCTGCTCTGTGCAGACATAGCCCAAGCAGTGAAGTTATTCAGAGACTGCAAGCAGGGTGTTGCAAGGATCACTTAGGACTAGTTGGGATGAGGCAGGAACACACTAAATTCTGTGTTTCTCCACTGGCTCCCAGCCAGCCAGGAGAGGATGCACCACACCAGACGCCAGCCTCAGCAGTCCACTCCTCCTTATTTGGGGACAGAGGGCCCCTCTCTTGCCAAGCCCAGCCATTCATTTGCCTGTGGGGAGAACAGCATGTGGCGAGAGTAGCCCCATGCAACAAGGCCGACCACTCATCCCCACCTGGGGACATTGGCCTGTTACTCACCTTGGCCTGTCACTCCGCTAATCTGGGAAGAGCAACCATTCACTCACCATGGTGCTGCTGCCTAGCTAACAAACTCTCTCCCCACAAGGGAGTCCAAGGCACAGTGCATGAGAGAGACTGTGATTTCTTCAGGAAGCTCTAAACCGGAACCCTTCTTCTGGAACAACCCTTCCATTTGACTGATGGAGGCTCTGATTGGTTAGTGAGGTCTGAGTGTCTGAACTAGGTGAGCAGAAGGGATACAGGACAGCCTTCCCAGCACTAACTGCTAAAGACAGACATATCCCAGATTGGCTGGAGTTCTAAGTCAAATTCAACAGCAAGTCTCTTGCTAATGTAAATCAATGGGTTCGGTTTTAAAAGGAAGTATACAAATTCAGAAAGATTTGCGGTGTAAGAATTAGTTATTATGAATCTTGAGCTAACCAGCCAAATAGTGTTGTAATTAATATATTTTCTGTGTGAATATTTGGTTCTACATTGCTCTGGAAACTACCTGAGCAGTCTCCAACTACAATCCTGGATATCTACAGCTGATAAGAAAGCTACCCTGACTGTTATTAAGCCAGGCTATACCTGAAACTGTAGAAAAAAGGTATCCTGAATACTTATAGCTCTGAAGAGAAAGGTACCCTGATTGTCATGTCAGGATATACCTACAGCTGTAAAGGGAAAGTATACTGGATACCTACAACTATGAGGAGAAAGAAATTCTGACTGTTGAGAAGTCTGGCTATAACTAAAGCTGTGGAAGGAAGGTAGCCTGATACCTAAGGTTATAAATAAAAAGGTCCTCTGATTGTTAGAAGTCAGGCCATACCTACAGTGGTAAAGGGAAAGTGTACTGGATACCTACAACTATGAGGAGAAAAGGTATCCTTGTGGAGGCCCAAAACTATGAGCCTATTTCCACCTTGTCTGAAAGTCAGAGTTTGAGGGTGCTCAAAGTTGTTAACAGGTGTGGCTACACATCCTGACCTAAGGTGTGGTTGTTTCATGTTTTGGACTTTAAGAGGGCCCATACAGGTAAATCCACTCCCCCTTGAGCAAAGGTGGGAGAATTCAAACATACTTCTGCTCCTTCTTTTGAATTAATAGGTTTGACCTAGGGAATAACTGCCTTTAGGATACTTGGTCTAGGGTGGGTTCACTGCCTGAATAACAAAATATTTTTGTCAATAATTAAGGACTTGATGGAGCAAAGTATTGAAGCAAGGAATTGTTCTAGTTTTGCTCTGCATCATGATAAAGCACCCTTTTGTCTTCTTCCACCTGTTGTATTGGGGTATAAATGTATATGAAAAATTAACTGCAGGTAGATTTACAGTATTCACTGGAACTCCCTCCAGGTACTATCCTTTGCTTCTGTTTCATTATTTTCACTTGTGTCTTCATTCTCTTTACTTATTTTTCTAATCCCCATGCCCCTACCCTGGTAAGTGGTATACTTGTCAAAGATGGTCCCTGACATATACTGACTATTGGGAAGTCCAGCTATACCTGAGACTGTGTTCCAGTGGGAGATGCTCTCCCTGCAGGATGTAGCAATCCTGCTCCTCTCCAAGAGAGCCATCACAGTTGGGACCTGTTTTACTCTGCTAAGAGAGCTTCAAAGCAGAGATGTCCATTGCTTAGAGATTTCCACTTCTCTAAGGGAGTTTCCTAGCAGACGTGTCCAATGCTTCTCTGTTACACCCCACTAGGGAGTTTCCTAACAGATACATCAATTTTTTTTTCTCAGCTTCAGTCCAAATTGTTACTCCTCTGCTTCACTGGAGTAAATGGAAAACTGAGGCAGAAATATTGCAGTATCTGGTGAAGAGTTGCTACTTCTGCTCTGCTCCTTTAATGGAGTTTGCCAGCATTGGTGACCAAAGCTTCTCTGTTCCAATCCACTACAAAGTTTCTTATCACTCTAGTGAAAGATCTTAACCCAAAATTCATTCAAGAAATTTATTTGGAAGGGAAGAATGAAGGAGATGGGCTGCCTCTGCCAGGGCAGAAATGGGCAGTGGCCAACTGAACATGTATAGAACTTATATAGGACTTCTTAGGGGCAGAGTATTCCCATGGAGAAGATTCTCAGGGTGGGAATTGGTTAGATGTCCATCTCTGATCTTGAACAATGCAGACAGAGATTGGCTGGATTTCATGCTCAGGGGCTGGTAGATCTCAAGCTTAGGGATTAGCTGGTTTTGTTCTCAGCTGGTCAAGGGTAGAGTGTGTTTCTTTGGCTCTTGTTTCAGGGACAAAGTGTGTTCTTCCACTGGCCCCATAAAACTTTTTGAGTTTGGTTTCAGGGTCAGGTGTTTCTTTCATTGGCCTTGGATTCAGGAACAAAGTGTGTTTCTTTGTCTTAATTTTAGAGTCAGGATTTATTTCTTTGTATCCAGTTTCAGAGTCAAAATTATGTATTTAACTGGCTCTAGTTTCAGGGTCAGAATGTGTTTCTTTGGCTGGCCCATTTACCATACACATAGGACTTCATAAATTCACAAATTCATTTTACCATGAGTTTCTAAGTACAAACAGTATAAAAAGAACATCATAATGCTTGAAAAGATTGTTAACAGTGTCAAATTTATTTCTACAGAAGAAATAGTCTGGTGTTGTAGGTGGAGGATGCATGTTCATTCATGGCTGCCCAGACCCAAAATAATGACACAGAAACTATATTAATTAAAACACTGCTTGGTCTATCAGCGCAGGATTCTTATTAACTAACTCTGACATCTTAAATTAACCCATCTCTATTATTTTGTATTTTACCACGAGACTTGTGATTTACCAGTAAGGTTCCAGGGTATCTGTCTCCTTCAGCAGATAAATGGAGTCTGACTCCACTTTCTTTTCTCCTCTGTCTCTGCTTGGAATTCCTGCCTTGCTCTATTCTGCCCTGCCATAGTCCCAAAACAGCTTCTTTATTAAACAATGGTAACAAAATACATTCACAACATACAGAGGGGAATCCCAAATCACTGTGTAGCTGATTATAAATGTTTTGGCTAAAGATCTTATTAAATACTTTATAATAAGTAGTCCTCAGTATTTTTATCAGGTAGTCAATGTCTACTGCAATATGCAAAGATTTTAACAGATTGTTGCACACAAAAACTTTTACTTCTATATAAAGTACAAAGCTTTATCATACTGAATATATTTATAGGGTTCCTCTGCAGTATGATTTTTCTCATGATTTAGATTATTCATACATGCAAATACTTTATCACATTGATTACATTCATAGAGTTTATCTCCAGTGTGTGATCTTTTATGCATTTGAAGAGTACTGTGAAGTCCAAAGGCTTTACCATACTGACTACATTCATAGGTTTTCTCTCCAGTTATGATAAACAAAGCCTTTACCATACTAATTACATACATAATGTTTCTCTCCAGTATGGGTTCTTTTATGTTGTCGGAAATTACTGTGATATGCAAAGGCTTTACCACACTGATTACATTCATAAGGTTTCTCTCCAGTATGGCTTCTTTCATGTATTCGGAGATAACTGAGACACACAAAGGCTTTACCACACTGACTACATTCATAGGGTTTCTCTCCAGTATGGCTTCTTTCATGACTTCGTAGATTACTGTGCTGTGCAAAGGCTTTACCACACTGATTACATTCATAGGGTTTCTCTCCAGTATGGCTTCTTTCATGCCTTTTCAGATGACTGTTATGTGCAAAGGCTTTACCACACTGATTACATTCATAGGGTTTCTCTCCAGTATGGCTTCTTTCATGACTTCGTAGATTACTGTGCTGTGCAAAGGATTTACCACACTGATTACATTCATAGGGTTTCTCTCCAGTATGTGATCTTTTATGCTTTTGAAAAGTACTGTATTGTACAAAGGCTTTACCACACTGATCACATTCATAGGGTTTTTCTCCAGTGTGTGTTCTTTTATGGATTTGATAGCAACTTTGATATACAAAGGTTTTACAACATTGATTACATTCATACGGCTTCTCTCCAGTGTGTGTTCTTTCATGTATTTGAAGAGTACTCTGATATGCAAAGGCTTTATCACACTCATTACATTTATAGGGCTTCTGTCCAGTGTGTATTCTTTTATGCCTTTGAAGATTACCGTGCTGTGTGAAGGCTTTATCACACTCATTACATTCATAGGGCTTCTCTCCAGTGTGTGTTCTTTTATGGCTTTGAAGATGACTGTGCAGTGTGAAGGCTTTACCACACTGATCACATTCATAGGGCTTCTCTCCACTGTGTGTTCTTTTATGCCTTTGAAGAGTACTGGAATGTGTAAAGGCTTTACCACACTGATTACATTCATATTGCTTCACTCCAGTACATTTTCTTTTATGCACTTGAAGATGATTGTGATGTGAAAAGGCTTTACCATGCTCATTTCCTTCATAGGGTTTCAATCTAGTATGTGGTTTTTCATGCCTGTGAAGATGACTGTCACATGCAAAGGCTTTAACACATTTAGTATACACAGTTTTCTCTCTAGTTTGACTTTTTTCATGCCTACAATGATAATGGTACATGAGAAAGCATTACTACATTTAATACATTGTTGACTACTTTTATCTGTATATATTAATTTTACAATTTAGTACTATTTTAAAGAGGAATTATATGTTAAGGTTTTATCACCATGTTTACAATCTTGTTTTTCCCCTTTATTAAGGCTTCCTTTTCATCTTTGAAGATAACTGACAACAGTCTTTATTACATGGTTCACATTTACAGAATCTTTTTTTTTATGAACAAGAACTTTAATGTATTTGAAGAGAACTGAAAAAACTCAGAGCTTTACCACTCTTATTGCATTCATAAAGTTTCCTATACTGTGATGCTACATTTGCTAAGTGAACTATGACAAACAGAAGTTTTTACACAGTCCTAATTCTCATGGTGCTTTTCTGAAATATGAGTTTGTTGATATATTAACAATGAGACTAGAAAACCAATTACTTGTATACTTGTACATCAAATTCAACAAGTAACTCAACATGGGGACTGCTAAATGTCCTCTATTTGTTCTGAGAGAGAAGTATGTTATATCTTTTCACATCCCTATGCTCATGTGACTTATATTTCAAGTAACATATGATATACCTATTAAAGGAAGAATAACAAATATAAGATTTCCACATTGAGTTCACACAGTTTGACTTTCTGTCCTCCTAGACTTGAGGTATCTTAATTAAGACCTCCACAATAGCTGCTCCTTGATTTCTGACTCCCCCTCACTAAACTTAACACAGTCACAAGTATATGGGTTAAACTACCCTTTCTATGGACTATTAGTATAATAGACAGTTTTAGAGATATACTTATCACCTTTTCAACATGTATATCTTTTATAATATGAATAATATGAAATAAATGGATTGACAATTTTACAGTATAGCTCTCATTGTATTATGATGCAAGTGGTAATATAAGTTAATACATTGTTTTCTTGACTTCTTTCTTAAAAGAATGACTTTCAAATGCAGTTCACCTGTTTGAATTTAATGTATATGATTTTGTGTGATTTTAATAATCATCAATGCATTTTATTATCTACACTGTTGCTTTTGTTTAAAACATATAGGAAACATTACAAATTCTTCAGAGGTACATTTGTATCAGCTTATACATGAAAATTACCTTTGATGCCTTCTAGAACTTTGATAATGTTCTTCAATATTATGATCTTCCCAACAGTATCCTAAAATATAGTGGCAGAAAAATGTATGTTATTTTTTAAAAATTGTGAAAAAAAATAGTGACCATTTGAAGCAAACCTTGAAACCATGCCAGATTTATTAACCCCATTCTTTTATCTCAATCATGTTACAAAAGAGTATCATTAATCAATGAACAGTTGTCTCCATGAAAGATAATACAGTATTACCTATAGTAGTGAGGTTTCTGTAGGTCTCCAGCATCACATCTTTGTAGAGATTCTTCTGGGAAGGATCCAGCAAAGTCCATTCTTCCCAAGTGAAGTCGATATGCACATCATCATAGGTCACTGCATTCTAAAATATCCCATACAGGTGTAAACCAGAAAGTGTGATTTTGACAACACTGCAAATATATACTTCTTTGACAGTATAGTTATATAATTCTGGTGCTCCCCATACTTATTCCATGACATAGACATCACAATTTAATAACCAAGTTACTTTAGAAGCAAACTGAATAGGAGGTTCGCCTCTGTCATTTCTGAACCCTTTGAATGGGATATCACCTTGCAAGAGAAATACCCACTAATCAACAATGAAAGATATGTAAACAGATCAACAGTGCAGAATACATATAAGAGAAATTGCATGAATGATTAATTCCTAACTATAAAAAAGAAAAATAATATGAAAAAGCTGGATGCATTGATTCATGTTTCTAATCCTTGCAATTAGAAGGCAGAGGCATGCATCTGAGTTGCACACAAGCCTAGTCCATGCAATCACTTCTAGAAGAGCCAGAAATACTTATTAAATACCTGTTTCACATGAAAAAAATCAAACAAACATAAAAGATAGAAATAACTCATAGGTTTTTGCTGAAGTTCCTACAAAGAGTTATGCATTCACTTCAACTCTTTATTCATCTACCAGAAACCTGAAGCGCCCCAATTTAAACTTCAACAGAAATAAGATTTTGCTAAAAGACACTGTGTGTTTAAAAAGTTACACGTGGACAAATGAAAACAATAGCAGTTAATATGATGATTACAAATAATCAACACAGAGCATGAAAGATAACTCAACAGTAAACAGCCCTCCTGGTCTTGCATAAAGATGGGCTCAAGGACTTACATGGGGGATCATAACTATCCATTATTTCAGGTTCAGGGTTTCCAGTACCATCTTTTGATCAATGTAAAGACCTGGTACTCACATGGTGCATATCCATGCATACACAGAAAATACTCTTTTTAAAATAAAAATTCAAAACAAAGAAAACAGGCAGCCTTTGTCAAATTTTAAAAATTCAAGATATGGGTGAAGCTCAGTACAACAGCAAATACTTGATAGGAACAAAGCCATCATACAACAATATAAAAACAGAAAAGCCAGGAACGTTGGCTTTAATCCCAACACTTGGGAGTCAGAGTCAAAGGATGTGTTTGGAAAAGAGGTTCTGCTTTTTTTCTGCAGAGGATGAGAACCTATGGATTCCTTCCAGAATAAGGTGTTTTGATGGACCAAGATCCCCTGATAGGTCTCCATGAACCCTCAAAAATACTTTGCCCAACAAAAAACAGAAAGCAGTTTGGAGAAAACTACTCCAAAATTCCCAAATATTGTTTATAAATATTTGTTTACATTTAAAGGGGATATGATATAGAGATAATACATTGCATTTGCATAGATCTTGGTCTATTGAAATAAATCAAAGGTCAATTTTGTTAAATGAATCTCTGTTCTTGTTTAAGATTCTTGTTCAGTTCATTTAAAGATGCAATGTATAGTTAAGAAATACAAATTAATAGATAGTCATTTATAATAGTTAAACTTGTAGTCATGTTAGTTAGGTTTTCTAGATGTACAAAGATATATTTCATATGGAACGGTATTCATAAACTATTTCAAAGACATACAGAATATGACATTTTAAATGTTTTAAAAACTTAGACCTTTTCATGAAAGTAAAAAATGTCTCTGGTAGCACCAATTATTTCAGAGAGGTTGATGGGCACTGAAGAAACTCATTATGGAATTTGCCTTCAATGTGACAAAGATAGTGATTTCGGCACGAAACAGCTCTTGCCTGGATTGCTTGATGGTATGTTGTACAAACTGGACATGCAGGACCTACAAAAAAATGACTGCTAAAGTTGCCTAAAGAAGGGGAGATAGTTCCTGCTTCATGAAAGAGTCTGACAATTCATTCTCCAGGACATAGAAAAAAAGGTGACTGAGAAACTGGCAATATAGGTGGAACTGTCTTTGAAATTTTCTGCTTCATGGAAAAGTCTGCCAGACACTATGGGCTTGTAGGCTGAAAACAGATGTCTGAATGTTACAGAAGAACTTTGGGTGACTGTCCAGGCATCAAGATGTCTTTGTCAATTCTAGAGTTTTAGAAGTGCTTATAATTACTTAGGTAATAAACATCCTTCTGGAGTCATTGCTGGAGTTGAAGAAAGACAGTTTTATAATTATAAATGATAGATTAGATGTAAAACTTTAGACTCACAAAGACAGAATAGATGATAGAGCATTTTCCTTGATTTACCAAATGTAAATGAACTAAATATTGTAACTATAATTCTGCCTTGATATTTTTTTTATTTTTTATAATTTTATATAATTTTGTTATATGTAATCTTGCCATATCAAAGTTAAAAACTTCCTTTTTATTTAGACAGAAAAGGGGAGGTGATGTGTGATTCCCCTCTGTGAATATGAACGTTTTATTCCCATTGGTTAATAAAGAAAATGCTTTGGGCCATGGAAGCACAGAATTAAAAAAGGTGGGAATGCCAAGCAGAGATAAAGGAGAAAAGAAGGCAGAGTCAGGGAGATGCCATGTAGCCACTGAAGGAGACAGATGTTGGATGGAACCTTACTGTTAGACCACAGCCATGTGGTGAGACACAGATTAATAAAAATGGGTTAATCTAGGATCTAAAATTATTTAATAAGAAGCCAAAGCTATTGGTTATGCAGCCTTATAATTAATACAAGTTCTGTATACTTATTATGGGTCTGGGCAGTGGAGAAATGACCAAGCAACCTCTGTCTATACCAGGATATAATGAAGTTTGCAAGCTATACAGCATACACAAGATTAATGTCTAAGTTCAATTGTCCTGTTAAGCATTCATGATTCCTTGACTACTAAGGGATCATACAAAGAAGCATAAATCAGCCCGAATGCTTCACTCCCTGAGGGAATACATCAGTTTGTCAAGAACTGGGAGGTATATTGTGACCCAGGAACCATGAACTTTAACCTAAAATACCTATGACACAGGTCTCTCAAGGTAGTTAGGTGAGGCCAACTCTGTAGTTCCCTGAAGAGCCTACTGCCCACTAAAATCCTATGACCTCCACTGTCTGCCATTACTCTCAACATTCCCATCTTCTAGGTCCCACAAGAACAGCTAATTAAGCTCTTTGTCCAGTTTTCTAATATCTTCAGCATTCTTATAAGAGTCAACATTCCCAGGTTCTCTGCAGCAACAAAATCCCCTTTGAGTTCCATTTTTATTCTAATTTTATTCCTTGTTGCTGTTATTAAATTATGCAATCAAAAGCAACTCAGGTAATGAACATGGTTATTTGGTTGTTAACTCTATTTCACAATTCCTTTTTATGACAGCTTGGAATAGATACTCAATATGATAACTAAAGGCAAAACATGTGGAATCATTGTTTTCTGGTTTTCACTCTTACTTTGTCACTGTCTTGTGTTCAGCTAGTTCTCCTATCTCTCCCAGGGCTGCTTGTTCAGAGATATTGCCAACTCAGTGGAACAGCCTTCCTATATCAATCAAAATCAACACAATCTCTCTCAGATGCCTTAATCAGATATTTTCAATTGGTATTTTCTCAGATCACTCTAAGCTATGCCATGCTGATAGTTGGGGCTAATTAGAAAAAAGAAACAATAATATACAAGAAGATTTTAAATATCCAAAGGCAACATACTATTCATATCAATCACTTAAGAAGCAAAAACACAAACATGAAGATAGACTTGCCAAGAAATGGAAAGAGGCAAACATTTAAGACAAAGATGAGAAAACTAAAACTGTCTCTCCACAGAACCTTCCCAAACCAACAAAAACTCAAGGAATTCATAATATGAGAAATCTGAATACAAAATTGGTGAGACCATTATTTTCCAGAAAATAAACAATATACTTAGAAAACAATGAACAAAATCAACAACATAGATTGGTGGCACTGACAAACAAAGACACGAAGACATATTATGCTCCTTTAAATAAAAATTACAAGATTCTAATCAAAATCAAACTGTAAAAATTACTGACCACCACTCATCCTAGACACTTCAGTTCTTTATCCTTTACCAATAACAGAAAATGGCTTTGGTGAGGAGAGCTATTTCACCAAAACTGGAGAGATTCACTTGAAACCTTCTCATGCCTTAACTTCGTAGTAGTTTTGATCACTAAAAAAAAATCTAATTTTCTTACAGTAAAAAAAGGATGTATGTTAGAATCACTTAGACACCATTTTGCTCCCCCTGACTGATGATTGCCTGTATGTCTGCAATCAAAGTGAGGAAATGAAAACATTTTAAAAGAAAATGCAAAATAACAGATTTTTAAAGAATCAGTAGACACCTAAAGCAACTTGTTTTACTCTAATTGCTTTATAAGTCACAAGTACTTTTGCAAACAAGTTTATTGCTATATTTTGCATATGTTTGTGCATGAGTGAGAATGTCTTCCATGTGTATACAAGTAACACAAAAAGAAAGGTTCAGAAGTCCTGCATCTAAAATGGTAGAGTTGAGTCTCACAACTTGAGTGTAGGTATCTGAACTCAAGGTCACTTCCAAAATGAATATGTGCTGAGCCATCTGCCAACATCCATAATACATTTTATCCAATAAACCAGAAGTCTCTCACAGATTAACAACAAGAACAACAAAACCAAATAAAAAAATAAGTAAATAAATGATCCTTGGAAACATGATGCATCAAAATTAAGATGATGTGTCTCGTAAATTTGCACCATAAATGAATATAGTACAATAATTCCCAACAATTTATAACAGGAAAGCTGATTACAATGCTACATTCATATTGGAAACACTCGGAGTAATCAATGAGATTATGAAAAAATAGTACACAGACTAATATAATATGACTTCTTTCTGGGTGGTGGTGGTACATACCTTTAATCCCAGCACTCAGCAGGTAGAGACTGGAGGATCTCTGTGAGTTTGAAACCAGCCTGGTCTACAGAGTGAGTTCCAGGACAGGCTCCAAGGATACATATAAACCTTGTCTCAGAGGAAAAAAATTACCACAAAGCTGATCAATAAAGAATGTGTATGATATTTAGGAAAGAATAAAGAGGATGGAGAGAAAAAACCAAGAACAAAGGGAAGAAAATATAGTCAGCTATTAATCAAAAGACCAAAGGAAACTTAGGAAATATGTAATCCTGATCGATGTTACCCAGCTACCTATGATTCTATGTGTATAGAAATTAAATAAATAAAGACTTCACAATTTTTGCAAAATTACTTCAAAGTGACCCTGAAACTGTTGTTTCTGACCCTCCAGCTACTGCTATTTCTTCCAGAGAGGCCCCATGCTCTAGAGCCCTCTCTGTAAAAAGATATGATCTACTGCTATGGTTCTGCAGCCACTTAGACCTCCTTGTGTTTTCAGGTAAAACCCAGCGCCACTGATGCTCAATCCCAAAACAACCATAGAATAATTTCTGGTTCCTGTCAAATGGATTATAGCACAAGATATAGATTCTGCTCTATCTACCTGCCCAACACCATGCACACCTAAGAAACCTCTGCAGCTCAGAAACTCCCTTTGTCCCCTGGAACTAAACATCACTGAATCACACCATTGCAGCTGGTGGTAGCAGAAAGTTAGAAACATTTTAATCATGCATTGTGAAAAGACAATCAACATCACCATAGTGACGTTTTAAACTATTTGATACATTTATAAGACAAACTTGAAAGTAGACTGCAATATTCAGAAAATTATCAGTTTTCAAATCTGTCTTCCCACTGCACACCAAAAGCATGACTTGTTTGTACACTGGACAATGACATTACAAGCAAAATACCTACCATGGCAGGCCTGCAGAGTCTCCCTCTCCCCAGGAAATCCATACACAGTGAGGCTCAGAGGATAAGGAGCACTGCCCAGGTCATTACATAGAGCAACAAAACCACAGCCTGGCTTATGGTCCATCCAAATCCCAGCAGAAATGACAGCTCAACAGACCTTCTCTGAACACTCTACACCCACTATGGCGTAGCTTGTGGTCTTCCTTACAAATTATTACAACAAAAGTAGAGAAGAATCCTGGAAAGAACCTGCAAGCCACCTGTCACTATTATTCCTGATTGTTAAGACTTTCCAGCTGGGCCTCAGAATATTATCAGCTCCCCTAATGGGTGATCAGAGATCAAATGACTCAGACAGCCAATGACCTCAGTCTCAAGCATCTGAGCTGACTTAACTGTGTCAACCAGGATTGAACATATCTGCATGGGAGAGTTCACTAATTGGAAGCTGAATACTTAGTAGTTCAAGCTCTCCTCCCTAAATTGTACATCCACTAATTCTGTCTTGATTCACATGGAAGAAATTAATGTGTGATGGAAAATCACACAGAAAGTTACACACTGTGCCCCATCAGGTCCTTCTTTGTTATGGAAACCCCTGAAACTCGTGACCTTAAACTTCAGTCTATGATCTAGCTATTGTCCAGTGAGTTTACCCCCTCCAGTGTACACAGTACATGGTTCCTTTTTTTCTGGTCTGAAGAGAGAAGTCATGCTCCACATAAAAATCCTTTTAATGGTACTGTAATGGAGAGTCCCACTGCATGACTCAAACTGGTAATTTTAGAGCTCTGTGGTGCAGCATACTTGTAATTCAAGAATTTATAGTGCTTAGCCAGGAGGATAGCAAGAGTAATGCCCTGTGGGACAGCAGACAGAATTCAAGTCCACCACAATCAGCACAGGGGACACTGAGTCACAACTGCTTTCCTTAGAGCTGAAAAATGCAGCTGTTCTAGAACTAGTATAATCTCCTGGCACACAAGGTTGTGACCCCATAATGGCCCTTGAGCAGAGGTCAGAGGCCTTTGATGGGGAAGTGGGTCTTCTGGCTAGTTTGTCTCATTTGTCATAACTATTTGTCATTTCTTAAGGAATGTACCTTAATGGCTGATTAATCCTGGTGAACAAACATTTCCATCTCATCATATTAATCTCTAACAACAAACATAGTATGCAAGCTACTCATCTTTGGATATTTGGGATGCAGCCCTCCCTCACTTAAATTCTTCTTTGTGTGACTTAACGTCTCCTAAGAACCGGTAAATCCTTACACCATTAATTCTATTATCAACTATACTCTTCTACATCACAGTTTAGGAGCAGAGCGCTACTCTACACAGGAGAAACTGTTTACAAGCCATATGAAATTAACTACAGATGAATCCCAAACCTAGATGTTAAAAGTGCAGAACATCTGAAGACCCAGGAGAGACCAGGAGTCTCCACATTTGGCGAATGTGCCACATGCAACGATACAAGCACGACAGACACCACTGTCTGAGGCTCCAGATGCGCTGCTCTGTGCAGACACAGCCGGGGCAGTGAAGTGACTCAGAGACTGCCAGCAGAGAGCTGCAAGTTTAGGACTACTGAGACAGGAAGACGCTAAACTCTGTGTCTGTCCGCGGGCTCCCACCCAGTCAGTGGAGGACTCACCACACCGGCTGCGAACCTTAGCGAGCCGCTCCACCGAGTTTGGGAACAATGGCCCCTCGCTCGCCAAGCACAGCCACTCCTTTTATCTGTGGAGAGCAACCCCTCACTCACCATGGTGCAGCTGCCGAGCAGACACGCTCTCTGCTCACAAGAGAGTCCGAAACAGAGTACGTGAGAGAGCTGAACCAGAAAGGAAGTCTGGCTCCCGGAAGAACCCTCCCATCTGACTGGCGGGTCTGCTGGAAGCTCTGATTGGCTGGTGAGGTCTGAGTGACGGGACCAGGTGAGCAGAAGGGACTCAGCACCATGGTCCAGCACTGACTTCTAAAGACAGACCTGTCTCAGATTGGCTGGAGATTTATGCCAAGTTCAACAGCAAGTCTCTTGCTAATATAAATCAGTGGGTCTGGTTTTAAAAGGAAGTATACAAATTCAGAAAATTAACTAAATTAAACTAAATAACCAGGCATTAAAAAAAGAGAAATGAACTGGTTTGTGAAGGCACAAGGCTATAACCTCAAAACTCCACAAAGAAGGTAGGCAGGTCTCTGTGTGTTCAAGGCCAGACAGCCTTCTAGTTGATTCATAATGTTTCATGAGCACTTTCCTAATTCTTTTGTGGGTTTTTTTTGTGGCTTGTTTTGTTTTGTCTTTTTAGGCAGGGTTTCTCTATGTAATAGCCTTGGAACTTGCTTGGTAGATTTGGCAGGCCTTGAATTCACTGATATCCTTCTGCCTCAGCTTCCCAAGTGCAAGGATTACAAGTATTATGTCACCACTGCTCAGCTTTTCCTAATTCTTTTTTGAAGTTGTTATTGGTGGTGGTGGTTTTTTTTTTTTTTTTTTTTTTTTTTTTTTTTTTTTTTTTTGTCATTGTTGTTTTGTTTTTGGAGACAGGGTTTCTCTGGAGCTTTGGAGCCTGTCCTGGATGTAGCTCTTGAAGACCAGGCTGGCCTTAAACTCACAGAGATCTGCCTGCTTCTGTCTCCCAAGAGTGCTAGGACTAAAGGCACCCAACTTGATTTTTCCTAATTCTTGAATGGGGTAACTACCAAAGGCATTTCTTCCTACTTGGTTTTTTTTTTTTTGATTGCTGTTTTGAGATTTAGATCACCTGTTACATGGGCCCTAGCCTCCACACCTGTTCCCTGAGGGGACCTGATAGGAGTGAGACTCACTGACTTCACAGAGTAGAAAACGCCAAGGTCGCCACCCCTTTCTAACCTTGAACTACTGGCTGACCCATTAAAGGGTGAGGCTACAACTTGACTGGTCTGCTCAGATATGCATTTTTTTTTTGTTTCTCGAGACAGTGTTTCCCAGCCTAACAGTCCTCGCTGTCCTTGACCTAGCTCTTATAGACCAGACTAGCCTCAAACTCACAGGGATTCACCTGCCTCTGCCTTCTGAGTGTTGGGATTAAAGGCACATGCCAGCACCACCTAGCATAGCTAGATAAACATATTTCCTGCCTTCTTATTGAAGTTGGGAAACATTACCTTCTTGTCAAAGTTGGGAAATTGCTGAATTAAGTCTTTTGCAGACTTCTTAGCAAAAAAAAAAAAAAACACCAGAAAACAAAAAAAGAAACCCAAAAACCCTTGCATTATTTGCTTTATTTCACATTTTAACTTGATTTTTTTTGAAACAGGACCTGTCTTTTTATTTGTGCTTCAGACAAACTATTTCACTACATGGTCCTCTTGTCCCACTCCATACCTCCTGGGGATCCCTAGGAAAATCTCCCCCTGGCCTCTCATTCCCCTAGCCTCTAACAACAGCAAGCTTTCTCCCTTGAGCATATAAGCCAAGAAGGGAAATTTTTATAAAAAAAGGCCTCCAATTTTCTCTGCCTCTAACACCAGCAAACATTCTCCCTTGAGCACACCAGCCAAGAAGGCCAGGGAAAATGGAAAAATTCATCCAAAAAACACTCTGATACTCCAAAGAACACACAGAAATCCAGGAACAAACCTCGTATCCAACAATGAAGCCAGAATTTAGCACCTAGACTTCTAACCACACCAAATTCAGATGCTTACATACCTGCATAGGAGTATAATCCATAACATACATGAAAATATATCACCAACAGAGCCCAGATATCCTATCATAGCAGGTACTGAATATTCCAACATAGCTGAGATAGAAGAAAAAGACCTTTAAAACAACTCCATGAAGATAACAGGTTCTTAAATAGAAAATTAATAAATCACTTAAATTCCGAAAAACACAAATATTGGGGGAAATCAATAAATCACCCCCCCAAATTCAGGAAAACACAAACAATTGGAGTTTAAACTCCCAAAATAAAGTCAAAAAAACAATACAACAAAGAGTTAAAGGAAACAACTGAAACTGTCCAAGACCTGAAAATGGAAATAGAAGCAATAAAGAAATCACAAAGTGCAGGAATCCTGGAAATGAAACCAGCCTGAGAGGAGTTGCTGTCCTGTCTTCCCAGCTCTGGGCAGCAAAATCAGGACTTGGTGTTCCAAGTAATTTTCAATTACATACTGTGAGGTAAGCCTGAGCTATAGGAGACATTGACCTAAACCAGTAGTTCTCAACCTTTTCAATGCTGCAGTCTTTTAATACAGTTTGGGTTCCTGTGGTAACAACCAGGTATATAATTATTTCCCTTACTACTTCATAACCGTAACTTTGCCACACAGGCAACCCCCGTATTAGGGTCTTTAACCCTAGGAGTTGTGAACTACAGGTTAAGAAACACTGCTCTACAGTAATATAGATAGATAGATAGATAGATAGATAGATAGATAGATAGATAGATAGATAGATAGATGATAGATAATAAAGCACTGAAGAAAAAATGAAATGAAATTCTTTTTATCAGACACCTTCAGTTTATTAGACAATGTTTTAATTTCTCCTCATACTGAATAATATAGAAAAATACCCCTATTTTATTAAACTGTATTAGTAGAAATATATTGGTAAAAATATAAGTTTATGAAAAATGCTAATTATTATAGCGAAATTGAAAGCAAGTTATTAAGAATGTGGGTTGGTGACTTATTCACACATGAAATTCAAGAAAGAATTCTTTGAAGAACTAATAGGAGTGTTTCCCCTCAGACACAGCCAGGGGCCTTTAAGATTATTTATTATGTATAAATAAATAACTATTTGAAGTGTCCATGAGCAAATATTAATGTGTTTAAGATATATTGAACATGTTATTTTCATGGACATTGTGTCATTTTAGCAATAAGCTCTAATAATTGCTGCTATTGTGACTTATTTAAAGAAACACATGAGTACACAGACACTGTGTGTAGTTATCAAGTTAGAGCTGTCTCTCTTATATCCTTCACATGAATCATTGAAAAGACCATCAGGAGTGAGGTAACTCAGATCCAGAAAAATGAACATGAACATGGTAATTGGATACTAGCTGTAAAGCAAAAGACATTGAGCCTACAGTTCATGAACCTAGAGAAGGTGAACCCTAAGAAAAACATACATAGATCCACCCAGAAAAGGGAAATAGACAAGATTGCCGACAAAATTGGGAGTAAAGGTGTGGAGGGAAAAGAACTTGAGGAAACAGTCTAATTGGGCCCAACAAAAAGACAGTTACCAAGAAGCTGTGCTTGACTCTGTTCTTGTCTGTCTATAATCCTTTTTTCAAAGCTTTCTCAGGCTTTATGTGGAAATTCTTGCCAAACATGAGTGCCATCTGTAGACAGAAATTTCTATCCTGCATGTTCCTGCAGCCATTCAGTCCCAAACCAACTCTCAGAGGTTTATATTAACTGTTTGGCCTCTTAGCTCAGGCTTATTATTAACTAGCTCTTTCAACTTTTCAGTTTTCTATATTTTCAGTGGAGAATCATAACCAAATTTCAAAGATGAGTTTATAACAACACTACTCTCATTGTTCCACACAAGGGAAAACCAAAGGAACATTGCCAAATTCTTTTTATGAAACTATAGCTACCTTGCTACCCAAACCACAAAAAGATGCAACAAAGAAACAGAATCCCCCAATGAACAAAAATGCAAAAATACTCAATAAAATATTAGCACACCACTTCAAGAATACAAACAAAAATCATCCACCATGATCAAGTATGCTTCATTTCAGTGATGCAGAAATGGTTTAACATATGAAAATCAATGTAATCTACCATATAAACAAACTGAAGGAAAAAATTACACAATCATCTCATTAGATGCTGAAAAAAATCATTTGGACATGTAAAAACAGCTTATTCAAGAACCACACTACTGGTAAGACTGGACCCAAACTTAAGCTAAAATAATTGCACAAGTGAGCAGGCTTGGAGAGATAGGCTAGAACTACAGTTGGGAATTTAGAGTGTGAAATTTGTGTGATGACAATTGGTATGATAAAGTATAATTTTTGTTATACTAACTATGCATATTTACCTTATTGCTCACAAAGGTTAGGATCACTTTTCTATGATTGAAGACTAGGTGTAAGTCTGCATCATAGTGGAGAAAGTAAAGCTCATCCAAACTAATGAAAGTAAACAGATGTTTTTAATGAAGAAACACGTCTATTATACACCAGAAGCATCTTATTTTGTTTGAATTGCTTTATGAGTCACAAAGCTTTTGAAAACATATTTATTAACAATACTTATGGGTATGTTTGTATGTTCAAGAGAATGTCCTTCATTTGTATACAGGTGACACACCAGAAAAGCGGCTATCAGATCCCCTGAACCTGGAGTAGCAGGTAGTTATAAACTTCCTGATTTAGATTCTTTGATGTGAACTCAGGTAATCCCCAAGAAGAATATTTGCTGAGACAATTGCCTGGAGCCAGAAGCTTTTTGTCCCACCTGCAGTCTGGCAGCTGCTAATAAAATATTCATTTAGAGATGTAATATTAATTATAATTATTTGGGTGATGACTCAGGCTTATTAGATAGCTCTTAGAACTTAAATAAACCCATTTATATTAATCTGTTCATAACCACAAGAGCCATGGCTTAAGGGTGATGCTTGGAAATATTTCTCCTTTCGTGGCTTGATGTTGTCTCCCCAACTCCACCATCATTCTTACAGTTTCTCTACTTGGATTTTCTACCTTGTTATATTCTGCCCTACCATAATCCAAAACAGTTCATTCTTCAACCAATAAAGGCAACACATATTTGTAGCATACAGAAGGGCATCTGACATCACCTGCCCAGTCCCATAATGCTTTTTTATCCAGTAATCTAAAAGCTTTTCACAGATTAACAACAATAAAACCTACATAGATAGAGTATATAAATGATTCTTGAGAACATGATGCATCAATATTAAGATGTTGTTTATGATCAATTTACATCACAAATTGAATACAATTCAAAGACAATGTCCAACAATTTATAATGGTAAAGCTGATTCTAATGCTACATGTAAAGTGGATCTAATATACATCTAATATACATAATCTAGACTATTTGTGTATTTTCCATCTTTATGCGGCTTATTTCTACTTTTTTACTTTTGTACTCTGTCTCTTTAAAGACTTTTTGTTTTTTTTTTTAAAACCATTTATGTCATTTTATAACTCTCTCTATTCTCTTTCTTTGACTCTCAAGTCTACATACATTTATCCAACACTGTGACTCATTTAGAGTCTGAATCTGTCCTACGTGTATCTGTAATTCTTTACTGTCCAGGAGTGCTTCTTAAAATGCTAAGTGCTTTTTAAAAACTTAAGCTTTGGCATTACTATGGTATATATGGTGCTTCCTGCTCACTCTGAACAGTACAACATGGTGGAAGTTCGTTAGTGCCTGATACTGCTGTGGGGGAGCCATCGTCACCACCTCAACTCTGATAACCAGTTGGCCCATGCTGCCACCAAGTAACTTGCAGTATATTGTCCACAAACCCCATTTAAATGCTCAATAGCTGAACTTCCTAAAAGAGCCACAGCCATTCCTGTTGCTGAACCAGGAAGCCACCATTTTTTTAAAAAGTCTCACAGTTTTTACTGCACCTTGCAGAACTTAATTGCCACAAGCCCAGCTAGAAAAAATTGTGGCAAAAAAAAAAAGAAAAAATTGTGGCTATCAAGACACTGTGCTAAACTCTGTTCTTTTGTGTCTCAAATTCCTTTGTAAGTCCTCTCAGGTTTTAAGTGGACTTTAGTTTGCCACATTGATGCCAATTTGTTGGAGAAGACTGCTTGTTAGTTTCCAGCCAACCAGCTAGCTGGAATCCAAAATAATCACACAGAAACTGTATTAATTAAATCCTCCAACACATGCTATTGTCACTAAACACCCACTGGTATCTGTCTACATTCACATGGAAGGAATTAATGTATGATAGAAAATCACATAGAAAGTCACTCACTATGTCCCATCAGATCCTTCTTTGTAATGGATACTCCTGAAGCTCGCCATGTTAAACTTCAGTCTGTGCTCTAGCTATTGTCCAGTATATTTCCCCCCTCCAGTGTACACAGTACACTGTTCCTACTCTTCTGGTCTGAAGGGAGAAATCATGCTCCACACACAAATCCTTTTATTGTTATTGCAATGGACGCCCAACTATATGATTGAAATGATAATTATAGAACTATGGTGCAGCATACTTGTAATCCAAGAATTTATGGAGGATAGCCAGGAGGATAACAAGGGCAATGTTCTGTGGGGCTGCAGACAGGATTCAAGTCCACCTCAATCAGTATAGGGGATGTTGACTCAAAACTGCTTTTCTAAAAGCTGAAGTTGCAGTTGTTATAGAATTATTATACTTTTATGACACAGAAGGTTGTGACCCTGTAATGGCCGGCAGCATATCAGAGGCCTTTGATGGAGAGGTGGGTCTTCTGGCTGATTATAAATCATGGTTGTCTCATTTGTTCGTGGAATGTACCTTAACGGCTGATTAATCCTGGTAAACAAACATTTGCATCTCATCATACTAATCTCTAACAGGCATGGTTAACATACTACTTATCTTTGGTTATTTGGGTTGCAGCTCTCCCTTACCTAAATTCTATTTTGTGTACCTTAATGTCTCCTAAGAATTGGTAAATCCTTATAACATTAATTATATTACCAATTCTATTCTTCTATTTCACAGTTAAGCAGTGGAATGGTACTCTACACAGGAGATACTGTATACAAGTCACACAAAATTAACTACAGATGGATTCTAAACCTAAAAGTACAGAACTTCTGAAGATACTAGAGAGACCAGTACTCTCCAAGTTTTACAAATTTGGTGATGTCTCTCCACATGTGACAATATAAGCACTACAGACACCACCATATGTGGTTCTCTGTGCTCTGCTCTGTGCAGACGCAGCCTGGGCAGTGAAGTTATTCAGAGGCTGCCAGCCTGGCCCAGTGCGTTTCAAGGATCACTTAGGACTACTTAGGATGAGGCAGGACTACACTAAACTCTGTGTCTGTCCCAGTCAGGGGAGGACCCACCACACCAATAATGAGCCTCAGCAGGCTGTTCCACCTCCTTTGGGGACAGAGCCTCTCACTTGCCAAGCCCAGCCACTTCTACACACATGGGGACAACAGCTCTTTGCTCCCCAAGGCTGGCCACTCCCCCCTACCTGGGGACATTGGCCCCTTACTCATCTTGACCCACCATTTCTCCCATCTATGGAAAGCAATACTTCACTCACCATGGTACCACTGTTGAGCTGACATGCTCTCTTGCCACAAGGGAGCCCAAAGCCCAGTGCATGTGAGAGATTGTGATTTCTTCACAAATTGCTGAACTGGAAACCTAGCTCCTGGAAAAACTCTCCTATTTGACTGGTGGGTCTGCTGGAGGCTCTGATTGGCTAGTGAGGTCTGAGTGACAGGACCAGGTGAGCAGAGAGGACATAGCATTGTGTTCCCAGCTCTGGCTGCTAATTTAAAGATAGACCTATCCCAGATTGGCTGGAGATTTAAGCCAAATTCAACAGCAAGTCTCTTGTTAATGTAATCAATGGGTTCAGTTTTAAAAGGAAGTATACAAATTCAGAAAGAAGCTAATCAGACAATGTTGTACAAGAGGAACTTTGGGTAACTCAAGAACATTATAAACAAAGTCTGCAGCAGTGTTGGGACTGATAATGACAAGCCCTTCTGTGAAAAGTCTTGAGTTTTGAGGATCTGAAACAACCCTTTCCAAAAGGCCCTGACCCCACATCATTACTAGCTCTCCCCAGCATATTCCCAAGATTAAAGACAGAGCTCTGATTTACTTTATACATCAGGGCCTTAAAGAAACCTCTCAAAGCCTAGGCAGGTTGCCAAACTCAGAGAAGCCTAGTTTCAAGTATCTTTTAGAAGTTCTGCACTTAGCATTTGACATTTAGGTGTAAGGTCCATTTGGTGTTAATTTGGGGAGTATTAAATGGCATCTCATGTCCTGTGTAATACGCTATAAGTTGCAACACAGAAGAGTAAAATTGGTGATATAAAGGATTGGTCAATGCTTAGGAGATAGTAAGTCACACAAAGTTGAATTTGGCTGAAGTAGGGCTGCATCTGAAATATCCCAAAGACAAGCAGTATGTTAATCAGGACTGTTAGAGATGTGGATGCTAAAATGTTAATGTTTATTTTCCTTTTGTGTATACAATTCTGTAGTGAGAACAACAACAAATGAGAGACCCCCTGTGAAAGGACACTCTAGAGTCAGCTGGAGCATCATAGTTTTAAGAGGGACATCAAGTTTTAAGTTTTCCTCCCTCAGTTGTTTTTATCAGTGTCTTATCACAGCAGCAGAGAACCTAAATAGGACACAGATGCATGCTACCTTGTCTGCTTTACGTGGGTGGAGTGGAACAATGATCTGTATTCTGTCAATTATATTTTAAATAAACACTGATTGGCCAGTAGTCAGGCAGGAAGTATAGATGGGACAACCAGACAGGAAGTAGAGGTGGGTCAATGAGAACAGGAGAATTCTGGGAAGAAGGAAGTCCTATTCCTCAGTCCTGACCCAGCCATAGAAGAAGCAAGATGTGACTGCCTTGCCGAAAAAGGTACTGAGCCATGTGGCTAACACAGACAAGAATAATGGGCTAATGTAAGTTGTAAGAGTTAATAAGAAGCCTGAGCTAATGAGCCAATCAGTTTATAACTAATGTAGACCTCTGTGTGATTTTTTTGGGACTTGATGACTGCAGGAACTGGTCAGGACAGAAACCCAGACAATACGTGGGTTCTGGAGATTCAAACTCAGGGCTCATGTACTCATGGCAAGACTGCTGTATTCCGAGTCGTCTCTCCAGACTTTGGTTTCCTTTGGAGTTTGAATGGCCCTTATGCCTACATAGTCTGTATAAGATGTCCAGTGTTTGCGGAACAGGAGTGGTAACAGTGCACATCTTTGTGTTTGCTCAGGATCTCAGTGCAGATGTTCAGTCAATGTTCCTGTCTCTTGTTGGCAGTGTTTTGTCATGTGGACCCTTTCTCATGCTTGCTTTACTCCTCCAACACCTGATTTATTGTGTGTTTTCTTTTATTTTCATGGAAGAGTGTTGAGATTTACCAGATGATTTTTCTACAAGATAGCCTATTGGTGTGTGCTATCTCACATATTTCTTTTGTTGTTTTGTGTGCATTGAACCATCCTTAAATACCTAGGATAAATCACTTGACCAGGGTATATAGTCTTTCTAGTGTGCTGTTAGATTATTTAGATGTATGTATACACACACACACACGCACACACACACACACACACACACACACACTTTTCCTTTTTTCCCTAAAGACAGAGTATTAGTATATAGCTCTGGCTGCCCTGGAACTCACAGAAATTCACCTGCCTCTGCCTCCTGAGTGCTGAGATTAAAGGTGTGGATCACTATCCTGGCTTTAGTTTGTTAATATTTTGTTGAGAATTTTTGTTTTCATTTGTTTGTTTGTTTTGACATAGGGTTTCTCTGTATAGCTCTGGCTGTCCTGGAACTTGCTCTGTTGCCTACCTCTGCCTCCCAAGTGTTAGGATTAAAGGTGATCACCTGGTTTGAGAATTTTTAAATCTATGTTTATTAGGGGCATTTGTTGATCATTTTCCTTTTTAAAGATTTTATGTGTGTATGTGTGTGCGCGCACACACACATGTGTGTGCATACAAGTGTGCAGATGCACATGAAAGTCAGAAGAGGGTGGTGGATCCTTTGGCATTAGAGTTATAGGTGATTATGAGCTGCCCAGCTTGGGTGCTGGAACCAAACTCAGGTCCTATACAACAGCAGCAACTGCTCTTAACTGCCGAGCCAACCCTCCAGGCCCATGGTTCAGTTTCTGTTACGTTGCCCTCTGTCTTTGTGATCATAGTAACACTAGCCTGGTCAGGAAGTTTTAGCAGTTCCTGCCTTCTCAGATTTTTGGAATAGTAGGAGGATTGACTTTGTTTCTTCTGCAAATGTCTTGTAGAACTCTGCAGTGAAGCCCTCCGGCCCTGGGTTGCCCTTCACTGGGAGACTTCATTACTGAGGCGGTCTGGCTGTTACTGTTCTTCAGTGCTTTCTGTTTTCTTGGTTCAGTTTTGGTCGACCACACATGTGCAGAAATTGGTCTGTTTCTTAGGTTTTCCAGTTTGCTGCTGTATGTTTGTCTGCAATTGTCCCTAATGAACTCTTGTATTTGTATTTTTGTGCTCTCTCTCTTTTTGTCCCTTCCATCCCCAGGTTAGTGAGGGTAAAGATTTTCAATTATGTTTATTATTAAATATAAAAACTCAGCTATTTGTTTCATTGATCTTTTGTTTTTAGTTTAGTTCTGCTTTCATTTTTATTATTTTACTTACTAATTTTAATTTTGGTTTGTAATTTTTTTTAGTTCACTGAATTGTAATATTGTTTATTTGAAATCTATTAAGGGTTTGCTACATTATTTATGTATTTGCATGTGTATCTGTGTCTTTGTGCACTTGCATGTCTTCACAAGGGTGTGGCAGTTACAGGAGGATTTACAGTTCTTTCCTTTCTCCATGTAGCTCACTGGGACTGAGCAGACTTGATGACATGCACTTTACTCTTTGGGCCGTCTTGACAGCTCCTTCTTTACACTTCTATTTACTGTACCCCAAACAGCTTTGCCATGATAACCTCCCACATCCACACCACCCCTCCTCCTGCCTTCCTCCCAGATCACTGGTCCCTTTATGCCCTCATACAGTCCACTCTGAGAGAGCACTCAGTACATGTGTGTAGAGGAGAGGACAAATACAGGGGTGGGGTTGAACTCAGGTTGTCGGGCTTGGCAGTGAGCAGCTTTACCTACTGAGATACCCTCCGACTCCTAATTAAATCTGTATTCTGTCAGTGGGAGATAACCTGTGATGTTTTCTGCTTTCTCCCCCATTACTATCTTCTGTCCCCTTCATCCCCTTTGAGCTCCTTCCTCCTGCTGCAAAGCTTCCCTTCTATTTTTTTTCATACACACTCTGTATTTCAATCCATACTCCCCATCCAAGAGAAAACATGATGTAGTTACTTTCCAGAGTCTGACTTACTTCCCTTAACATGATCTCCAGTCTCATCTACTTTCTTGCATATAATATAATTTAATTATTTCATGTAGGATAAAAATCCATTGTGTGTATTTTTCATATTTTCTTTATCCATCCATTCATTCAGAGCAGCTGTAAACATGGGTATGTAACTATCTTTGAAGTTTGCCTATTTGGATTCCTTTGAGTATTGTTCTAGTTAGGTTTTTGTTGCCATGGTAAAACCCTGACCAAAGCCAACTTGGGGAGGAGAGGATTCAGTTTATACTCCATAGTCCATCACATGGGAGGCCAGGGCAGGAATTAAGGCAGGACCGGGAGGGAGGAAAGAAAACAGAGACCATAGAAGAATGTTACTTACTGGCTTGCGTCCCCTGGCTGGGTCAGCTTCCTTTCCTGTACACCCCAGGACAACCTGCCCAAGGATGGCACCACCCAGGGCAGTCTGGGCCCTCCCACAGCAATCATGAGTCATGAGAACTCCCCATGGGCCAATCTGATAGTGGTAACTCCTCAGGTGAGGTGCCTCTGGTTTGCATCAAGACAAAGCTATTCAGCACAAATGTTTACCCAAGAATGGTGTAGATGGGGCAGATGGTAGTCAAGTTCCTGGAGGAGCCACGATGTGAATTTGTACTGTGGTTGGTTAGACTGCCTTGTCAGTGAGTTCCCAGGATCCCCCTTTCTGTCCGTTCAGTGTTGGGGTTACAGGTACATGCCAACACACCTGCCTTTTCGTGGGTGTTGGGATCTGAACTCAGGTCCGCATGCTTGCATGGCAAGCACTGTACAGACTGGGCCGTCTCTCTAGCCCCTTGCTGGGACTTTAATAGAATTGTGGGTGTCTGTGGCCAGGGACAGGGAATGCAGGGTGTCTGTCCTTTAAGGCAGTGTGCTTTTTCCAGCAGCAGCTTCTTTCTCGGGATATCACTGTACTCTAGCAGTCTGGTGTCTAGGGACTGGGTGAGTGACAGTGGGTCTTCTTTCTCGGAAACAGAACTCCTGTGTGAACCCAAGGCTGTTGCCACAACTGGGTTCTAATCCCATGGTCACTGTGGGACTTTGTAGGAAGCAGGAATGCCTGGGTTTGCGGTGATCAAATCTTCCAGGTGTCTCCAGTCTAATCTTTTCCCTGGAACAAGGAGGTAAATCTCCTTGGCCAGGGAGGTAGGGTCACAGTTGCCAGTAGGCTGTGTTCTTTCTGTACTGTCAGCCTAGGCCTCTGTGCATTGCTGGGCCCCTTACTTGTCCCTTGGCCATCCTTGAAGCAAAGGAGTACAGTTGTCTTTCTTTACATGTGTACTTCTATTTGGCTATCTTGTAATTTTGCTTTTTGGGCTTCTTTTTTGGCTCTCTTGCTTTTACATTAAAATCTTTTTATTTATAGATTTATTTATTCTATTGTAAGTATAAGAATCTTTTGTCTACATGTATATATATTTACTATATACATGCCTGGTGCCAAAGGAGATGTTGGGTCCCTTGAAACTAAAGTTGTACATGGTTGTGAGGCATCATGTGGTTGTCAGGAGCTGAACCTGGATCCTCTGCAAGAGAATAAAGTGCTTTTAACCACTGAGTCATCTCTCCAGCCACTTCTTGCATTTATCTTTAAAATTCTATTTATTTATTTGTGTTTATTTATGTGCATACATGTGCGTCTGTGGAGGTCAGAGGACAATTCTGGGGAGTCACTTGTCTCCTGTAACTTTGTGGGATGGAGGCCATGACCTCAGGTTGTTAGGCATTGGTTTCCAGGAAAACACTTGCTAGGCTTTTGATGGGATTTGTTAACTCTGTGAATCTATTTGGAAAGGACAGATATGTTTGTAATATTATGTCTTCCTAGAATGTAGCCAGCTCTGGTGTGTTGGTTTTGGTCAAGTCCCTTGGGACATCATTAGTCGAGAATCAAGTTGCGTGTTGTTTCTTTTTACCTTGGGGTTTCCCAGATTAACTTGGATTATATAAACTTGAACCTAAAATCTGTGTGAAGGCAGGTTTGTGGTTATGAATTCCCAGGGAAGTGTCTGTTTATCTCTCAGTAGAATTATTTACTTTCCCTCTAAAGTGAAAGCTAAGTTTTCTTTCTTTTTTATTATCAGCTTGGTTGGTGAGAGATTTCCCTTTCCAAGTTCATACTTTCTTTGTCAGAGTTCCCTGTGTGAGCATTGAGCCCCAGGTCTCATAGTGCTTACAAATTCTCCAGCCTTCTGACCAAGTTGTCACAGTAAAAGCTAATATGAGTTTTCTGGCTTCTGGGGGGGTTATCATGGACTTCTGTAGGACTCCATTGGGATTGAAAGGGGTGCTTATG
The DNA here is from genome assembly GCF_982192425.1 of Myodes glareolus. NCBI lineage: Eukaryota > Metazoa > Chordata > Mammalia > Rodentia > Cricetidae > Myodes > Myodes glareolus. Next base: position 64,721,259 of record NC_142047.1, on the reverse strand, counting down.
TAGTTATCTAGCATTTTTTGGTGTCTATCCTTTTAAAATTATTTCATTTTATTTGTGTGTGTGTGTGTGTGTGTGTGTGTGTGTGTGTGTGTGCGCGCGCGCATGTGTGTGAGCACACAACCATGTGCTTGGGGGCTCAGAATATTCCATTGAATCTCCTAGAGCTGGAGTTACAGGTCCTTGTGAAGTGCTCCTACATGTAGGCCCCACTTTTCCTGAGTAGTGGTAACACAGACAGAGTGGGTTCTCATCTTGGGCTATTATTTCTTTTTATTAGCTTACCTTACAGTTTATTCTATTTGTCCTCTGATGACGTCATAGATGTATAGAGTGCATTCTGCTTCCTTCTGTCCTGCCTATCTTCCTCTAATCATGTCATTCCCTTCCTCCCTTTCCCACATCACGCTTTTTTATTTTTATTATTATTTTTTTGACCCACAGGTTTGAACCAGGATGACCACAGGTTTGGAACTATTGTCAGAGTCAGATAGACTCACTGTTTAGTACACTGAAGGCAGTAATTCCTTATCCCAGAATCCATTGGTTGTCAATAGTTTAGGGGGATGGGTAGGGCCCTATGAGCTGCTCCTTGATCCGTGATTGGCTGGTGACAACAGACCCAGTCTTGCGCAGGAATTTTAAAAAATAAATTATTTATTTTTAGTGTATTGGTGTTTTGCCTGCATGCATGCCTGTGTGAGGTGTTGGATCCTAGAGTTATAGACAGTTGTGAGCTGCTATGTGGGTGCTGGGAGTTGAACCCAAGACTTTTGGAACAACAGTCAATGCTCTTGATCAGTGAGCTATCTCTCCAGCCCTAGTTAGGAGGATTCTTACAAACAGTAGACGCAGAAGACCAGGGGAATACCTAGTAGAACAGAAGACTCTGAGTTCATGAAGGTTCACGCTAATGAAATGTGCAAGATGGTACCAGCACCCACCTTGAAAGTCCTGTTAGTGTGATGTCCGCTGTGCCCTGATACCTGGGTTATTTCTTTTCTTTTTTCTTTTTTCTTTTTTTTTTTTTTACGCTCACAACAAAAATCATTTATTTACAAAGGTCAGGATAGGTGTTGGGAGTAAGAGAGCAAAAAGGCAGGCATGTCTGAACTGCTTGGGACCCTTCCCCAACTGTAGCAGGATTCCTTTCCTTCTTTACCTCTCAGCCAGACCACAAGGCAGAGAGAACGTGCTGAGAGCCTTCTCAGCACTCCAGCTGAGCTAACCCCAATTCCAAACTAAAGGCATCACCATGCCCATCCCTTTCTCAGATAGAACTTTCTGGCCTGGAGGAAAACAGCAAGGAATTGGAAAGCATGAGCTCTGGAAAAGAAACCTAACCATTTTTTTTTTCCAGCAAAAGAGTCTTAGTGGTAAGGGTCTCAGTCAGAGCCATCGTCTTTAGGAGAAACATCCAGACACTCAGGAGACTCAGCTCTCACAATGCTGTATCTCTTCAGTAGGCTGACTCTTGTACCCACTCATCTCTGTTGACAAAGTTGTGAACCAGAAACCAACAAAGAACACACACCTTCCCCAACTTGGGTGAACGCACATGTATGCACAGATACAAATTCTTCATACTGCTAAGAAAGATCCAATCCCCACATCTTCTAGGAGTGGGGCTAAAAGCACTGGAGCCTGAAGATGTAGGTAGGTCCTGGGCACACGGAAACACGTGTGTGCAGAAACACATATGTCGGCGACAACAGAACCAACCTGGCTCCTTGTGGGCCACACTGCTCAGCTTTGAGCTCTTCAATTCAAATTCTATCAGTCTCTCTCTTTCTCCTGTCAGGCCTGGGTCTGGGTTCTCCAACCTGAAATCTATTGGTGTTTCTAGACCCCCAACTCTCAATTCAAACTTCCCAGCCTTCAGCGCAGGCTGTCTCCCCAAGTCCCTGTCTCCAGGAACTCTCAGCTGGTGCTCGTCAGCACCAGCCTCTGCTGGTCTTGTCTGTTATTGGCAATCCTGCCCAGAGTGGTGGTTCATGGCTCCCTTTGGGCAAGAGGACAGGAATCTTTCTCCCTGCCTGAGAGTCCCAAAGGAGCCCATGAGAAAATGCTGGGTGAATATGCAAGAGGGGTAGAGAAAGAAAACTACAGCGTTTCGTCAGCTCCTCTCCAGAGAGTAAAATCCACACACTGGCTGGGCTGAGGTGCGGAGGAAAGGAGGAGAGCAAGAGCAAATGTAAGGCAAGCTAAAGCCTAGTGGTGCCGACGGAAGACTCTGGGGAGCCAGAGGGGGTCCTCCTCTCAGACCCTGGGAGAAGACTGCACATTGCCAAAGTACTGTGGGCAAGGAGGTAGGGCCAAATGTCCAACTGTGCAAACTAAATAGTTCTGCTCGGAGGCCCGGGAGAAAGGATTTCATAAGACAGCAACAAAATCAAAACCCTTGAACAGAGCTATGGGGATGGGCCCAGGCCTCCAGAATCACCCTGTTGTTTGTAGAGGTCAAAGAAGGCTTCAGAAGGTAGGGTTTGACAGAGGAGCCAGAAGGCTGGCACTGAGAGCTGGGGAAGGCAGGAGGCACGGGCCAAGGGATCAGGAGAGCTGGGACCCCAGGAGTCTCTCAATAGCTGCATTGATGTCCCTACCTGTGGCGATCAGGGCCTGTAGGTTAGCTTTACGGTTGACAAAGCCCATGGAATTGAGCTGCTTCAGCTGCTGCTGAAATCTCATTTCTGGCATCGGCACCTGTGAATTTCCACTTCCAGCCAGAAGCTGGATCATCTGCTGCATGAGCTGCTGCTGGGCACTGGAACCCGCTGTGGGAGGAGGCGTGGCTGACATGCCTGGGGAGGGGGTGGGGGCCTCCGCTGCAGACCCAGAGTTGCCTGTCAGGGGTACAGGGGTCCGGGATGTCCCAAAGGAGCCAAGGCTTGGTACCAGCCAAGGGGCTTCAGTTTGCAGGGTCTGCAGTCCCTGCTGAATCTGCAGCAAGGCCTGCATGGCCCGGGGATTGGTGAGGATGGAGAGAGACTCTGGGTTCTGCATCTGCCGCAGAAACACAGGGAGCTGCAGACGGAGTTGCTCCTGAAGCTGTGGATTCCCCGCAAACAGTGGGACATTCACCATCATCTGAGCAGCAAAGTCAGGGTTCTGGGCGAGTGTCTGCATCATGCTGCGCATGCAAGGGGCTGAGATCACATTCTGCATCAGCTGGGGGTTTTCAGAAATCTGCTGGAGGAGCGCCTGCATTTCTGGGCTGTTGAACATCCCTGACCCCAGGCTAGCCGCATTGATCCTAAAGGGGTTCGAGACTGTCGGGTGCACCTGGCTGGTCCCCGATATTCCGGTGCCCTCCCCACCGGACCCGGGGGCCTGGGAGATGGGGGGCGAGGGGCTCCAGGGTTAGGGAGGGGCTCTCGATTCTCAGTCAGAAGAGGCTGGGAAGATGTGCTGTCGGAGTTCCCGGCCAGGGAAGAGAAGGGATTGTTGCCAAACTGTTCCCGAGCAGCTGTGAGCATGGGCTCCTGGATGTCGGTGTACATGCGGCGGAGGGCATTAAACCCTCTAGGGATGCTTTCCAAGTTGCTGAGGACCCGGTCCTGGTTCCTCATCATTTCTTGCATCATGGCTGGGATCCGAGCAAGCTCCATTGTCTGTCTCATGAGCTCAGGGTTGTTGAGCATGTGGCTGATCTCAGGATTCCTCTCCATCAGCTGTTGCATCTGGGGGTTAGCCATGATCATGTGACGCAACAGGTCAGGGTTTGACATCATATCCTGGACCAAGGGGTACTCCATGATCTGTGAGAGCATCTCAGGGTTGGACATGAGCTGTCTCTGCATCTGTTGCTGTAGCTCCATGAAGTTGGCAGAACCCAGGCCCAGACTGCCTAGGCCAAGGATGCCCCCAAAGCCAGAGAGAATCGATGCAGTAGCACTTGGGGGCCCCTCTGCAGCCACTGGAGAGGGTCCTCCTCCATTGCCAGAATCTGAAGTGGCATTGCCAGAACCTCAGGACTGGGCAGGGGCAGCAGGGGAGGCAGGTGTGGTGGAGGGTGCAGAGGCAGAGTCAGGAGGGGATGGTGGAGAAGTAGGCGTGGCCATTGGATCTTGAGCCTTCTGAGGGGTCTTGATGACTAAATGGACTGTGAGCCCATCCTTAATCCCATGCTGGTTCAGTGTGTCTCCATCCTTGAGGATCTTGCCTGCGAAGATCAGGACCAGCTGATCCTGCTGAACCTTAAACCTCCGGGAGATTTCCTCCTTGAACTCCTTGACCGAGGCTCGATTGCAGATCACGATCTCCTCCTTGTCCTTGGGGGTCTTGACGGTGACCCGAATCTGGGGCCTCGTCTCGGCCCTGCTCGGCTCTACCTGGGTTATTACTGTTGGGCACTTTGCTTTATTCTGCGGTCTCCTCTTAGTGGCATTGGCTGTACAGGGAACCCTCTACTTCTTACGAGGGTGGAGGCGATGGTTACTATCAGGTGTCAGCTTGAGAGGATCTAGAATCACTTGGAATCAAGTATCTGCGTGCATCTCAGAGAGATTCTTTACCCCCTCTGTCCTCGCTTTATTTATTTCTCTTTTAGTGAATGGTTCCTGGTGGCCCTTTCTAAGAAAGAACGACTCATTTCTTTATGCCAAGCAGGTGCAGGACCACATTCCCTAGGAAGAATGTTCAGGCCTAAATGTAGTTTTGTTTAATGAGGGATGAGTCTTGCTAAGTAGAGAAGGCTACGTTTTAGAGTCAACCCCCCCTCACCCCTACTCTGGTCCTGTGATACCTGCGATGCTTCCTGGAAGAAATGGAGAGAGTTTTACTCTGCACTACTGTTTCTAACGCAAACCTGGAGCAAGTTCCTGAGATTTGTATGAATTCACGTGAGTTTGACATGGGGGCTGAGGTCAGGAAGCTGTGGGTTCTTTCTGGATGCCAGGGAAGTGTGGGGCTCTCTCTGGATGTCAGAAAGCTGTGAGTCTCTGTCTAGATGTCAGGAAGCTGTGGGCTCTCTCTGGATGTCAGGAAGGTGTGGGGCTCTCTCTGGATGTCAGGAAGATGGGGGTTCTCTCTGGATGTCAGGAAGATGGGGGTTCTCTCTGGATGTCAGGAAGATGTGGGTTCTCTCTGGATGTCAGGAAGATGTGGGGCTCTCTCTAGATGCCAGGGAAGTGTGGGGCTCTCTCTGGATGCCAGGGAAGTGTGGGGCTCTCTCTGGATGTCAGGGAGATGTGGGGCTCTCTCTGGATGTCAGGAAGATGTGGGGCTCTCTCTATGGTTTTTTTTCTGTGATGGGGTTGCCTTCCCAGTTTCCCTGCAGCTCACAGCTTCAGGAGTTGATTGCTGTGTGAAAAGTATGTCCCTGGAGCTATCAAATCATTCTCATTACTGTGACAAAGCACCCAACCTAAGCAGCTATTTCTGTTTGGATTACCATATGACCCATCTCTACCACTCCTGGGGAGATACCTGAAGGAATGTGTTGGCAGAACACAGAGATGCTTGCACGTCCATAATCATTACTGCATTTTTCATAAGAGCCACACACAGAACCAGGCTAGACAGATGCCATGGGTGAGCAAACGAATAAGCCCCACACTGAAGCCCCACTACTTTGCTTTTCTATTACTTGAGAAACGTCATGGCCAGAAGCATCTTCGAAAGGTACAGGCACATTTCAACTCATAGTTTATAGTCCTTCACTGAAGGAGGAGGGGCAGGAAGTCAAGGCAGGAACCTGGGGGAGAAACAGAGGTAGAGACCATGGAAAAACACTGCTTTCTGGCTTGCCCCCATGGCTCGCTCTGCTTGGTTTCTTACACACCTCAGGATCACCTGCCCATGGGTAGCACCATTCACAGTGGTTAATGTGTGTGTGTGTGTTCATGTATGTGTATGTGGGTGCATGTTCATGTGTGTGGAAGCCAGAGGATAGCCTCAGATATCATTCCTTAAGTTTCTACTTTTTCTTTTCTTCTTTTTTTTTTGTTTTTGAGACAAAGTATTTTACTCTGAGCTAACCATTTTCTTTACACTGGCTGCTCAGCAAGTCCCAGGGCTGCTCTTGCTTCTGCTTCTCCAGTGTGGAGACCACAAGCATGCACTGCCATGTCTCCATTTTTATGTAAGTTTTGGAGCTTGAGGTCAGGTCCTCACGCATGTGTGGCAAACACCCTATCAACTGAACTATTTTCCTATAATTCCTAGATTTTTATTGGTCTCTTTACTCTCCTATTTTTTTTAAAAAAAAGACTTTAAAAATGTTTTTGTGTGTGTGTGTGGTTTTGCAGAGCACATGAGTGCATCCGTTTTTCTTAAAAGTTTTACATTTTAATTAGAAAACTTTTTACTAATTGTGTATGTGTGTGTGTGTGTGTGTGTGTGTGTGTGTGTGTGTGTGTGTGTACATGTGTGCTAGGCACGTTTGGAGGCCAGAGGTGTCAGAGTCCCCTGGAGCTGGAGTTACAGCAGTAGTGAGTCACATGACACAGGTGTTAGGAACCGAACTCAGGTCCTCTGCAGGAGTCGGATACACTCTCCACCATCACGCTGCTTCTGCAAACCCATCTACCTGAGCATAGCAGCTTTCACGGGAGGTGTTTGGACAGCTCCGCTGCAGACAGTAGACCTGGGGAGACCTTAGGCAATGCCCCTGAGAACGACTCAGGGTGAGAGCGGCCCATGCTATTGCTTCTCCTCAGCTGGCTCAGATTGGAGACATTCAAGTTCAGGCACGCTCCATGAATTTGTGTCTCCAGTGTCCTCAGATACCCCATTAACATGCTGGAGCAGGCTCAGGCCAGCCCATGAGTGCTCACTAGTAAGAGTTCAGCTCTGGGTGTGGTGGCGTATGTCTTAATCTCAGCACTTGGGAAGCAGAGGCAGGCTGATCTCCCCGAGTTCTAGGCCAGCCTGGTCTCCATAGAAAGTTTGAGTTATGCTTGGCCATTATAAAAAGTTAAGTGGCATAGCCAGGTGAGAGCTCTAGAACTATTTTGGGAGGGCTCCACGGTGAGACACTGTGTGATGGTTAATATATTCATTAATGTAACATGACCTAGAATCACTTTGGAACAAACATCTTGGCACACCTGTGAAGGAATTTCTAGCTAGGGTTAATTGAAGTATGTAAACTCATCCTGCATCTGGGTAGCACAATTCCTGGGCATCCTAATTCTGCTCCCTAACTGTGGATGAAATTGACCAGCGGCCCTGCACTCCCACTGCCATGCCTTCCGCCATGATGGGATGGATCTTCAAACTGTGAGCCAGAACAAACCCTCCCTTCCTTAAGCTGTTTTCGTTGCCACAGTGGTGAGAAATAATGAGACGACTGACTCAACGAGGAAAACACCTAGGTATGTTCAGGTCTGTCCAAGGCCCTGAATTACGTGTGTGTGTATGTGTGTGTGTGTGTGTGTGTGTGTGTGTGTGTGTGTGTGTGTGTGTATACATACATATATATCCCATATGGTGGTTTGAGAGAAAATGGTCCCCAAAAGGAGTGGCACTACTAGAGGGTGTGGCCCTGTTGGAGGACGGTCATCACTGTGGGCGAGGCTTTGAGGACTCTTGTTCAAGCTTTGCTCAGTATGACAGTTCTACCTGTTGTCTGCAGTAGGACTCTTGGTATTGCTCCAGCACCATGTCTGCCTGCATGCTGCATTCTCCCTGCCATGATGATAATGGACCGAACCTCTAAAACTGTAAGCAAGATCCCCCAATGAAATGTTTTTCTTATAAAAGTTGCATGGTCATGGTGTCTCTTTACCACAATAAAAACCCTAACACACACACACACACACACACACACATATGCACATATATATTGTGTGTGCCTTATATATGTCATATAAAATGCATAGATAACTTCAATTATACATACTACATTTAAAAAAGGTCATAAACACTCAAGCCCTTCATAATTATTTTTAATATTAGGGATGCTCTGTAGCTGTAACTCTGAGGAAGAAATACCGCTCATGCTAGTCATTATGTGAGTGTGTGAGTGTATGCATGCCCATGCGTGTGGAGGCCACAGTTCCACCCTGGATGTTGTTTCTCAGGCTTCTTACTATCCTGGACCTCGGGCATTCAGATAGACTTCTAGGTCAGTGAGCCCCTGGGAGCTCCCCATCTGTTTCCCCAGGTCTGGGAATACACAATGTCTGGCTTTTATTTGGATCCTAGGGTTCTAACCCAGGCAAGCACTTTACTAACTGAGCCATCTCCCCAGCTTCCAGGTCTCTATTGTTACTTGTATTGCTGAGACCAAACACCTAACAGAAACAGCATAATGGAGGCATTGTCTATTTGGGGGTCAACGTTTCAGAAGATTCAGAGGAAGGCCGCTCCCTTCACAGCTGATCAGACAGCAGAGGAGGGGGGAGCAGGCACCCTGAGAGCGCCCCCCTTTCCCTCCTTTCATTGTGCCCAGCCTTTCCCCCCAGCATGAGACAGTATCGCTCACATTCGGGGCAGGTCTTTCTCCTTTAGCTAATTCTCTCTGGAGATGTCCTCAGACACAGTCTCACCAACCTCCTTGGAGAGCTCAAAGTGCAGTCAAAAAAATGGAGAAGGTTAAACATTGCAGAACAGCAAACAGAAATATTGGGGCATTCTCTACTATCAGCACTTAGAAGACAACCAGGATCACCTGATTTCTTTCTCAGTTATTTCCAATGTGCATTGATTACATCACCTTTTTTCTGGTTTTCACACATAAAAAAGTTGTGTCTTTCACTCTCTTGTCTCAAAAGCCCACTTGTAAAGTATTCCCAGCCCACCACTGTGTACAATGATGTAGCATATGGAGGGGACACCTGAGGGCATAGTCCTGAGGGTGACTCTCGACATCAGCCTTTTTAAGGCAGGCAAAAGGGCATCACTATCTGTAGCCAACATAAAAAATGTAAAAACTGCACATTTCATAGACTGTTTCTAGAATGACTGATAAAAACCTATAGCCATGAACTCACATGATTTCTAGAAGTGATTAGCCACTGTTTCTCATTAGTTACTCTTCTTGTTTCTGTGGCAAAATGCCTGACAAGAAGCAACTCAAGGGCCACAGTGATGGACCACGGTGGATGTCTCAGGCAGGAGTATGGGTGCTGTGGCACAGCACTGGCTGGAGCGATGATTCTGACGTTTGGGGTGGTACAACATCGAAAGAAGCTCTACATAAAGCTGTGGCTTCCTTTAACAATGCTCTAAAGAAAGGTGACATTTGTGAAACCAGACAAACCAAATGGCACAGCCAGAAGAAAACCTGCTAAGAAAAGTAAAAACCCAAAGAAGAATGTTCCCAACTCCCTTGAAAACGGTGGGGATAAATGTGCTGCCATTGGGTCAGAAGGCGGCTGCGTTCACCCAGCTGGTTTAAGAGGAACCCGTGTTGTGATTTATACTTGATTTGGAGTCAGCAGAGAGAGATCTGTCCCATCTACTTTCCCCAGCTTGTGAAGTAGATACTAAGACAGAAGAGGACGCTCAGGAGGATGAAAATGAACGTCAAGCTTCCTTCGGATCTCCTAGAAGTAAACCACATGAATCAAACTGCTTCGTGGAACTCCTTTTTCCCTCCTTCACTCACAATGCCAAGGTCAAGACTGGTACCAGGAAAGCCAGGTCTGAGATTCAGTGGCTCACCACTTCCACCACCTCCATGGCCCCTTCCTGCTATGTTGGATGCCTCCATTCCCTTTGGGACCACCAATATTTCTCCCACCCCTCCCATGTCTTCAGATTGTCTGAACGGCACCAGTGCCTGGGAAGACGGTAATCTCTTGGTACACGAGTGGCTATCGTACTGGCTAGTGTATGGGTTTCAGACCAAAAAGTGCTCATATTAAGCAGTTCGACTCTCTCCCAAGGAGGTGGTATGTTGGTGTCCCTTGTTGATATGAACAGAAGTCTCATTGCGATCCTGGCAGACACTCGATTGAGTGGTCTGTCATCAGCTTTTTCTGTTCTGGGCTTCCATACCTAAATAACCAGCAGGGCAAATCAGTTTGAGGAACCAAATGGCAGAAATGTGAGTTCATGGAAGTCGGTCTGCCAGGATTACGATTCAGCACAACTGCAGATTGTAGCTTTCTCAGTGTGTCAAGACTTTTAAGAATGCATTTAAAAATAAATAAAAGTCCTCCCCCCCTTTTTTTGTAGAAAAGAAGCAGCTTGAGGAAGGAAGGGTTTATTCTGGCTCATAGTTTGAGGTCACAGTCCATTGCGGTGGGGAATCATGGCAGCAGGAGCAGGAGGCAGCTGCTTACGTTGTACCTGCAGTCAGGAAGCAGAGAGCGATAAACTCTGGTGCTCAGCCGGGGACCCCAGCCTACTGAATGCTGCCCCCTACATTTAGAGTGGTGGTTCCGGTTTCAATTAACCCAGTCTAGGAACTCCCTCCTAGACACGCAGAGATGTGTGATTCTAGATCCCATGAAACGGACAGGACTAACGTCACCATTTCTGAGGGCTGGGGTCTGCTCTGTCGCCGCTGTACAGACTCCTCACTTAAGTTGCTGTGGTTTGTTTTACTGCCTTAGAAAACGATCTGCTCTGGGTGTGGAGAGATGGCTGAGCAGTTTAGATGCTCTTGCGGTGGATCTGAGCTTGGTTCCCAGCACGCACGTGAGTGGCTCACAACCACCTGTAACTTCAGCTCAAGGGGATCCAACGCCCCCTTCTTGTCTTTGCAGGCACCTGTACTCATGTAGTCAAATACAATTAAAAATAAGTAAAGTCATACGAATCTGATCTCTCTGACTGTGTGATCTGTTGATGGGGGTTTGGCTAAAACAGTGTCAGTCATAATGGAAAAGGGAGGTTGGGAAGCAATTCAGAGAGTTAGACAGACATGGCTTAGATGATGGATTGGCCATGCAAGGTGAAAAATTAAAGATGAACATTAATTTCATAATTTTAATTGCAGATTTTTACACATATGATAATGAGACTGGCAAGGAGGAACCCATCACCCCAACTTAAGAACCATTAGCATTCTTCTGTGTTTGCCTCATCTGCTTTATTGAAGCATTTAGAGTAAATTACAATCATTGTGACATTTCAACCCTAAATAATTAAGCACACATCTCCAACAGATTATCTAATGCAGCCAACACGAGTTCATAGCAACATCTTCAAAATTACCACCAAAATGTTTTACTAACGTTCAAATCTGGGTCAGAAAAAGATTCTTTACCATTTATATTTCATTGGATTTTTTTTTGTTTTGGTGTGTTTGTGTGAGTGTGCACATGCATGCATGTGTTTATGTGTGTGGACCTACATGTAGAGGCCAAAGGTTGATGCCAGGTGTCTTCCTCAATTCCTATCTTATTTTTATATAATTTAAAAACATTATCTATCATTATTATTAGAGCGTGTGTGTGCAGGTACTTGTATGCCAGGCACATGAGGAGGTCAGAGAGTAATTCTGGGGAGTTGGTTCTCTTCTTCTACTGTAGATTCTGGGGCTTGAACTCAGGATGTCAGGCTTTCTCGGCAAACACTTTTCCTCACTGAGGAGCCTGCTGGCCCCTCCACCTTATTTTTGAGACTGGGTTTCATTGAATCTGGAATGTTCTAAACTGGCTTGTGGCTAAGCACCAGGGGTACTCCTGTCTCTATGCCACCCCCAGCACTGGAATTACATACCTATGTCACTGCACAGACTTCTGATGTGGGTTCTGGGCAATCAAACCCAGGTCCTTATATTTGTGTGACAAATGTTTATTGACTAATTTATCCTAGTCTGTTGCTCAGGGTTTCTACTATAAAAAGGCCAGGAAGCAACTATTTTAAGCTTTGCAGTCAACATTCAAAACGAAAGAAGGTTTTGGATTTTTTTTGGGGGGGGAGGGGGCAGTGTACAAGATCTCATTGTGTACTTCTGGCTGGCCTGGAACTTTTCTTTTTTCAGCAGATTATTTTTTTATTACTTTATAAATAATACCAATCAAAATTTCCAGTTTCTCCCCTCCTCCCACTTCCCTCCCACTCCCCCACTACCCCTTCCCCCTCCCCTTCCAGTCCTAAGAGAGGGCAGGGTACCCTGCCCTGTGGGAAGTCCAAGGCTCTCCCCCCCTCCATCCAGGCTTAGGAATGTATGCATCCAAACGGACTAGGATCCCAAAAAGCCAGTACATGCAGTAGAGACAAATCCCAATGACATTATCATTGGCTTCCCAGTCTGCCACAATTGTCAGCCACATTCAGAGGGTCCAGTTTGATCCCATGCTTGTTCAGTCCCAGTCCAGCTGGCTTTGGTGAGCTCGCATTAGCTCAGGCACACTGTCTCAGTGTGTGGACCAACCCCTCGTGGTCCTGACTTCCTTGCTCATGTTCTCTCTCCTTCTGCTCTTCAATGGGACCTTGGGAGTTCAGTCCAGTGCCTCGACATGGGTCTCTGTCTCTATCTCCATCCATCACTGGACGAAGGGTTTATGGTGATATTCATGATATTCACCAGTGTGGCTATGGGATAAGGGCCAGTTCTGGCCTGGAACTTTCTATGTAGAACAAGCAACTTAGAAGATTCACCTGCTTCCTCATTCTGAGTGCTGAGATTAAGAATGTTCAGTACCACACATGGCTAGATTTTAAAATATAATGCATATTATTTTCAATGAAACATGTTAAGTTTGATTAATATCATAAATATTTAATAATATATATAATATGTTTCACGCACATATATTATATGTAAAAATCACAGCTTATGGGCTACACAAGAGCAGGAAAGTGGTTGGCTTTGGTTCCCTAAGTCTTGGTTTTCTGGATGACACTGGATCTGTCCATGATTTTGTCTGTATCCTTCTTTGTCTTTCCCATCCCATAACAGGTGCACCTTCTTTATAATGCTTTTGCTCAGAAATCTTCAGCAAATCTTGTCTGGGAACTCAGCTCACGACAGTGACTGACACTGCGGATTATTGAGCTGGGAACTTGGTGACTTCCTTCTTTTTCCTCTGCTACGACCCAGCACATGGGATGCTGCTTTCTGTGTTCAGGACATCCCTCTAGCTGGTTTTTCTGGAAATTCCCTCAGATGCACACTGATGGGGTTTGTCTCTACCAACTCCCAACAAGTGACAATGAAGAATAACCACCAGAGCATCTTTCCCCAGCTGTGTGTGACCAGATGTCACATGGATAAGCTGGTGTAGCATAAATGGGCACATAGAAATTGGGTAGCAGCTGATGGGACTCGGCTGCTGTCTGAACCCCAGCACGACAAGGGAACTGGATCCTGCTTGTGTTCATAGGTCCCATGGGTACTGATGGGATGGGCCCAGGATGTCAGTCTGAAGGATAAGTGGGAGAGTTGTCATGGAATTTGAAGGACTATCCACAGCTGGAGTTTATCTGGAAGGTTTGGTGTTTGTCAGGAGAGTTCAACTCCTCACTAAAATAGCATGAGGCCAGTAAAGACCTTTGCCCATAGCTCACACAAAGGTAGTTCCCTTGCCTCCCATCCCAACTCTAGAGGGACAAACACTGGGGATGATCAGCAGCAGTTTAGCACGTGTGGTTTGAATAGAAATGTTCTTGGCTCAGATAGTTGGACACTTGTCCCCCTTGGGTGGTGCTTTTGAGGAGTGGCTTGCTGCAGGACACATGCCACTGAGCATGGTTTTTGAGATTAAAAGCCTCATGCCCTTTCTAGTGGGTTTACTTCTGCTTCCTGTTTGCTATTGAAGTTGTGAGTTATTAGCTTCCCGATCCTGTAGCCATGCCTGCCGGGTGCTGTTATGTCCTCCCACAATGAGGACTCTTTTTATAAACATTTATTCTATTATTTTACATGCATGTGTTTTGCCTGCATGGATGCCTGTGTACCACATGTGTAGTGTCCTGAGAAGCCAGAACATGTTATTGAATCCCCTAGAACTAGAGTTACAAGCAGTTGTGAGCTTCTATATAGATGCTAGAAATTGAATTCTAGTCCCCTGGAAGAGCAGTCAGTGCTCTCAACCACCAAAACATTGCTTCAGCTTCCCCACAATGGGCTCTTATCCATATGTAACCTTAAGTCAAAACATAATCCTTCTTCCAGAAGTTGCTCAGTCATGATGTTTTCTCATAGCAACAGAAAAATAATCCAGCACTCAATTCTGCCTGCCTTTCCCCAAGGCTCATGAACTTGCCCTATGCTGAGAATGAGCTGTACCTTGAATTAAAAATTAGATTGAAGTTATAAAATGAGTAGCAACAAGCCTTTAAAAGTAGTATGGGATTGCTTTGATTAGCTAAAAATGATCACAAAAGTATGGATCCAACTGTGATGTCATTAAGAGAGATGCCTCGCAGCAGGAGATGGGAGGAGGGTTGTGAGTGAGCCTGGCATACTGAGGAAATGAATGATTCATGTTTGCTCCCAATGTGCTTAGGTTGCACACCAAGCCTATTACAAAGAAGTTGGGGAAGCTCTTACCAGAGTTTCAGAATGCTTTCCACCATGGAGGACAAGTTGGAGCCTTCATAATCACCTAACAAATATCAAAGCACATTGCATTGAGAACTCTATGAGGGTTGTTAGATCAAAGGAGGGACACCTGGCACATTGGAATTCAACAAATAAATAGCATAAGTATTTCCTATGCAAAATGAAATGCAGTTGGGCCTCTGATGTTTGTGTATGTGCAAGTGTGTGCAGGCCAGAGGTCAACCATGGTGTGTTCCTCAGGTAACACTCACCTTTTAGTTTTGAAAATATTGTATATTTATGTATTTGTTTGTTTGTATGTGTAACTGTGAAGGTCAGAGGACAACTTGCAGGAGATCATTTGTTTCCACGATGTGGGTTTTAGGGGTCGAGCTCAGATCATCAGGCTTACAAACAAGATCTCTTACTGAACCAAACATGCTAGGGTGGCTAATTAGTGTAGAGATCAGCCTGTCTCCGCTCCCTAGTGCTGGAATTACAAGTACACACCACCACATCTGGCTTTAAAATAAGGCTTTATGTGATTGAGCGGTGTGTGTGTCACAAGAGTGCCTTGTGCTCTCAGAGGTCAGAAGACGATGATGGATCCCCTGTAACTGGGTTGCAGATGGTTGTAAGTCACCATGTGGGTCTTGGGAACCAAACCTGCATTCACTGCAAGGGCAGCAAGTGCTCTTGACCACTGAGATATTCCTCTAGCATCCCTTCTTAAGAACAGGTTGTGCTGCATAGGTTTCTGTCAACTCAATACAAACTAGAGTCATCTGGGAGAGCATCTCAATTGAGAAAATACCTCCATAAGAAAATAAAGTTGGAGAACACTTGAAGAAGACATCCAGCATTAACTTCTGGCCTCCACATGTGCACACACACAGTCTCCCATGTGCACACACATGAGCCCAGTAAAGAAGACGGAGATGTGGAAGCATGAAACAGAAAATGGAATATCTGGTGAAAACAGATGATAGAAGGAAGCAGATGCTGCTGGGAGGGGAAGTCTCCTTGAGACGTGATGGTTCTCATGGGCTCTGGCAGGAGGAGGAGAGAGTGTAGTTTAGGAACTCACAGAGACGAAGGTGGTGGGTGAAAACTTAGCCATACATCATTCCTGTGCAGCGCAGAATCCCACTTCCTTAAATCATTTTATTAATGAGCCAGGAGGGAGAGGCCAGTTCTGTCTTCATGTAATCACAAATGGTTCTGAGCTGGGAGGCGTCACTGACAAATGAACATTCAATCTGTGGTTGTGCAAGTACATGACTAGCGGGCAGGAGACACTTTCTTGGGCTAAGAAAGCCTGGTAGAGATTCAGTGACAGACCTGGTGCCTGGGAAGAAACCCCCTTGACTGGATCCAGTTTTTTAGAAAGTCTATACAGTTTTGAAAGCTGTTACTAATTTTTTCTGGAATTGATTTTTGCCAAAAATCAACTGAATGCTGTTTTCTTTCTCTTCTCAGTCAGTGTGTAGAGACAAACTCACCACACACAATAATGGTGAAGAGCATTATTAACAATGACCTGAGTTCCAAGTCTTATAAAATCACAGACTGGAACTAGTGCATTTTAGATATGGAGAGGCCCTGGGGATTATAAGTCTCAATTCTTTACCATTCATATCAGGCCCAGAGGCAGGGAGCTGTAGCTAACATGGGACATGGCCCCACCAGGCCAGGTGTGATGCTGTGCTCTGACTCAGTGCTCTGATTGAAAGCAGGCAGCTTGCTCTCACTTAGCACCACTCAAAATCACATGTGTTGGGAGGCCATTAGAGGAGGCTCAGGGAATAGTTTCCCAAGGCACACAAAATGGAACAGTCCCACTTCTGATACCAAATGGGTTTTGTCAGCATTCACTTTATAGTTCTTCAGTACCACTGGGATGTCTAATGGTTAAACTAAATACCTAAAAATTTGGGAAACATTATTTATTTATTTTTGTGCAAGTGCATGTATCCCATGGTACATGTGTGGAGGGCAGAGACTTTTTTTCTTTTTTGTGGAAGTTGATCATTTTGTTTCATCATGTCGATTCTGGAGATTGAACTGCTTTGTCATCTCCCTCAGTTGAAAGCTTTTTAAAATTGAAACAAAAGTATTAACTTAATTGTATTGATTTATGGAGTATAGTCTGTTAATATGTGTATATAGTATGTAATGATTAAATCAGGGTAGTTGACATTTACACTTGTATAAGCATTTATCTAAAAAAAATATTAGCATGTAATTATTGAGCCAGGTATGGTGGCATAGATTTGGAGACTGAGGAAGGTTATCCTGTCACCTTAGGAGTATTGGCTTCATTTACTGACAGTTACAGTGAAATCTGTTGTGGATAAAGTATTAATACATTAAGAATGTAGCTATTATCCTAAATGCAATCTCCAAGATTCCTAATATTTAGGACATGCTAGTCACTAGGATCTTCATATACACATAAACACTCAGATAGATAGGTAGACCAATATACAGAGATACACAGAGGTACATAGATAGGTACATAGATATATACTCAGATATACATAGAGACACATGCACTCATACAGAGACAGACATGCACATAGAAAGAGAGGTAATGTAATGACCAAGGGACCATGAACGCAGAAGGTAATGCATTCCTTTAAAAAAAACTTTTTCAGGGTAGACCAGATGGCTCACCAGAGAAAAATACCTTTTGAATACAATTTCTAGAACCTACATGGTTAGAAGGAAAAAACAAACTCCTGCAAGTTGTCCTCAGATATCCACATACGTTATGTGCATATACTCAATGCATGTGCAGACAGAGACACACACACACACATAAACACTAAATGTATAGAAAAATATTTTTAGTGAATGAATGACTGATTCTTTGTAGAAAAGTTAGAAAATGGGACTAGAGAGATGGCTCAGTCAGCAACTAAGAGTGATTACTAATCTTTCAGAGGACATCAATTTGGTTTTAAGCATCCACATTAAGTTGGTTCTAAGCATCCACATCATTGGAAATCTCACAAGGGGATCCAACACCTGATTTTGGCCATCTTGGGAACTCACGTGTAAAAAAAAAAACACACTCAGACACAAATAAGAATAAAATAAAGTCTTTTTAAAGATTTAAAAAAAGGTCTATTAGTGTTTTACCTGCATGTATTTATGTGCTCCTCATGTATGCCTGGTGCCCTCAAAGGTCAGAAGAGGGCTTCTGATCCTCTGGGACAGGAGTCACAGTTATAAGCTGCCATGTGGGTGCTGGGATCTGAAGCTGGGTCATCACTCTTCAAGAGTAGCAAGTTCTCCTGACCACTGAGGCAACTCCCCAACCCCAAATACAGTTTTTTAAAAATAATTCTTACAAAGTACCAGTGGGCAAATATTATCTTTAATCCCATTACTGTAAGTTGAAGCTTGAATTGCCTTGGAGACCCCAAGATGTTGAAGATGCCAGAGAGTTGTGAGATACCTGAGGAGGAAAGCTGCTAAAAGGGAGTGGAACCAGCCCAAGAGAAAGAAGTGGGTTGGAGGCAACAAAACTGAAAGGAATTGGAGATCTGAAGAGAACTTTGACATCAGACATGAAGATGCAGAGTTTGGAGTTTGCCCAGCTGGTTTTCAGTTATATTTGAACCAGTATTTCCTAACTATGTCCCCTTCCCTATGTTTTGGAATGGTAATGTCTATCTTGTGCCATTGTATGTTGGAAGTATGTGATATGCTTTTTGATTTTGATTTTATAGGGTATTACAGTTAAGAAATTACTCTCAGAAAAGACTTTGAACTTTGAGCTTTTAAACATTGTTGAGACTGTGATAGACTGTGGGGACTTTTGAGGTTCAAGTAAATGCATTTTGCATCATGATATTGTTTCAAGCTAATGGGGGACAGGGAGTAGAATGTATTAGTTTGAATGCAATTGGCCCCCATGAGCTCACAGGGTGTGTCATTGTTAGAAAGTGTAGCCATGTTGGTGGAAGTGCATCATTGTAGGATCGGGCTTTGAGGTATTCTATGCTCAAACTACCCTCAAGTGACACAGTTCACTTTCTGTTGCTTTTGGATCAAGAAGCAGAATTCTCCCTTCTTCCCCAGCACCATGTCTGCCTGCATGCTGCCATATCCCTCAGTGATGATAATGGATTAAACCTCTGAATTGAAGTCACCCCAATTAAATGTTTTCCTTTACAGGAGTTGTCATGGTCATGGTGTCTCCTCACAACAACAGAAACCCTAAGTAATACAATAATTGATGCTTTCTTCTGATCTCCACAGGAATGCACAGATCCACACACCTGCACATACACACACTCTCATGAACATGCATAAATAAATAAACCTCCAAGATGTATTACTTACTTTACTGACTTCTTTAAGATGTAGAAAACCAAATGCTGTAAGCTAGGACTGCTTTGTCCTTTATATACACAAAAATAAAAACAATAAACTGGTTCCTTTTCCTTGCTGTGAGCACATTTGCTTGGCACTCTTTGCATTTCCTTCTCTTGTGAGTCAGGCACAAACACAATCTGTGACACTCAGGAGAGGTTGGCTATTCCCATCAAAATAACAGTCCATATGACAAAATAACAGAAAGGTTAGCAAAAAGGTGCTCAATGTAATTTTTTACTACTTCTAAAACTTGCCAGACACTTTAGAGTATCTAGAAAGAACAGACATTTCAAAAAGTATTTAGCATTGTCAACTGTAGGTATAATACTGAGAGGTAAAATAATTACACACACGCAATACAATGGTTATAATACAAATGAAAGACAAAAGTCTTCTCCATGACCAGTCTGCTTTAGGCCCTCCCCCTCTTTGTTTTTTCTTCCATCTCCCCAATCCACAGCAAAAAAATGGTGACAAATTTCTTTCCTGGTATGGAATAAAATGTGTCCTATTCATTTCATTTTTAAAAAAGTCACTTCCAGAAAGTGTGTCTATGACTTAAGAAAAAAAAAACAAATAAATTGAGCATAGATCCAATTGTTTTAGCTCTTTCTTTAAAAAAAGGTTTAATTTTTATTTGTTTGCATTTGTTTGTATAAGTGCATATGAGCATATTTTCTGTGGAGGCCTGAAGAGGTTGTCAGATCCCCCTGAACTAAACCATAGAGCTGGGACCTGCCGTCAGGGTGCTAGAAATTGATCCCAGATCCCCTGCAAGAGCTCGTGTGTTTAACAGCTGAACCATCTCTACAGCCCCAACCTTGAACTTTTGATTTTTCTGCATCTGCCCCCAGACCTCATGCTCCATCATGCCTAGTTTACATGATTCTGAGGATGGAGTCCAGGGCTTCAGGCATGCTTTGTAGGTACTCTTAAGCCAAGCACCTGCCCCAGCCCCAGCCCTAGCCTCTGCCCCTGCCCAGTCCGAGCTCCTATTCAGGAAACTGGATAGGAAAAAAATATTTTCCCCTTTAGAACTAAAGATCTCCCTTTTACAAGGGGTAGGAGTTATCTCTCCTTGGAAGGAAATAACTCCTGGCTCTGATTCCTTACTCCAGTCCAGAGTGGAACCCTTATTTAAGATGTAGTAGCCAGTCTTAGTCCTTAGAAGCAGCTGGGTCAGCTGAGGAAACCTGAATCAATCTTGATGTTATTGGCCAGGTCTCCAGTGATCTAATTACAGTGGAAGATGGACCAAGTGCCAGACCAAGGAAAAGGGAGGCACTGTGGCATTTATTACCATTGCTACTGGGTTTTGCAGCCCACCTAGTTAATATTGACTCCTAATTCTACATCTAGTGCAGGGCCTTCTTACCTCAGCTGACCCAGGGTCGGCTTTGGCTGATCCATGATCATGCAGGACCAAAGACATGTGTGTTCCTCCTGTACTGAGTCGGGCTTCAGCCTTCATTAACAATGTCTCTAAAACTGGCCTGTGGACCAAAGTGATGGGGAGGAAGGGCTTAGTCCGTGGGCTGGGTTCAGGTTGCTAGCATGAGGCAGCTTCTGTGCTAGGAGGCCGTGGATACTGGGGAAACGAGCACCAAATCTGGGGTCCACCAGGGAGGGTCACCACCCAGCTTGAAACAGATGGAATTTTAAAAGAAGGAAAAGAGAAGAAAAAAGGCCATTTCCCTAACTGGTAAGATATACATGGGTTTGATGTGAACAAAAACATAGATAGGAGATTAACCATGGTTTTGGAACTCTGTTCTGGAACTGGGCATAAGCCAACCTCAATTCCTATATGTGTATAGGTGGGTCTCATTCAGTTTCTAGGTCAGAAAGACAGAGAAGTGGAGCCCAGATAGATTGTAGTCTGTCCAGGGAGGGGGGACTCAGAGAACATGAGTGATGGGCTAGTCCAGGGAGGAGCTACTGCCTCCTCATCCAGCCTATGTGATTAATTTTTTCCTGAGCACTTTTGCCTAGTTTGCATGCTTGTATATATATATATATATATATATATATATATATATATATATATATGCATTTTTATTATTTGAGACAAGGTCTCCATTTGTAGCCCACGCTGGTCTGGAACTCCTTAATGTGGTCAAGGTAGCCTCAGACTTGTAGCCACTTTCCTGCTTCAGCTTCCTGAGGCTGGGGTCACAGGCATGTGCCACTATGCCCAACTAGACTACTTTTGGAAGTAATATAATTCCTGATCTGTTGTGGCTTTTGTTTGGCCCTAAATGGATGAGGTGATCACGTGGCATCTGAATTCAATCATTAGTGAATATTTATTTTTATCTGGGCATAGTGTGAATGACTAAGGGAACACAGTGGACTACTTTCTTAGGAGGCTACTGTCAGTGGGGGAAAGACAGAAAAATGGTGAGAAAAATAAAAATTTGAAGATGATCATTATGTCCTTCCTACTAGACTGTGAGAGCCCCAAAGGCAAGGACTCATGTTTCCAATTCATCTCCCTCCCATGCCCGGATCTACAGCATTAGTAAGTGGAAAATGATGACCTAGAAGAGGACCTTGTTGTGTGACTGTTTCTTCAACCAGAAGAGAGATGGCCATGGATGTGTGAGCAATGGCTGATGTCACTAAGGACTAACACAGTAGTGACAGATCTCTTCTAGTAAGAGATGTTGATGCCAGCTGTAGTTCAGACAATGTTTAATGTCTAGAATAAAAAATTAAACACGCATACAGACACACAATACACAGTCACACACAGACACACACACACACACACAGACACACACACACACACACACACACACACACACACACACACACACACACACTCCCTACCCCAAACTGCCAATCAATAAATGGACCAATGAGCCAAACATATTGTTCTTGAAAGGAGAGACACAGATATTTTTAATTTACATATTTTAATTTACATTAAAACTGCACTGAAATTTTTTGTTAGCCCTGTCAGAATAGCTATTATCAAGAAAAAAATGACTGAACTGGAGAGATGATTCAGCAGTTAAAAGTGCTTGTCACTCTTGTTTGTCAGTTCAGTTCCCAGAACCCATGTCAGGTGGCTCACAGTTGCCTGTAGCTTTGGCAAAGCTCTAGAGGATCTGGTGCCACCTTCTGGCCTCCTCATGCACCTGCACTCATGTGCACAACCCCTGCCTCCACGTACACATAATTCAAATAAATAAATACATGAAGAAGAAAGTAAATGACAAATGGGGGAGTCATGGGGAAAGAAGCAGTTACGTTCTGATGTTGGGAGTGAAACTGGCACCCCCACTTCGGAGACCAGAGTGAGGCATCCCAAAAGAGTAACACTGGAACTACCACGACTTCGCTTTCCCCCTGGGCATGTGCCCGAAAGATGCAGAGCCTACCAGAGACATTTGTACGTCTGTGTTCACTGATGCTCTTTTTGTAATAGTGAGTGGAGTCAGCCTAGATGTCCATCTAGGAAATCTAGTAAATGGATAACTCAAATGTGGTATGTACACAGTGGGGCTTTATTCTGGCAGTAGAGAAAACAAGGAAGTTATGAAAATTTCAGTAAAATGGATGGAACTGGGGGTGTAGAAGACAAAAATGGAAGGGGGATGTTGGGTCCCAAAGGGTACATTGGGGAAAGCAGGGACAGGGAAAAGAGGGGTGCATGGGGTGGGGAAATCAGTCAAAAGAAAATACACATGTCTTGGTTCCTTTCGCGCTGCTGTGGTAAAATTCCCAATGAAAACAACTCAAGAAGCTAAGGGTTTCTCTAGGCTCACAGTTGTAGCAACAGTCTACAGGAACTGTCCATTATGATGGGGAAGAAAAGGCAGAGCAACCTGAAGTAGTTGCTCACAGCAGGTCCACCACCAGAAAGCAGAGACAGGCTGGTGCTCAGCCCACCTCACATCATGCTCACCAGCAGGAGCAATGCAGGCTGGTCACATCGTGTCCACCATCGGGAAGTAGTGAGAATGGTCACATCACATCCACCATTGGCGAGCAGTGCAGGCTGGTCATATCACATCCACCATCAGGGAGCAATGCAGGCTGGCCACATCACATCCACCATTGGGAAGCAGTGCAGGCTGCTCACATCACATCCACCATCAGGGAGCAGTGGCAGGCTGGTCACATCATGTCCACCGTCAGGAAGCAATGTAGCCTGGTCACATCACATCCACCACCAGGGAGGAGTGCAGGCTGGTCATATCACATCCACCATCAGGGAGCAATGCAGGCTGCTCACATCACATCCACCACCAGGGAGCAGTGCAGGCTGGTCACATCACATCCACCATCGGGAAGCAGTGGCAGGCTGGTCACATCATGTCCACCACCAGGGAGCAATGCAGGCTGCTCACATCACATCCACCACCAGGGAGCAGTGCAGGCTGGTCACATCACGTCCACCATTGGGAAGTAGTGACAGGCTGGTCACATCACGTCCACCATCAGGGAGCAGTGACAGGTTGGTCACATCACATCCACCACCAGGGAACAGTGCAGGCTAGTGCTAAAACCCTCTTGTTTACACAGTCCAGGATCCATCTCAGGGAATGACACTACTCCATGGGCAGGTCTTCCCATTTTAATTAACCTAATTAAGACAATACTTTACAGGTATTCCTGTCTCTCAACTGATTCTAGATCTCATCAACCTGGCAATTGAGATTAACCACCACAATGACAGTTATTCTTAGAAATGAAAGTCCCATAGAGAAACATGTCATTTTTCAAGCTAATTAAAACTGAAATGGTTTCTGAAATGGTGGTGCTACTCAAGGGTCTCATGATTTGAATGATATTTAAATTCTACTCTTTGCTAAATATATGATTTTGTAAAATGAATATAATTTGAGAGGCCTCTATTGTTCCTTTTAGAAGCAGGACTTTTTGAATGGAATTTAATCAAAGTAGTTGAATGACCTACCGCTCAGTCAGGCTGAATTAACTAACAGCCAGAAGCAGGGAACCTATGTTGGTTGGTAAGGTGGGGATGGGGGTGAAGCACCCTCACTAGGGAAGGCCTTTCAGCTTCAGCATACTTATGACGATGCCAGAGGAACATAATGCTGCTCTCTGGGAGGCAGGGTTTTCCTCAGAGGGAAGGATTTGAGTTCTCATGTTCTTTTAAAAAATGCTAGTGTTCAAAGGGTTGACTTCAAAGTGGTCATGACAGCAGTGTCTTTATTTTGTGCTGCCTTGTGGCAGGGATTCTGTATCCACAGTGTTAAGTTTAAATTTCTGGTTACTGGGAATTCACTGCCACTGATGTGATAAGCCTATCAAACCGAATCAATAAATCCAGGATTATTCTGAACACAGCATTTCTGGGTGGCCTCATGGGAATTTGAGGAGACCACATCTTGTGTTTTTTCTCTGGGGGGCAGTTTAAGTGCCCTGTGGGAGTAGTCTTGAACATCTCTAGGGAAGGGGTTATCTTTGGCAGACTTTCTCAGGGGCAGGGTCTGGACTGAGGCAACTCCAGGAGAGGGGTTTGAGGTGGAATTTCCATCCGAATATTCCAGAATCTTTGGGTATATGGATGCCAGGGGCTGGGGTGATGCTTTCACCCAAACACAGAGTCCTTGGAGTAGATACCACATCATGATGCCCCAGTGTCTGTGGAGGCAGACTTCCCCAGACACAGCTAGCTGGAAGGAGTGGGGCTTTGAACTCAGGGATACTGCATGTGCAAAGGGGCCAGTGACATCCATAGAGGCCATGGGGAGCCAGGCAAGGACCCTACTGGATCCAATTCATTCAAATTTGTTATGCAATAAAACGGCACATCATATGACCACACATTTGATACAAATTTCAAATTGGCATAAATATGCAGTGAAGTGTGATAATGTTCTTTTGTCCTTTCTCTGGAACAAGAGGATAGATTTTATTTATTATTAGTTTTTTTTCATGCAGGGTTTCTCTGTGTAGCCCTTGCTGTCCTGTCACTTGCTTTATAGACCAGACTGGCCTTGAACTCAGAGATCCACCTGACTCTGCCTCCCAAGTGCTGGGATTAAAGGGGTGGTTGTTATTTTAAACCTCCAGTATTGGATGGGAGTGCATATAGTCTATTGACTGAAATAATGCTGTATTGTTGTTACAGGTTTCCTAAAGTATTCAAGTCCTGAGATGACCCCAAGTTCTTTCTTAGGAGTGTACCTACTGGGGTGGTGTGTGTATATGTGTGTGTCTGTGTATATTTGTGTGATACAGAGACAGAAAGAAATAGGTGCTGTTTCCAGGAGTTGTCTGCCTTGTTTTGTGTTTTTGAGACAAGGTTTCTCAACAAGGTTGGAGATTGCCAAGTAGGCTAGGCTGACTGGCCATAGTTCCAGGCCTTTGCCTGTCTCTGTTTCCTCAGTGCTGAAATTACAAGCATAGTTGCTTTCTTTCTTTCTTTCTTTCTTTCTTTCTTTCTTTCTTTCTTCCTTCCTTCCTTCCTTCCTTCCTTCTCTCTCTCTCTCTCTCTCTCTCCCTCTCTCTCTCTCTCTCTTTCTTCCTTTCTGTCTTCCTTTATTAAAAAAGAAGATCAGGGTGAGTCTCTTAGGTGAACACAATTTAAGACATATGTGTTGGTTAAATTTTGTCAGCTAGAGTCATCTGGGAAGAGGGCCACTCAGCTGAGGAACTGACTCCATCAGGTTTGCTTGTTGGCCGGTTATGGGACAATTTCTTGATTAATGATTGATGTGAGAAGGATTAAGGACTGTATAAGAAAGTATAAGAATCCAAATCAAGGGCTGGAGGGGTGGTTCAGAGGTTAAGAGCACTGGCTGCTCTCCCAGAGGTCCTCCCAAGTTTAATTCCCAAAAACCACATGGTGGTTCACAACCATCTATAATGAGATCTGGTGCCCTCTTCTATCATACAGACATATATGCAGGTAGAACACTGCATTCATAATAAATACATAAATCTTTAAAAAAAAGCAAACTAAACAAGCCAGGTGAAGGGAGCCAGTAGTAGTGTCTTCCGCAGTCTCTGCTTACATACTGGGAGCTGCAGTATGAGATAAAACCTTTCCTTCCCCAAGCTGGTTTTGATTAGTGTTGTCACAGCAACATAGAAGAAAACTGGGACAGTACATGGACTTGTTTTCATTCTGAGAACCTTCTGTACGCAAATAATGTGTTTCGATTAAATCCATTTTCCATTCCTTCTCTTCCAAACCCCTATCCCCTCACTTCTTTTCTTCCCAAATGTATGCACTCTGCTGAAGAACCAGCCTGCCTTGATTTTAGTCATAAGCACATCTTATAGTAAAGACAAACTAGGTTCATTCCTATTTATGAAAAAACTTCTATGTCTCAAGGATTGTGATATGTTCTAACTGTGCTCCTAACTTCAAATGGTTCTGTACTGCATGCTTCAGGAATGGAAATCATGTCCAAATTTTTTTATAAACATCTTGCAGCCTTACCTTTGTTTCAAAAGGTTATATAATTACCTTATTATGCCTACTTATTGTTATGACTCCCTTGTTATGCCTACTTGTTGTCATTACTCCCTTGTTATGCCTACTTGTTGTTATGACTCCCTTGTTCTGTCTACTTGTTGTTATGACTCCCTTGCTATGCCCACCTTACAGTCATGTCTGTTTTAGGAGGTTGTTAGGGCTAACTTATTAAGCTTATGCACTGCTCTGTAACCCTGCCTATTCTGACCACCAAATCCCCCATCTGGAAACCGCCTACCCCAGAACTATAAAAGCCTTGTCTCTCTCACATCCAATGCTGACCTCTTGAACTCTGTCTTAGTGGGAGCAGCCCATGTACATGAATAAAAAAGCTTGCTTTAATTAATTTAGCCATGATAATATTGGTTGGTGGTCTTTCTTCTTCGCATCTTCGAGATTAACATCTGGAGTGCCTCAGGGAGAACAAGACCCCAACTCAAAATCAGAAATTGAGAACTTGGTCTCTTCCTTATGGCCCTGTGGACTGAGAACTGCTCTACAGGGTGCTT
This sequence comes from Myodes glareolus, assembly GCF_982192425.1. NCBI lineage: Eukaryota > Metazoa > Chordata > Mammalia > Rodentia > Cricetidae > Myodes > Myodes glareolus. The sequence goes on along the minus strand of NC_142047.1, from coordinate 64,694,519 downwards.
ATCTTGGAGATATTCCAATGTCCTGAGGCACACCTTCAGTTCTGCTAAGTCATGGAAGCTTTTTAACTTCTCTGATATCTGGTTTCTGCTTCTCTGGTTCTGTGGGACCCTGATATGGAGACTTAAGGTTCTGAGGAGGCCTGGCATTCCTCTGAGAATGTCCCACAGCTCACTGGTTATTTCTAGTTAGCTGGGAGTTTAGCTAGAGCCACCAGTTCTTTCTCTAACCTGCCTTGGGACACTGAGGTTGCTCTGGTGCTACTGGGGGCTGGGAAATTTATAGAGGCTGGGCACATTAGTACCCATTGGCAGGGTTTCAATGCCTAGGCTACACAACAGAGCAGAGAAATCATAAGGGTATCCCATAACACTGGGGGGCCAAGCCCAGGTTTTGGAGAGGGTGATCACAGTATGTCAGGAGCTGAGATGGAACTCAAAATGGCCTGGCCTAATTGAACCAGGGAATCCCAACTCAAAGGAAGCCTTTGATGGGTTCCCAGAGTCTGTGTTGTTTGGGGAGGTAACTGAAAAAGGCTTACTCTTTGTTATGAAAATTCCTTTGGTCAAATTGGTGAAGCTCTGAGTGACCCCAGTTGTCATTGTCCCTGATGTTATTCTGTTTGGTGTCTTGTCTCATGCTTCACTTGTCTTTGTGCATTATGCCTGGGACGAGATCTATGTATTAGTTCCATTTTCACTTTCTCCTTCTCTTTTGTGTGTTTCTGTGCCAGTTAGAGGTAGACTTGGGAGCTGGACCAAGCGCTAGCTGCTGCCACTCCCATGTCCCCAGGCTGAGGTGATGTGAACAACCCTCCCACCCCAGTATGACACCCTCTATGCACCCTTTTTGCCCTCTCCCTCTAGCTCCAAATCCACTGCTGCTACTTCCCATGGCTACTTTGATAGCAAAGCCTCTGAATCTCCCACCTCTGAGTTTTCTGGCTATTGAATTCAGTTTAGCAGGGATTCAAATGACTTCTGGGTATGGGTAATGAGAAAATACTGTTTTATGCTGTTCTGCTATTCTGGAGTGTGAAAGTTCCTATCCCATGTCAGGCAAACCACATGACTTTATGACAAGAAAAGAAACTAAGCAAGACAGAGCAGCTAAGAAGTTTAGAACATTGGTTTAATTGCCTAAAACTTCTGCTAAGACATACATCTTATCTTTGTAAGACTATTATATAAGCTTTCTGTACCTCAGGATTTATGTTTATTAGATATGATTAAAAATCAGTAGAATCTGAAACAAAAGTTAACTTAAAACTTGTAATAAAAGGTTAATAATAAGAAGACTACATAGGAAATCTTAAAACAAAGACCCAATCTATCCATGTTTCTGGTTCTGAGCAAATATTTGAATGTGCTAACATTGTTTCTTTTTTATTCCCTATAGTTCTGCTTCTGATTAACTGTTTTTGTTAACTGAAATATGTCAACCCCAAAACTTTTTTTTTATGCTTAAAGTATCACCCTGAGAAAGGCTCAATGCTCTACTGGAATTTCAAACATCCAGTGTAATTGTTGGCCAACTAAAGTTTGGGCCATAACTACTAAACTGGGATATTCCTATCTTATGATGCAGAAGGAAATGACCTAAGCAGTCTGACCAAGACTATAGAATGTTTCTCCTTATCTAAGGTCTAGTCAGGCTAAAGATACTGATTTAAGAATGAATGTCTAGGCCTATCCATTCAGACATGGTTCAACTGGCAGGGATCTCAAGGCGCTGGCATGTGAGAAGAAAGGCATGTGTTTGCCTCACACCCTAGGCATTTGGGCCTTCTTCCAATTAAGAGATATGTGTGGAGAAATGGGAGAGATAGAGAAACAGAATGTTTCATGCACTATGGAGAGATACAGAAAGGAAAAAATGAAGGTGGTATGGAGTAGACTGAGGTTAGAGGTCTGCTTGTCACTCAGGGCCATGGTGATGTCTGGACTGGGCGACTGTCAGAGGCCATGTCTGGGTTCCTGGTCCTCCAGCAGATCCTAGATGGGGTGGATGTTAGGGTGGATCAACCCAAGGTTCAGTTGTGTTCCTAGGTGGTAGCCAAGCTGGTCAGTTTAGCCACTGGGACCACATGCCTTGGGTGACAGGGTGGAATCAGATCACCTACAGGCATGCCCTCAGGGTTATTCAATATTGCTTGTGGTTAGGGGTAGGGTCCATCTCTCCAGAGTGCCAGGGTCAGTTCCCTTGCTATAGTGTCCAGTAAGAAGCAAGGTTAGCTTTCCCAGGGCCAGCAAATGGTGGAGCTGGCTCACTATTGCCCTTTGATTTCATCTCCCATGGTTCCTAAGGCCTCCTAACTCATTGCAATGAATATTTACAAGTAAAACTGTTTGGACAGAAGGATCCACTGTGTGACACACTACAGTTTCCAATGCCACTATGATAAATGAGTATGGGATGAAGAGGCAGCTAATATGGAGGGGTGGAGTGTTATAGTGAATCAGAGACTCAACAACTCTGATTGGTATGAGAGAAGGCAGCAATTGACAGAGGAGAAGATCATTGCCCAGAGAGGCTGGTGAGAAGGTTTATCTGTTTTTTCTACTTTCTGGGGGGAGGCTATCAGGGTAGAGGGCAGCTATGGAAGGACTGGGAAATGAGTGGGATTGAGCCACATGATATAAAATTCCCAAAGAATAAAAAAATAGACATTTTGCTGTGGGACATTGATCTTGTACCCTGTCACTTGTATTATTTTAATAAAATGCTGATTGACCAGTAGCTAGGCAGGAAGTATAGACAAGGTGATGAGAACAGGAGAATTCTGGAAAGAGGAAAGGTTCAATCTGCAGTCGTCACCCAGACACAGAGGAAGCAAGATGAGAATGCCTCACTGATGAAAGGTACCAAGCCATGTGGCTAACACAGACAAAAATTATTGGGATAATTTAGGTTGTAAGAATTAGTTAATATGAAGCCTGAGATAATAGGCCAACCAGTTTATAAATAATGTAGACTTCTATATGTTTCTTTGGGACTGAATGGCTATAGGACTGGGTAGGACAAAAACATCTGTCAACAACATTCCGATTAATAATCACTTTATAAATGGTCAAATTATCTATAAATGTATTTTATTTTACAGAAATAAGCTTTATTTAGCCTCCTGTATATGTTTTCAAGGTTAAACCTAGAACAAGTAAATAAAAACAAGTAAAGTTTATTTAAAATCAGGTATACTTAATAGACAGCCCTCAAAACTTTTGGAGATCTGCTGAATATGGCTTTTAAAATGTTTAATGAAGAACACTTACTATGTCAGAGAGAGGTTCCAACTCCTGGCAGCAGCTATAAGGTCTCCAAAGAAGACAGATGGGCAAGATAGCTCCACCTGGATTGTGGTTATGCTAACCAATTGGCAAAACTGTCCCATGCCTCATCTGCTTCCAGGACCCTGCACAAACTGTGGGCACTGTTGGACTGATTGCTCTACTCTGCCCTGCTACAGTAAGGACAGTCTTCCCTGGTTCCTCCCCTACAAGGAAATCTCTCAGACTTGGGTCTGGCAGCCCAAGGTCAATGAAGCCATTGAGACCATAGGCTTCTAGGGCAACTGTCTAGGTAATAGCTAAATTTCTGTAATTTTATTGATGCAGAGGCCATTTGGATCGTATGTCCTGCTATAATCTATCCTTCTTAGGCCTCTGATGGTGTTGAGTGCTAACTCAACAATTAAGTAGCAGCTGCCTGGTCAATGCATTTCATGTATGAAAACCCTAGTCTGTATCTGTCTTGTCAGAGTTCCACTCAACTAGTAGACACCAACCAGATGTCAGCTGTAGACAACAAACTGTTCCAAAGGTGATCTGTACCATGCAAGCCCTGTGTAGTCCTACAGTACCAGAAAGCCGATGTAAACCAAGATGTGTCTGCTTCCTGACTCTTTAACTGAGTAAGCAAACCAGATCACCATTGCCTTAATCACCTTCTGGAACTTGGGTAATATTCTAACCTTCCTGGGCTCTGACCATGGTGCCCTAATTTCAATAGGAAGTAGTTACAGAGGAGAATGTGTTTCTGCTTGTCCTCAACAAATGACTGTAATATTAGGTTCAAGGAAACTTCCTGGCAAAGGAGATAAAATGTCTGTCTATAGTAGCCATTAGCATACTAAGATTAGATGATCTTAAAATATTTGTTCTGTTTATGCTAACTAAATAGGTATAATTTATGAATGAGCAATGTATCTTTTGATGCACAACAAATTTTGTTTCCCTTTGAGAAAGAATGCTAAGAACCTGTCAAGGATTTTACAGGGACCTACAAGACAAGGGGGGAATAAAGAATCTGCCTGCTCCAAATTAGGTTTAAAAGCCATTTTATAATAAAGACAAACTAAGTTCATTCCTTTTTATGATCAAACCACTTTTTTTCCCCCAAGGATTGAGCTATGCTCCATCTGTAACCTTAACTTCAAATTGTTTTGTATTACCTGTTCCAGGAATGGAAATCATGTCTTTATTTCAATAAATTGTTTATAAACATATTGCAACCCTACCTTTGTTTCAAAAGGTTATATGCCTACTTTGTCATGCCTACTTGTTGTTATTACTCCTTTGCTACGCCTACCTTACAGCCATGTCTGTTTTAGGAGATTGTTAGAACTAACTTGTTAAGCCTATGCACTGCTCCTGTAACCCTGTCTATTTTGACTACCAAATCCCCCATCTGGAAACCCCCACCCCAGAACTAGAAAAGCCTTGTCTCTCTCACATCCAATGCTGACCTCTCGAACTCTGTCTTAGGGGGAGGTAGCCCAGGTACACAAATAAAAAGTTTGTTTTAATTAATTAATTGTTTGCCTTAATTAATTTGGCCATGATGATTTGGGTTAGTGATCTTTCTCCTCCCATCTTTGGGATTAACATAGTTCAAAAATTATTTAAATGTTATTTTATGGAACCTAGTGCACGTCTTCAATTCCAGCCTTGGGAGGCAAACAGATCTCTGTGAGTTTGAGGCCAACTTGATCTACATAATGAGTTCCAGGACAGCCCAAGTTACATAGTGAGACCATGACTTGGAAAAGACAAACAACCAACAACAATAAAAAACAAAACAGAATAACAAAACCAAAAATATTTTATATGTGTGAGTATTTGCCTGTATGGGTCTTCCAAGTGCTACATGTGTTCCTGGTGCCCACAGAGTCCAGAAGCACACAGCTTATCACCCGAGTCTCACTAACATGACTGCCTAAGCATGAACTGAACCAGTACAACAATAGACATGCCACAGTGAATGACGGCAAGGTCACTAGGTCTCAAGTCCGCACAAAGAATTAAGAAATGCTGAGAGTGGGAGAAATGGTGCTCTCCAGGGAGGAACACACAAACTGGTTATTCAATAGCAAATAGTCAACCCTGAAAACACACATAAAAATAACATTGTATAGACTGAGCAGGTTATATTTAGAAATATGTATGTATATACATATACATATACATATATACATATAGTAACAATTAATAAAAAGAGGCCATTAATTTGAAAGAGTAAGGAGATGTGGAAGTGTTTGGAGGGAGGACAGGGAAGGAGAGGAATGATGTAATTATATTAAAATCTTAAAAGCAAAAGAAATAGGGGCTGATGAAATGACTCCGTTGTTAAGAGCACTGGCTGCTCTTCCAGAGGACCTGGGTTTAATTCCCAGCACTCACATGGCAGCTCACAACTATCTGTAACTCCAGTTCCAGGGAATCTGATACCTCCTCACCAATAAACATATGTACACACAAAAACCAAAACCAAAAGAAATAATAATAAAAAATAGTGTTGCATAGTAATTTTTTCTGAGTTGAAACATTCTCTTCAGGAAACAGTGAAAGGCTCACCAGACTGAGGAGTAAACAAACTTCACATTTGAGAGAGCTCCAAGTTACAAGGTTCATGAGGCCCTCTTCCCCGCCACAAGGTTATAGAAGCAGAAAGCAACTGCTCCGTTGGAGACTGACTCGCTGAGAGTGGCTGTCTGACTCTGCAGGGCTGCATGACCTGTGGACACTGCAGGGGTGCAGCTTTCATGATGTCACTTGTGCTTGTGAAGGGGGTTCCCTTTCCCATGAGGAAACGCTCAGCATTCGGAGACAAAAGGAAAAACCTCTTTAATTAGCACACAGCTGTAGCCTCTGAGCTATCGCCCAAACAGGTCCAGCCCCGTAAGAAAGAGTTCATAGCTTGTATAGAGGAAGGCATTGTCGTAATCTTGTCTCTGTGACCATTGATCATACTTGAGTGGTCTTTTTATCTCTGCCGCTAAGGAGATTGTTTTTTTCTGCCTCAGAGTTAAGCAAATTTCCAGGAGCTGAGATTTGCAGGGTTAGTTAAGACAGTTTTATCTTCGGCAGACAGGATTTGCCAATGCTCAGGACAACAGGAGCCCACAGACAGACATCAGTAGCTCGGCTTCAAGCTCTGTTGTCTCAGATCAGAAAAGTAGAAACTCAGCATTGCTGTGTAACCCAGTATTTCCAGGTAGACTTGCTAATCTTCTTTAGTTAATGTTAAAGCTCACTACATTTTTTTCTCTTCATTTTGGGGATGGCTTTCATGCTGCAGCTGCATTTGAGGCATTCCTGCTCCTGGTTGTAACCTCTCACACTCCTGTTAGTAACCCCAACAGGAGTCAGAGGGTCACTGCAGGCGGAAGTTTCTGTTCCATCCACCAGTTCCCAAATAACCGGCATAGAAGCTTAATATTAATTATAAATGCTCAGCCAATATCTCAGGGTTGTTACTAAATAACTTTTACAACTTAAATTAACCCATTTCTATTAATCTACGTATTGCCATGTGGCTCGTGGCTTTACCTGTCCTCCAGCATGCCTTGCTCACTGTGTCTCCTGGTGACTCCCCTGACTCCACCCTTCTTCAGCCCAGCATCCTTAGTTGGTTGTCCTGCCTATGCTTCCAGCCTGACTTCTGGCCAATCAGCTTTTATTAAACAAATCTGAGAGACAAATCTTCACACTGTGCAAAAGGCTTATTCTACAGTAGCTCACCAAGTTGGACTTTGGTGCAATTTCTACCTTGGACCATTGTGAATTCAATATCTGGGGTGAGTAAACAAGTGTGTGTCATGTCTCCCCAGGAAAAGTCTCACATATCAAATACCACAAAGGAAGTTCTGCATACATCCACGGCATGACCTGTTCCTTGTACCACTAATTATTCACTAAAGGAAATTACAAACCTGTGTCCACATAAAGGCTTAGGAGTTCAATTTATAACAACTTTATTTATGGTAATTAGAAACTGGAAACAGTCCAAATGTCCATTATCAGGTGATTAGTTTATAAGCTGATGTCTTCATGCAGTGGGAAACCACCCACTAGTGAATGACCATGAACTGATCCACCCAACAATCCACCTACTTTAAGAATCACTGTGCTGGATGAAAAGATTCAGGGTCAAGAGCTCACAACTGTGAGTCCAGTATATAAAACACTGTCTGAAGCTGGAGAGACGGCCCAGTGGGTAAAGGCACTCGTTCAGAAAGACTGAAGGACCGAGTTTCTTCTAAACCCACATAAAGGTGGGAGGAGAGGGCTGACCACGAAGAGTGACCCTTGACCTCCACAGGCATGCCTGTTCACATCATACAAGCTAGCAAGCTTGTTGGCTGGAGGAATGACCCGGTGTTTGAGTGGGTACTGCTCCTGCAGAGGACTTGACTAAACTTCCCATCATCTGTGTCTAATGGGTCACAGTTGCTGTAACTCCAGCTCCAGTGATCTTACACCTTCTCCTGCCCTCTACAGGCACCTGCACAAATGTGCTCTCACTCATACACACACACACACACACACACACACACACACACACAATCCTAAAAATTAAAAATGGGTTGATGTGTTTAAGTGTTTTACCTGCACATATGTTTGCGTGCCATGTGTATACTGTACCCCTGGAGGCCAGAAGACGGTGTCTGCTTTCTCTGGAACTGAAGTTAATGGTTATGAGCTGCCATATGGGTGGAAACAGAATGCTGGTCCCTCTGTAAGAGTAGCAAGTGCTCCTAACTATTAAGCTGTCTTTCTAGTTTCCAAATCTTAATAATTTGAAAATATCACCTAATTTATAGTAACAACACGCATCAGTGGTTGTCCAAGAACAAAGGGATGGAGGGCAGGACTACAAAAGGGTATGAAGGATCTTTAGGAAATAATAGAAATAAATATCTCATATCTTCAGCCAGTGTGTGTGTGTGTGTGTGTGTGTGTGTGTGTGTGTGTGTGTCTTTCAGTTGAACCCAGAATTAGCCAGTTGGCCTCTGAAGAGGAGAACTACAGATAGCCTACCTTCCCACCCGGCATTTATGTGATTTCTGGTATCTGAACCTTGTTACTCTGCTTGTGCACAGCCAGCACTACCCACTGAGCCACCTTCCCAGCCCTGAGTGAGGTTATTCTCCATGTGTCATCTTTTTTATTAGATTTTTTTAAAAAAAATACCAATCCAAGTTCTCACTCCCTGCCCTCCTCCCATTTGCTCCACACAACCTCCCACCCCATCACCATCCAATCCTCAGAGAGGGTAAGGTATATTGCTTTGTGGAAGGTCCAAGGCCCTCCTTACTATATCTAGGCAGGGTAAGGTATATATCCAAAGAGAATAGGTTCCCCAAAAGCCAGTACATGCAGTAGGGATAAATCTACTGGTGCCCTTGCCAGTGGCCCCTCAGTCTGCGACAGCCATGCAGCTGTCAGGAACTAGTTTGGTGCTATGCTTGTTCCTTCCCAGTCAGGCTGGAGTTGGTGAGCTCCCATTAGTTCAGGCAAACTGTTTCAGTGGGTGAACCTACCATGGTCTTGACCTCCTTGCTCATTACTTGTGTCATCTTAAAGCTTTATCTTTTCATTTAAAACCATCCTTAAGGTCTTTCATAACAGCTCAGTTATACTTACTTAATTCCCTTTTAATTGGTACCTAATATTTCATAGTATCAAAGGATCATAGGCTATTGCGCCAGATTCCTATAAATGGGCATGTAAATGAAATTTTTTGTGTGTATGTATATCTCTGTGTAGTATGTATACATGTGCATGTTTGAGGTGTTTGTTTATGTGTGTCTGTGTATATCTGTGCAGTGTATATGCATGTATATGTGGTGTATGTGTGTAGTATGTATGCATATGTTTGTAGTATATACATGCAGTGTGTATGCATGTGTATGTGGTGTCTGTGTGAAGTAGGTGTGCCTGTGTGCCTCTGTAGATGTGTAATGTACACACACTGTGTATATGTGAGAGGTGTGTATGTTTGTGCATGTGCTGTATGTGTAAGGTGTGTGTGCCTGTGTGCCTCTGTAGATGTGTAATGTACACACACTGTGTATATGTGGGAGGTGTATATGCTTGTGCATGTGCTGTATGTGTGAGGTGTGTGTGCCTGTGTGCCTCTGTGTATGTGTACAGTGTGTATGTAGGAGGTGTGTATGCTTGTGCATGTGCTGTCTGTGTGAGGTGTGTGCGTGTGCAGATATATATACTTATTCATATATGTGTGAAGCCTAGAGGAGGCTATTGAGTGCCCTTCTCACCCCTCTTTCTGCTTTAGTCCCTTGGACAGGGTTTCTCACTGAACCTGGAGCGAGGACGGCAGCTAGCTATGGAGTTCCTGTTGTCCTGTCTCTCCTCCCGTCCTGAGGTCACAGGATTGCATGCCAGGCCTTGGCCATAGAGCTGGGGACTCTAACCCAGGTCCTCATGCTCGCACGGCAAGTACTCTCCCCACTGAGCCAACTCCTAGCTCCCAAATTCTTGGTTTTGTTATAAACTATGATTTATGGAACATTCTGGTATTTGTCTCTTTCTGCCTATCCACAAGGGTGTTTCAGGGAACACTCAGAAGAAGAATTATTGAACCAAAACATGTTTACATTTGACATTTTAACATGGCATTGCTTTCATTTTCTGTGGCCATGATAAAATACCTTGACAAAAGCAACTTAATGGAAAAAAAGATTTATTTAGCCCATAATTCCAGGCTGCAGTCCGTCACTGCAGGGAAGATAAGGTAGAGGAACTTGAGGCAGCTAGTCATATCGCATCCTCCGTCAAGAGAGAGCAATGACTGCGTGCATGCCTGTGCTCAGTTCGCCTTCTCTACCTCTTCAGGATCCCTTGCCTAAGGAGTGATGCCACCCACAGTGGGCGGGTCTTTCCATATCAGCTAACAATCATGCCCAAGGCTGGCCTAATGTTGATAATCCTTCACTGAGACTTTATTCCTAGGTGATTCTCAATCGTGTCAAGTTGACAATGAAAATAAACTACCAAACGTGGCTACCAATTGCCCTCCTGGGATTCCGAACCTAGGTCATGCTATTTAATGTGCTTTGATGAAAGACCATTATTGCCCTCAGTCTCCACCCCTGGAGATCAGGAAATTCTCCCCTATTTCTTTGAGAATCATTGATTTACAATTCAGTGACAGAGTAATCACTGTGTTTTCTCAACTGGAGAAATCTCTGTTTAAAGGCTTACTTCTAATTGTGGATTAAAGCATACTGCTTTCTGTTGAAGTAATTTCAGGCACCAGTGAGCAGGGAAGGGAGGACTTTGGGGAGTACGGAGACATTCTGTGACCCTGAGACTACTCCATCCTAGTTGCTGGCAATACCGTGAGGCACATACGACATTATTCTTCTTTGGCTGGGCGGGGGTGAGGTGATTGGGGAATCATAAATTTTGGGGAACCAAACACTTGGGGGAATATGGTCCACATTCAAAGCTCAAATCAGAATGAAGAGGCCATCAGTGTCACTTGAAATTTCTGGGATGTCTACAGAGGGCTCTGGTGGGGCATGGTGGAACAGAAAGATCACAATTTCTCATAATTGGATCCTGGAGCTACCTAAAATAGACCTCATTCAGTGATGTTCCAAGGGTCCTGGAAGAGCAGGAAGGTTGAAGCCAGCCACGTATCACATGCGAGAGGCATCATTAGCCTGCAGTGGGGAGACTGGCAGAAACACAGGCTGAGGCCATTTGGAAAAGAGACTGGAAAGTAGATAGAGAAGCTGGCTAATGAGGAGCAGGCCAGGATGGCCATACTAGCAGATGGCCAGCATTAGTTTTGTGGGGTGCTGGCCGCCTGGTTCAAGGTGGCTGGACAGTTTAGGAGTTCATGATCTGTGCATGTGAGTGGAAGATGAGGGTGGGGCAGGCGTGTGGGACAAACTAGAGTGCAGGGCAATCTCACGGCACCTCTGAGGGGTCAAACTTAACCTTATTCCATTAAGCAGAAGCCAGGCACAAGCGTTCTCATGGTTAGAGTCAAAGTTTGCACTCATTCTGTCCAGCTCAGTGCCAGGGAGCAGATGGTAGTGAAAATGCCTGTCTGTCCAGACACCTGTCCTGTTGGTTGTGTACGATGTTCTGACGGGTACACGGTGATCTCTCAACAAGCTCCGGTGAGTGGCTGCTGTAACTTTGTCTTGTTATTGTGATAAACTTGACAGCAGCGGCATAAGGGAGGGAAGGTTCAGGTGAGCTCACAGCTCCAGGTCCCCCCATCACTGCGGGAGGTCACAGAAGTAGGAGGCTGAGGGAATTGTTCATACATAATCAGGGAAGAGCAACAAATGCAGGAATGCCTATGCTCAGTGTTCCCCGCCTAGGATTCCCTGTCTAGGGAACTGTGCTACTCATAATGGGAAACTCTTCCTACCTTAATTAATGGGATCATGATAATTCCTATAGAGATGCTCATAGGTCAACCAGATCTTGACAGTTTCTCACTGAGATTTTTTTCCAGGTGATTCATAATTGTGTCGAAGAGGGACGTGCAATTAAAACTAGCCATCACAATGACTGAATGAATGAAGGACAGGAAAAGCTTCCTGGTTATGAGGAGTCACCCCTGTGACAGGGACAGCACAGGAAGTAGAATCTTGTTGAGTGCAAAGTTGTAAGCACAACAAGGAAGTAACAGTGAAGAGAGACTTACTCTTTGCAGCAAGTAAGAGGTGGACTGTTGTGCCTCCACAACGGCCAAAGCAGGGGACTTTTACAAGGGAAACTCATGGTCATACCAGGCCGTACATGGCAAACTCATTGTCACATATAGAAGTGGGAATACATCATACTTTCAAGGGAAAAGCTCTGATTCTGGAAGTTCCAAAGGACTAGGCTTGTCCTAGTCAATTAAATAAGTCAATATGTCAATTAAAGATAAATTATAATGGAAAGCAGAGAAAGGAGAGCTAGGCTGAGCATGGAGGTACATGCCTGCAACCCCAGCACCTGGGAGACAGAAGCAGGAAGAGTATGGTGAGTTCATAGCAAGCTTCTCACCAACTGGAGTTACACAATGAGACCCTGTCTCAAAGGGGAAGCCAAAAAAGGAAGAGTTGTCCTGTGTTGTCTGTTTTACCTCATCTATCTCAGTCACCTTCTGATTGGTTTCATAAAGAGTGAATGACCAATAGTTAGACAAAGAGAGGATAGTGGGACTTTCAGCGAGAGAGAGGAACTCAGGAAGAGTCAGAGAGGCAGAGATTTGCCAGCCAGACAGGGAGGAAGTGGGATGCGCAGTACTGAGCAGAGGGAACAAGCCATGTGGCAGAATGTAGATTAATATACATGTCTTAATTTAAGTTTTAGGGGCTAGTTGGGAATAAGCCTAAACTAAGGCCAAGCTTTTATAATTAATAATGAGTCTCTCTGTCATTATTTGGGAGCTGTAGGTCCAGAGAAACACCTGTAGTAGTCACATATTGGGAGGAAGAGCAGATAAAGGGGCCCAGCCATCCTATGTCTGTCTTTGGGGTACTCACAAGACCTGTAGGTTTAAACAGAGGAAGAATTGCAGCAGAGAGGCAAAAGACATACATAACCAAGCAGTCTTGGTCAAGGTGTGGTCTGGTTGATGAAGCTTTGGTTCTGGTTCTGCATAGTGGTTCAAGGAAGTAGTAACGACAGCCATAGCGTATTGCAATGGCTGGACTCCTATCTTTATGCTTGCAGTTTGAAAGGAGATGAGGTGATTCAGGTCAGGCTGGCAGATGCTCCTTAGTGACTGCCATGCTTGGGCAGAGTCACACAGGAGCAGGTGTCTAGCTTCAAAGAAAGGACACAGGTGGAGGTGCCAGGCTTTCACCTGCTGTTCTCTTCCTTGTGGGCCCAAGTCAGGGAGTCACTGCTTTCTAGCGAAAGCAGCTTCTGACCTAGCTAGCTTCTCCTGAGCTAGGCAGTCTCGTACATGCTCTGCTTGATGGTGTGCTTCTCCAGTCACTGCAAGCTGAAAAATGTGACCAACTTCAGTTTCAGCAAGTCTCCTTTAGATCATCTCAAGAGACGGGTCAGGATGACTTTGGAATTGAGTAGCTTCTTGTAATTTTCTCCCGCTGCTTTTATTATAACCATTCTGGCAAGAATGATGGTGTCTTAAAGACAGACTTCTGACCCAACCTTGGGTTATCTGGACTTTCCAGAATCTTGTTCCAGAAGGAAAAGGAAGCTATTTGTGTCAGCTAGAGGAAGAGACTGTCTCTGGGAAGAGATTTCACACAGTTCTGACAGGTTGTCAGATCCCTGTGGTGGGTGAGATTGAAGCCAGACAGAGATGAGGGACAGACCCACACCTTACCCAGGCTGCAGACAGACAGAGATGAGGGGCAGACCCGCACCTTACCCAGGCTGCAGACAGACAGAGATGAGGGTCAGACCCACACCTTACCCAGGCTGCAGACAGACAGAGATGAGGGTCAGACCCACACCTTACCCAGGCTGCAGACAGACAGACAGAGATGAGGGTCAGACCCACACCTTACCCAGGCTGCAGACAGACAGACAGAGATGAGGGGCAGACCCACACCTTACCCAGGCTGCAGACAGACAGAGATGAGGGGCAGACCCACACCTTACCCAGGCTGCATACAGATAAAGTTGACGTGGAAGGGCCATATCTTAACCAACACTGCTTAGTAATGTACACGTCTTGCCCTCTGAACCTCATGTCAGGACCCTTGACAAGGACTTGAGGGTAACTGGACCTTTGTTCCTCTTCCTGATGTGGTCCCCGTGACTAGACTCTCTCCTCTGCTTTTCACTAACACTTGTTCAAGTGACCTTTTGAACCTGGTTTGTTAGCACTGCCACGGCTCAGGTTCCGACCCACGGCTCTGACAATATTATCTGAAATAAACAGCAAATTTAGAGACAAACTTATTTATTTAAAAGGAGGAGCAGCTTTTCCCTAGGTGTTTAGATGTTTGTCCTGGAAAGTACCTGTCTAATGGCTAAAAGACCACCCCCTTACCTCTGAGAAGGTCATCCTGAAGTTGAAGTTGTCATGGAGACAGCCTGAGACCACATGAGTGCTCCTCATGAAAGCCCACTCAGGAAATGTTCCTGTGTTCTGACAAGAGGTACCCATCTCAGTGTGGGAGATGGAAGAGGCCAGAACTTTCACTCACTTGGAGTTTCAGTGCTGAGGACTCAGTTGGGGAAGGGGGGGCAGGTGAGATGGAGTTCTGAGAACTGAGACTGAATAGCTCCAATTTTGGAAGGAATTAGTCTCAAAACAATATTTAACAGCTGCACTTCGTCGTTTTTTGTGTGCATGTGTTTGTGTGTATGTCTGCATGTGTGTGCAAGTGTGTCTGCATGAGGAGGCTGGAGGTCAGCCGTGAGTGTTTTTATCAGTTACTACTCATGTTGATCTTTGGAGACAGGGTCTCTTGCTGATTATGGGGCTCTCCAATTAGGCTAGATAGGCCAGCCAGAGAGCTTCAAGGACCATCCTGTTCCCCTTCGTCAACCTGGATTACAAGCATGCACCACTATGCTCAGATTTACTTTAAAATGTGAGTTCTGAGGAAGTAAAGTGAGATCCTTGTACAGCAAGCACTCTCCCAAACGAGTCATCTGCTCAGCCCCCTTCATCCGTGTCCTCCCCTCCTCTGGTCCTGCCTGCTCTTACCTGCACGGCTGGACGATTGCTAACATGTGCTATACACCCCACCACCACTGCTTGAGAACTGAGGGTTCTGCCAGTTTATGGAGGAGAAAGTTGATGTTCAGAAACAAGATTACTTTCTGGAGACCATGCAGTTGCCCTAGACTGCTCACCTTACAGCTCCCCTCTTGCTTTACCGTGGAAGGTTTAGAATTCTCTCGACGTCTGACACTGACTTCTGGACTCTGAGGTGAAAGGACACTTACATAGGAGATACCATCGCTGCTGCCCGTGATGGTGAAATATACTGTCCATGAGACTCTCGGCTGAACCACAGGCATGGGTCACATTTATGGTCTCCTGCTCAGGGACTCTATGAATAAGTGACATCAGCATTTCCATTATATACCCCCAAGTGCACTTGCTTTCAGAAGAGAAAGTTTGCTTTTGTCATAAGAGGGGTTACTAGATCAGAAATTGGGGAAATCTTTTCTGGAAAACAAGAGAACAATGACAACTTAGGGTTCAGCAGAACTTCCATTTTATTCAGGACCCTGGGTTAGCATTGGCCCTTCACTCACTCACCTCAAGATACTGAAATAACAATGGCCACATTTGAAGATGGTTCCTGTGTGAGTCAGGATCTCTAGAGGAGTAGAAGTAAGGGATGGTTGTATTGGGAAGACAGCCATGGGTTGGCTTACACAATACACCCTGGACAGGCTAACAGTGGAGAGAATGAGAATCCAGTAGTTGTTTAGCTTGTGAATCTGTCCCAATCTGGTGCTTAAGGCCTTAGAATCACAGATCAGGCTAGAAGGCTGAAGAACTTGGCTTCTCATCAGGGAAAAGTTTCCTCCTTGTCAGTGAATCCTTCCTGGAAATGCCCTCACAGATCCACGCAAAGGCATAACTCTTAGTTGGTTCTACAGTCAATCAAGTTGACAAACAAGATTGACTACCACAGCTCTCTTGGGATGTGTCTCATACACACATACACATTCATACATATGTTCACATATCCACAAATTCATACATATATACATATATATGTCTACACATTCATTTATCCATATATACATATACACACAGATACATATACATACACACATATATCCATACACAAATCCATCCGTATACACATCCATCCACATATTTATATATATACAACCTATACATGCCCACATACATACATACATACATACATATACATATCCATTCACTCATCCATGCACAATACATACACACACATACACACATACATGATATACAATAAATGCTCAGAAGTGTGTGTTTACACACACACACAATACATACACACACACACACACACACACACACACACACACACAGTTATATGTGGCCTGATCATGACTAATTTCATCAATGTATAACTACTTCTCCCCTTTTGTTCATAAGGAAGCAGGTTTGGTACTGTGGTGGTTTGAATAGAAACAGCCTCCAAATGCTTACAGGTAGTGGTACTATTAGGTGATGTGGCCTTGTTGGAGTGGGTGTAGAAGGCTGTGTCACTGGGGGTGGACTTTGCAGTTTCAAATGCTCAAGCCAGGCCCAGTGTCTCTCTCTTAAGCTGCCTACTGATCCAGATGTAGAACTCTTGGCAACTTCTTAGACACCATGTCTGCCTGCATGCTGCCATGCTTCCCACAGTGATGATAATGGGCTAAACCTCTGAACTGTAAGCCAGCCCCACTTAAATGCTTTCCTGTATAAGAGTCGCCATGGTCATGGTGTCTCTTCACAGCAATAGAAACCCTAACTAAAACAGGTGTGCTCAGAGTCCTAGTAAGAACAGGAGCTGAGTTGAACAGGTTTTACCAAGTCTGGTTGTCACTGAAGTCTTCATTTTATCCAGTAGATACTGAAGAATCCCACCAGGTCTCGCCGTGAAGATCCTGTTGTCATAAAAGTGCCTTTAGAATGATTTTCTGCTCTCCAGCAAAGGTCAGGGGCCTGTGGAGAGAAGAGAACTAACATTTGCTTAATGTCTACTCCACACTTTCCCACGTTATTTCTTGTCTCTTACATTAGCCTTGTAAAAATAGGTCACGGATCTGCTTCATTATAGAAAGAATTGCATCAACGGGATAACGCTTTTAGAAGCCAGGAAGTTTGGGGCTTGCAATTACAGTTACATTTTAGAAAGTGTCTTTCAAAAATGAAGATTAAGAAAAATTATGATAACTATACAAAAAATTTGTAAGCTGAAAGTAAGAGATACGCCACCAAAGAAATCTGAATAGTGCGTGAAAATTAAACCTAAGTCAGAGAGAGGCTCCTGGAGAACCTTCTGCCGATTCCTTCTAAAGCCTGAAAGTGGAAGAAGTACCGACTCTCTGGGCACGTGGGTACTTGGTGAACAGTCTGAGCTCTCAGCTGTCCACAAAACCGATTGCCCTTAGCCTCCACCACCACCCTCAGCTTCAAGGAAATGAATGCAGTAATGTCCTCCATTCATGGCACAAATGCCTCACAGAGGATCAACTTCCCATGCTGCAGTCAAGGAGACATCTGGGCTCCATGGGGCTCTGCTTCCTGGGCAGCTTGTTTGGAGGCTCTGTGGTGGAGGGGGGCACAGCTACTCATTGGGGACTGTCGCCCTCTATGACCTAGCTGCAGCTTCTGGAGGGTGCAGATAGTGTAGTGGAGGAGGAAGGAGACACTACTCAGGTCAGTCGAATCAGCTCCAGCAATGGGTGGCAGATGCCACAGCCAGACTGCACTTTTATCCCTTAGCCTCCTTTCGAAGCAGTCCCTGCCTTGGTGATTTGCTCTTGTTACAGGTATGGATTTGATCAAGAGGGACGGCTGAGATTTCAAGATTTTTGTGTCCTGGAACAAGTCCTGTGTCCCAATCAGGACAATTGGTCAGTGGGAATGAAAGTCCCTGGAACGTATGTTAATTTCCATTAAACCTTCAGCAACGTTGATAACTAGTTAGAACCTCAGTGACTGTGGAGAGGTTGGAATGTTGCAGGTCCAGAGCGAAATTACATCTCATCTTGGCTATCATTACTCCCTTCACAGCCACTCCCTCCCCTCTTCTGTGTCTGGCCTAAGACTGGTGAACTAACAGAGGAAACCTTAACAGAGCTGGCATCCACCAATGTCACCAGCTAGCATCTGAAGCCAATAGCAGAAGTTCCCCTCACCTTGCCGTAACCCATCTTCCTGGTGTTTCTATCATGTTTGAAAAGTCCCTTTTCACTGTGACTCTGTTCTTACTGTGAAGCTGTTAGTGTCTTGGAACGTGGTGATCAGGTCACCTAAATCCGTGTTCCCAGGCCGTGGCCACTCAGTCTAACTCCAGAATCACTGTTTCTTAACCTCTTTGAATTGACAACTGCAGGTTTGTGCTGACATCTGTATCAACATCTGTATGATTTCAATCCAAACAGACAGAAATAAAAATCTAAAATCTTTCCCCAGATGAGCATAGTGGTGCATGCCTTTAATACAGTGCTCAGGAGGCAGAGGCAGATGGATCTCTGTGAGTTTGAGACCAACCTCTGCTGTAGTGAGTTTCAGAACAGCCAGAGTATGTATGTATATATATGTATGTATGTATACATATATACACACATAGACATATATAGAGCAAATATATATATGTATACACACACACACACAAAACAAAAACACAGACATAAAAACACAAAACAAAACCAAACCTGTCTCAAACCCTCTTGCTTTCTGAGCCTTCCAGCTAATATGATTAAATGGGGCAGAACTGGTCAGCAGTGACACCACAAACATCTTGAAAATTTACTCTTAACTGATTAGAAAATCCGGTGTCTCCAAAGAAAGCGGGCTCATTTATCACATCCCCAGAACACACTTGAGGGCAGGGCAGAGAGCAGAGAAAGACAGATGAGGGAAAACCTCACACGTAGTGGGAGCGGAGACTCTCTGCTTTTACGTCGTGGCAATTCATTTACTTTGTCTTTGGTAAATGACAGCAGAGGCAGGACATCTCTGAAGTGGAAAAAGGAAGGACACTGTGGAGCCTGTCAGGGTAGGTGCAGTTTTGTAAAGGGTCCCCTAGGCATCCCAGAGGAGCCTGAATGTGGGACACTATCTCTTCTTTACTGTAGCCCCATGTGTTCCACGGCCATCTGGGAGCCCTAGGCACGGATCACTGAAGAACATGGGGCAGTCCTTATTGATAGTTAGCCCTCGGACATGGAATCAATGAAGGGATATGTCACTGGGCACCCCCGTGAGGCCCCTTCCAGGGAGGATTAACTGTGGGGAGGGACAGACTTCCAGAGTGGGAAGCACCATCTGGTGGTCCAGGGGAAGGAGGTCTGAGGAGAGAGCTGTGCTCTGTCTGCCTGCCTTGGCTTCTGGTTGGTGAGGACATGTTTTCATTCTTTCTGCTCTGGCTGCCATCTTTTACTAATACCAGAACCCATCTTCTTCTGTGTTCCAACATGCGTTGACGACCACCAATTCTTTTTTATTTATTTATTTACTAAAAATTTCCACCTCTTCCCCACCGCCTCCCTTTTTCCTCCCCTTCCCCACTTCCCCCTCCCCACCTTCCCCCCCTCCCCCTCCCTCTCTAGTCTTAAGAGTAGTCAGGGTTCTCTGCCCCTTGGGAAGTCCAAGGTCCTCCCCCATCCATACAGGTCTTTAAAGGTGAACATCCAAACAAACCAGTCTCCCACAAAGTCAGACCATGAAGTAGAATTAAATCCCTATGCCATTGTCCTTGGCTTCTCAGTCAGCCTTCATTGCCAGCCATGTTCAGAGTGTCCATTTAGATCACATGCTCCATTGCTCCCAGTCCAGCTGGCCTTGGTGAGCTCCCATTAGATCAGTCCCACTGTCTCAGTGGGTGGACACACCCCTTGTGATCCTGACTTCCTTGCTCATGTTCTCCCTCCTTCTGCTCCTCATTTGGACCTAGGGAGCTAAGTCCAGTGCTCCAATGTGGGACTCTGTCTCTGCTACATCCACGGCTGTCTCACCAGTGTAGCAGAAATGCTGACTGGATGGGCAAATATTGCCAGCAGGATTGGGATTGATGCTTCAAGGAGCTGTGTGTTCCAGGCGGTCCCTTGGCAACCAGTTGTGGTGTAATGCTACCTGAGTCGCCATTAGTACTGACTCGACCTGGCTGTCCTTGGAGCCATATGTGTGTCTTTTCCCTTGTCTGTGTGTTCTTTGTGATCTTTACATATTGCTAACAGATCAGACTATTCCAGGCAGTTGTGGATATAAACAAGACTGCTGAGGACATTTTTGGATTCTGCTCCACTATTAATTAAAGCCTTAAAAAAGTAGCCAGTTCTGGGAATTGCCAAAATCATCATTAGGACGATTCCTTGATGATGTGGAATAAAAGGAGTTAATCTTAGCAGAAAAAACCTTAGAAGCCTTCTACAGGGAAACAGCATTAGGCATTTATGTGCAACTTAACAGGAGGCCTATGCAACCTTCCTTATGGCCAGAAAACCTAGGCTAATTATAGCATCTGACCCTGAGAGTCGGGAAGGGAAAGGAGTTGAGATTAATGGTACAAAATGAGTCTCAGAAAGTTTTCCAGGAAGATAGTAGCCTTCTTCTTTCTCACCCAGACACACAAGGTCACTTAGCTGAGCCCAAGTCAGCCACCTGGTACAAGCTGATAAAGTTGGGCTAACTCAAGAACAATGGTCTCTCTAATAACAAGAAAAAAGAAGGGGTAACTTTACAAA
Organism: Myodes glareolus; assembly: GCF_982192425.1. Classification (NCBI taxonomy): domain Eukaryota; kingdom Metazoa; phylum Chordata; class Mammalia; order Rodentia; family Cricetidae; genus Myodes; species Myodes glareolus. Next base: position 64,673,876 of record NC_142047.1, on the reverse strand, counting down.
TGTAAGAAAGCAAAAGTCCTTGTACTCATGCCAAAGCATCTTTAAAGATTCTCTTTGAAAAACTGTTTTATGCCGTTCTTTTCTATTTTATGATCTGATGATGTATGCCTTTGCCAAGTCCTTTGTTTTGTAATAATATATATAATCCTGCACTGAAGTAAGTAAATCGCAACAGCATGTCTCAAAAACATTGAGAGTGTCTGTGTGTCACTTTTCCTCGCCGTATCCTGATTTCTCCTGTGCCTTTGCCCTGATTCCCTTATGGTCTGAGTGGCTCCCTTGAGCCGGTCCGTAGCATGTCTCTATCTCCATCCGTTGCCTGATGAAGGTTCTATGGTGATATGCAAAATATTCATCAGTATGGTTATGGGGCAAGGCCAGTCCATTCACCCTCTCCTCAAACAATGACATCTTGAATTTTGCAAGCAAATGGATGGAAATAGAAAATGCTTTACTAAGTGAGGTAACCCAGTCCCAAAAAGAGGAGTATGGTATGTACTCACTCATAAGTGGATTCTAGCCATAATAAAGGTCTTTGAGCCTGTAATTCATGATCCTAGAGAAGCTAAATAAGAAAGTGAACCTGAAAAAAATCATATAGTTATCCTCATGGATATTGGAAGTAGACAAGATTGCCAGGCAAACTTGGGGGCACGGGGGGTGGGGGTGGGGAGTTGGAGGGAGGATGTAAGGGGAATTGAGTGGAGACCACCAATTCTTCAAGAATCCTACAGGTCTTTGGGGTCAGACTGGGACTTCAGAGCATCCAGTCTCAAAGACCAAACAACTGCTGATCTCTCTGTATTCTGGGGAAGCTGAGCATTGGGCAGCCTAGCCTGTATCTTGTAAGCGGATCTAATAGATCCCCTTTTATAATACATATTCATCCTATTGATTCAATTCATCTGGAGAATTTTGAATACTACAATTATCTTCTCTGACTACCATCTTCCCTACCCTGCTGCTGCACTGTTCTCCACACATCTGAGGAACAAAATACAGAGGCATTCACTTGAGTGTGCCCCAATCTTTCTTTTTAAAAATTTTTATCATTTTTAATTCTCTGAAAATTTCTAACTTGCACACAATCCATCTTGATCCCTTTCTTCTGTATGCCTTCTTGATGCTGGTCCCTTTCTGGCCACACTGCCTTCTTTTGTTCATAACACACTAGGATGGCTAGCTTTAACTGCAAACTTGGCACCTGAGAAGATTGTCTCAAAGCAGAACTGCCAATATTAGCTTGGCCTGTGGGCATGCCTGTGGGGAACTGTCTTAAATAAGTTAATTGACATAAAACGTTCCTGGACCTGGAGACTTCACTTTGTGATGAGAGATACCGACTGGGGCTCTGTCTCCTGTTATTGGGTGATTCCTCTTCACCTCCACATGGGTATATTCTTTAGGAAGCTTCTATTGTATTAGGTTTCCATATGACCCCTCCAATGGCCCTGAGTTTTAGCAGTTCCTCTGCACATCTCTTCTCCACTCCCTTCTTCCCTCCCTCTTGATGCTTGCCTCACAGACTTCCACCTCCTCCAACTTCTCCATAACTCTCTAGTCTATTTCCCCTTCTGAGGGAGATCTATCTCCCCACCTCCCCTCCTGTCTCCTACTCTACACCTAACTTCTGTGGTTATTTGGATGGTATCGAAGACTTAACAGCTATCGTCTATATATACTCGAATACACACATATCTTCATTTTAGGTCTGTGTTATCTCAACCAGACTGAATTTCATCTAGCTCCAACCATTTGCCTTCAAATTTCATGATTTCACTATTTTCATGACCAAGTAATGCTCCACTGTGTAACTGTATCACATGTTCTTTATCTATTCACCCAATGGTGGACATCTCATCTGTTTCCATTTCTGCTGTTGTGAATAGTACAGCAATGACCATGGCTGAGCAGGGGTCTCTGTGATAGGATGAAGCATCCTTTGGGTTTATGCCCAAGAGCAGTACAGATGGGTATTTTTTCATTTCTTTTTTTATGTACTTCTGTTATTATTTTTATTGATGTATATTTTTTTTCTTCACTACCCTCTCTTACTCTCCTCTCCCCTTCTACCCTCTTCCATGGTCCCTATGCTCCCAATTTACTCAGGAGATCTTGTCTTTTTCTACTTCCTGTGAACATTAGATCCATGTATGCCTCTCTGTGGTTCTCATTGTTGTCTACGCTTACTGGAATTGTGATTTGTAGACTGGTTTTCTTTGCTTTATGTTTAAAAGACACTTATGAGTCAGTAAATATGATATTTGTCTTTCTCGGTCTGGGTTACCTCACTCAATATAGAGTTTTCTAGATTCATCCATTTGCCTGCAAATTTTAAGATGCCATTATTTTTTTCTGCTGTGTAGTACTCCATTGTGTAAATGTACCACATTTTCCTTATCCATTCTTCGGTGGAGGGGCATTTAGGTTGTTTCCAGGTTCTGGCTATGACAAACAAACCTGCTGTGAACATAGCTGAGCACATGTCCTTGTGGTACAATAGAGTATAGCTGGATCTTGAGGTTGATCTATTCCCAGCTTCCTAAGGAACCACCACACTGATTTCCACAGTGGCTATACAAATAGCAGGCCCTTAAGTTTCTTTCAGCCATTTTAGATTTCTCTGTTGAGAGTTTTCTGTTTAGGTCTATACTCCATTTTTTTTATTGGATTATTTGTTCTTCTGATGACCAATTTCTTGAGTTCTTTGTATATTTTGGAGATCAGACCTCTGTCTGATGCGGGGTTGGTGAAGATCTTTTCCCATTCTGTAGCCTGTCGTTTTGTCTTGTTGACCGTGTCTTTTGCTTTACAGAAGCTTTTCAGTTTAAGAAAGTCTCATTTATTAATTGTTTCTCTCAGTGTCTGTGCTGCTGAGGTTAGATTTAGGAAGTGGTCTCCTGTGCCAATGCATTCAAGTGTACTTCTCACTTTCTCTTCTGTAAGGTTCAGTGTGGCTGGCTTTATGTTGAGGTCTTTGATCCATTTGGACTTGAGTTTTGTGCTTGGTGATAGTTATGGGTCTATTTTCATTCTTCTACATGTTGATACCCAGTTATGCCAGTAAAATTTGTTAAATACGCATTCTTTTTACCATTTGATTTTTTTTTTTTGCTTCTTTGTCAAAATTCAGATGTTTGAAGGTGTGGGATTAATATCCGGGTCTTCGATTCGGTCCCATTGATCCTCCAGTCTGTTTTTATGCCAATACCAGGCTGTTTTCAGTACTGTAGCTCTGTAGTAGAGTTTGAAGTCAGGGATTGTGATGCCTCTGGAAGTTTTTTTATTGTACATGATTGTTTTGGCTACCCTGGGTTTTTTGCTTTCCCATATGAAGTTTAGTACTGTTCTTTCAAGTTCTGTGAAGAATTTTCCTGGGATTTTGATGGGCATTGCATTGAATCTGTAGATTGCTTTTGATAAGATTGCCATTTTTACTATGTTAATTCTATCTACCCAAGAGCTTTGGAGATCTTTCCACTTGCTAGTGTCTTTTTCAATTTCTTTCTTCAAAGATTTAAAGTTCTTGTCATACAAGTCTTCCACTTGTTTGGTTAAGGTACTCCAATATATTTTATGCTATTTGTGGCTATTGTGAAGGGTGATGTTTCTCTGATTTTTCCCTAGTCCATTTTGCATCTGTGTACAGGAAGATTACTGAAAGACACTTAAGGAAATGTTCAACATCCTTAGTCATCATAGAAATGCAAATTAAAACAACTCTGAGATTCCATCTTACACCTGTAAGTACTGCCAAGATCAAAAACACTGATGACAACTTATGCTGGAGAAGTTGTGGGATAAAGGGAACACTTCTGCTTTGCTGGTGGGAATACAAGCTGGTACAGCCCCTTTGGATGTCAGTGTGGTGATTTCCCAGAAAATTAGGAAACAACCTTCCTCAAGATCCAGTAATACCACTTTTGGATATATATCCAAAGGATGCCCAATCATGCCACCAGGACTTGTGCTCAACTATGTTCATAGCAGCTTTGTTTGTCATAGCCAGAACCTGGGAAAAACCTAAATTCTCCTTGACCGAAGAATGGATAAGGAAAATGTAGTACATTACACAATGGAGTACTACACAGCAGAAAAAATAGCGACACCTTGAATTTTGCAGACAAATGGATGGAGCTAGAAAACATCATTTTGAGTGAGGTAATCTAGACACAGAAAGACAAGTATTATATGTACTCATGCATAAGTGGTTTTTAAACATAAAGCAAAGAAAACCAGCCCACAAATTACAATTCCAGAGAACTTAGACAACAATGAGGACACAAAGAGAGACTTACATAGATCTAATCTATACGGGAAATAGAAAAAGACAAGATCTCCTGAGTAAATTGGGAGCATGGAGACCTTAGGGAAGGGTTGAAGGGAAAGGGGGGAGGCAGGGAGGGGAACAGAGAAAAATGTAGAGCTCAATAAAAATCAATAAAAATAATCCCCCCCCAAAACAAATAACAGGCTCACCAGCAATGGATAAATGTTTCTCTTACTTACATTCTCACCAACATGAACTGTCATTTTCAAAAAATTGATCTTAGCCATTCTGAGTGGTTTAAGATGAAATTTCAAAGTAGCATTGATTTCTAGTTCCCTCATGACTAAGGATGTTGAGCATTTCCGTGATTCTCAGCCATGTGTTTTTCATCGTGTGATAACCCTCTGTTTAGATCTATACCCCATTTTTAATTGGATTGTTAGATTTCTTGATGTTCATTTTTTAGTTATTTCTGTGTTTTGAATATCAGCCTTGTATCAGATGTGTAGTTGGTAAAAAAATCTTTCCCATTCTGTAAGCTGCTTCTTGGTACCAGTGATGGCATCCTTTGCCATGAAAAGGTATTTCTGTTTCATGAGGTCCCATTTGTTATTTGTTGACTTTGGTTTCTGTACTAATGGTGTTCTATTCAGAAAGTTCTCCTGTGCCAATGAGTTCAAGACCACCCATCCACTTTCTCTTCTATTACAACCAGTTCTTGTAAGAGTGAGTTGTTATAGAAACTCTAGTTGATGGATCAGTGAGTTGGTTAAGACAGTGAAGGGGACAGACAACCCGAGTTTGTGACTCACCTGAGACTCACACAGAGGAGGAGAGAACTGACAATCACAAGTTGTCTTCTAATGACCACACACATGATTGCCCCTCACACACACTTAAAAAGTCATTGATGTAGTTCCTTCCTCTTGCTGTTTTTCTTCTTCTCTTTCTTTTCCTTCTCCCCATTCTCTCCCTCCTCCTCTCTTTCCTGTTTGTCCTTTCCCCTCTCCCTCTTTCTGTTACTCTTTTTGTGTGTTTAACTTTTCAGACAAGGTCTTGTTCTGTAACCCAGGCTGTGGAACTCACTCTGTAGTCCAAGCTGAGTTTGAACTAGAGGCAGTTGCCTTGCCTCCCCCGCCCCAGCACTAGGATTATAGGCATGAGCCACCAGCCCCGGCTTGATTCTTTCCTCAACACCTCCTTGGTTGAGGTGGTAGGGTAAAAAGAAATCAGAAAAACCAGAAGACAGAGATCATCCAGGTACGCACATCACACAACACCTGTAAGCGTTTCAAGAAGTTCTCATGCATGAGGGTGAGGACAGGCCACTGTGGACACTTAACTTTGGGAGGGCGCAATGAAATAGCTGTGGCACACTGCTAAGGACTAGTGTTTGTAACATGAGGGGGCCTGCTTGTTGCAGTTTATGTTTTGCCCAGTTCCCCACAACTGGCAAGCCCCAAAGAGTCTAACATTAGGTTATAAACTATTGATCCATTAGCTCAGTCTTCTTATTAACTCTTGTAGCTTATATTAACCCATTATTCTCATCTATGTTAGTCACGTGGCTCAGTACCTTTTCCAGCAGGGCAGGTTACATCTTGCTTCTCTGTGACCTGGGTAGGAATGGGAGCAATGGGTTTCCTCCTTCCTAGCATTCTCCTGTTCTCATTGCCCCACCCCTACTTCCTGTCTTGTTGACCCGCCTATGCTTCCTGCCTGGCCAATCAGCATTTATTTAAAATATGATTGACAGAATACAGACAATTCTTTCGCACCAAGTGTTATAGAATTTGCCTGAGAGTTTTGGGTGAATTGGCTATTCAGTGAATTTAACATTCAACAATTTGTGTTTTGGAGAATTAACTTTCTCTCAATCGACTTTTGGCCAATCTGCTACAGCCCACAGTTTCTATCCCGAGTGACTGATTAAGGAACTTCTTGTGAACAGCATTCTACAGTTCCTGCAAAGGATTTTTGCTGATACAGTTTGTACCTACTGAAAGACCCCCGATTAGGGGAGACTCTCACTTGAGCCTTGGGATGACGCGAACCCGCCCAGTAACTCATGAGAGACCATCCTTGCTGCAATCACACGAGGTTTAATGACAAGACGACAAGACGGGAACCGGTGCACTGGGGCCGAGACTCATAACCCACGCAGGGGAAGAGTTCGACCTCGAGTGACTGGGAGAAGTAGTTTTTATAGGAAGAAACCACACAGCCCAGTAATCCGAAAAGGGGGGCAGGGAGGATGTCACAGAAACCTCTGAAAATTCCAGTGATGATTACAAGGGGGCAACTCCCTGCCTCTCAAGATCATTCTCAAGGTCGTAATCAGCTAGTTCCTATACCAATGATAATTACTAGGGAGTGATAATTACTAGGGGGGATCTCTCTGTTTCTCAAGATTACTCTCAAGGTTACAATCTACCTTTATCTTCAGCTAGTTCCTGAAACCCTGAAATTGGTTAATCCTAGATTTCTGATTCTTCTCTTCCTGCTAGATTTTTGGCTCTGTTTTCCTGCTAGGGGGATCTGGATTTATCCAGGTCTTTCACTACCTCTTTAAACAGCCAGCTTGGCTGCCTCATTTGTTCATCCTCTTGCTTCGTATTCCAGTTTAGCTTCACCTTTAGTCTCCCTGATGAGAGCACTCACCTCTGGCCTCTGTTATGCAAACCCTTCCCCCCCCCAAATCTGAAGTCATGTGACCCCTATCTCATGCAAACCCTTCCCTGTAAATCTGGGCTCCTTCCCTGTGAATCTGAGGTCATGTGACCCCTTCCCCGTGAATGTAGATCTCATGCAAACCCTTTCTTGTGAATCTGAGGTTCTTCCCTGTGAATCTGAGGTCATGTGACTCATTCCCTGTGAAATCTTGTGTCTGTGAGATAGAGGTCTTGCCTCTTTCAGGGAAGACTCAGAATTTGTGTTCGTGTGTGTGTGTGTGTGTGTGTGGGGGGGTGGGTGGGTATAAGCACACATGTATGTATGTGAGCATGTGCAAGAGAGTGTGTATGTGAGTGTATATGTATGTGTAGATATGTATGTGTGTATGTGGGAGAGCGTGGAAATGCACATGTTTGTGTGTATATGTGTGTGGGCCAGAGTTGATACTGAGTGTCTCTCCCTGTTACCCTCCTCCTTATTTCCTGAGTCAGGTCTCTCACTGAGCCCAGAGGGCACTGATTTGGTTGGCCAGCGAGCCCCTGGAATCCTCTTGTCTCTGCCTTACCAGTGCTGGGGTTATAGATCCTTGCCACTATGCCCATCTTTTTTTTTTGTGGGTTCTGGGGACTGAACATAAATCCCAATGCTGGAAGTCAAGTAGTCTACCAACTGAGCCATCCCTAGCCACCAGAGTTGGAATGTTAAAGAGAGAGTTTCACTGCCTTGAACTGTGAGGTCACACTGACCCTTTTACAGAGCAAGCAGTCTTTCTCAGAGTCTGGGAGCATGCTGTCTTTGATTGGCATTTGGGTTCTCCACTACTGCAGTCTCCCAATCTAAGCTGTCACTTCCTCTCCCTCTCCCTCCACAACCTACCTCATCCTGCAGTGGTATCTGAGCTTTTTCTCCTAGCTATGATAAAATATCCTGACAAGAGCAACTTAAGCCAGACAGACTTTATTTTTGAGCAGTTCAAGGCTAGCCCATCATGGCGAGGAAGTGAATGCTGCAGGAGCTGGCAGTAGCTGATCGCCTGGAATCCACATCGCAGAACAGAGGTGGGGCTGCTGCATCGGTCCTTCTCCATCCCTGCAGTCCGGGGTCCCAGTCAGGGAATGCTGCCATACGAATGCAACCAAGATACGGCCCCACCCCAAGCATGGTCTGAGGAGGCCGTCTTCCAGATGAGTCTTGATTCTGCCAAATGAACAACACTGCAGGTAAGAGCAGGTAAAAAGTGTTATGCCCAAATCTGCAAAGTCCCCCAAAAGCCAACAAGAAGACAGAGTCCATATGTAAAAGCAAAGAGCCTTTATTTTATGCAAGTTTGCAAACTCGATCTCCCCGCATGTCCAACAAATTGAAATAAACGGAGAGTCCCGAGCTCAGTTAGAGTAGGGTTTTGTAGTAGTAAAGGTGGGGGTGAAGGGTTTCTGAGGTTCAGGACCCCGATTGGCTGACATTTGTCTAGGGGTGTCCTGGTGAGTGTGTGCTGGTAGGTGGTCCTATCTACAGTGGCTGGAACGTTAGGCATTTCCTTTGGATGGTCTGTTTTTGGATGGTGCTCAGGTAATCTCAGCTTGTAGTTCTTCCTGCAACTAGGTATTGCTTCAGGGTAAACTACTGAGACTCAGGCCTCTTATTAAATTTATCGATGGCTGAGTCCTACTCTGACAGGTGATAATGGTTGGACGTAAAGAATTTCCTTTGGGTGATTTGTTCATTATGGCTGGCTCCTACATGAAGCAGGTGCTCTGTCACTTGGGGATCCCCCCACCCCTACCCTGGCCTTTGTCAGTGTGGCCTTTGCAGGCAGCCACTGATCTGCTGCTGAGGTTTTTGACAGCAGCTTGTCTGGGTCCCTCCTCTCTCTCCTCTCCCTGCTGTATTGAAGTAGTTTTGAGGACTGTGTGAGGAAAACCTTTGGGGGCCTGAGGGGACCTGTGGGGACCTGTGGGGACCTGTGGGGAGGTAGCTGTTCTCTCCATGCTGCTCCAATGCTTCTGGAGCACTACACCTTCTGGGCTTCCCTCCTTTGTGACTTACCCTGGTAAAGTGCAGACAAACTGAGTTTACAGATCCGCTCCATTCAATATGTATTGACTGCATGCCCAGCTCTGTACTCCATGCTGGGAGGGACAAAAAGGAGAGCTAACTGTCGCAACCCAAGGAAGTGTAGCACGCTCAGCGGGGGGCATGACCCCAAGGAAGTGTAAGTGTAGCACGCTCAGCGGGGGGCATGAGATTAGTGCGTGTGCTGGGACTCAGGCACACAGAACAGGAATCCATTCAGAGCTGTAAGCGAATAGATAACAGCATTGATGATTCTGAGAAGATTCTGTAGGGAGGTGTGCAGGGACCACAGAAATCTGGCTGGAGGAGAGGTACTGGGTTCAAGCCAGGTCTTCTGACTGATGGAAAAACTTTGGGCATAACAGAGAGGAAGAAGGGCCAACAGGGAAGGGGAGGATGGAGAGAATGATCCCGCAGAGTACTGGCCAGGACAGTGATGGGTAAGAATGGGCCAGTGGACAGAGGTCAGTTTGAACCCATGGAAGTTGTTCTTCACAATGGGTTGGCAGTAAAGATGATTTCATTTGAATGTGGGTCATCACCATCATCATTATTTGCAAGTTTTGGTAGCATTTGAACACAATTAGGATAAATTATAACAATTTATCTGTCCTTGAAGTTTTTTTCGACAGCTTTTATATTCAAATTTTACTTTCTCTTGTATTTGTTCCTGTGTATTTAAAGTAAAATTTGTGTGTGTATGCTCATGAGTGAGTGAATGTGTGTGTGTGAAAGAGAGAGAGAGAGAGAGAGAGAGAGAGAGAGAGAGAGAGAGAGAAGTGTGGGTATGTGGGTCAGAGGTCAACCTCTGGTGGTACGTTCTTTAGGCCCCATCCATGTTGTTTCGGATGTAGGGTCTCTCACTGGGCTGGAGTTGCCAAACTAGTTCCAGATTAGACTGGCTAGTCAGTCAGCTCCAGGAACCCACCTGCCTTTGCTTCACCAGTTCTGTGGTTAGAATCATGGCTTTTTTATGTGGTTTCTAGGGTTTGTACTCAAACCCCTGTGCTTGTGTTGTAAGCAGTTTACTGACTGAGCTCTCTCTCTCCAGGTCTCAAGGGGGATTTCTACTGTTTATTTCTCCATCCGTGCTCCTCATGACAGGATGACCTAGGCCACTGTAAATGTCTAAGAGGGTTTGTGGGAAGTGTCGATTAGACCCAGTGACTTGGAAGAGAAGGTCTGAGTCAGTGGAGTCTAAGGAACGTCAGTGATTGCCTCAGAGTGGGTGGCACTGTCTATAATTTCACAAGAATGGACGTATTTGCGAAAGGAAAAATTCAGTAACAACCAGAACCCAAACAGCAAAAGAAAATTCTCAGGAAATTTTCAGCATTTGGATTTCCTTGTCTTAAGGTGTTGAATTCATCTGAAGCCGATTAGGTCTGCTCTGCTGCCCTGGGCACACTGGCAGTTTTGTCTACCGTTTGAGGGATTTAAAGCTTGCATTCTGGCCAGCCTGCTGCCGTCAAGACTCTGGTCCTGATGGACAGTTGGAGTGAGTAGCCAGGCCTGGGCAAAGCAGGCGGCTACTTCCCTGATGTTATCTGAGAGGTTCAGTCTCAGTAGGGCTCAAACCATGCCTGCTTGAGATGCCTGCATTAGCATCACCGGGGAATTTTCCAAATCGATGAGATTCAGATCCATTAGTATTCTAGGTGTAGCTTTCTTTGAGGCTGCCTAGAGCTTGTTTAAAGAGCCTAGATGGTTCCAGGTTCAGTGAAAGACTATTAAAAAACAAACTGAAGAAAGACAGAGGAAGACCTGACCCTGGCCGCTGTTTTCCATATAAATGTGCATCCTGCAAGCATGAACACAAATATGTACACACATACCAACACAGACATAGAACACACACATGCACGAATATGTACACATACACAATAAAAAACATGAATATGTATGTGTACACAATATACAACATGAACATGGATATATACACACATACCCATGAGCATAAATGTGCCCCTTTACACTCATGAATGTGTACATACACACCCTGCCCCCCCCCACACATACAGTGACCTGGAGGATTCTGATGTGCAGTCAGGGATGAGAGTCACTGTGACATTGTCTTCCTTCCTGGTCTTTCACTTTCTCCTTTGGATAAAACCATGCTGCATTTGGGAAGGCATGCGTTGCAGAGATCTTTACACAGAATTTTCTAGCCCAACATGCAGGTCCTGGGATCCTACTCTCCAGTAACTTTATCACAGCCTATGGGTATCTGACCCATGAATCTGAACTTTGATCAGCTCCTTAGTAATTCTCCGGTATTGTCTTTGACAGTCTGAGAGCCAAGTCTTGTCTTTTCGTAACGTGTGTCTATACACATGCATATGTGTGTATGAACATATACAAGCAAGAGAAAGACTTTGTGTCAGTCTTCAGAAGGCCATCCACCTCCTCCTCTGAGGTAGTGTTTCTCATTGGTCTACAACTCACCAGCTAGGCTAGATTGGTCAGCGAGCCCCAGGGATCCTCCTGTTTTCTCCTCTCCAGCGCTGGGATTATAAGTGCAGAAAACCTTGCCAGACACTGTTGCATGTGCTCTGAATGTTGACTCTCAGGTTCCCACAGTCTCATACGCCATCAGCAGACACATTCCCAGCCCCACAGTCTCGCCGGTTAACCAGTTTCTCCTACCTTTCACGTTTACTCCATTTCTATACCAGTGTCGCAGTCCTTTATGGGCTTAGACTTTCTTTATTTGAGAGAAATTTGTCTTTTCCTTATTACTGTTTATGTGTACAGGTGTGTGTGGTGGCTGTGGAGGCCAGAAGAGGCTTTGGATTCCCTGGATCAGGAATTGAAGGCATTTGTGGGCTGCTCTGATTTGGGGGCTGGGAACCAAACAAGCCCTCTGCAACAACAGCAGTGCTTTTAACTGCTGAGCCGTCTCTCCAGCCCAGAGACCTATCATTTCTAAAGACTGGTTTACATGGGGCACCAACCTTCTGTTAGGACAGAGAATAAAACAGGATATAGACTGTGTATATTGGTGTGGTGGTTTGAATGGGAATGGTCACCATAGGCTCATAGATTTGAATGCTTAGTCACTAGGGAATGGCTCTACTTGACAGGGATTAGGAGGTGTGGCTTTATTGGAGTGGGTGTGGCCTTGATGGAGGAAGTGTGTCATTATGGGGGTGGGCTTTAGGGTCCCAGTGGCACTCTCTCTCTACTGTTGCTTGCAGATCTGGATGAGGAACGTTCAGCTACCACTCCAGTGGCATGTCTGCCTACATGCCGCCATGCTTCCCAACATGGTGGCAATGGACTAAATCTCTGAAACTGTGAGCCAGCCCCAACTAAGTGCTTTCCTTTATACGTGTTGCTGTGGTCGGGGTGTCTTTGCACAGCAATAGAACACTGACTAAAGCAATCGGGTAGAAAGATAAGCTTATTTTTTATGTTAATGTACTTCTTTTATAATTGAAGTCATTCCAGGTTTATATATTCTCACTCTAAAGGTACTACTGGGACAGAGGAGTGGTCAATGGAAAAGTCCTTTCCTAGATGAACAAAGCTCCCGAGCCAATCAGCAACAGCTGGGGGAAGAAAGCAGAAACAAAACCCATAAGCAGGGTGTGGCAGAATACGTCTGGGAAGGGAGCTGGGAGGATCAGGACTCAAGACCATTCTTAATTACTTGGTGAGTTCAAGGACAGGCTGGTCTATGTGGGACCCTTCCTTAAAAACAAATGAATGAACAGACAAACAAGTCACATGTGCCTACAAACTTAGAAAACAAAGAAAATAAGAAACTGGACCAATAAAAATCCCTGATCGTCCCGCAGTGTGAAGGTAACTCTTGATAACTGAATGCATGCCTTTTTGATTTTCTTTTTCCAATGCACAGAACTTTAAAGACTTGTCGAGGAAATTGGATATTGCAGGGTTTGTTTTCACAGGTGGACTGAGTTATTGGATTCCATTTAGCAAGGGGACCTGTGGACTTTGGCTGTTGTGTTGGGACTGTTTTCTTCTTAGGAGGGCAGGGAGCTGCTCATGCTTCAGTTCCCGTTAAATATTGGAAGTTGGGTTGGGCACGAGAGGCTTTTCAGTGAGAAGACCCCCTTGTCACTGCAGTGAACGAGATGCAGCCAGGCAGGTAAAGCTAATGGTTTGTTCCATGTCTCCAGATCCATGTTTGTTAAAATTGTTATTTTTTCACTTAACCTGAAAAAACAAATTGGTCAGGGGAAACTGGCGTTGCCAGCATAAGATGTAAAATGACCTCTCTTGCCGTGAGTTAATTTAAACCATTGATATATACATTTAACAATAGAGTCCCATATGTGTGTGTGTGTGTGTGTGTGTATGAACTCAGATGTTCAGTGACATATTCACAGAGGCAAGGTAACTGGAAAAAACTCCCCACAGTGACAAACGACAAACTGACAAACTAACAGGCTTTATTACCTGCTCATGTTATATGACGACAGTGGCTTGCCAGAGGGCCTCTGACATTCCTCTTTCCTTGGGACCTGTTTGCTACAGCTGAAGATAAAAGTTGGAGAAACATCCTGGATATCAAATACTGATGTATATGTATATACATACATACATACACATATTTTATGGCTCTGCCACCCTTGAGGGGCAGGTTTTAATCCCCACTGCACTTGGGAGCGGAGGCTGAACCCCAAGGTAGTGAACACTCTTTGCTGCACCCCTTCAGGGGTCTCTAGCAGACTCAGGCTTTACACAGGTCAAGCCTTGTTCTGCAGCTACAGTTCATTCACCACCATGCCTTTGTTTTATTTCTAAGGAAATTGCTGAGGTGTTTTAAATGCACATGTGTGTAAATGCATGCATGTGGATGCCAGAGAATAATTTAACATGCTATTCTCAGGAATAACACCCACCCACTTTGAAACAGGACTTCTCACTGTCCTGGAACTCACCAATTAGATTAGGCTGCCTGGGCAGCGAGTCACAGGGTGTGCCTGTCTCTGCCTCCCCACTGCTGGGACTGTACACACTATTGCCATGCTTGGGGTCTTCACAAGCATTCTTGGTGCCGGTATCAGATTCAGCCCTCATGCTCAGTGGCAAGTGCTTTATGATGAGAGATCTTCTTAGTTTATGAATGCTATGCAAGCAAAGGCCAGAAGAGGGCATCAGATGCCCTGGGAAGGAGTTGGAGAAGGTTGTGCTATCTCCTCAACCCTGCTAAGCCTTTTAAAACTTGTCCACGTTTCTCCCAGATGTCGATACTTTTCATGTGAGTGCTAGGACCAAACTCAGGTTTTCTGCAAGAGCAACAAGTGTTCACAACTGCTGAGCCATCTCCTGGCCCTTAATGAAGCTCCTCTGTGGGTTTGAAAGGGAAGCGTCATCTACATTAGTGCTAGTTTCTGCCTGAAGCTCTCCATCCTGCCAGTAGACCTGATCGTGTGTGTCTCAAGGTCCTGTCTCCAAACAAGCCTCATTCCCAACAGGTAACAATATATGTCAGCTTCCCTTCCCAGGACAACGGCACTCCATTATCACACCGTCCTGCTTTCAACTCTCACAAATTTCACGGATGAATGAAACTGTTATGTGATCATTTTTTCAGGAAATCTGATTATGTTTACCAGGCCAGGACTAGGACAGTTAGATGATAAAGAAAAAGCCAAAATCATCAAAGAGAGCTAAAAGGCTGGGAACCACCAAGGAGAATCTGCCTGTTCATTACCTCCCTGACTAAACTGTGATCTGAAAGCCACTCCCAGCTACCAAAGCCCGAACCATATCGTTCTAACTGAAAAGTCTCAGATTCAGAGCTCAAGTTCCCCCAACCCTTAAACGAATGTCCTCTGGGGCATGGTAATCACCAGAAGATGACAGACATGGCGGGGACTCTAGGAGAGTTAAGGCCCACATTGTAAAAGAATGTGTGGTCAGTTTATGTCTAAGAAGAAAGGGGGGTCTCCATACCACAGGACCGATGAGCGACCCACAGTCCCTGCTTCAGTTAGGCTTTCTCTGAGCAGCTAAGAAGGTGGGGAGGGCAAGAGGCAGACAAGGAGTTGCTTTACTTCTGGAAAACAAATTTAACCAAAATGAGGGAGCTTTATAAAGTGGTGTGGTTTTGCCTAACACCAGTAAGCACCCTTGCCTGGGGTCTCCTTTCTCATTTGAGGTTGCCTCATGATTTTTGATAAAGTAACATTCGTAATTACATGAAAAGATACTGACATCTGGCGTGAGCGTGATCAGAGGGAGAGCAAGGTTTAAAACACCCCACAGGACTGAGGAGATCACTCAGTCATAAAGCACTTGCCGCCCGAGCATGAGGGCTGAATCCGATACCGCTACCAAGAACACATGTGAACCCCCCCCCCCCCCCCCCGGCATGGCAATAGTGTGTACAGTCCCAGCACTGGGGAGGCAGAGACAGGCACACCCTGCGGCTCACTGTCCAGGCAGCCTAAGCTAATTGGTGAGTTCCAGGACAGTGAGAGGCTCTGTTTCAAAGTGGGTGGGTGTTATTCCTGAGACCATGCCAAGTTATTCTCTGGCTTGTTATTGCCAAATGTGCATATTTCTTTTTCTTTTCAAAAGTGGGAATAAGAGAGAAAGAGAGAGCTAGTTTCCCGCAAGAGGGGCGGTGGTGTTGGTGGGAGACAGAGGAGCTTCTTTAGAGAAGTGCCCCAGGGTGGCCTTTGTTGGGTTCACGGGGTTGCGCAAAGTCTAGTAAACTAGAAGCAAATTTTATTCCAGGAAAAAATAAAAAATTAAAAAAATAAATCTCTATGGGGAACAAAAAGCTTATCAGCTGGCTAAGACCACAGCCCAGTCCGGGCTTGTAAGGCTGTGACAAAGAACAGCTTCTGAATCCTCCCTTTTAACAGTGAGGACTAGGCAATAACAAAGGAATTTTACAATCTTGAGCTGAAACTTAGACACAAATTGCCCCTCTTTGCAATTTCCATTAACAGGTTTTTTTCCAGTTAAACTAGTGTTTGTATTTAGCCCATTGTTTCTCTCTGGTATTTGCTGATTTTATTTATGGGACAATATAAAATCAAAGAGTCAGAAGTCATGCACATCCCATCATTTAAGAGTTAACTTAGCTCACATCAATTGCTGGTCATGAGTGGCCGGGGTTTATCTTAGAGCTAACTCTCAGTTTGCAGAGGGATGCTTCAGCCTTGGAAACAGAGCAGCCAGTTGTAAAACAGAACAACCCACTGTTAATCCTCAACGAGAAGGCTACTGACAGTCTGCTCTCGTTCTCCTATGCATACAACTTTACATTTCTTTATTTCTATGTTCTTATTTCTGGAATCTACATTTCTATATTCTTATTCTTGGACTCTTCAGCCTTCAGAGAAAGTCCCTAAACAAAGGAAATTCCTGGCTTTTTTATCTTTCATGGGGAGGTAGAAAGTTTAGCATCATGTGATTTGGTTCAGCATAACATACTTGACAGAGAGGATGGAAGAGCCAGGTATCACATACTTAGAACTGTCAAGTCACGGCAGTGTTTGTCGTAGTTAGGGCTTCTGTCACTGTGCTGAAGCGCTGTGACCAAGACAAGTTGGGGAGGAAAGGGTTTATTTGATTTATCCTTCCACATCCTAATGCATCATCGGAGGAAGTCAGATAGGAACTCAAGCAAAGCAGGCACCTGGATGCAGGTACTGATGCAGAGGCCATCGAGGGGTGCTGCTTACTGCTTTGCTCTGCTCAGAACCAGCAGCCCAGAGGTGGTCCCACCTTCAATGGGCTGGGCCCTTCCACAGCAATCACTGAGAAAACACCTTACAGGCTTTACCTACAGCCTGATCTTATGGAGGTAGTTTCTCAATGGAGGCTTCTTTTCTAGCTTGTGCCAACTTGACCTCAAACTAGCCAGCGCACTCTCTCTACAGGGAGGTGTGACCTGAGTTTATCACCTGTGCAATCTGGCTCCTTCGAGTGACTGGTTTCTTAAAGGGCAGGTCTAACAGTCACCAGCAGCTGGGGAGAGAAGAAAGGATTGAACTGGCTGGTCAACAGGTGTTAGGATGCAATACTATTGGGGAAGTGAGTTTGGAGGTTCTGTCGCATAGTAGGGGACTCCAGCTGGACATGGTGTATTTGTGTTTGTGGAACAGGAAAGAGGGCTTGGGAATATTTTACTACGCTGAAATGATGACCATTATGGTAGATGGCTGTGCTCACTCTGATTTGAACACTACACAATGTACTCATGCATGAAAACATTATACGGCACCCTGTGGTGCTCTGACTGTTCTCTTCCAAACATAGCATGGTCGTCCCATTGTCATTAAGGAGTAGAGATTTGTTGACCTTGTAGCCAATGACAACTAATTGAGCAGAACAGTACAGCGATGACTAGGTTCATGGTAATGGGTATGGAGCTACTGACACTCTCTAATGGAAGGAGGGAGGGGAGGGTCACAGGACCCTCACCAAAGTTCTTGCTCCCTCTGGTCTTCCTCCAGCTTCAAGCAATCTTGGGAGTATGTAGGGATAGTATGTAGGATGTAGGACGCAGAAAACACCCTACGTGCATTTTCTCAGCGAGTGTGTAGGAAGTAGAAGGATAACTGAGAGTGGCATTTATAATGCAGTTGCTGTGAAGCTGGGACTTTGCAGTGTTGAGGCTGTTTTGCGCCTGTAGGTAGCCCTTCACACACACTCTGTACACAAGCCCGGTAGAGCCACGAGTCTGCAAGTTGGATTTTGGTGAAACGGTTATGATCTGTCATCATTGTCCCTTTCGGGGTGAGTAGATTCTTATTCTTATTATCCTAGGAGAAATGAACACAGCACATCCTGTCCTTGTTATGCTGGCTAGTTTCATGTCAGCTTAACTCAAGCTTGAGTCATTTTGGAAGAGGAAGCCTCAAATGAGAAAAGGCCTCTACCAGACTGGCCTATGATGCATTTCCTTGATTGAAGGTTGACATGGGAGAGCCCAGTGCACTGTGGATGATGCCATTCCTGGGCCGGTGGTTCTGGGTTCTATAAGAAATCAAGCTGAGCAAGTCAGTAAGCAGCACCTCTCCATGGCCCCTGGATCAGGGGTTCCTGATTTGAATTCCTGATCTCAGTTCCCTAAAGACAGAGTGAGAGCTGAAAGCTGTAGAATGAAGTGAATCCCTTTCTTTCCAAGTTATTTTGGTCATGCTGTTCCAACACAGCATCAGAAACCCTAACAAAGACACCTGTGTGCAATTTTATGTGTCAATTGAAAAATAATATAAAAGAGAATCCCACAATCATTCCATTCCTGAATATCATGTCTACAGGGCCTGGTAACCATGCGGCAGATGGCATGAAGTCTGAGGGACAGCTTTATGTCTGTAGTCAGATTCATAGATATCCAGGGGGCCCTCACTAGGTCCCCATGACCCATGCCACGGACCTAGCCCCCAAGGCCCATGACCCTTGCCACGGACCTAGCCATTATTGTGAGATGGAGAATCACTGTGGCTCTCAGGAAATTAATAGTTTTAGGAACATCTGAAAATTCAATGGTTTCAAGCACTTTAGAGAATGTCTAATGAACTATACTTAGGCCTCAAGAAGCAAATGAAACTCACAAAACTCAGGAAATAAGCAAACCCCAGAAATCTCAGGAAGCTCCGGACAGAAGGTCCACAAGGCTCCTTCCCTAAGCTCTCTGAGCAGCACTGATTGCTGGAGTAAAGAGGCATTCTGAGCAGTGGAGCTGCCCGTAAACGGTGATGCCACTGCCTTTCCATGTCTGTGCTCTTATAAGCAACACCATGCTATACTCCTAAGCTAGACTGAGGTGGGGTTGTGCCTTTGGTCTGCTGTGGTGCCTTGCTTCGTCTGAATACACATTTGTTCACGTTTGCCCAGCAAATGTCACCAAGGGCAGACCTGCCCAAGCAGGAATTCTGGAGGTAGGACTTACAGGAATGTCCAGATTAGTGTTTCAGGTGATCTGGTGCAGGCTCACAATGTATCAAAGGAAGAGGTCATCTTCAGGTTCAGCCAGAGAAACAGCGGTGGAGACCTGGTGGCTGCTCTTTCTTTCACTGGCATGTGAAATGTCACTGTGGAAGACATGTCAACGAATCAGTGTGGAGGAGAAGCTTGGGTAAATTTTTCACTCTGTATTGCATGTATCCATATCTGTATCATATACACAGTAAAGTACATTTTATATAAGGTATCATATGTTAGAATAACATACAATGCACATTATGTATTATAGTTACACAGGCACACATATTCATACACATATGTATCCAGATGTGCTGGCTGATATTCATTGTCACCTTGGAAGGATCTAGAACCACTGGACAGACAAGCCCCTGGGTATGTCTGTGGAGAATTTTTCTTAATATTCTATATATAATTTTATTTTATTTTTAAATTGATTTTATTGAGCTCTACATTTTTTCCCCTCCCCTTCTACACTCTCCTATGGTCCCCATGTTCCCAGTTTACTCAGGAGATCTTGTCTTTTTCTACTTTCCAAGTAGATTAGATCTATGTATGTCTTTCTTAGGGTCCTCATTGTTGTTTAGGTCCTCTGGGATTGAGATTTAGTTGCAGTGGAAAGACACACCTTAGCCATTGGTGGCACCGTTCTGCAGGTTGGGGTCCCAGACGGAGTGAAAGGAGAAACAAGCTGGGGAGCAGTGCGTCTGTCTGCCTCGACTTCTGACTGTGGGTGCAGTGTAGCTGCTGCTCAAGCTCCTGCCACTGTGATCTCCCCACTGTGATAAACTGCACCCTTGAACTCTCAGCCAAAACAAATCCTTCCTTTCTTACATCATTATGGCCAATGAGAAAAGCAGTGGCAGGTGTATGTGTCGATGCATGTATGCTGCATAGAGTTATTCTGTAGACCTGTGTATGTGCTGTGGGTATACATGTGCCACGTAAAGTTATTCTGTAGACCCGTGTATATGCTATGAATGTACATGTGCCACATAGAGTTATTGTATAGACCCGTGTATGTGCTATGGATGTACATGTGCCACATAGAGTTATTCTGTAGACCCGTGTATGTGCTGTGGATGTACATGTGCCTCATAGAGTTTTGTATAGATTATGTTTTGTATAGACTATGTGCCACATAGAGTTATTCTGTAGACCTGTGTATGCACATGTGCCTTGTAGTTATTCTATAGGCCCGTGTATGTGCTGTGGATGTATATGTGCCTCATAGTTATTCTATACGACCATGTATGTGCTTAGATAAAGACTCTCCTTGTCTAAATTTCAGCCAGGCTCCTATCTCAATTAGCCCTGGTATTGTCCTTTGTCCTTGGCCTGTCTAGTCTAGCTTTAGCAAGGGCATTGCTGGAACAGTTATTTGAGAAGCCTCTATCATGGCTATCTGACCACCCTAGCCTGTCTTCAACAAGAATTCTGTGCAGTTGCTTTGACCAGAGTTCCCGCTGCCCTGGTATTTCCTATCAGTGGCACTCTACCCACAGGCTCCTGTCTTGCGGCTTACTATGAATCTCGGCTTCGCCTTGTTGTGTTTGGAGTAGAGTCCGGGTTCCCTTTCCCATAGAGAAACTCCAGTGCTGTAGTCTTTTCTTGAATAAGGTCTTCCTATTTTTAAAAGCCATAAATTAAATCTCTCTCTCTCTCTCTTTCTCTCTCTCTCTCTCTCTCTCTCTGTGTGTGTGTGTGTGTGTGCATGTGTGTGTGCATGTGTGTGTAGTCACGGTCTTCCAACACTAAAGCTAAACATATGTGTATTTTCTTGGTTTATAATTTGTATTTATTTTATTCTCAACAGAGTTAAATACTTTCCTATGTTTATTAATTAATTACAATTCCCCGTTCTACACTGCTCACATTTTTTTTGATTTTTATCAACTTTTATCAACTTAATATTTAACTAATTAACCATTAGTTAATATTAAAATATTAAATGAAGAAAATACTTCATTTTTTCCATATGTGTTTTCAGTAGGCAGTGTTCAGTTTTCTTTTCTGAGATCAAAGTTTCCTTTCTTTTTGTGTACTTATCACATAGCTGCTTCTGTTTTCACGTGACTGACACCTCCTTAAATGTTTACTGCTTTAATCTAATTATTTAATTTTCAGATTCTCTACCTTCCTGGCTTTTATTGTGACAGGTAAGTAAAACCTTGGAAACATGTAACCTCACAGCATAGTAAGTGGTTCTTACTGTAAGTAACTTCTTCGGAAAGTCAACACCGTGTGATGCAAATGAAGTCTTCCAGTGTGTGGGATTTGTGGGTTTGCATATTGTATTCACTTTCACACTTAGGGCATGCATGGAGAGCGATCTGGATGTTAGAAGTGTCCTGGTTGCTAGCATCTGTCTCAAATGGTGATGCTGATGCCGTCCCCTTGACATCAGACTTGAGACACGCTACATGCTAAGAGACTGGACCTCAAGGCAGAGTTCATAATGCAGCTTAAGACCACTCAAGAGTGCTCTATATTCATAGATTGGTGTTGTCCTGTTGCCGTCAGAGAGGCTTTCTCCAGCAGCAGATGGAGTGGGTGCAGAGACCTACTGCCAGACCTTCTGTTTTGTGGAGGGAGAGTCTAAACTGGAGATCTCCACTGGTTCCCTACCCTTGGAACCCATGAGAAGAGGGAACCCCATGGAAGAGAGGCCTGAAAGACTGTAGGATCGGAGGGGATGGAGGACACCAGGAGAACATGGCCCACTGAATCAACTGAGCAGGGCTCACATGGGCTCACAGAGACAGAAACGGCAAGCAAGGAGCCTGCATGGTCCTGAACCAGGTTCTTTGTGAATATGTTATGGCTGTTAGATTGGTGTTCTTGTGAGCCTTCAACAGTGGGAGCAGGTGTACGTCTGACTCTTGTGCCTGCTCTTGAGACTCCTTTCCTGCTACTGGGTTGCTGTGCCCAGCCTAAACATGAAGGCTTTTGCCTTGTCTTATGGTATCTTATTTTGTCCTGGTTGGCGTGATCTTTTCTGATGAGGAAACGAGGGGGGTGGGTTTGGGGGAGAGGGGAGTTGTGGTGGAAGCTACCAGGAGTGGAGGGAGTGAAAATTATGGTTGGGCTGTATTGTATGAGAGAAGAATATGTTTTCAATGAAAAAAGTTCACAAAAACAAAAAACAAACAAACAACAAAAAATATTCAAGACTGTTACTCTGCTCTGTATTCAGCCTATTGTTTAACCTGATTTTAAGAGGACAATTTACTCAGGAGATCTTGACTTTTTCAACTACCCTTGTAGATTATATCTATGTATGTCTCCCTTAGGGTCCTCATTGTTGTCTAGTTTCTCTGGGATTGTGATTTGTCGGCTGGTTTTCTTTGCTTTATGTTTAAAAACCACTTATGAATGAGTACATGTGATAATTGTCTTTCTGGGTCTGGGTTACTTCACTCAAAATGATGTTTTCCAGCTCCGTCCATTTGCCTGTAAAATTTAAGATGTTGCTACTTTTTCTGATGTGTAGAACTCCATTGTGTAAATGTACCACATTTTCCCTATCCATTCTTCGGTGGAGGGGCATTTAGGTTGTTTCCAAGTTCTGGCTATGACAAACAGTACTGCTATGAACATAGCTGAGCACAAGTCCTTGTGGCACGATTGAGCATCCTTTGGTTATATACCCAAAAGTGGTATTACTGGGTCTTGAGGAAGGTTGTTTCCTAATTTTCTGAGAAATCACCACACTGACATCCGAAGGCGCTGTACCAGCTTGAACTCCAATCAGCAATGAAGAAGTGTTCCTTTTTCCCCATAACTTCTACAGCATAAGTTGTCATCAATGTTTTTGATCTTGGCCATTCTTACAGGTGTTAAGATGGAATCTCAGAGATGTTTTGATTTGCATTTCTCTGGTGACTAGGGGTGTTGAACATTTCCTTCAGTGCCTTTTAGCCATTTTAGATTCCTCTGTTGAGAGTTCTCGGTTTACGTCTATACTCCATTTTTTAAAATTGGATTATTTGTTCTTTTCATGACCAATTTCTTGAGTTCTTTGTATATTTTGGAAATCAGATCTCTGTTTGATGTGGGGTTGGTGAAGATCTTTTCCTATTCTGTAGGCTGTCGTTTTGTCTTGTTGACCATGTCCTTTGTTTTACAGAAGCTTTTCAGTTTCAGGAAGTCCCATTTATTAATTGTTTTTCTCAGTGTTTGTGTTATTGGAGTTATATTTAGGAAATGGTCTCCTGTGCCAATGTGTTCAAGTGTACTTCCCAATTTTTCTTCTATAAGGTTCAGTGTGGCTGGCTTTATGTTGAGGTCTTTGATCCATTTGGACTTGAGTTTTGTGCATGGTGATAGATATGGGTCTATTTTCTTTCTTCTACATGTTGATATCCAGTTATGCCAGCACCATTTGTTAAATATGCCTTCTTTTTTCCATTTTATATTTTCTGCTTCTTTGTCAAAAATCAGGTCTTTGATGGTGTGTGGATTAATATCCAGGTCTTCAGTTTGGTTCCATTGATCCTCCTGTCTGTCTTTATGCCAGTCCCAGGCTGTTTTCAGTACTGAAGCTCTGTAATAGAGCTTAAAGTCAGGGATTGTGATGCCTCCAGAGTTATTTACTGTACAGAATTGTCTTGGCTATCCTGGGTCTTTTGCTTTTCCATATGAAGTTGAGTACCATTCTTTTGAGGCCTGTAAAGAATTATGCTGTGATTTTGATGGGCATTGCATTGAATCTGTAGATTGCTTTCAGTAAGATTGCCATTTTTACTATGTTAATTCTACCTACCCAAGAGCATGGGAGATCTTTCCACTTTCTGGCGTCTTCTTCAATTTCTTTCTTCAAAGATTTAAAGTTCTTGTCATACAAGTCTTCCACTTGTTTGGTTAGAGTTACTCCGAGATATTTTATGCTACTTGTGGCTTTTGTGAGGGGTGATGTTTCTCTGATTTCTTTCTCAACACATTTACCATCTGTGTACAGGAGGGCTACTGATTTTTTTGAGTTTATCTTGTATTCTGCTACATTACTGAAAGTGTTTATGAGTTGTAGAAGTTCCTTGGTAGAATTTTTGGGATCACTTATGTAAACTCTCATATCATCAGCAAATTGTGAGAGTTTGACTTCTTCTGGATTACAGGATTTTGTAGACCTAATGATTAGAATGACCTAATGATTCTCTGGATTTCCTCAGTGTTTGTTGTTATGTCCCCCTTTTAATTTGTATTTGTGGGTTTGTTAAGTTTGTTAATTTGGATGTTCTCTCTCTGCCTTTTGATTGATTAGTTTGGAAAAGCTTTTGTCTATCCTGCTGATTTTCTCCATGAACCAGGTCTTTGTTTCAATTATTCTTTGTATTGTTTTCTTTGTTTCTATTTTATTGATTTCAGCCCTCAATTTGATAATTTTCTGTTATCTACTCCTCCTGGATGTGTCTGCTTCTTTTTGTTCTAGAACTTTCAGGTGGGCTGTTAAGTCACTAGTGTGAGATTTCTCGACTTTCTTTATGTGGGCATTTAGTGTTATGAACTTTTCTCTTAGCACTGCTTTCATAGTGTCCCACAGGTTTGGGTACATTGTGCTTTCATATTCTATGAAGTCCTTCCTTCCTTCCTTCCTTCCTTCCTTCCTTCCTTCCTTCCTTCCTTCCTTCCTTCCTTCCTTGACTCAGGAGTGGTTCAGTTGAGCACTGTACAATTTCAATGAGTTTGTAGACTTTCTGCAATTAGTGTTGTTGTTAAATTCCAACTTTAAGCCATGGTCTTCCAATAAGATATGGTTTATTTTTTGTATCTGTTGTGGTTTACTTTGTTACTGAGTATGTGGTCAATTTTAGAGAAGGCTCCATGAGGGACTGAGAGGAAGGTATATTCTTTTGTCTTTGAGTGAAATATTCTATAGATGTCTGTTAAGTCCATTTGAGCCATAGCTTGTTAGTTCTCTTATTTCTTTTAAGTTTCTGTCTGGTTTACTAGTCCATTGTGGAGAGTGGAGTGTTGAGGTCTCCTACTCTTAGTGTGTGGGCTTTGATGTGTGATTTAAGCTTCAGTAATTTTTTTTTTACATGTGTGGGTACTCTTGTATTTGGGGCATAGATGTTCAGGATTGAGATGACTTCTCGACGGATTGTTCCTATTATGAGTATAAAGTGTCCTTCTCCTTCTTTTTTGATTGATTTTAGTTTGAAGTCCATTTTGTTAGATATTGGGATAGCTACAATTGGTTGTTTCTTAGGTTCATTTGATTAGAAAATCTTTTTCCAACCCTTTACTCTGAGATAATGTCTGTCTTTGAGGTTGAGGTGTGTTTGCTATATGCAGCAGAAGAATGGATCCTGCTTTCATATCCATTCTCATAGCATGTGTCTTTCTATAGGTGAATCAAGTCCATTGATATTAGGAGATATTAATGACCAGCGATTCTTAATTCCTATTATTTTTCAGTGGTAGTGTTTGTGTGTTTCCCTTCTTTGGAGTTTGATGGTGTGAAGTTATCTGTTGCCTGTGTTTTTGTGGGTACAGTTAGCTTCCTTGAGTTGGAATTTTTCTTCTAGTAATTTTGTAGGGCTAGATTTGTGGATAGGTATTGTTTCAATCTGTTTTTGTCATGGAATATCTTGTTTTCTTCATTGATGGTGATTAAAAGTTTGCTGGGTATAGTAGTCTGGGCTTGCATTTGTGGTCTCTTAGTGTCTGCAGTACATCTGTCCAAGACCTTCTGGCTTTCATGGCTTCCATTGAGAAGTTGGGTATAATTCTGATTGGTCTGCCTTTATATGTTATTGATTGTTTTCCTTTGCAGCTAATATTCTTTTTTTATTCTGTATGTTATGTGTTTTGATTATTTTATGGTGAGGGTACTTTTTTTTTGGTCCACTCTATTTGATGTTCTGTAAGCGTCTTGTGTCTTCATAGGGATGCCCTACTTTAGGTTAGGAAAGTTTTCTATGTTTTTTGTTGAATATATTTTCTGTGCCTTTGAGCTGGAGTTCTCCTTCTTTTATACCTATTATTCTTAGGTTTGGTCTTTTCATAGTGTCCCAGATTTCCTGGATGTTTTGTGTTAAGAATTTATTGAATTTGCTGTTTTCTTTGATCAGTGCATTTATTTCTCTATAGTATCTTCAGCATCTGAGATTCTTTCTTCTATCTTTTGTATTCTGTTGGTTATGCTTGTCTTTGCAGTTTCATTCAATTATTCAGATTTTCCATATTCAGAATTATCTCCTTTTGTGTTTTTTAATTGAATCTATTTCTGTCTTCAAGTCTTTGTTTACTTTACCTGTTTGATTTTTTTTCTTGGTTTTCTTGATAGATTTATTGATTTCTTCCATTTTTTGTCTTTCCCTCCATTTCTTTAATGCATTTTTTTATTTCTTCTTTAAATGGCTCTATCATCCTCATAAAGTTACATTTAAAATCATTCTCTTCTACTTCTTCTGAGTTAGGATGATCAAGTCTTCCTGTTGAATGACCACTGGTTTCTGGTGGTACCATGTTGCTTTTTAGGTTGTTGAACAAATTGTTGCATTGGCACCTACCCATCTCTTTCTCCAATTGGTGCTGGGAGTGTCTTTGCCTCTTGGTCCAATCCTTGCAGTTGCTGTTTGTGTCTTTGGGAACTCCTCCTGGTCTGTTCTGTACTGTAGCTGTCTGTGTCTCAGAGAGCCACTGGGGTCTCTGTTATCCTCTCTCTTGTCCTGCTCTCTTGGTTCCCTCTCTTGTTCTACTCTGTGAAGTCACAGCCTGTGCTTCAGATCTCCTCTCTTGGTCCTGTCTCTTGGATCTCTTTCTTGGTCCTCTTGGTGTAGTTGCAGCCTGTGTTTCAGAGTTCCTCTGAGGTCACGAGGGATAGGAGGGTTTGGAACCAGAGTGGTACTTATAACTTACAGGGTCTGATCGATGGGGTGGGGGTGTTGTAGCAGCCTACCTTCAGGAAGCTTGTCTGCTGGCTGGCTCGAGAAGCTGAGGCAGGTCAGGGAGGGACCAGGGTTTTGCCCCATTATAAAGGGCCTAGAGAGTGGGGTGCCCCACCAATTGGGTGGTCACTCATCTCTTGGTCCTTTCTGTGTATTTGCAGCCTGTGTTTCAGAGTTCCTCTGAGGTGGTTGGAAGTGAATAGAAGAGTTTGGTGGAGTGGAACTTGTAATTTACAGGGTTAGAGTGATGGGATTATCTCTGTTATTGTTAAGCCCAGATCATGGAGTGCCCCCAAAACCAACTAGGAGACCGAGTCCTGTATTTAAAAGCAAAGAGCCTTTATTCTTACACAAGTTTATAAACTTGGACTCTCTGTGTGTCCATCATATTGGAGTGATTGGAGAGCCCTGATCTCAGTTGGGATTAGGTTTTTATAGTAGCAAAGGTATGGGTAAGGGACTTCTGAGGTTCAGGACCCCTGATTGGCTGATATTTGTTTAGGGGTGTCCTGGTGCAAAGAGATAGCTGTGTGCTATCGGGTGATCCTATCTACAATGGTTGAAATGTTTGAAATTTCCTTTGGATGGTCTGTTTCTGGGAGGTGCCAGGCTATGGCTTTTCCTGGAACCTGGTGTTGCCTGCTATGGAAACTGTGTGGCCTGGGTCCGTTATATGTGGCCAGGCTGTCCTGGGTCCTGCAGTATCTGGAGTATATTAGTGCTCTAGACAATAATACTATTATAATTATTACATATATACATAGTATACCACATGTATTATGATATGTGCATTTGTACATATTACATATGCACATGTATTATATTGCATATATACATAGTCTATTATACATATACTTTGTATGATATATATATCATATAATATTATATATATCATATATTATATTATTATATAATATTAGGTTATAACTTTTGGCCTACAATTTCTCCTTTTCTTTACACCCCTGAAGTATTCTCCTTCCTTGAAGAGGCAGAAAATATCTTAAAAGCTATCCTTACTCACAAATCAGTCTATTGCATTAGGACATATTAGATGCAGAGATGTGTATCAAGGTGAAACTTACACAAAGTTGAGAGGTTTACCAGTACTGAGGGCAGTGGTGACCTGGTAGTACTTTTCTAGGAGGGTCTCCTGGGAGCGGCTGGCTTGCCTGCTTGTTTTCCCACATCCCCACCTTCCCTCTTATCTAACTAACTTAGAGCCTTCATGTTTATCTTCCCCAGGGTTCCCAACTTCACTTTTAAAAAAGATTTTTTAATTTTTTTTGTGTGTGCATGCATGTGTGCCTCTGTGTGTGTGTGCCTGTGTGTGTGTGGGGGGGTGCATGCATGTGTGCCTCTGTGTGTGTGTGTGTGTGTGTGTGTGTGTGTGTGTGTGTGTATACAAGTGTCCTCGAGAGGAAGGCATCCTATACCCTGGAACTGGGGTTGCTTGTGGCTGTGAGTCAACCAACAGGGGTGCTGGGAGCCCAGCTTGGGTCCTGTGTAAGAGAAATAGGAACTCCCCACCTCCAAACCGTTTCTCCTGTCTTCACACCCTTGCTGCTTCAACTTTAGCATTACTTTTCATTGCAACATCACCCATCACAGCTAACAGAGAAAGTGTGAGGAACAGAGGAAGCAGAAAGGGAGGGATAGAGGAAGCTGTTCAGCAAGAGGAATAGATAGGGAAGAAGCATAGAGGTTTTCAGAGGATGGAGGGAAGGGGAGGGCTGGGCAATGGTACCTTCTGGCATGGCATTTGGCACTGGTAGTTAAGAAGACCTTCTCAGGAGACCAGTAGGCAGCCAAGGAAGAGAAAGCATGCTGCTGAACTCTCCCTCAGCAGCTGTGAAGCGGGAGAAGCC
The DNA here is from genome assembly GCF_982192425.1 of Myodes glareolus. Lineage (NCBI taxonomy): Eukaryota > Metazoa > Chordata > Mammalia > Rodentia > Cricetidae > Myodes > Myodes glareolus. The sequence continues at coordinate 64,645,182 of NC_142047.1, read as the reverse complement.
TCTGGGGCTTTGGAGCCCAGAGACTGAAATGCTTTCCCCTAGGAAGGACCACTTGCATGGTTTCACTAGGCTCCTTCTCCTACTCAGTAATCTGGCATTTTAAGGTCTCCACAGATGTTTCATCAATGCAAAAAGAAGCATTACTGCTTGTGATTAAAGCATTAGCACCTTCATGTTATTTTTATGCCTATGATTAATTTAGTTTTCATCTCAATGTTGTATTAACATAGTTGTGAATGTCATTTATTTCCTTTTTATTTCATGGGAGAATTATATTGAAAGGCTGTGATTGTAAGTTGGGTTCTGATGGGGGCGAAATTGTTACAGTTTGGGGTAAAAGCATTTGTTCGCTTTCTCACAGAGGTGCCTTCTCTCAGGAAGGGCATGGGTCGATAAGCAGTGGTCAGACCTAGGGTCCTTCCTCAGGTAATGTGGTTCAGATGGGGAATGTTGTGCCCAGTCCATAGGGACCCCAAAAGACCACCAGGAAGACCAACTCACCAAAATGCAAAAGCAAGGTTTGTTATTGTAATTTCAGGCCGGTCTGGGCCTCATCAGCACAGCATTTAAAGGAGATGCCTATCCTTCTAGAGAACATTATTTAAAGACAAAACCCAGGAAAGTTACATTATCAGGGTGTAGGGTGATGAGGTCAATCCTGATTGGCTCGTGTCTAGGGACTTTTGACAAATTTTTATTTTCAAACCTTGCCTGTTGCTTGTCAAGTTTTCTTATTGGCTGACCTTCAGGTGGGTACATCTACAGTTATCTGTGTTTGGTTAAAAGCATCACCTCACCTCCCTAGCACCCCTTTACACAAAGAGTCTGGATTGGTTAGTTAGGGGCTTCACCCCAGACCCCTGGCATTCATTTTTGGAATGTTGGGCAGAAAGTTCGATTCAAAGCCCCCTCTCCTGGGAGTTGCCTCAGTAAGAACTCCACCTCCAAGAAAGCCCGCCAAATGGTGACCCCCTCCCCTGGGAAGGTCAAGACCACTCCCACAGGCTATTTAAACTTTCCCCCAGAGAATTAACACATGGTCTCCCCTTTTCCCTCTTTCCCTCTCCATTTTTACCCAGGGCCACTTGGGACTGCTGGCACCCATTAAACCTGGATATCTTTTAATTTGGTCTGATTGAGATTATTTGCATTGGCAGAGAGGTTTGTTGGCCAGGAAAAATACTTAACAATCTGTAATTTCCAGATGGCTACCCTGTTACTCTTGCCCCTAGCCATTTCTGAGGACTGAAAATACGGGAAAATAGCTTACACAAGACCCAAGATGGAGGTGGAGAATAAAATGGAGGAACTTTGGTTCTTCAGGTAACAAGGTGTGGAGTCACATATGCACTTCTGGATCAGTCTTCCTCTGCTTCTCAATAAGATGGAAAGTCCGAGCTGAGGCTGGCCTGTAGGAACCCTTACCATCTGTTCATATATGAGGTCCCTCGGCCTCAGTAACCTCTGCACACTGAAGACGGGTGCTTGGGCTACTTCTGCCCACAGCTCCATGTGAACACATGAGTAGAGAGCTGCCTTATCCCAGAGACCTTGTGAACTATGTGAGAAACTGTAACTAGGGACTCCCCTAAGTGGTCTTCGGAACAGGAAAAACCACAGGAAGGCAGTAGGGTGAGACCTTGGGGCTGTTGGATGAGGGGCCTGAGTGAGGGGTCTAGGGACTGAATCCTGCTACCAGATGTGTCCAGTTTTCCTGTATTAAAACGCCAACATTTGTAAGTTTTTGTCTTAGTTAGGGTTTTATTGCTGTGATGAGACACAATGACCATGGCAACCTTCACAAGGGAAAATCTTTAATTGGGGCTAGCTTACAGTTCAGAGGTTTAGTCCATTATCATCATAGTGGGAATCATGGTGTCATGCGGGCAGACATGGTGCTGGGGCCATAGCTGAGAGTTCTACTTCTGGATGGCAGGGTGAAGGAAGAGAATGTGACATTTGTAAGACCCAGTCGTGATGAGCTCAAAAGAGGCCTGAATCTCAGTAGCTTTCCCTACGGCAATACCTGGCTCCAAGAAAGACCACAAACTGAGATCACCCAGGCCCCACCCAGGAACAGACCATCCTAAAGAAATTCCTAACATGACAACCATTGTGGATAGAATCACCTGCCAGCACACACCCACCGCTTTTCACCAGGACACCTGTAGACAGATCTCAGCCAATCAGGGGTCCTGAACCTTAGAAATCTCTCACCCCACCTTTGCTACTATAAAAACCCAACCCTAACTGAGCTCGTGGCTCTTCAACCACTGCAATATGATGGGCACACAGAAAGTCCAAGTTTGCAAACTTATGTAAGAATAAAGGTTCGTTGCCTTTACATACAAGACTCAGTCTCCTGGTTGGTTTTAGGGGGCGGGGTTCCATGATCTGGGCATAACAACACTGGGCCTAGCTTGAGTTTCTGAAACCTCAAGCCCACCTCCAGTGACACACTTCCTCCAACAAAGCCACGCCTATTCCAACAGGCCACACTTCCTAATAGTGTCACTCCCTATGAGCCTCTGGGGATCGTGGTCATTCAAGCCACCACAGCTGCGCTGGGCTGCGCTCCTAGCTGTCCTGGACTCTGTGTGGCCTGTGTGCTGTAGATAGACAAGGCTGCTGTGTAGGAGGAAATGAGGCCAGGGAGTGGCTGTCAGGGGCCAAAGGACTTGAGAGTCAAGTTCAACCGAGGATGTCATTATGTGACAAGAGAAAGGCATAAATTCCCCCAAGTAAAACGAAACTAATTGAAATGTCAGCATCATCAACCTGTGTTCACACAAAGTCAGTGTCCCGTCTGCCTCCTGAGAGCCTGGCTGGAAACCATTGCCACCAAGTGCTTTGCCTTAATTGGACAAGACACCAATTCCGACAATGCCTTTCAGCGGATTAAATAAAAACAGAGTTACTTAACCTGGGTTATTTGCTGGAGGGAATGCCTCTGAGGGAGTTATTGGATTTGTCTTCACCTCACTGACTTCTCCTAATCAAAAATCAAATCCTGTCAAGGCCTTCAGCCACAAAGCCCGAAGGGAGCCAGGCCACAAACCTACAGACTCCTCAGCGTCAGGCGCCTCTCAGACCTTCTGGGGGCTTCTGGGAGCAAGGGAGAAGGAGAAAGTATGGACGGAGGAGGAGAAGGAGAGGAAAAGGAGAGGGAGAGAAGATTAGGAGAGGAGGAGTGAGGGAGAGAGAAAGACAAAGGAAGAGGAGAGAGAAGAATAGGAAGGGGCAGGGGAGAGAGGAGAGGGGAGGAGAGAGAAGGTCCCACTGGCTGCCCTCATCAAATCCTACAGACCCCACCCCCTGCCAGCATTATTCAGCAGGTTGGGTCTCAACAGATGCATTTGGGATAATACAGACAAAGCCCATCTGCAGCTCCAGAGGCTTCCAAACACCCAGCTGTCCATGACAATGTACATGAAACTGTAGAAAGAAACATGGAGTCTTCTTCAGTCCCTGAGACATTTATCCACTATCAAGAAACCAGGGCCTGCCATGTGCTAGGAGGTGGAGGGCTCTTCCATTCAACTCTCAGTAAACTGTAAATACAACACGGAGGTTGAATTATGAGGGACAGAGGCACTGCCAGGATCCTGCCCTGGAGGTTCATAGCTGGGTCCTGCTTCCTGATCTGCCCAGGAATGCCTGACCCAAAGAAACTCCCGCCGCCATGGCTGGTCATGCCGTTCCCTGCTGTCTTAGTTTCAGCTGTTACTGTGATAAAGTCTCTCAACAAAAACCTTCTGGGGGGGGGGGGGTGTTCAGTCTTCTTACAGCTCCAGGTCACAGCCCACTATTGAAGGGAAGTCAAGGCAGGAACTCACAGTCACCCACCCATAGCCGAGAGCAGGAAGAGGGAAGAAATGTCTGGATCCTCGCTTGCTTGCTTCTCAGCTGACTTTATTACACAACCCAGAGTCCAGTCCATGAGATGATGGTGCCCACATGCCCATTGCAATCAATGAGGCAGAGCTCTATAGACAGTCCCATAAGCCAACTTGATCTTCACAGTTCCTCAATTGAGATTGACAGATACTAACCACTAGAGTCCATGCTGGACTCTATGAGCCAAAACAAACCTTTCTTCCCTTGGGTTTCTCTTGCTCCTTGCCACATATTTGCTTGTAGTGATGAGGAAAATAACAAATGACTGGGAAAACCTGTCTACAGTAATTCTGAAGCTTTGGGAAATTAAAAGCAGTTCTTGAACACCAATTTCCTTATTCTCTTCTCTAACCCTTCCTCTAGGCCTGTCCTGTGCTGACCATTTTCTGGAAGCTTGGGAAGGTGGCTGATCTCCATCTTGGATGTCCAGGGCAGAAGGGGAGGCATGAGTGGTTGGAGTAGATGGTGGTCCACCCCACCACTGGATATGTCTGACATAACTAGTGTGCCGCCCTGTCCATTCCTGGAGTGTCCCAAGGCTGCCAAGGCTCCCCAAGGGGCCCACAACCAAAGCACTTGCTTTCTCTAGGTACTCTAGAATGGGATGCACATGGACCTTTGGCTGGAGTACCTCAGTCTTAGACTTTGGGGAAGTAATTGGATGGACACTGTGAAACTCTCCTGTGAAGGATAAGCTGGAGTTGAAGGGTGGGGTGGGGGTGGGGCCACTTAGGAGGAGTTAGAGCTGAGGCATGTCATCAAGTCAGAACAATCACGTGTTGTTTACAATCACACTGTTCAGAGCAGAGGCTTTGAAGCCAGGATATGTGGGACTCTGAACACATAGCTCTATCAATGAAGGCATTAGTTGTTTAGATTCTGGCAACAGAAATCTCACCCCAGAATACTAAGTAAATTATCTTAGCTACACTTCTCATTACTGTAACAAAGACCTCACAAAAGATCATAGTTCCGTGTTCCACCCATCCTGGAGGGGAAGGCATAGCGGCAGCAGTGTGAAGTAGCCGGTCGTGCTGAGTCCACAGTCAGGAGATAGAACATGGAAAAGCCTGGTGACGATCAGACTTTTAATCTCACATGCTGCCTACAGTTAGGCTGGGCTCCCACCTCAACTAACCCAATCTAGAACTCCCTCCCTGACATGCCCAGAGGTTTGTCTCCTAGGCAATTCTACATCCTGTCATGTTGACAGTCAAGATTAACACCACAGGCAGGCTGCACACTTGACTCAAGTCCAAGTGCACATGACTGGAAGCAGCAAAAGTTCTCTCTGTATAGAGACTGGAAGCAAAATGCAAAATACAGTCTCTACCCCCAAGGATGTGCCAGGATTCGGCGAATGGTTTCATGTCAAGGGCAGTGAGAGGAAGAAAGCAGGCAGACGGGTGCTTGAGGAACGACACTTGATGGAGTGTGGTTACTCTGGGTACTGAGTCTGGAGCAGAGCCCAGTCAGCCACTCTGACCCACAGAGCTGCAGACCCACGTGAGTGTGCAGTGTTTGGGATGGATGGAGCTTTTATCAGGGGAGTGTGGATGGAGAGGTCTCCACTGAATCTTCTATAATTGCTTTTTATTAGCCAGCACTTTACAATGTGAGAGCTATTGAATTAGACATCCATTAGCTTCTACTCCCTAGGGAAGAAGGATGCTTTCCTGAGTCCTTGCAGACAGAGCTAAGAGGAATAACGAATCTGGAGCGATGGAAGCCCTGTTCACTAGGTGGCGCTAACAGACTGAGTCACTTTCCTTAGCAAAGAGACACACAAGACACAGAGACGCAGGCGCTCACCTTAGGAGCATAGATTTCCTCTCTGAATGCCACCATATTTAAAATGATCACCACAACCCGAAACCAGTTCATACACCTTTGGCCCCTAGGAGTCTGAGGCAGAACATCTTTGCACTTTGCTCCCCTAGTCCTGGGCTCACTGAGTGCCACACTAAGTGCACACCGGGTGAGACAAGCATTTTTGTTGTCAGAGAAGCCATCCATTTCAGGGTCAGCTTTGGTGGGCTTGGTGAAATCCCGAACTTATAAAGCCTGCCCAACAGGTCATGAGCCTCTGTGGCTGGCTGGCAGGATAAATGTCTGGAACGCAGCTCTCTCTCTCTCTCTCTCTCTCTCTCTCTCTCTCTCTCTCCATTGACTCTGGCAATGATTAGAAAGACTCCTTTAACCCTAAGAGAGACTTACATAGATCTAATCTGTATGGGAAGTAGAAAAAGACAAGATCTCCTGAGTAAATTGGGAGCATAAGGACCTTGGGAGAAGGTAAAAGGGGAGGGGAGGGGCAGGGAGTGGAGTGGAGAAAATAGTAGAGCTCAATAAAAATCAATAAAATTAAAAAAAAAAAAGAAAGATCCCTTTAGCCGAGTACTGGGGCGGGAGAGAGAGGAGGGTCCTTAGGGCTCTTTGGATAGCCTGTCCAGCTTATTTGGTGTGTTCAGGTCTGTGAGTCACCTGTCTCAGGAAGAAGGTGGATGGGTTCTGAGCAGTGACTGCTGAGGTTGACCTGCCATTGCCACATGCATATACACACACCTGCATGTGTACCTTTACATCCACGGATCTGCACACACACACACACTCACTGAGGAAACAGACTAGGTTTCCTGATACAGTGGGCAGTCATACAGGCTGCACTGCCCATGGATGTCACACCTGAGAGCACTATGGTTGGCAAAGGGACTATAGACTTAAACTTTAGTATGACAAATATGAAAAATAGAAGTCAAACTTCTCACCACAGTAAGTTAGAAAATAATAAGTCTTCTTCTAATGAAGAGAATCAAAGTATCTCCAGAAGGGAATTTTTTTATTGTTTTTTTTTTGAGCTATACATTTTTCTTTGACGAAGGGGAGTATTTTTGATTTGTGTGAGTAATAGCCTATGTTTGTGAGGCTGTGCATGTCGGCTGGGCCAGCCAGTGAAGAGGGGCTAGAGGGTGGCTGGGCTCACAAGTGCTTTCTGGGCTCATTTTTGGCATACTCTATTCTTGGCTCCTGTACAACACCATAGGCCTCTGCCCCCTACATCCCTGAGGATGACAAGACCATAGTTTTCATCTATGAGTACAAGAGGTTCCTCCCTCCTCAGGACCCACAGGTAGGAGGGGACAAGACAGAAGAAGGACATTCATGGCAGCAGTAATAGTTCTGTTACTGTGATCACATACCAGTGGCCAACTATGCTCATGTACTGAACTGTGCAGGGATTTCAGACAAAGCCGTAAGACACCTTTTTGGCTTTTTTAGATCTGTCTGTTTTCCTGTCTGGATGTATAACCAGGGGCAGGGGCAGGAGGGTGTGATCAGCAAAACTGAGACAATGTGGGTGTTCTTACGGGGAGCTATATTCAGGGAGGATCCTTAGCAAATAGTATCTGCCTTCAGCTGAACTGGGCTCCTCCTGCAGTTGGACCTCTCAGGCATTCCCTCAGCTTCCTGTGAAAATAGATGCACCTTAGTGACTCTGATATTCCTCAGACATCTGAATCTCTTCCATGGCCACAATCCAGATCCAACAGCATCTCTGTTCGAAGATCAAAAAGAGAAAAAAGGTCACCTTGGGGACATCTCACACAGTTTGAGTTTTTGCCAGGCTTGGGCCCAGTTTTGTCCGAGTCTCTTATTTACTGCCATAGGCAGGTTCTACATCTGCCTACGCTCATCTCTCAGTGGATAAAGCAGTTTAGACCTGTGCAGAACCGCTTTTTGTGTGTCTGCTTGCAGCTGGAATCACAGACTAGGAGGCCAGGTAATGGGAGGAAAACAAAGGGTGCTCCTGTAGGAGAGTTATGTCCCCAAATAGTCCTTAAATGACCCATTGCTCAAGAACCACTTAATAAAATCCAAGAACATTTGCAGTGTTTTCTATTGGGATTAATAATTTATTGATGTTTAATATTTCACAAGAGTAAAACAGAACATCAGATGAAATTTTTATATCTGCTATTATAAGTTAAATGGAATGAGAGACATGTTGGGCATTGTTGGGGTACCAGAAACTACCCCAAAATCGCAGATGAGGAGGCAGAACCAAACTTCTCTGTTGGTCAGCTCTCCCAAAGCTCCCTGAGTTCTCAAGAGGAGATGCCTGGGGTGGTGTGGGTTTGGTTGGACAGCAGGACTTGCTGATGGCGGATCTAGCTCTGATCATCTTCTCTGTTCCCTGGGCTTTCTCAACTATGGATGTTTGAAATATCTGTCATTAGCACATACTGTGTTCTCTGCTGCAGAATCTGTGGCTCCTAGATAACAATAAGGAACTCGATTTAAGGTTCTTGTGTCTCTGCCTCTACATTATGTGTGTGCAGGTGTGCATGCATATTTGTTGACAAGCATGTGGGAGCCAGAGGTTGCCATTGGGTGCCTTTCCTCTGGTACTACCGACTTTACCCACTACTTTGGGGGACAGTGCCTTTCACTGGCCTGGGACCAGATAAGTAGGTTAGATTGATTGGTCAGTGACTCTGTGACCTGCTGTCTCTGCCTCCCCAGCCATGGGATTGCTAATGTGCACCACTGTGCTCAGCTTTTGTTTTTTGTGTTGATTCTGGGGTGGTGTAGGAGGACTTTCTGTATTTGTATTGCTTTCATTGGAAACTGCCTTGGCCTTTTGATAGGGTAGAAATTTAGGTAGGCAGGGAAGACAGAACTGGATGCTGGGAAAAAACAGCAGAGTCATGCAGACTCCATGGATCTCTGACCTGAGACGGACATAGGTTAGAATCTTGCAGGTAAGTCACAGTCATGTGGTGATACACAGATTTAATAGAAATGGGTTAATCAAGATGTGAGAGTTAGTCAATAAGAGGCTAGAGCTAATGAGCCAGGCAGTAATTTAATTAATACAATTTCTGTGTGATTATTTTGTGGGTTAAGCTAGCTGGGTGGCTGGGAGCTGGGTGGCGGGACACAGCCCGCTCTTCATACAACAGATTGGCACTCCCACATGATGGACTAAAAAAATTCCACATAAAAACCTGAGAGGGCTTAAAAAGGAGAGAAAGAGAGAGTTTACCACAGCTTTTTGCTGTTTGCTGGGGCATGCCACAGAGAGATTTCCCAACTCAGCAATAGCAGCAGGAAAAAAAGCTGTGCCATTTTAAAATGAGGCTTCCTGGGCCCTTCTGCCAGTGCAAACTCTGGCTATGGAGCATTTGTGGGCCAGGCTGGTTGTGTGCCCACTCAGGATCGGGAGAAAAATATCTGAGGTCATGTCCGTGGCTCAGCAATTCCTACCTGAGTAGGCAACTGGATCAGGTCTACAAGAGAGTGGCTGCTTTAAAATACCAGTTTCTGGGCTGTGCCACCATTGTGATCTCTGTCTGGGTCCCGCGAGAGACAGAGCTTTTGAATGGGGGTTGTGAGTGAAGTGCTATGGCTTGCTTGATGGCAATGTGGACTTGCTGTGGAACTGTGCACAGCTCAGGGGCACCAAATGGCTCTGAGGCACAACGCGGCTCTGCCATGCTGAACTCTGCTGATCTCAGGCAGGAACTATTGTAATGATCATAACAGCACAGTTAAGGTTTAGACTGGGCAGGAAACAGGCGGTTCCCAGGCGGTACCATGTTACCCCTACATGGTTCAAGCTAACGATTAAAAAACAACAACAAACAAGCCACGTAAAAATGGAAAATTCACAGAGAGTCTGGATTCTATGTATTATTGTGTTGTCTTTGAATTTTTTGACTGTAAAGGAGCTAAGTACAGAAAAACATTTCATTGAATGAGGCTGCTAAGCTAAACCAACATATATATTATAAAGGTATCTTGACTTCAGAATTTGGGTCTAAGGATATGACGCTTTGGAAAAGAGGTTCTTCTTTTTGTTTTCACAGATGAGAACCTGTGGATTGCTTCCAATCCAATAATATAGTTTCATGGACCCCGCCCTCCTGAAAGGTTGCTGTGAACACTCTCAAAAAGTTACTTCACCCAACTTCAGATTGAGATGAACCTAGCACACAGGCTATACCATAAAAGTTCTGATTAATAGTACCCCCATACAGCACGAAGCAGTTTGCAGAGAAAAAAAGTGCGCCCATATTCCCAAATATTGTTTATAAATGTTCTTTTACATTTAAAGGGGGATATGATATAGATATGAATATATATGAATAATTTGCATTGGTATAAATCTTGATTTATTGATATAAATTTAAGATCAATTTTGTTATATGTATATGTATTTCTGATCTTGATTAAGGTATTGTGATTGTGTAGTTCATTTAAAAATGTAATGTATAATTAGAAAATATAGGTTGTTAATGGATACTTATCCATAATAGTCAAGTTTGTAGTCAGATTAGTTAGATTTTATAGATACATAGAGATATATTCCAGTTAGATAGGCATTCTTCATATCTTTCAAAGACTACGGAATATGGCATTTAAAATGTTTTAATAACTTAAGGCTTTTCATGACAATGAGGCACATCTGCTCCTGGCAGTACCAGTGTACTTCAAGAGGAAGGTGGGCATCAAAGAGGTTCCTTATGGAGTCAGACATTTGGGCAAGAAACTGCTCTTGCCTGGACTGTTGCATAAAGTGGACACAAAAAACCTGCATATAGAGGACTGCTGAACTTGCCTAAAGATGAGATGGTTCTTCGAAGTTCCTGATTCATGAAAGAGTCTGTAAGACATTCTGCAGGATACAGAAGAAAGTGACTGAACTTTCTTTGAAATTTCTTGCTTCATGAAAAAGTCTGCTGAATACTATGGGCCTGAAGGCTGAAGATGGATGTCCCAATGGTAAAAGAGAACTTTTAGTGACTGCCCAGGCAGTGAGATGTCTCTGTCATTTCTAGAGTTTTGGAAGTTGCTTACAATGCACTTCCTGTTTACTTAGGTAATATTAAATCCTTCTGCAGTCTTTGAAATTGAATGGTTAGTTATAGTTATAGTTTTCCTTTATGATAAAAGATAAAATAGATATAAATATTGTAACTGTAATTCTTGCTTAATAACTGTTTTGTTATATGCAGTTTTACTATGTTAAAGTTAAAACTTTCTTTTTTGTTTAAACAGAAAAAGGGGAAATGGTGTAGGAGGTCCTTCTGTATCTGTATTGCTTTCATTGTTTAAATGAAGAAACTGCCTTGGCCTTTTGATAGGGCAGAAACTTTGGTAGGTGGGGAAAACAGAATTGGATACTAGGAAGAAGAGCAGAGTCAGGCAGACGCCATGATTCTCCTGCCTGAGACAGACGCTGGTTAGAATCTTTCCCAGTAAGCCATGACCTTGTGGTGACATACAGATTATTAGAAATGGGTTGAATCAAGATGTGAGAGTTAGCCCATAAGAGGTTAGAAATGATGGGCCAGGCAGTGTTTAAATGATGACAATTTCTGTGCAGTTATTTCAGGGGTTAAGCTAGTCAGACAGAGGGATGCAGCCCACTCCCCATAAAACACTGGGGATTTAACTCAGGTCCTCATGCTTGCAAGGTGAGTACTTTACCAACTGAACTTTCTCTCTAGCTTTATTCTACACATATTATATATACAGTTGATCAATATCTCATAATAACCCAAGTGGGGGGAGTACTTTTAAATGTATTTGCTTATTATTGTCTTTATGAGTGAGTGTGCATATGTGCATGTGAGTGCATGTATGTGGTGTATGTGTAGGTGCACATGCCATGGTACATGTGTGAAGATAAGAGGACAACTTCATGGAGTCAACTCTCTCATTCCATCTTTACATGGGTCCCAGGGGTCTGACTCTGGCCTCCAGGTTTGCTCAGCAAGTACCTTCCCATTGAACTGCCTTGCTAGCTCTTTTTATCTCAAAGTTACATATGGAAAACTCACAGAGACCAGATGTAATCTTCTGAGGGTCATGCAGGAGTAGTGAACTGCCTTTGAGTGTCAGTGATTCTCTAGATAGAGCCTAAGACTGTGACCAGTGTACTGTGTTCTTTTTCTCTAATTAGTAAACAGTTTGTTTTAACCCACCATGGTAGGGCAGTTGGACTACATACCACATGAGAGCATCCCCTTGGATTGTTGTTGGATCCCAGAGTTTTCCCCTGCTCCTGGAGGCCAAAACACAGGATGCAAAAACTGTTTACGATATACAGTTCTCCTGATCAACAATGAGGTTTTCCATTTTCCCATGATCACACTTGAAAGCCTATTTATGTATGTGTAAGTGCAAGAATATTGAGATTCTTCTGTTGATAATTCTCTGTTTTGATGTCTACCTCGTTTTTAAAATTGGATTATTTGGTACTTTGATGTCTAGTTTCTTGAGTTCTTTGTATATTTTGGAGATCACTCCTCTGTATGATGTGGGGTTGGTGAAGCTCTTTTCACATTCTGTAGGCTGTCACTTTGTCTGGTTGGCCATGTCCATTGCTTTACAGAAGCTTCTCAGTTTCAGGAGGTCCCATTTATTAATTGTTTCTCTCAGTGTCTGTGCTGCTGGAGTTATATTTAGGACGTGGTCCCCTGTGCTCATGAGTTCAAGGCTACTTCCCACTTTCTCTTCTATGAGGTTCAGTGAGGTTGGCTTTATGTTCAGGTCTTTGATCCGTTTGGACTTGAGTTTTGTACATGATAGATATGGGTCTATTTTCATTCTTCTACATGTCGACATCCAGTTTATTTGTTGAATTGTTTTCTTTTTTACATTGTATAATTTTAGCTTCTTTGTCAAAAAGCAGGCGAATGGATCAAACTAGAAAAAAATCATCCTGAGTGAGGTAACACAGAGCCAGAATGACAAACACAGTGTGGACTTACTCATAAGTGGATATTAGACATAAAGTAAAGGATAACCAGCTGCTAGTCCATGACCCCAGAGAAGCTAGGTAACAACGGGTACCCTAAGAGAGACATACATGGATCCCCTGGGAAGGTGAAATAGACAATATGTCCTGAGAAAATTGGGAGCATTGCTGGGGGGAGCAGAAGGGGAGGGAGGAGGAGAACATTGAGGGAACAAGATGGTTGAAATGGGGGAAGGATAGAAAGGGAGAGCAAGGAAAAAGATACCTTGATTGAGGGAATCATTATAGGGTTGTGAGAAACCTGGCACTAGGAAAGTTCCCAGGAAACAAGAATGACCCTAGCTAAGACCCTAAGCTATGGTGGAGAGGGTTCCTGAACTGCCCTTCCCCTGTAATCATATTGATGACTACCTTAATAGTCATCATAGAATCTTCATCCAGCAAATGATAGAGGCAGATGCAGAGATCCACAGCTGAGCTCCCAGGCTGAGTTCCCAAAGTCCAGTCGAAGAGAGGGAGGAGTGAAAATATGAGCAAACTGGTCAAGACCATGATGGGGACACCCACAGAAACAACTGACCTGAGCTAGTGGAGCTAAGTGACTCTGGACTGACAGCAGGGGAACCTCTGATCGTGGGTGACTGTATGGCTGTGTGGCTGGGGCAGTCAGTGGAGCCACTGGCAGTGGGACCAGGATTCATCCTTAGTGTTTGAATTGTCCTTTTTGGAGCCCACTCTCTTTGGAGGGATACCTTGCTCAGCCTAGATATGGGGGGGGGGGCTTGGTCCCACCTCAAAGTAATGTGCTAGACTTTGTTGACTCCCCATAGGAAGCCTTACCCTCTCTGAGGGATGGGAGGTGGTGGTGTGGGGGAAAGGTGGGAGAAACCAGAGGAGGGACTGGGAGTGGAAACTGAGATTGGTACGTAAAATGAGGAAAGATTGTTTAAAAAAAACAAATTTAAATAAGAAAAAGATTAAAGGAAAAAAAATTAGCCAGTTTCTCTTTATCTACCTTTTGCTTCCAGGCTTTTAACCTTTGACTTCTGTATAACTTACTTTTACTACTTTTGTGTCTGACTGGCTGGAGGCTGCCTGGCTTCTTGCTCCAGGCTTGTCTCTCATTTTCTCCTGCTTCTCTCTCCTTCCTTTTCTCAAGCCTAGATTTCTGCTCCTATTTATTCTTTCTACATGTCAGTTCCACCTATCCTTTTTCTGCCTAGCTATTGGCTCTTCAGCTCTTTATTAAACCAATCAGGTGTCTTAGGCAGGCAAGGTGAAACAGACGCAACACATCTTTACATAATTAAACACACATCCTTAAACCCTTAAACAAACGCAGCATAAAACAGTAACACATCTTTACACAAAATAATATTCTTCAGTGTAAACAAATGTTACACATCTTTGTCCAGTTAAAATAATATTGTACAACAGAAGTCAGAGGACAGCTTGCAGGAGCTGGTTCTCTCCTAACAGGGGATTGAGGACATCAGGCTTCACAGCAGACACTTACCCACTAAACCATCTCACCAGGTCTGGAATGGTTTTCTTGTTCAGTGAAAACCAAATAAAAATTAGGAGAACCCATCACTCACAACCAAATGTGGGAAAGAGGATTCTGGAATCCTAGTTGAATTTCTGTTCTTTATGCTGTCACGTGACTTTGCATGACTTAACTGGGATGTGTGCTTTATGAGTATTCTTTCTTCCTGTGTTTATGTATATGTGTGCAGCATTGTATGTGTGTAGGTGCATGTGCATACGTGTACATGCATGTCAGGTATGCAGGAAAACCTTGGATGTTGTACTCCTCAGGAGTACTGTTCACGTCGCTTGAGATAGGATCTCTCATTGGCCTGGAGCTTACCAGGTAGACTGGCTGGCCAGGAGGGCCCTGGAATGCTCCTGCCTCTGCCTCGCCTCTGCCAAGACTGCCAGTGTGCATCACCATGACTTTTGACATAGGTTCTCGCATCCAAAAAAGAAATATGGTCCTTGTTTTAGCAAAGGAAGCACTTTACTGGAAGAACCATCTCCCCAAGCCCCAGTCTGAGCGTTCTTGACAGGAGCCCTCACTCTTCACAGTTCTACCATTGCAGATGGTGTATTCCTCTTGGTGAGGAAGCGACTGCCCTCGCGCACCTCCAGGTTTACCCTTCCAGTACATCCCACCTGAAGATGCTCTCTTCCAAGGTGTCCAAGAAGTTTTCCTCGTGTGACTTTGCCACTTCATCATACAAGATCAACGTGGTGCCACCCAGCTGGCATGTGGGGACAGAGTGTGGAGAAGCACACACCTAGTAATTTACCATATGGGAGTGGAAGGAGCATTATACCATGTTCACCCATGCTCTACTGGCAAAATGCAGAACTGTACTCACATGCAAGGAAGGCTGGGAAATGTAGTCTCTGGCTGGCCCCTCAGCCACAACTTTACATTGTAGGTGGAAGCATGTACTTTTGATTTTCTCTCCAATCTATTTAATACCACAGTTCTTCCTTAATATAAAACTTTAATAAAATGTTTTTGTTTGTGCTTGTGATGTGTGTGTATAAGCCTTTATGTATGTGCGTATGGGTGTGTTCATGCCACAGTCGTGTGTAGAGGTCAAAGGACAGTCTCAGATGTTACTTCTTCTTATATATTTTTTGAGACAGTGTCTTTGCTGTTTGCTGTTTGCTGTCCCATGAGACTCTAGAATTCCCTGCCCTTGTTTCCCTTCTCTTGGTAGGAGCGCTAGAATTATAGATACATGTGAGCAAACCTGGCCATACATGGGTTCTGGGGATTCAAACTCAGGTTCTCACTTTTGCAAAGCAAATGCTTTAGCGGATTCACCTCCCGAGTCTGAGGGCGCACGCACTTTTCATCCACCTTAGCGGCTTAGAGATTAAAGAAGCCTTTTGACCTCTTGCCAATCATGTCTGTGTAATTTCTTTTCACTACCATTTTCACCACATTTAAATTTTAGAAGGAAGAATTGGAAGGTAGACGCCTGAAGAAAACTTAAGCAGTTACTCTTTGATGATGGAGGAAGCATTTCAGAGAGCTGAGACTCTGGCTTTTTTCAGACAGTCTGAAGAAAAGCTACCATTCAATTCACCCACTCTGCTAGGGAGACTCACCCTCAAGTCTCCAAAGCCGGCCATCTCCGAAGGAATGGAATACAAAAAGCTTGTGCTTTTTTATAGATTTTCAATCAAATGCCAGCCCAGCTGAGCCCTTATTGGCTCTGTATGTCCTGGAGCAGGGCTGGTTTTTGCTTGCAAATATCTGGGGGGAAGGGGGGAGGCTGCCCAGCTCCACTTTCCTGGGGAGAGAGGTTGCTTTGTACCTCATCCATTTTTCAATGCTGATAGATTCCTCGATTCCCTCCCTTGGGCCAGACATGCATCTCTTGAGAGGCAGTAAAAATGCCAATAAGCTCTCTCCTTTTACTCTTCTTTCCACGCCGGAGACAGGCTTCCATTAAATCTTTAACCACTTCTTTCCTTGGTTCTTTTTTTCTGATCATATCAAATTTACAGCCACTAGAAAGGGACAGGATTTCAGCTCTAGACACCGTGCCCTCTGCAGAGTGCCCTAGACTTGAGCTTTCAATAACTGCTCACATTGGTTTCCAGTCAAAACGAAGGGCAGGCCTTCAGCTAAACTTAGGTGTGTGAGATGCAGGCATCCCAGGAAGACAAAGGAAGTGGCAGGAGGTGGTGGCAGTGAAACTATTTCAGCTGCCCTTAATGTCAGCAGAGTGAATGGCATCAGAGATAAGACTGGCAGCAATTAGAAGAAGCTGAACTTAAATTTTAATAGAAGATAACCATATTTAAATGTCTATCATTCTCTATGGACAGAACCAATGGACTAAGGTATACCTAGACACCAGAGATTAATATGAGCTACCATCCGTTTTCATTTTCCTGAGGCAGGATCTCAAGAATCCCAGGCTGGACTCAAGCTAATGCAGCTAAGGATGACCATGAACTTTTGATCCTTTTGCCTCCACCCCCGAAGTGCTAGGACTTCAAGCGTGTGTCACTACACCTGGCTTACACAATGTTGGAGTGTGAACCTCTTTTATTTTGTGGGTTTTAGGCAAGCACTGTACCAGTTGGGCTACACTTACAGTGATGCTAATATTTATCCATGGCTTGCCACATAACAGTCACTGTGTTAACTGATTTACATATTACCACACTTATTGGTTTTTTTGCTACAGGGTTCTTTGTGCAGAGCTGGCTGTCCTTGAACTCACTCTGTAGGTCAGGTTGGCATCGAGCTCAGAGATACCCCCCGCACTCCCCCGCGCCAGCCCCCCCCACCTCTGCCACCCAAGTGCTGGGATTAAAGGCGTGACCCATGCTTTTATTACCTCCCCCATAACACCCATCAAAACCTCGGGCAAAATATTGTGATTGTCCAAATTTCTTAGCTGAGGAAAGAGACTCAAGAGGAGTTCAGATGGCCTCCCAGAGGTGGCTCATCAGGATTCAGATCCTCAGATCTGGCCCCAGAGCTTGTCTTCTTAATTGTTGTCCCCTGATGGATGAGGGCAAAGGGCTCTCAGTTTCATCGCTCCCAGAAGCAATTCCATTTCGAAAGGGCCACAGCCACCCTGCTAAGTCTGGTTTTTAGTCCTGCACAGTGTACCTGAGTTCCCTATGCCCTGCCTCCTGCACAGGGCACCTGAGCTCCCTGTGCCCTGTCACCTGCACAGGACACCTGAGTTCCCTGTGCCTTGCCACCTGCACAGTACACCTGAGTTCCCTGTGCCTTGCCACCTGCACAGTACACATGAGTTCCCTGTGCCTTGCCACCTGCACAGAACACCTGAGTTCCCTGTGCCCTGCAACCGGCACAGAACACCTGAGGTCCCTGTGCCTTGCCTCCTGCACAGGACATCTGAGTTCCCTGTGCCCTGCCACCTGCATAGGACACCTGAGGTCCCTGTGCCCTGACTCCTGAATAGGAAACCTGAGGTCCCTGTGACCTATCATTTGCTCAGGACACCTGAGCTCCCTGTGACCTGTCACCTGCACAGTACACCTGAGGTCCCTGTGCCCTGCCACCTGCACAGGACACCTGAGGTCCCTGTGCCCTGCCACCTGCACAGGACACCTGAGCTCCCTGTGCCCTGCCACCTGCACAGGACACCTGAGCTTCCTATGCCCTGCCACCTGCACAGGACACCTGAGGTCCCTGTGACCTGTCACCTGCTCAGGACACCTGTGGTTCCTGTAACCTGTCACCTGCACAGGACACCTGAGCTTCCTATGCCCTGCCACCTGCACAGGACACCTGAGGTCCCTGTGACCTGTCACCTGCTCAGGACACCTGTGGTTCCTGTAACCTGTCACCTGCACAGGACACCTGAGGTCCCTGTGCCCTGCTACTAACTCATCCTGCTATTGAGAGTGAGATAAGGGCCACGCTCATTTCCTCAGACTCCAGCTTCCATCCAACTCTTGGTTCCATTAGTTAAAAAAAATAAAAAGTTTGGTCCCAATCCAGATAAATCTAAAAAAAAATCAAGTTTTATTTTCAAACTCTTGTACCCATAATCTTATTTTTTTTTCTCACTGTGTGTCTTACATTAGGGCTATCATCCTACAGAAGCCAGACAATGGCTCAGGGTCAGTGTGCTATCAAGGGACACTGAAAAGCCCAGAGAGACAGGCCTGTTAGAGTAGAAGGTGTTTTGCAAAAACTGTCCTACAACCACACCAAGCTTTGGGTGTGCCTGCCGCCTGATGAAAGGCTCATCCCATGATCACATGAAGGGAAGTGTGTCCTCCTCATCCTTGGCCCTCAGATGTGATGTCCGGGGAGATGGGCTCAGCAGAAGCTGCTGGTCGCCAGCACCAGAAGAGACCAGGAGGGTCCTGCCACTCCTTTCCCCATGACAGAGTTACTGAATTTTTATTCTACAAAAACTGATTCTTGTGGGGCTCAGGAGGTAGTGGCATGCTCATGAGCAGTAGGAGGACTGGAGCCCAATCCCCAGTACCCGTGGAGAAATGGTACATACTGGTGTGTACCTGTTATTCCAGAGTTAGAGACACGAAGACAGAGTCTCTCTGAGACTTGCTCTCCCTGAGTCTGAGAGATCCAGGTTCTCAGAGAACTTGTGTCAAAAGATAAAAGGAAGACACTCAACATTGACCTCTGTATATGCACACACATGAAAATGCATCTACCCATCACATGCACATGATACACTCAAGATGCATTACTGAAACAGCACAGTCTACCCAAGAAATAATATAATCCCTATGTGTTAATTAAAAAATTTAAAAGGAGACTAGGATATTAACTACTTTGACTTGAATGTTATGAACTGCATATGTCAACAGAATTATCACATGATATCCTGTATAATCATACAACTAGTAGTTAATTTTCATATTCTGCACTGGGCCACATTATTTAATTTGGGTTTATATGAGAAAGTATTTCAAATCAAAGTTAGCACTAGGTGGGGCTTTCTGGAAGAGTTGTTAGGGTTTTGCTTGGACTGAGAGGCCTCAGGTTATGGGCATGCTGAGGAGCTGAGAGACAAGTTTCCTCCCCCTTACCAAGCTTCCTTGAGATTCTCTACCAGCAGGGTTAGGAAACAGGAGACACAAAAGATTTTTCTCCCAAGGCCTCCTGGAGATTTTTAGTCAATTCCTTTTCAGCCTGACAGGGAATGATAGACAGTCACAAGTTGTCTAGGGTTCTAGGAAGCCTATTCTTGGGCCAGGCTATGGTCCTGGAGTGGATGGTGAATGAGCAGCATAGCCTGTGGGTGGGACCATGGTTGAATCCGTGAGGAGGAACTGCAGGAGGCATAGGACTGTCTTGTGTCTATTACTGCCACCTTCTCCCTTAGATGTAGTCCTGGACTACAGAGTGACACAGACATGCAACAGGCTGGCTAGACTCTGATGACCCACTTGTGAGTGCTGTTTGGGGTGGGTCTGTGCAGGGGAAGGGCCAACAGTTACCAGCGGGCACCAGGGCTCTGTGTGTGTTTTTTGCTGTGCTTACTCAGTACTTTGTGGGACCCAAACCACACAAAGGCCCCACCTGTCTGGTTTGGTTCCTATTGGCAGCATTCCTGACCACAGAATGATTGGAAAGGCACCCGATGATGCAAAGGGAGTTTCTTTGACTCTGATAGGTGAAGACATAGAAGCTGTGGAAAGCAGAAAGGACCATGAAGGATTTCTGAGAAGACCTGCAGAAGCATGCCTTGTGAGTGACAACCTGAACAAGTTGTTCTATGGGAGCAGGGCAGACGGGGTGACTCCAGCAACAGACATGTGTTTTCTCACTGTTCTGTACATTCAAGTTGAGAATAAGATTCCATTAGGAGCCTGTTCCTGGCTTGAAGATGGCTGTTTTCTGACTATGTCATCACATGGATTAATGGGATCTGTCTTTAGCACCCAGTATGCTCTCCCTGATAGACACAGTAGAACATTTGAGTTGCCTCATCCTCCTATTCCAAAACAATGGGATTTCATGCTCAGCTTCCAAGAATGTGTTTGCTTACAGTCCACCAGGAGACCTAATCAGAGTTTAAAAATTTAAATTGTCTTATTAATGAGACTAAGAACTCCAGGAGGAAACCCTGAATTCCTACTATCCCTTGGACGTTTTAAAGGAGTTCTCCAAACTCCAGTACCTTCAGTGAGTGGCCTGTGGGTGTGTCTGTGGCAGTTGTCTTAATTCAGCTAATTGAAGTGGGAAGAGCCAGTCCATTGTGGGCATCATCCCTAAGGTAGGTGGTTCTGACCTGTGAAGGGTGGAGAAACTGAACTGAGCACAATCAAGGGAGCACTGTATGATCTTGACCATGGCATGATGTGACTCCATGAAGTTCTTGCCCTGACTTCCATACAGTGGTGCATGCAACTTAGAAGTGTAAATGGAAATGAGCCCTTTTCTCTCCTAAGTTGCTTTTGTCAGAAATGAATGGGAGAGAGAGAGAGAGAGAGAGAGCGAGAGAGCACTCTCAACTAGATTACTATCTTATACTGGTGAGAATATAAACTTAGAAATGGAAATCAGTGAAGTTCTATATGACCCGTCACGCTCAATGAAAATTTTAAGTTGGAATACTACAGAGATATTTGCTCATCCATATTTATGGTAGTCTGAATGAGAATGTCTCCCTAGGCTCATGTATTTCAATACTTGGTCCCAAGTTGATGGAACTATTTGGGAAGGATTAAGAGGTGTGGCCTTGTTGGATGAGGTGTGTGACTGGAGGTGGGCTTTGAGGTTTCAAAAGCCCATGCCAATCCCTTTCTGTCTCTGTGTTGTGATTATGGATCAAATGTAAGCTCTGATCTACTGGTCCAGAGCCGTGACTGCCTGCCTATTGCCGTGTTAACTGCCATGATGGTCATGGATTCACACTCTGAAACTGTATGGCCCCATTAGTGTATTCTTCTAAGTGGCCTTGGTCATGGTGTCTTAGTACAGCAATAGGAAAGTAACTAAGACAATGCTCTTTGCTGCTCTACAGTAGCCAGGCCATGGAACCATCTTAGCTGTCCATCAACAGATGAATTGATAAAGAAAATTCAGAAAAAAACAAAAAAAAGAAAGAAAAAAGAAAAGAAAGGAAGGAAGAAAGAAAATGTCATAGATTACGATGGAATTTTATGAGCCATAAGGGAAGATTAAACCATGGCATTTACAGAAAAGTAGCTGGAAATTATCATGTTAAGTGAAGCTGAAAGACAAATTCCACATTGTTCTCAAACATGGAACTTAGCTTTGAAATGATATGTATGTGTGTGAATACAGGAGCACGCATGTGCATAGGTCATGGAACTAGAAAGGGGATTATCAGAGGAAGAGGTCAGAGCGAGGTTGAGAAACAAGGTGATAGAATACGTGTGCCCAGAAAAGAGAAGTTTGAACAAACGGGAAGCAAAGGATGAGGTAGAAGGGAGGAAGAAGTTAGGAGAGGGACAGTGGGGGAGAGGAACCAATGACAGCAAGGTGTGACAGCAGGTTTGTATAAAGATGTCATGATGAAACCACTCTTTCCTTGTACTAACCTAAAAAAAAAAATTAGACGTAAAAATAAAAACTATCAAAACCCTTCATTTCCCCCCAAAATTCCCCAAAGTCAAACCAGAAATCCCCTGCATTCCTTATTTCCAAAGTTCTCCACCAGTGGCAAGCATTAAGCCCCACCCCTTGAAGCCCCTTGGAGCACATGCGCAGTAGGAGGTGCTCGGCCTGTTATGGCAGTCTGTTCTTTGGTAATGCTGGGATCACGGCCTGAATCCTGGTTGAAGGGAGAGCTCTGTTGGTTCAGAGTGAACCATGAATGAGATTTAAGAAGGGAAGTGGTCACTAATTCCACTCATGTCGTACTCTGATTTCACTTTGTTAAATAACATTATCGATTCAGTAACCTTCGGAATCCTCATGCTTCATATTTAATGGGTTGTGTTATGCTTTTTCTGTCACACCTGTGAAACACACCACTTTCCTTATTGAAATGTTTGCGAGACAAGATACCAGACATCATGTTATTCCAGGCAAGGAGCCTTACAGTTCCAAATCCCAGGAGAACGTTAGCAAAGCAATAAGCCTTTACCCACCTACTTAACTTTAGAATTCTGCTCTCAAGCATGCCTGGGGTAACAATTATAGAAAGATCTGGAAGGAGCTGGGCGTGGCAACACATGCCTTTAACCAGAAGTAGGCAGATCTGGCCAGCCTGGTCCACATAGAGGACCACTATATAGAGAGACCCTGTCTCGAAAAAGAACTGAGCAGTTCACTTGTCGTTTTGTGTACGTGCGTTCTAGGAAGTGCTCTGCCCTCAAGTGACAGCCTTCGCTCCACTTTTGCTGAAAATACCTGCTTGTTAAAAACTGAACTAGGAAGGGGATGGGTAGCGGAAATATCCCTATTTATACTGCCCGGAAATCTCAGTGCATTACTATTTGACTTTCTCGCCAAGTTTCCTCACATGCATGTGGACATGGCCTGCACTTTCTTCCATGGTGGGACTGTTTTAGATATGCCCTGTCTAATTCCTATAGCTACACTCTAAAGACTCTTTTCATCCTAAAAAAATGCAGACTTACACTGAAATAAACTCAGTCTTACATTGAACCTTGTTTTGTGCCCACTCTTGGTACAGGTGTACCCTGATTTACACTCAACTGAGATTATTTCAAAGTGAATCCTATGAATCTACAATTTCTGTCAGGAATTGTCTGTCTGTTCTGGTTTGGTTTCTGTTGCTGTGACAAACTCTGACTGAAGGCCACTTCAAGGAGGAAAGGATTGATCTGACTTTCTCTTCCAGGTTCATCACTGAGGGAAATCAGGACAGGATCTCAAGCAGGGGCTTGAAGAAGAAACCATGGAGGGAAGATGCTTGCTGACTGGCTTTCTGGCTCATGCTCAGTTTGCCTTCTTTTATAGCCAGGGCTGATTGCCTAGAAGTGTGTAGGACCCACCATGGGCTGGGCCCTCCCACACCAATGAACAGTTAAAACTGTCCCTTATGGGATAACCAGAGGCTAGCCAATCAGATGTGGGCACCCCTTCAATCAAAGTTCTCCTCTCAGATGACTCTAGGCTGTGCTAAGTTGACAAAGCTGACCAGGCCAATGAATCCCTACCAGAAGACCTTAAACAGTGACAGCATCCTTCTGATGCCCAGTGTGTCCTACTTCCTCACACAGCCACTCTTAAAGCTTCTTGGATGGCCCTGTGGTCATTGCTATTATTTTACTTGAGTCCAGATGGAGATATACCTATAACTGGTTTCCTTGGTTAATATGGTTCTTATTTTGTTCTAATCTCAGCAAGGTTTTCCCCTTAGGGTTTATTTGTTGAAATTCAGTGGTCTGTACTGCAGTGTGTCTTGGTTTGGCTTCCTGAGTGCTCCCCTGTGGAGATGTTTATAATGTCCCACTGTTCTGTAGTTCTTGACAACTGTTTATATAAAAGCTTGATGATACTCAGGTCTGCTTCCTCTAATCAAGTCCATTTCATAAACGATGGTGTTGTCATCCACATGGACTCCAAGTGTCTAGTTTCTTTTCTGTCAAATAAATAACCCCGATTCGTTTTCCATCACAAGGAATAAAATGGGGTCTAGAGAGAAGACTCAGTAATTACAAGTGTCTGCTGATCTTGTCAAGGACCTGAGTTTGGTTTCCAGCATCCGTATCAACACAGCTCACAACCTCCTGTAAGTCCAGCTTCAGGGATCTGGTGCATTGTTCTGGCCTCCAGCACCTGAACTCACATGTGTATTATCTCATCCCCCAAATCTTCATTCAAGTGTGCATAACCCTGCCAAACATCTGCATTCACATGTGCATAACCCAGCCAAACATCTGCATCACATATGTATAATCCTGCCACACATCTGCATTTACATGTGCACAATCCTGTAACACATCTGCATTCACATATGCATGTCCCCACACACAAACATCTACATTCACAAGTGCATGTCCTCCAACACAAACATCTGCATTCACATGTGCATTACCCCCCACAAACATCTGCACTCACATGTGCATGTCCCCCACATGAACATCTGCATTAACATGTACATGTCCTCCCACAAACATAATTAAAATAGTCATTAGAAAGGTATAAAATCGTTAAATGCTAAATTATCATATCTATTTTGTTTATTATATAAATATATCTATAAAATGTCATCTAGAATATTTCTTTAAAAATAAATTTTCCTTAAGTACTTTTGTGTACATAGAAGCATAGCTTGAATAGGAAGGAAGGATAAATGCTTGGTTTTTTATGTCCTGGTTTTCAATGTCGTGGTTGATTCCTTCTGAAAATGAAGGATACTTTTATCCCTGTTATAAACATGTTTGACATGATACAGTGCTTTTTTGTTACCGTGCTTTTAAACATCACTTTCGATCTTCCTGGGTCAGTATAACATGGGAAGATCAGTTTTCATGGTTGCACCATTTGTCTCTTGTAAAGGATCCAGTTGCGTTTAACTATTTTTTATTGTTGAGAATGTATATTCTGTGTATGTGTGTACACATGTGTGTGTATACATGTGTGTGGAGGTTTGTGTAAGGTTAGAGATCAGTCTCAAGTGTTGTCTAGATAGCAAGCTCCAGGGCTGCACATGTCTCTGCCTCTGCACACCTGGGTGGGTTATAAGCATGTCCTGACATACCTGCATTTACACAAGTTCTGGAAATTGAATTTTGACTCTCATGTTTAAATGACAAGTATTTTACCAACAGAGTTATCTCCCAAACACTTACATTCTTTTAATTTAGAAGTCCTGGTCGAGTTCAGTCTTGGTTTTACAAACATATTTTTTTTTGTAAGGAAGGACAGTGCTTTCTCTAATATTATTTGCAAGGTGAAATTAGTGGATTAATTTTTAATGATGACCAGGATATAAAGGGAGCCTGGTTAGTTGAGTAGGTTTTTTATTGAAGCTTTGAAAGATATTTTTTACTTTGTCTACTTAAAATATTCATACCATTGATGGGAGAAAAATATCTCCTTTTCTCCTTGATAGTTGAAGAGGCCCTTCACCAAGGACAAAAGAGAAAACACGATGATTAATTGAACTGGACAAGTTATTAAATGTTTAAAAATGATAATGGCCACACACCTTTTACTATTCCCACATTTGTTTGAAAGTTTTAATGTTTCCTTTCTTTTTTAAAAAAAATGCTCACTCTTTGAAAAGGAATTTCTTTCCTTTCTGATTCTCCATTATGGCATGGATTTTCACATATGTTACTGAATATTGTCTATCCATATACATCTGTGTACATTGTCACTTAGGTGACTATTCATCCTGTCCTGTGCTGGCATGTTTGTTTGGAAATAATCATTAATAATGTCTCTTGCCACCCTCCAGAGTCCCAGGCTTTATACTAAATGATATAGTCATTGTAGATGTTAGTGGGTTTTTTTTCCCTTCTTTTTACCCAGATTCTCATATTTTTACTTCCTAAAAGATAAAAGAGGGCATTACAGAACTCCCCTAGCCCACCCATGCCTCCTCTCTCCTGGAGAGTACATGGAGAGAGAGGGATGAAGATCAGCATATGAAAGAAGCCATTAGGTAGAAAGACTGTAGACAGATCTCTACTAGGGTTACATGGAAGGGTCAGAACATGTGTGAGAAAGCATGTGACATATGCATACTGGAGAAGGTGGGTGTTTGTGTGAATGACCTATAACATGTCATGACTCCGGTGGCCTGGAACCATTCATCGAGCTTCTTGCCTTTCTCAGCTCTGTCCCATTTGGGTCCTGATTCCTGCACAGCACGCAGAAACGGACTAGACTGTCTCCACTTGTGTTCCCTCAACTTTTGATGTCATGCTGGGCACACCCCCTGACCACTCAGGATGAGAAATTGCTTTGCTGAGGGACAATTTGGCCATCATAACAAAGCTGTGGCCTGGCAGTCATGTACATAGTTGCCTAGAATAGCTCTGTTGAAAGACTTTCTCTATGTTGGAAGGGGATACCTTGGGTCTGGTAAACTGCAGTTTTCCTTCCTTTTCTCCATCCTTCTTTCTATTCTTTAATTTATAGCCTGTGCAGAGGGAGGGGGTCTGGGTAACGGAAAACCATTGATGCTTGGCCTTACTCCTTGATGTGCCAGAAACACAATAGGAAAACCCTTCTCAAGCCTTGGCTTGCACTGACATGTTGGGAGCTCCAGTCACTTTAGGAAATAGCATTTTTGGCTTATGGACAGTAACTGAGCAGGGCAGTTTGTCCCACAATTACTTTCAAAGTGCAGAGAGCACAGGGTACAGAGCACAGGGTCCAGAGCACAGAGACCACTTGCTTAAACTCTTCTGTTATGCCAAAGATCTCAGAGAACCATTTCTTTCTGCTACTTTGGAGCTCTGAATTATTCGATTTTGGGTCCTAGGCTTGTGTTCTTACTAGCGGCTGTGATGACATTTCTTCCCAATTGAAATGTTTCATTCTGAATGTTTCAAATAATGAGACTCTAATTAAGACTCAGGAAATTCTAAAGGTAGGTTGGTGAAAACCTGTGGAAATAACAGAAGTCTCAGGAAGTCCCTGAAACTTACCAGGTGCATAAAGTTCCTTCCTTCTAAGGTAATGTAGGCAGTAAGACTGCTGATGCAGTAGGGCTTTCTGACCTGTCCAGCTGCCAGCAAGTCATGCAGAGAGCTCCAGGGTTACGGTTTTAATGAGTCATCCACCACGCTGGGGTGGGCTTTCAGTGAGGCGGCTGCCTTAGAGCTGCCTGTTCTCCTGAAAGTTCCCAATAAACTCATTGGGTTACCAAGTCAGACTTTAGTATCACTGTCATTTGGTCTGTGAGTTACTTGACCAGAGTCATTAGCTGTTTGTTCTTGTCTCGCTGGGAAGAGTCTCATAGAACACACTGTTTAAGGTCAGTGATAACGTGTTGATGAAACTGAGTTTTCAAACAAGGATCCCTTTCAGAACAGAGCTGGACAAGCTGTTCAATTACACTGGACAGGAAGTGAAGCTCTAGCCTGCTCTGAGTGAACTGGAGTAGATGGATGTCCTGGAGACCTCCAATTTTCTCTCGTCACAATAAAACCTCCAGTTTTCCTCTCCATTTCCAGAACTTTCCCTTAGCAAATCTGAAAGAAAGAAAATCTTTCCTAAGGGCTCCACTGGGGGCCTCATTCTCATAATCAAACTTGGGTCATCTGCAAGAGCAGTGTGTGTTCTTCAACACTGAGCTGTCTCTCCAGCCACTGCTGAGAGCCTTCCTGATGCACTGAAGCATATCAGAGCAGGTAGATACGCAAGCATGATATTGTAAATCTCTCACCTCTTTTTTAAAAATTGTTTTTATTGAGCTATATATTTTTCTCTGCTCTCCTCACTTCCTCCCCCATCTCCACTACTCTCTTACATGATCCCCATGCTCGCAGCTTACTCGAAGATCTTGTCTATTTCTACTTCCCATGTAGATTAGATCCATGTATGTTTCTCTTAGGGTCCTCTATTTTGTCTAGGTTCTCTAGGATTGTGAATTGTAGGCTGGTTTTTCTTTGCTTTATGTCTAAAAGCCACATATGAGTGAGTACATATTATGTTTGTATTGAGGGTTACCTCACTCAATATAATGTTTTCTACCCCCATCCATTTGCTCACAAATTTTAAGATGTCATTATATTTTTCCACTGTGTAGTACTCTGTGGTGTTAATGTACCACATTTTCCTTATCCATTCTTTGATCAAGGAGCATTTAGGTTGTTTCCAGGTTCTGGCTATAACAAACAATGCTGCTATGGACATAGTTGAGCACATGTCCTTGTGGCACGATTGAGCATCCTTTGTGTTTATACCCAAAAATGGTATTGCTGTATCTTGAGGAAGGTTGTTTCCTAATTTTCTGAGAAATCGCCACACTGACATCCAAAGGGTCTGTAGCAGTTTGAACTCCCACCAGCAATGCAGAAGTGTTCCCTTTATCCCATGTCCTCTCCAGCATAAGTTGTCATCAATGTTTTTGATCTTGGCCATTCTTACATGTGTAGAATAGAATCTTAGAGTTGTTTTGATTTGTATTTCTCTGATGACTAAGGATGTTGAGCATTTCCTTAAGTGTCTTTCAGCCATTTTAGATTCATATGTTGAGAGTTCTTTGTTTAGGTCTGTATCACTTTTTAATTGAATTATTCTTTTGATGACCAATTTCTTTGAGGTTTGTTTTATTTTATTTTTTTGCATATTTGGAGATAAGGCCTCTGTCAGATGTGGGATTGGTGAAGATTTTTTCCCATTCTGTAGTCTGCCATTTTGTCTTGTTGACCATGTCCTTTGCTTTACAGAAGCTTCTCAGTTTCAGGAGGTCTCATTTATTGTTTCTTTCAGTGTTTGTGCTACTGGGGTTATATTTAGGAAGAGGTCTCCTGTGCCAATGCATTCAAGGCTACTTCCCACTTTCTTTTCTATGAGGTTCAGTGTGGCTGGCTTTATGTTCAGGTATTTAATCCATTTGGACTTGAGTTTTGTGCATGGGGATAGACATGGGTCTATTTTCATTCTACTACATGCTGATATTCAGCTATGCCAGCACCATTTGTTAAATATGTCTTCTTTTTTCCATTTTATATTTTCTACTTCTTTGTCAAAAAACAGTTATTTATAGGTATGTGGCTTGATATCCAGGTCTTCGATTCAGTTTCATTGGTCCTCCTGTCTGTTTTTATGCCAATACCAAGTTATTTTCAGTCCTGTAGCTCTGTAGTAGAGTTTGAAATCAGGGATTGTGATGCCTCCAGAAGTTCCTTTATTGTACAGGATTATTTTGACTATCCTGATTTTTTTTCCATATAAAGTTGAGTATTGTTCTTTTCAGGTCTGTGAAGAATTTTGCTGAGCATTGCATTGAATCTGTAGATTGCTTTTGGAAGATTTAAAGTTTTCGTCATAGAGGTCTTCCACTTCTTTGGCTAGAGTTACTCCAAGATATGTTATCTGTGACTACCTGTGAAAGGTGATATTTCTCTGATGTCTTTCTGAGCCCATTTATCATCTGTGTAAAGGAGGGCTAATGATCTTTTTGAGTTAATCTTGTATCCTGCTACATTACTGAAGGTGTTTATGAGCTGTAGAAGTTCCTTAGTAGAATTTTTGGGGTCAGTTACGTAAACTATCATATTATGAGCAAGTAGTGAGAGTTTGACGTTTTCTCTTCTGATTTGTGTCCACTTGATCTCTTTTTGGTGTCTTATTGCTCTAGCTAGAACCTCAAGAACTGTACTGAATAGATATGGAGGGAGAGGACAGTATTGTCTTTGTCTGGTTTCACTGGGATCACTTTGAGTTTCTCTTTATTTAGTTTGATGTTGGCCATTGGCTTGCTGTGCATTGCCTTTATTATGCTTAGATATGTTCCTTGTATTCCCATTTTCTCCAAGACTTTTAACATGAAGGGATGTTGTATTTTATTGAAGGCTTTTTCATCATTTATGAGATGATCATGTGGTTTTTATTTTTCAGTTTGTTTATACGGTAGATTAGATGGACAGATTTTTGTATGTTGAACTATCCCCGCACCTCTGAGATGAAGCCTACTTGGTCATGGTAAATGATTTTTCTGATTCGGTTTGCTAGTATTTTATTTAGTATTTTGCATCAATGTTCATAAGTGAGATTGATTGGTCTGTAATTCTTTTTCTTAGTAATGTTTTTGTGTGGTTTGTGTATCAGGGTAATTGTAGCCACATAAAAAGGGTTTGACAATATTACTTCTGTTTCTATTATGTGGAACAATTTGAGGAGTATTGGTATTAGTTTTTTGAAAATCTTGTAGAATTCTGCACTAAAAGCATCTGGTCCTGGGCTTTTTTTTTGTTAGAAGACTTTTTATAGGGCCCGGGTCTGCTCCTGCTCCTGGGGTGCATCTTGAGGACAGTTTCTAGTCAGCCAGCTAAAACACTGTTTCTGTGCTCCCTCTGCCTGGCCTGGTAATTAGCTGTAGGGCATTGTTTCATCTTTGGTATGGAAATTTCCCACCTGCCTGGGCAGTAATCCTTGTACAGCAGCTAGGTATATAAGGATTTCCCCAAAGTTGAATAAACAGCATTCAGTTGATCTCCTTTTGAATGACCCAGGTCTCTTGTGTGTTCTTTCAATCTCCAGGCCCTTGCCCGACTCGTGTATGGTACAGTGGCACGTGAACTGTACCGAGGGGGTAACACAGAATCGAGTGTTACAACTTTTAATGACTGTTTCTATTTCTTTAGCAGTTATAGGTCTATTTAATTTGCATATTTGGTATTGATTTAGTTTTAGTAATTGTTATTTATCCAGAAAATTGTCTATTTCTTTTAAGTTTTCCAATTTTCTGGAGTACAGGTTTTTGAAGTATGACCTTATGATTTTCTGGATTTCCTCTGTATCTGTTTTTGTCCCCCTTTTCATTCCTGATTTTGTTAAATTGGATATTCTTTCTGTGCCTTTTGGTTAGTTTGGATAAAAGTTTTCCTATTTTGTTGATTTTATCAAAGAACCAAATCTTTGTCTCATTGATTCTTTGTATTGTTTTCTTTTTTTCTATTTTGTTGATTTCAGCTCTCAATTTGATTATTTCTTGCCATCTAGTCCTCCTGGGTGAGTTTGCTTCTTTTGTTCTACAGTTTTCAGATGTTCTGTTAACTCACTAGTGTGGGATTTTCCCAGCTTCTTTATGTAGGCATTGAGTGCTATCAATTTTCTCACTGCTTTCATTGTATACCATAAATTTGAGTATGTTTTATGGTCGTTTTCATTGAATTTTAGGAAATCTTTAATTTCTTTCTTTATTTCTTTCTTGACCCATTGGTGATTCTGGTGAGCATTGTTTAGTGTTCATGTGTCTGTGTGCTTTCTGAAATTAGTGTTGCTGTTGAATTCTAATTTTAAGCCATGATGATCTGATAAGATACATGGGGTTATTCCATTTTTTTTGTATCTGTTGAGGTTTGCTTTGTTACCTAGTATGTGGTCAAGTTTTGAGAAGGTTTCGTGAGGTGCTAAGAAGAAGGTATATTTTTATATATTTGGATAGAATGTTCTATAGATGTTTGTTAAGTTCATTTGAGTCATAACATCTGTTAGTTCTCTTATTTCTGTTTTAAGTTTCTGTCTGGTAGACCTGTCCATTGGTGAGAGTGGGATATTGAAGTCTCCCACTATTACTGTGTGGGATTTAATGTGTGATTCAAGTCTTAGTAGTGTTCTTTTACATATGTGGGTGCCCTTGTATTGGGGTCATAGACATTTAGTATTGAGATTTCTTCTTGATGGATTTTTCCTGTGACTATTATGAAATGTCCGTCTTTTTCTCTCTTTTTTATTTTAGTTTGAATTCTATTTTGTTAGATAGTAGGATAGCTATACCAGTTTATTTCTTAGCTCTATTTTATTGGAAAATTTCTTCCCAACCCTTTACTCTGAGGTGATGGCTGTATTTGAGGTGTGTTTCTTGTACGCAGCAGAAGGATGGATTCTGTTTTCAAATCAAATCTGTTATTCTGTGTCTTTTTATAGGTGAGTTGAATCCATTTATATTAAAGAATGTTAATGATCAGTGATTGCTAGTTCCTGTTATTTTAGTTTTCATTGTTGGTGATGCTATTGTGTGTGTTTTAGTCTTCTTTGGGATTTTCTGCTGTGAGATCATGTATTCTCTATGTTTTTGTAGATGTAACTAACTTCCTTACGTTAGAGTTTTCCTTCTAGTACTTTGTGTATGGCTGGGTTTGTGGCTAGGTATTGGTTAAATCTGGTTCTGTCATGGAATATCTTGTTTTGTTCTTCTATGGTGATTTTTCCTGGGTATAGTAGTGTGGGCTGGCATCTGTGGTTTTTTAATATTGTCTAAGTTTTCTGTCCTGCCTGGTTCCCACAATTGTTAAGTCCCAAAGAAATCACACAGAGGTCTACATTAACTATAAACTTATTGGCCCATTAGCTCAGGCTTCTTATTAACTCTTATAATGTATATTAGTCCATTATTCTTGTCTATGTTAGCCACATGGCTCAGTACCTTTTTCAGCGAGGCAGTCACATCTTGCTTCTTCTGTGGCTGGGCAAAAACTGCATCATCTTCCCAGAATTCTCCTATTCTCATTGACCTGCCTCTACTTCCTGTCTTGTTGTCCTGCCTATACTTCCTGCATGGCTACTGGCCAATCAGCATTTATTTAAAACATAACTGACAGAATACAGACAATTGTCCACACCATCTTATTGTCTGCATAATGCTAAATCTTCTGGCTTTCATGGTTTCCATTGAGAAGTCAGGTGTAATTCTGATAGGTCTGCCTTTATATGTCACTTGTCTTTTTTCTTTTGCAACTCTTAATATTCTTTTTCTTTCCTGTATGTTTAGTGTTTTGATTATTATATGACAATATAATATTTTGTTCCAGTCTATTTGGTGTTCTGTATGTTTCTTGTGTCTTCATATGCATATCTTTCTTTAGGTTGGGAAAGTTTTCTTCTGTAGTTTTGTGGAACATATTTCCTGTGTTTTTGAGTTGGACTTCTCCTTCTTCTATCCCTATTATTCTTTGGTTTGATCTTTTCATGGTGTCCTATATTTTCTGGATATTTTATGTTACGCTTTTGTTAGATTTAATGTTTATTTTGACCTATGAGTCTGTTTCCTCTATTGTATCTTCAGCACTTGAGATTCTCTCTTCTATCTCTTGTATTCTGTTGTTTATGCTTGCATTTGTGGTTCCTGTTTGTTTTTCCATATTTCCCATTTCCAGAATTCCCTCAGTTTGTGTGTTCCTTATTGTCTCTATTTCAGTTTTTAAGTCTTGAATCATCTCTTTTATCTGCTTGATTGCTTTTTCTTTGCTTTCTTAAGGGATTTTTTGAATTCTTCAGATTTTTTTGTTTGTCTTTTCCTTCATTTCTTTGAGGGAATTTTCTATTTCCTCTTTCCCAGCCTCAAACATTCTCTTACAGTTATTTTTTAGGTCATTTTCTTTTGCATCATCTATATTTTGTTGTGTAGGTCTTGCTGTTGTAGGGCCACTCGTTTTTGTTGGTCTTTTCTTGTTCTTTGTGGTGTTGAGTGGGTTCTTACCTTGTCTACCCATCTTTTCCTCTGATTGGTTTATTTGGGGCTGTGTCTCTGGTGATCAATATTCTAGGTGCCACTGGATCCAAGGTTCAGATGGTTGCTCATCATTGTGCAGCTGGGGCCACAGTTCCACTCACCCCAGAGGTCAGCAACATTCCCAGAGATCTCTCAGTGCTCCCGGGGGTAGCTCTGCAATCTTGGTGGTCATTCTTCCCTGCTTCCACAGAGGTTGCTTGCTTGGGCATGCTCTCACTGAAGTCACTGGCTCATACCTGGTCCCACAGAGTTGACTGTCTCAGGCCTATTCTTGTGGAGGTTGCTGGCTTAGACTTGTTCCTGCAGATGTCCCTGGCTCAGGCCTGCTTCCACAGAGGTCTCTGACTTGGACCTGTTCCCTTAGTAGTTGCTCCCTCATACCTGCTCCTGCCAAGGTTGCTGACTCAGGCCACCTCAGAGTCTTAATGAACATCTCTCACCTCTTATAAAAAGCTGTGAACTAAATTTCTGAGAAAAGGGTTATACTTACCAAGGCTGACTGACTATCAGAGGTTTAATGATTGGCATGCTGAGGGTTCAGATCCTTTCACAAGTTATGTTGGTATCTGCAGCCCTTTTAATTGCTTTTTGTCAACCTTTGTATGTGACCCACTGTAACTATTAGGTAAATTCTTTGGAATGTCTAAATAGACCCCTTAGCTCCCACTCCACAAAAGTTAAGAATGTCACCAGATAGCACCTGAGACCTAGAACAGAGATTCCCTTGCTTTGCTGTAGCCCATCGACTTTTTGTGCCTGCCAGTGTATTCAAAAAGTGTGCTGACTTAGCACTTTGAATGACCTTCAGCATTTCAATCTGAAATAACATTGAAGTTCTGAACAAATTGTTAAGACCAGCATAAGAACTTACTAGAAATGCTGTTCTGCATCCCCAGCCTGAGACCTCCTGAGTCAGAAAGTCTGAGGGCGGGTCATGACTGAGCCCATGTTGTGTTTGGATGTTCATTCAGAGGATGTCTGCTGATATCTGCAGGTTCTTGTGTTCTGGAACAAATAATTGGACCAGTGGTTTATGATAAGAAAAAAATAAATAGAGAAAGTTTATTCAGGAGCGGAAAGACCCTGCTGAGACTAGACAGACTAGGATCTGGGGCAGACCTGAGACTATAAATGACACAGGCCACAAGAGTGCTGAACCTCTGTGTGTCACTTACATAGCACCCATGTGACCATGGGGTTTCCTCAAACATCCCCGGCAACTTCAGCTCCAGTCTTTCTGCCATCTGGCTTATTTCATATGTTAATCTCTCTCTCTCTCTCTCTCTCTCTCTCTCTCTGTGTGTGTGTGTGTGTGTGTGTGTGTGTGTGTGTGTGGCTGTCTGTCTGTCTGTCTGCCTGTCTGTCTCTATCTCTCTGGAACTTACCTTTCCAACACAATCCCCTTGATTGACTCTGATAAACTCTAACTTGAGAATTAATTAGCAGTAAATAGTGGCCTCTTGCTGTAAGGCAAGCCCACCAGAGATCACCACACAGATGCTCTTAAAGCTGAAAACAAAGCCCCCATAGCCAGAGACACTCTTTGTAAGTGGAGGGAAGAGGGAAACCAAGCAGAAAAAACTACCTCTTCTCCCTCAAACTCGGACAGTGGAACTATTTCCCCCTCCCCAGATATGGCCTTGCTGTGCTGGGCATACAGAGGTTGTCATAGTTAGGGTTTTTATTTCTGAGAAGATATATCATGACTATGGTAACTCTAATAAAGGAAACCATTTAATTAAGGATTGTTTACAGTTCAGAGATTTAGTTCATTATCACCTTGTTGGAGAGCACGGAGGGGTACAGGTAGATACGTGCTGGAGAAGTAGCTGAGAGTTCTGCATCTGGATCTGTAGGCAGCAGGAAGAGAGGGTGAGCCACTGGTCCTGGCTTGAGCTTCTGAAATCTCAAAACCCATCCCCAGTGATGTAATTCCTCCAAGGCCATGTCTACTCCAACAAGGCCACACCTCTTAATTGTGCCACTCCCTATCAGCCTATGGGGACCAATTTATTCAAACCATCACAGAATGGGAAAGTCCACTTCTGGCTGGACTGAGAGAACAGGCTAAGGTTGAGGTTTAATTTCTGGCTGAACTAAGAGAATAGGCTGAGTTAAGGATTTCTCTGGCCATGGCCAAACCAAGAAGATTTGGGTCCCCCAACAGGAGAGCACAGTGTTTAAGCAAGGGAGGTGGGTCTTGCACCAGAGAAAATCACTGGTCAATATAGTGCAACTAGTCAGGGTGGCTGGGGTGTCCAGCCCCTGTGTTTAAGCAGCCTGAACTTTTGGGGTGGGTGCGGGAAGTCCAGAGATTCTTTACTAGATTGCCTGACTTCAAAGGAGGGCCAATCGATTTCACAGAAGGTCTGGAGTTTTCTGGGTGAGAAATGGATATCATATGCATTCTTGTCTATAAAACCCTCCCTGGGTCATGCTATGCCCACCAGCACCTCTGTCACCCGACCAGAGTGGTGTGGGAGAATTGTCTGTATTCTGTCAATCATGTATTTTAATAAAACGCTGATTGGCCAGGCAGGAAGTATAGGCGGGTCAACCAGACAGGAAGTAGAGGCGGGGCAATGAGAATAGGAGAAGGCTAGGGAGGAGGAAGCTTCCTCCACCACTCCTGCGCAGACCACCAAAGAGGCAGGATGTAATCTGCCCAGCTGAGAAAGGTACTGAGCCATGTGGCTAATGTAGATAAGGATAATGGGGTAACATAAGTTATAAGAGCTAATACGTAGCCTGACTTAATTGGTCAATCAGTTTATAACCTAATGTAGACTTTGTGTGATTTTCTTTGGGATTTGCTGGTTGTGGGGTACCGGGCAGGACAAAAACCCCAACAAGCCAACCCTCATGCTCCACCAGAGGGTCCACAGGCAGTCGTGGGCTGCCTTGTGGGCAGAGGTGGTTCTAGCAGAAACAGTCTTGCGACTGTTCACTCCTCCCATTTTAGATCTGTTTCTCCAACCACCAGAACTGACAGAAGCCCAGAGAGACACACAGATAGAAAACAGTAATGACAACCAGAAGTGCTCACCACACTTCTAACATGGCATCAGTTGTGCTAAGGTCTGGGAACCTGTTATATGCTGTCTTCTTCTTTGTAAAACGTAAGCCATTATACAACCTTGTAAAGTTGAGATAAGGTTTGTGATGATTAACATTGTCAAATTAACAGGATCTAAAATCACCAAGGAAAGAAGCCTCTGGGTATGCCTGAAGAATTGTCGAATTAAATTGGCTGAGTCTAAAGACCTGCCCCGAATGTGAGAGGCACATTCTGCTGGCTGAAGTCCTGAATTGAATTAGAAGGAGAAAGTGAGCTGAGCACCGCATTCATCTTGCTCCAGCTTCCCGACTGCAGTTGCAGCGTAAACAGTGCCCTCATGTCCCTGCAGCCATGCCTTCCCCATCATGATGCACTCCTAAATTAGGAGCCGCAAGAAACACTTTGTTCCCTTAAATGGACTTCTTGTCAGGTGTGTTGACACATCAGTGAGCCAGGCAACCATAAGGGCTGAGCAAAGGGATGTGAGGGACTCGTAGGAAATGCTCTGAAGAGGAACGAAGGGGAGCGAGAGTTTCTTCCTTTCCATTTCCTTGAGAGGGTGTTCTACTGTGACCCCCTTTTCTGGGCATAACATATTTACAACATTACCATCTTGGAGTCTAGACGACCTTGGCTCAGTAGCCATGGCAACTAATGAGCAGAACAGCACAGTGATAGCCAGGTCTATGATGATGGTTATAGAGCAGTTGACACTCCACAGTAGAGGGAAGGGGGGAACCACAGGACCTCACCTAAGAGTTTAGTCATTGCTCGCTCTTTTCTTCCCTCAGCTTCAGGACGACTTGAGAGATACTAGCCTATATAAAATGTGTAAGATTAATTGTAAATGGAACTCCATGACGCAGCTTCCACAAGGTCCTCTGTGACGGGGTAGTGATTTGTGGTGATACGGTGTTTGAAGGGCCTATAAGTAACCCTTCACTCAGGTTATGTGTTAGTAAGCCTGGTAAACTCACTGGTTTGCCATGCTAGACCCTGGTGGAATCATACTCACTGGTGCCTTATCTGTATGAATAGACCTCTGTTTTTGGTGTCTTGCCAGAAAGAGTTAGTGCAAAAGTGTAGAACATCATTTTCTTTTCTGTGCTTTTTGGTCTGTATGTCTCAATATGTGTGTGACCATACATGCAGAGGTCAGAGAAGGGCACCAGTGATCACCTCATTCCTTGTTGTAGGGTATTGCCTTGGTCTTTAAGCTCCTTTGTTTCGGCAATTCTGGCAGCCCCCAAGCCCTGATGATCTTTTTCCCTTGGTGCTGGAATCACAGGAACATAATCCACAAGGATCCTAGGCCTGCATCACACAGCAGGAATCATACATCCAAGAAGCCTCAGCAAAGGGGCTCGATGCTTTAACACCTTGCAAGCAGGTTCAGAGCAACCTTGCCTGGGACCCACTGACATTTAGGGAGCATTAACCACGTCTATCTGTCCATGGGCCACATCACCAACATGTCTTCAGGTTTATGGACACAAAATACTCTGAGAACCTATGTAAATGAGGACGCAGAGCATGGACCAGGTGGCCTTGGTACAGGGAGATTTTCAGCTGAACCCTGGAAGCAGGCAGTAGATGTATGGTTGTAATTACAGAGAATGGGACTCTTTATTTACACTTTAGTTTGCTCATATCTTTAATGAGTTTCCGCTAATGGCACATGCAAATCGAAAAGGCCTTAACTGCTTTCCACACCTTGCCATTCTTATGAGCCAATTACAAGATTCCTCTCATTGCGGATTGCTGCAAACCCCAGGCTCTATATGTGGAGCAGGTGTCTTGCCAATAATAATGATCTTCTAATTTCCCACAGACAAGTAGGAGGGGGAAGTTTAGAAGACAATGGAAGGACAAGCCTGCGTCCTGCCAGAAGCACCAGCTGCTGGGTGCGAGCCTGCCATCCGGATGCTCTACCTTCTCCCGGCAAACGCTTCTTGTTCTCCTTTAGCCTCCCACCACTACTTTTCAGAAACTGTGTAAGCAAATGAAAATCGTGAGGCCCAGAGAGATGGCTCAGCAGCTGAAAGCACTTGCAATGCAAGGATAAGGACCACAGTTTGGGTCCCTTAACCCCTGCAATATGCCAGAAAAATTAAAGTGCCACAAACAGCCAAGGCTTTAAAAATGTGTCTGAAGTGCAATCTACAAACATCTGTGGCTTAAGTGATCCACACCCGTGTACTGGTTTGAGCAAGTTGGCCTCCATGGTCTCAAGCATTTGAGAACTTGGTCCCTAGCTGGTGATGCTGTTTGGGAAGGCTTAGGGGGTGTGCTCTTACTGGAAAGCGTATGCCACTGGGAGTGGACTTTGAGGTTTCAAATACCATGCGCCATTCCCACTGCCCTCTCTCTGCTCTGTTTGCAGTTGGAGATGTTGACCCTCAGTCGCTGCTAAAGCCATGCTCTTCCTGTTGCCCCACTGATGGTAATGAACTCTTATTCCTCTGGAACTGAACTGTAAGCCCCAAATAAATCTCTTCTTTTCTTCTTCTTTTTTAATGTTTGGTAGTTAATTTTGTTAAATCATTTGTGAACTGGGACTACCGCACTGGCATAAGACGAAACCACATCCCATTGTCTCATCGTCTTGGATAGGTTATGCCAAGTGCCAGAACATTCCTATTTACTTGTCATAGCAGTATTGAGTGAGGGCGGGACAAAACCTTCCACTTCAGGGAAGTCATGTTCATGTCTCAACACACCTGGTTTAAATGGAGCACCAAATTTCAGAAGACATTCTTCCCACTTCCACATTCCCTTTTCCTCATGGGGTCTGGCCTGACTTTTCCACCCATCAAATCTGAGAAGCTCTAAACCCAAACATTTCTATTCAACTGAGTAAAGTAGGGTAGACATGGAAGACATTCTGCCTCAGTTTACACCTTTGGGACTAAACAGCATTGGACAGGATAGGCGAATCACAGTCCAAAGCAAATGGAGATTTTCAAGGAAGCTTTGACAGAAACATTAATGACATCTGAACTCAAATGCATAAAAAGTGCTATTGGGAGGTAATGAGGTCTTAGCCAGTATTTGACAATGCCCCTAAGAAAGGACTGTGGAAGGACCCTTCAGATACAGTTCTGAAGGAAATATGGCCTCAATAGAAGCTTTGGCTGGCAAAGTCTGGGCCTGCTGAGCAGACAGCGTGAAGGCTGCACAGGCGGTGTCTGCAGACAGCATGTTATAGTTGTCCTAACAGCTCATAGAATATTGGCTCTTCTGCCTGGAGGGGAGGTATGTGATCTCAATGGTTGTTGATGGCATTTCAGGTGACTGAATTAGGTCTTTGGCTGCTGGTTGATGTTGCCTATAAGAATTTCCACGTGTTCCTCTTTTGGGGTCAGGATGTTGTCTCTGAGAATTTCAACGTGTTCTCTGGGGGCAGGGTCTGGGATTTGAAGTCCAGACCAGGCCTGAGTGCTGGGACAGATGTGAGGGGCAGGGGCCTATGCTCCCAACTTGACAGTTTGACCTGTCAAAACCACATGGGATTTCTTTCCAGGAGACAAGCTTTCTTGGCTGATACCAGGCTTCAGCATTTCCTGCTGCCAGCAGGAGAATCTCAGGGAAATTCCAATTTCTTGGGGTCCGTTGCTACAATAGGTAGATAGCCAAAGGGAGAGATACAAATGTCTCTTTCAATAGCTTCATTTCTACAGCCATGGTTATACAATCAACATGGCATCACAGTGGCTTATATTTTTAAATAACATCATTTTATGTATTTATTTTCTTTCTTTAAGGGAAGATTGGCTTGCAATCCTCTTACCCCTGGGTTTCATGTGATGGAATTAGAGGTGTGAGCCACCCTTCCTGGTCCTCTCTGCCCTCCAGTATATTGACAAAGGTAACAAAACTTGGAATCATGCAGGTAATATGTGGTAATTAGGGATTACATCCCGTATATCTCATTGAATGTCAAGTTACAATCCAAAATCCCTTCCATGTCTGCAGAGAACAACTCCCTATGGCAGGTCAAATAGGTTCGTGTAAGTTTTCTTTTATTACTTTGAAGTTGATGGAAATGGATTTTCTCATTGATAAAGAGATGAGAAGTAGTCAAGAAAAATGAAAAAAATGCCACATAAAACCTGTAATCCTGATGTATGACCAGGTTTTGATAAAACCAGACTCCTGTGTTACTATGGATGATTCGCATGCCCGTTTTCCTCTACCACAGAGGAATTTCAACAATGGGAGGCCCAGTATTGCAGTTTTTAAGTTATTAATCAAAAAAGTGCTCCTATGGTCATATTATTCTCCAAATAAGCTCCACTGACACTCTTTTATTCCGTCATAAGTCCCTCGTTACAGCATGTCTGACTGCCATCTCTACAAAACACAAAATGCTTTGTGTGCACACGAATTGGCCAGAAGATGATTTTAGTTGTCAAGCTTCAGGGGCTGACACCTTGTTCCCTGAGACAACAGCTCTTACTTCACCAGGCAAACCCTGGGGTCCTACTGGCTGCTCCCCCAGGGCTGACACTGCAGGTTTTTTATGTGGGCTTTGGTGGTTGCCCTACTTAGCCACCTGAGCCCCCACGCCAGCCCATCCCACGCCCTTTGTTTTGACATGGATTTGCATCTCTTGACTGCCAGGGACATCTTCATAGAAGGCAGTGATTTTGTACATTAACTTTAATAAACACAGTGAAATTTTCTCTGGCCCGGTCCTTGTTTATGAAGGTAGATAATTGCCTCCCTCCCAGGGCTGCAGCTAATGTTCATGCTTAGCACACTGGCTAGCCATAATAAAGGCTCAGTAAATGTTAGCTGACATTAATAATAAATTCATATTAGACGGTTGACATAATTAGCATATCAAACACTGGCCAGCGCATCATACCCTGCTTCTTTAGCTGAAATTACATTTTCTGTGGGCAAATTGTGCTCCTAAGATGTTTAATCATTTTATTCTCCGAAGTGGGTAAATACTGCTCCTATAATTTGATTTTCTCTAGAAGAGGAGCCCAGTAAGTTGTTTTGTCCGACATGGAGGCATTGATTTTATGTACCTGGATTGTCAATAAGTGAAGAAAATTGAAACAGACAAAATACCCTGCATGTCGAAGGTTTCGTGTTTACTCTTGGCTAAAGTATTGTTCTTCTAGGTGCCAGTAACCTAGGGTCCTTAAAGTCAACACAGTGACTTTAGATCATAGCTAATGTAGTGAAATATTTCAGAAAAAACCTAGCGAGGCATTTTTTCCTTCCCTCTTTTAGGCCTCCCTACTTTCCTGGATGACATCAGTACCTGTGGGTTTTTTTTTTCTTTTTTGAGACAAAGGCTCATATATCTGAGGCTGTCTTTGCTCACTGTGTAGCCGATATTGGCCTTGAACTGCTATTCATCCTGCCTTCATTACTTCTTTTGGTTTTTTAAGGCAAGGTTTCTCTGTAGCTTTGGGGCCTGTCCTAGGACTAGCTCTTTGTAGACCAGGCTGGCTTCAAACTCACAGAGATCCTCCTGCCTCTGCCCCGCCTCTTGAGTGCTGGGATTAAAGGTGGTGCACCACCACTGCCCAGCCTGCTTTCATTTCTTGAGTGTGGGGGTTGCAGATGCACACAGCTGGCTTGGTTCATGGTTTATACAGTGATGGAGATGGTACCTAGGGCTTCTTGCCTGCAGGGCTGAGCTTCATGCCCAGTCCCAGGAAGAAGAGAGGATTCTTGGGAAGGTATTTGAAGTGGTTCCTTCAAAGTTTTTCAGGCATAGTCAGCACAACTAATCACGAATCAGTTAACAGTGTCCTTCTGCCCCATCACTGCCTAGCTGCCTCCTCCTCCAGTGATTCCCTGACCAGCTGAGGTGGCCTTCCCTTTCCACTGGCTTTCCCTCCTGAGTAGAACAGGAATCAGTGTCCTGATCCTGGCCCTTCACTTCTCAAGTAGATTCTCAAGCAGTGATTCTCCACCTTCCTAGTGCCCTTTAGTTCAATTCTTCATGTTGTGGTGACCCCACTCATAAAATTATTTTCATTGCTGCTTCAAACTGTAATTTTGATACTGTCGTGAATCATAATGTAGATATTTGTGTTTTCCAGTGATCTTAGGTGACCTTGTGCTTGACCTCCACAGGGACTGAGACCCACAGGTTGAGAACTGCTGTTCTAAAGGCCCTCAGCAAATTCTCTATACAATGTCTGACTTTTCAACTCATTGTCATCTAAAGAAGACCATGTTCTTGCCTCCTTCCGCCTTGGAAACATGAGCCATGTTTTCAGAGAGAGGTTACAAACATGCCAAGCGAAGAGGTAGGGCTAAACACTTCAGTAGCGAATGACGAGATGTTGTTCCCATGAGGGCGGTTTGGAAATGTGTGTAAACTGGCCATCTAAATGGCCACATTAACCTGGATGAGTGCCAGCAGTCAGTAGCTGCAGAAGTGGCAGGATGCAGCAGATGGTTGGTAACTGCACATCAGTAGAGGGCTCAAGGAATTGATGGTGAGTAATGACCAGAATGCTAACTTAAGGAAGCTCTGACACCAGGAGCTGCCGCAAACAGCTCCGGAACAGTCAGATGGGGCTAACAACAAAAGGGCATGTCAGAGTTTGTGCTAACTGAAGGTTCCGCATGGAACCACGATTGCTGTGGCCATTGTTTCTGCTCCACCTGGGCCATCTGCTGCCCCAAAGCAGCATCATTTAACATCAAAAGGACAACGCTTCAGCCTTAAATTCTGGAAAAACTCCTCCCTGACAGGGGTGAGAAGGGGACTAGTCATTTTGTTCAACTGGTTTCCTTTCTCCTCCATCCTACTCTCTGAGCATGCGCATGGGTAAGAATGCACACAGAGGCCAGAGCAGGTCGAGTGTCTTCCTCTATTGCTCTGCACTTGATGCCTTTAGCCTTGAGGTAAAGTTGTTCATGGAACTAAAAACTCGTCTTGAGGCTAGGGGGATATTTCAGATATCGGATTTTCAGATCTGAGATGCTGAACCCATGCTTCCAGCTGCAACATGGAAGCATAAAGACAATGAAGATTTGTACTGGAGGAAAAAGAGGCTTTGCAATACTCTACTGTATTTGTGCATTCTGACATTTGACAATCTAATTAGTCTTTCTTCAAGGGAAATCTGACAACTTAATTAGCTTATATTTCCTTTACCTGAGTGCTCCTGCAGCTCAAATCCTCCATTTTCTTTTAAAACACTTCTCGCTTCTAATGTCTGCAGGGCCTTCCTAAGCTTTGTTCTTTAAGCTTTAGAGAGCCTTGACTACCATAAAACAAAATGTATAAATACATTTGAGAAGATATGGGTGCTTCTGTCTCTTGGAGCTCAGTACTGTCTTAACGCTCACTTATGTGTTAGTTCCTTCGCTGTTGTTGTGGTAAAATGCCACAGTGGCAACTGAAGGAAGAAAGGGTTTGTGTTGGCTTACGGTGCCGAAGACTACAGGGGAAGGCGTGGCAGCAGGTGGCCGGGCAGGAAGTCGGCTGCTCCATTTCCTACACACACAGGAACAGAAAGCAAGGACAGGAAGTGCAGCAAGGCTACCAAGCTAAAGCTTCACTAACCAGAGATGGAATTTTCAATGAGCTTGAGGGGGGTATCTCTCATTTAAATCACTGCATTTTTAAATCCCAGACAGTGCCACAATCTGGGGACCAAGTGTTCAGTGCTCGAATCTATACGGGACAT
The DNA here is from genome assembly GCF_982192425.1 of Myodes glareolus. NCBI lineage: Eukaryota > Metazoa > Chordata > Mammalia > Rodentia > Cricetidae > Myodes > Myodes glareolus. The sequence goes on along the minus strand of NC_142047.1, from coordinate 64,601,163 downwards.
TTCTAATTTAAACCACAACTCCAGGCACTGATTCAGTTCCGGGGAAACTTCCTTTTTTCATGTCTCTCACCTTATGTTCTCAGGATAAAAAAAAAAGTGTCTCTCTTGCAAATCCTCTTGTCACAATGCCACCTGTCATGTGGTGATGTGGCCCTTGCTGGAGGCAGCACAGATGGGCCCAACCCATCTCAGACTTCTAACCTTCAAAATTGTGCTAAATAAAGACTCAGGTATTCTGTTATAACAGATTTTCTATGGCCTTTTCATACACATTTATTTAAATTTACTATTTTCTGTACTCCCCCTTTCTGCTCTCTCCTTATCTACTTTTTTATTCACACATATTTTATCTGATCTTGCTTCCTACATCTTCTAGAGCCACAAGTCCTAGGTAAGTAAATCAGCAGCTCAGTTCATCTTTATTTCTCATCTCTGACCCCTCCCCTTGACACATCACTGTTTGGGGTGCTTACACCTGCTGGTCACATGTTTGAACACTTGACCCTTTGGAGGAACTGGCTCAGATGATTGATGTTGAGCTGGAGGTGGGAGTTCTGTGCCCAGCAAGCAAGTCTGATGTCTGCAGAACAACTTAGACTCTCAGGTAGTTGCAGTCTTGAGTTTGAGACCCTCAGAGTGTGCCAGTGGCCCAGAAGTGTATGCAATGTGGGGCTTCTTTGGGAGTAGTCTTGTGGATGGGCTCTTTCTTAGGAAAGGCTGTAATTCCTGCTTGAGGCCTTCCACAGATTAAAGGAGTCCACACCCCTATAAGGGAGATGCTCTGACTTCAGTGGTAACGATGGTTAAAATTCAGCATCTACACTCACGCTTTCACAAACAGCTGGGCACTGCAGCCTGCCCATGGTGGCTGCCTGGTTTAAACTCATCACAGACATCCTGGTAGCCTCCCCTGAGCTCAGTGTTCCATGCATGAGAGAGTATTACACCACAGATATATCTGGTAGTGGATAGGGTGCTGCTGGTCCCTCTTTCTTCTTCCCTACTTTGGACAGACAGTTCCATCTTGACTTCTGTAGTACGCCTCCCCCCCCCCCCCATTTGTATACTTCTAAGGAGCCCATAGGCCAACTTAAGTGGTTGCCCCCTGACGACAGTTCCCTGCCCATACTGACATACTGAGCTGTGTCTCTTCCTTCAGAAGGTGGGTAGAGAGTGCACACTCATTTGACTGCTCACCTGTCAGTGGCCGGACTTGGGCCAGAACTTGTGTCTGGTACTGGGCTCCAGATTTAACCTGTGGCTGGGAATTAGAATCCTTTAGTTTGGCTTGTGGTTTCTCAGTGGTGTGGGGATGGATTTTTGAAAAGTATTTTTAAATATTTTTTGCCATGTGTGTGCATGTGTGGTGTACACATGTGTGCGTATGTGTTTTGTATGAGTGTGGGTACACATGTGCGTGTGGGTACACATATGTATGGGGGCCCGAGGTCGACTTTGGGTGTGTTCCTTGATTGTTCTTCACTTTATCTATTGAGGCAGGTTCTCTCAATGGAACCCAGAACTGGAGAATCAGCAAGTCAAGCAAAGCAGCTTATTTCTGGGACTTCATGCTGCTGGAGTGCCTGGGTGCCAGCTGGCAGGCTGCCATGCTCACTTTTCCTTTCTGTAAGTGCGGGGACCTGAACCTGAGGCTTGTGCTGCGAGTGCTTTAGACACTGAACTGAAAGTTTATTTCCCTGAACTTTCCAGCTCAAGGAAAGGCTATGGGGGGAGGGAGGGACCCAGGAGGGGGTGCCACCCTGTGTGGGGTACAGATTGAGTGATGGCTGGGGCAATCGGTGCCTTGTCTGAGGGTCTGTGGTGACCGTACCATCCGAATGGAATCATGCCCCCATCAGGGACGCTCACGTGGGGCTTGACATCAATGGAGAGCACAGAGAGAACAAACATTCGGAAGACAAACAGATTGAAAATGTGCTGATGACCCTAAAATGTACTCAGCGATCCAGAAACTTCAGCAGTAAAGCCATTAATCACACTGGTGTCGGAGTGGAAGAGAAAGAACGTGTGGGAATCCCCTCGGAACGGATTTCATGCAAGGCCCATGTCAAATCCTGACTGCTTGGACATCGCTGGCTGATACAATTATTGTTTGCCCTGTTTGCTTCTGAGAGGCACACCAGAGTGGCATGCGTGCATGTGTACGTGCATGCATATGTGTGTGTGTGTGTGTGTGTGTGTGTGTGTGTGTCTGTGTCTGTGTGTCTGTGTGTGTGTGGTCTGAGTTGCTGAGATGACATTGATTCTTTTACTTCCAGGTTAGTAGCCTGGTCTTGGTGCGGGAGAATTATCTGTAGTCTGTCAATCGTGTATTTTAATAAAATGCTGATTGGCCAGGCAGGAAGTATAGGCAGGAAAACCAGACAGGAAATAGAGGTGATGCAATGAGAAAAGGAGTATTCCAGGAAGGAGGAAGCCATTCCTCCACTCCTGCGCAGACCACTGAAGAGGCAGCATGTAACTTGCAAAGCTGAGAAAGGTACGAAGCTGTATGGCTAACATAGATAAGGATAATGGGGTAATATATGTTATAAGAGTTAACAAGAAGCCTGACCTAATGAACCAATCAGTTTATAACCTTATGGAGTCTTGTGTGTGATTTTCCTTGGGGTATGCCGGTTGTGGGGTACCAGGTGGGACAGGAAACCCCAACAAGCCAGCCCCCTCATGTTACAAATGGCGCCCAGACGTGGATAATTGAATCCGCAGAAAGCCTGAGAAAGCTTGGGAAAGAATAGAGTAAAGCATGTTTTCTTGGTGGCAGCAATTTCTCGGGTCTGTTCTGCTTGCTAGAGGCAAGCAAATGCTCTCATCTAAGAGAGGCTTCCTGACTCAGCTTTAGCTGCAAAATTTTGTAGCTCCTTTAAGAGGTCCTGCTGCAAAACACTTAAATGATGTTGACAAAAAGCTGAATGCATGCTTTTCGGATGTCAGCCATAGCAGGAAAAAGGCTGTGCACTTTTAAAATGCTGGCTTCCTGGGCCGTCCTACCAGGACAAACTCTGACTTTCAGGCAGGCAGTCCGACTGGCTGTAGTCTGTGATCAGAAAGCTGCAGCTTGCTTTCTGGCAGGAACCTTGAAACACTGTAGAGCTGTGATGATAAAAATGGCTCTGGTGATACTTCTGCCGTGAGGATGGAAAGCTAATGAATGGGCTGGATCTAGCCTTCAAAGCCACAGCTCTCCATATTGCTTAGTAAATTAAAGGCTCATGTGGTCAGAAAGAGAGAGATATATGGTAAAGAGAGATTCAAAGATGAAGAAAACCTTTAAATGTTTTACAGTGTGTTAAAAATATATACAGGCTAAAAGTTAAAGTTCTTAAAGTAAAAAAGGAAGAAAGAAAGTAGTTGGGTGTGGTGGTACACACCTTTAATCCCAACACTTGGGAGGCAGAGGTACATTGACCTCTGTGACTTCAGGGTGTGGTGGTACACACCTTTAATCCCAATAACTGGGAGGCAGAGACAGACAAATCTCTGTGAGTTCAAGGTGTGGTAGCAAACACTTTTAATCCCAGCACTGGGGAGGTAGAGACAGGCAGATCTCTGTGAGTTCAAGGACAGCCTGGTCTACAGAGTTATTCCAGGACAAAGATATACAGAGAACCTGTCTCAAAAAGTAAAAGTAAAAATTAAAGAAATAGAGGTTAAAATAAAGATGGAAAATAAACAGAGAATCTTGATACTGTATGCTATTATGCTCTCTTTGAATTGTTTGAATGCTGAGGAAGGAGCAACAGCTGCTTAAGGACTGTTGTTTATAAATGCTGCTGAACTAACCCAAGATAGGTATTTTGAAAATACCTTGGCTTCAAAACTGAAGTCAAAAGGTTTGTTACTTTGGAGAAGAGATTTTGCTTTTGTTTCCACAGAAAATGAGAGGTTGTGGATTCATTCTGAGTTAAGAAAAATCCAGTATGATCAAGGAAGGCCACCTGAGAAATCTCCAACAGGAACAGATGGCCCAGATGTCTGAGTTCTACATCCAGAATGGATTCAAGACACTGCCTGAGATGATCAAGACGCACAGGATACTCCAGTCATGATTTGATTATAAGTCTAAATTTTCTTTAGGTCCCCATAAGATCATCAGTGCCCCCAACTAGCAGGAAGTAGCCTGAAATACTACGCCCACATTCCCAACAAATTGACTATGGGTATTTTCCTTTGTTTAAAAAAAAAAAAGAGGGAAATGGTGCGGGAGAATTATCTGTAATCTGTCAATCATGTATTTTAATAAAACGCTGACTGGTCAGGCAGGAAGTATAGGCGGGAAAACCAGACAGGAAATAGAGGTGATGCAATGAGAACAGGAGTATTCCAGGAAGGAGGAAGCCATTCCTCCACTCCTGCGCAGACCACCGAAGAGGCAGCATGTAACTTGCAAAGCTGAGAAAGGTACGAAGCTGTATGGCTAACATAGATCAGAATAATGGGTTAAGATAAGTCATAAGAACTAACAAGAAGCCTGACCTAATGGGCCAATCAGCTTTATAACTTATAGAGATCTCTGTGTGATTGATTTTCCTTTGGGGCTTGCCGAGTGTGGGGTACTGGGCGGGACAGATACCCCAACAAGCTGGCCCTCATGTTACATAGTCTTCCTTGCATGAGTGCCATTATTCCCCCATTCTGTCAGATGTTCAAAGGCGAGACAGTAAGAAAGTGTTAAAACAGGGTACAGGCCCAGGAGCTCACCGTCAGATTGCATGGCAGCCTTGGAGGGGCAGTAATGCCTCTTCGATATTCTCTCTTGGTCTTTGTCATGTGCACGTGTGCTCACATATCACATGTGTGTGGGAATGTGCATGTGGAGTCTTAAAGTTGATGCCAGATGTCTTCCTTGATTGCTCTCTGCTTATTGAGACAGAATTTCTCTCTGAACCCACAGCTCACCAATTCCACGGTCAGCTTACATGATACAAAGGATAACTCACACAGTCAATCGCTTTATTACTCTGATACATCATCATTAGCATTCTGTTGTCTAGGTAGCAAAGGGGCTGTAGTTCTTGTATCTGCCCTTCCCCAGGTGACATCATATTTACAATAGAAGGAGCAGAAGTACATTTGCATATTCTGACCACCCAGTCTGAATGAGCTATTTTAATGTTAAAAGAACCAAACAAACACGTCCTGAGTTGTGCCCTGCAATTATGCTTGTCGGTCACTGAGTAACCTCCAAATTCTCTGACCATCAGACGAAGTGAAAATGGACCCACATTTCTCAGGCTCCACAGCCTGCACCCCTAGACAGTTTACTTGTTCTCCAACTCCCACAGCTATAAATCCACAGAGGGCAGGACTCTGGTCTGACCTTGTGATACAGTAGTTTTTGTTGACTGAGGAAATGGTATTTTATCACTGGCCTTGCTCTTTATGTGTGTTTCTTGAATTACAGTGGAATTGTGTCCCAATAAACTCATCACAAATGGAAAGTACCAGATGCTCCTTCTGAAACACCCAACCTCTCAGCAGGTGAGGGGTTGGGTGCAAGAAGGATTCTTCTGAGATATTTTTCCATGAATAACCTTTTCTGTGGCCATTTCACACAAACGCACACAATGCATTCTGATTGCTCTCCACCCTCCAGGTCCCTCTCTTACCCGTGCCAACCCCTCCCTACAAGTTCTTTTCCTGCATTCATAGCTTTTATTATTGCTTGTTTTGTGACCCACAGAGTTTAACAGGTGCTATCTGTGTGACTGGGATTTAGAACTATTTCCTGGGCCCTGGTAGGCTCACCAGGAGTACCCACCGAAGATACACATGCCTCCCCTCCAGAATCTGTTATAGCATAGCCCCCAGTGCACCAGGGACAGGCAGAACCCATGTTCTCCGAAGATGAAGGCTGTACAAGGTTTCCTTGGCACAATCATTTATTTATTTATTTATTTATTTATTTATTTATTTATTTATTTATTTGTGTGTGTGTGTGCATGTGAATGTGTGTGGGGGACACACATGTGGGCACATGTTTGTGTGTGAAAGGGAGAGAGGGAAGAAAGGAGGGAGCTGCATGCGGAGGTGAAAGGACAATTTAGGAGAGTCTGTTCTTTTCTTCCATGTGGGTTCTGTGTCAGCTTTGGAGCTAGGCACCTTTACCCAATGAACATTTCACCATCTCTTACCTGGTTCAGTTTTGTAGGCTCTTACCTGGTTCAGTTTTGTAGGATTGTGTGTAGACTGAGTGAGGCGTTCTCCAAAACTCCCATGACTTTGGGACGATCTGAGAGCTCTGTTACTAGTATACATGGGGAAAGTCTTCCTACCCACCCACACAGTAACACACACACACAGAGACACACTCACACAATCACACACACACACACACACACACACACACACACACTCAAACAAAAGAAAAACCAAACACTTTTCCTCCACACAGAGGAGAGGCAAAATCAAAAGCTCCTTGGCCCCGAATCTCAAAGAGCATAACTGATTCCATAAACAATTTGGACTTCATTATTCTGCTGATTTCTGGGCTCTGTTTGTCCCTGTTGATTATTACAAAGGTTTTCCTCTGACTTTTTCATTACTGCTCTATTTGTGGAGCTCAGACTCAATATTTGAAGGCCACATTTCCCTCCATACCAAACTTTACTAATGGAGCAATAGAGATATGTTTGAGGGCAAGGAGGGAAATGAAGTGGGGGAAACTTCAAAGCTGATGAAGGAAGCACAAATGCTATGGGGTACGAGTTGAGTTATTTTGATAATCTTGTGGGAGGCACAAAGGAACTGCAGCCGCTGTTCTGATTTCATTTTGATGCCATGCTTAGTATTTTTCTGAGGTGCATTATTAAATGCTTTTGCTGTCTTAACTTTGATGGCTTTTCTTTTGAGGCTGTAGAGTAAAATATAAATTAATTTTGGAAACAGGCATGGAGGTGGACACCTGTGTCCTGGGACTCAGGATAACCACAAATTCAGTGCCATTCTGGGTGACAGAGTAAGAACTTTCTCAGAAAATTAAGAAATAATAAAGAACCAAAATGAATTTTAGAGACAGGATATTTTAAAGGCCTTAGTGTCAGGCATCTGACTATTTCTAGTTTAAATTATTTAGTACAAAACACTAAAGGCCCTTAGCACATGGTCTCCTGATGAGTGGTAGTTTTTCTTCCTTCTTTTGTGTGTCTGATATAGGTGTATGTTCTTGTGACTGTGTGCACATTTGAATGAATGCGGAAGTCAGAGGCCGACGTCAGTTGTTTTCCTCAGTTGCTGTCCACCTAACTTTTTGAGCTAGGGTCTCTCACTGAACCTGGCCAGCAAGCCTCAGGAACCCAGTTTTTGTATTCCCAGGGCTGAGATCACTGAACCTGGTTTTTTTATGGGCTCATGGCTTTCAAACTCAGGGCTTCATGCTTGCTGACTGAGCCATCTCCCAAGGCCCTTATGTTCATTCGTTTAAAAATTACTTTATTTTGAGATCATGTGTATCCATGTGTGTCTGTGTGGAGGTATGTGCATGAGTTCAGTTGTCTTAAGAGGTCAGAAGAAAAGCATCGTATCTCCTGGGGCTGGAGTTACGTGTGGTTGTGAACTAGCTCACACGGATGCTGGAAACCAAACTCAGGTCCTCTGGAAGAGCAGTGATTGTTCCTTACTCACGAGCCATCCTTTCTGCTCCAGGGGTTTAGTTTTGAGGGTCACAGGATCTCTGGAATGTAATTTGGTCATTGGGTTCTAGAGATAAGAATTGGCAAGGTTGAAGGGTTGGAAAGACAGATATGGGAGCCAGGAGGGTGGATGGGAGCCAGGAGGGTGGACGGGAGCCTGGTGCTCGCATGCGGCTGGACAATGATGGTGACTGACTGAGAAGCAGGCTAAGCCACATATAAGGATGGGGACAGACAAGTGTAGGGACTGCTCAGAGGAGGGCACACACGAGGCTACAAGGCTTGGTAGTGTCACCGACTGAGATGGAGCACAAAGGGGAAGAAGCAGTTTAGGGGATGGGTGAAGATGTGTGAGGAGAACCCAGGGAGAATCATCATCTATAACGCTGAGCTTGTCGAGCCTGACAAGGTGTCTTCTTCACCGTCACCCGCAACACACCGCAGCTGTAATGACTGACCCTTCTCAAAGGACTTGCTTCTGCTTTTCTTAGTTTTATCTATTTGCTTGGCTGGCACGAATTAGATTCCAGACTGTTAGAGCCATTGCCACCCACAGAAACACAGAATATCAGTCATCTTAGCCTGTCATTTCCCAGAATGTTTCTGAGGACCCTGGTGGAGGAGGTGACAAGGCCAGAGTTCTGGCACTTACTTATCTTTAAGGAAGGGTCATTCACAAAGTCAATCAAGTCTCTGTGTTACGACCTCTCTGAGTCATTACATTGTTCTTGTGTACATGGATCTTTAAGGATGGGGATTTTGAGAGTAAAATTTCCCCAATATATCTGTTTATGGAGTTTTTTTGAGGGGACACTCCCAAACCTATGGAGGTCTGGAGACACCCTCTGGTGTTGGCTCAGAAATGTCATCTACTTCTTTTGCAGGAGGGCCTCTTATTGATGTCTAAGTCACTGATTAGGCTAGACTGCCTGTCCAGTGAGCCCCAGGGATCTTCCCATGTCTGCTTCCCCAGTGCTGGGGTTCCAAGTGTGAACCACCATGCCTCACATGGGTTCCGTGGCTCACGCCTGAGTAGCAAATACTTCAGTGACTAAACTGTGTCCTCAGTACAATAATGCATTTTAATTGAACTACTTTAAGGAAAGCTGATTAAAACACAACCTTTTGTGATGACTATGTATAACTTTCTATTGTTTGCTGAAATTGTTCCAGGAGAACATATTTTAAGTGTTCTGTGTACACAAACATATGCACACTCGGAAACTGTGGGAGAGATATGCTAATTTTATTGCAGCAATCAATCAAGGTACACCTATATCAAACTGTTACATTTCATGCCTTGAATAGATGCTTTGCCTACTGCTCGGGGTGGGATTCTTGGCCCTTTGCATGCTGTTAAGTGCTCCACCACTGAACTGTAGCCTCGTGCTGCTGGACTATACGCTGTTTTAATTTTTAATTGTTTCTCAGTTAATCCATCTCTAAGCTGGATGAAGGGTGCCACTCACTTTTTAAAACTATTGCCATGACTGTTCTAAAGAATTCAGGAAGAAATAGACAGGAGACAATGCCCGTTTCTCAGCTTGAGTAAGAAGCAATGTTCGATCTCGTTAGTTCAGCCTTTCTGAGAAATGGGATGCGTAGACACACCCTGGCACTGTATACTCTGGGATCCTTTGATACTCCCTTCCTGTCTCACCTTGGTACTGGCGTTGTCAGGGTCAGAGTCTGGGCCCTGCAACTCTAGCAAGCCAGGCTCCTCAACATGCCAGTTAAACAGACACTAACAGAGAAAAGTGGAGACAGGGAGACTTATTCAGTGTGACCACATTGGAAAGAGGGACAAAGAGTCCCAGTGACCCCTTGTTCTAGTTTTGTTTCTGTCGCAGTGATAAAATACCCTTACCAAAGCCACTTTAGGAAAGGAAAGTATTTATTCGGCTTATACTTCTAGGTCACAACCCACCATGTTGGAGAAGTTAAGGCAGAAACTCATGTAGCTGTCACGTCACATCCACAGTCACAAGCAGAGAGGCGTGCAGGTCCCACTGCCTGTTCGTCATCTTGCTCTCAGCATTTTTTAAACACATCTGCCATTTGAAGCCTGAAGTCGGGGGATGTGGTGCCACATTTAGGGTAGGTCTTTCAAGCCCAGCCCTCCACAGACAGGCCCGCAGGGCAACCTGACTCGGACACTTTCTCAGCTGAAGCTCTCCTTCCGCGCAGCTCCAGGCTGTGGCAAGCGGACCTTTACTCCTAACCCTCCTGCCCCTCTCCCTGTCCCAAGTCCGTCTTCAGGGTGTTTGGGTTTAAAGGGCAGGAAGGACAGCGGTATGCATAACTAAGCAGTCTTTGTCAAGGACAGCAAGGGTTCCAAGATGGAGCAAGCACAGCCCTGCACACACTTCCTGTGCTGTTGATCTCCATCCTTCTCCTGGTACCTCCTCGGGGAGGATTTCTCTCAGCTGGAAATAAATAACTTAGCTATTCTGGATATAATCGGAGCTCTTGATCCAGAGTGTGACCTTCCACCTTGCTCTATTTGTTTTAAAGATTAATCAGAGTCTTGACTGGGCTCGTGTCAATAAACAACAGGCTTTTCCAATATACACCACCTGCACATCCAATATATCCAAGAAAATAAAAATATATCCATGGGGATTAGCGGCCATGAATCGCCAAGAGCCAAGCAAAGCACTGTAGATTTTAGTAGTCCTGACTATCTGTCTATTCTGAATGAAATAGAGGTCAACTCAGCCCACCCTGCTCAGGGACAGAAAATATGATAGAGGCGCGCGCACACACACACGCACACACAAGCATATACATTATCTATATGTGTATATGTGTACATATATACATTCTCTTGGAGAATAGCTGAATTTTGATGACTGTGTTATGCATCAAACAGACTTTGAGACTAACTTTATATCCACCTGGGACAAAGGAGGAAAAGAAGGGCAGGAAAAAGGGCAGGCAGGGCAAGGAGAGGCAAGAGTGAGTAGGAAGGACAAAGAGACAGAAGTAGGGTGGACAAGTGGGACAAAGGAAGGAAAGGGGGAAGGGAAGAAAAGAAAAGAAAAATGTTATTTACAGAGTGGCTGTGGAGATGACTAAGAGGATAAAGCACTTGTCACACAAGCATGGGGACCTGAGTTTGGATCCCCAATGGCCCTGTAAGAATCTGAGGCACACAACCGTGATCTCAGCACCGTGGAGGTGGACAGGTGGGTTCCAGGAGTTTGGTAACCAGCCAGCTTAGCTCTATGTTCAGTGAGAGACTTAGACTTGTGTGTGATTGAGGAAAACCTCCCAAGGTCAATCTCTGGCCTACACAGAGCCCTTCATAGGTAAACATGCCTACATGGGTGTTCATACCTTCACACACTTGTAAGCCCCCCACGCATGCTTGTGTACACACAGAAATAAGGTTAAGACAGGGAAGGTAAAAGACCAGAGCATCAGAGAGCACATGCCCTTCCCGATGGGCCAACAGGGTTGGCAGGCAAAGTCTAGGGGTGGGGAACCTGTTAGACTCCTCAGTACCTCGTTCCTTTCAGAGGCATCCTGGGAACTTTTGATACAGGTGGCTTTACAAACCAAGAAGAAAAAGAAAGACCCCTCAATAATTGTTGTTGGAACATTTGCTGCTTCAAATGGAAACAGTAAAATCAGATTCCAGAGTCCCACTGACTACAAAAATAACTCCTGCATTAAGACTGAAACGGAAAATGCAGAGGCAGAGGATGTAACACAGTGGGTAGAGGCTTTGCAGAGGCAGGGGATGTAGCCCAGTGGGTAGAGGCTTTGCAGAGGCAGGGGATGTAACACAGTGGGTAGAGGCTTTGCAGAGGCAGAGGATGTAGCACAGTGGGTAGAGGCTTGCCTAGCCTGTGTGAAGTCCTGGGTTCCACCCCAGCGCTGCATAGGACAAGTGTGGTGGCCCACACCTGAAATCCCACACAGCACAGGAAGATCAGAAGTTCAAGGTCATCTTCTGCTACACAGTAAGCTAAAAACCAGCCTGGCCTACAAGAGATCCTGCCTGCCCCATCTCTGTATTGTCTCAATACATAAATACATATGTATATAATGAAAAAGCACATTTTTATGTTTTCTCATGGGTCCTTCTTTGGCTCTCCCAGGTAGCTTCACTGTTGACATGCCTCTCTTGAGAGCAGATCCTCTGTGCTCCAAGACTCTGACATTGTTTGTCTCTGGTGACTACAAGTTCCCCTGGGCCAGCCACTGTGTTGTGTTCATTTTTATCTCTGGTGGAGCATAGGGCAAGGCATAACAATGAAAGCATTATGGATATGAGCTGGGTGATGGTGGTGCACACCTTTAACACCAGCACTCCAAAGCAGAGTCAGGCGGATCTCTGTGAGTTCAAGGCCAGCCTGTTCTACAAGAGCTAGTTCCAGGACAGACTCCAACACTACAGAAAAACCCTGTCTTGAAAAAACAAACAAACAAAAAAGCATTATATTATGGATAGCTATGTCCTGCAGTCGTTGGGGCCCCTGGACAAAGTTATACCAAACTTTGTAAAACTCCGCCACCCCACCCCATGTGTAGTATAGACATGTGCACAGGGAGGCTAGAGGTCAACATCAGAATGTCTTGCTCAATTATTTCTCTGCCTCATTCTTTGAGACAGGGTCTCTCGTTGACCTTGGATCTTGCAATTTTGTCTACACTGGCTGACCCACCTGTTCCTGGCCTGCAGTACTAGTTTGCAGGTGCTTGCCACCACACCCAGCTTTTATGCAGCAGACTCTAGGCCTAGAACTTAAGTTGTCAGGTTTGTACAGGAAGCATTTTTCCTATGAAGCCATTTTTCCCAGTCCAAATTGTGTAAAACTTGAATTAAAAACATCAAAGACATTCGAATGAAGCCATCTTGATTACCGTTTGCTCTTCCTTGCTGCTAGGCTTCTGAAATCTTTCAGTACATTTGAATCACTCAGGAGATTCATGAGGAATGGTTAATGGGCTCTGCCTAGACTTTCTGGCCTGAGGTGGAGACCTGTGGTTCCCTGTGATCCCTGGCTATGGCTACAGGAGTCCAACGGAACATGACTGCTGAGGGCCCTTGGGCTTCTTTCTTTTAGAGATCAGGACAGGAGCCACACTGTGGTCTCCCTTCCCCTTCTTATCCCCAGTGATGGCTTCTGTTACAGTTCTTGCTCAAGGCTGAAAAATTTGAATCAGAAATATACCTGTTTTATGCTGCAGCTTCCCCGCCCACCCATCCCCATGGATACTGTCTCTGGCCATCCCACTTAGCGCATTGCTACTGCTGCTCTTCTCCTGAGCTGTGCCCACTGTGTGGTGGGAGGCAGCGCCAACTGTCCCAGCTCTGTAAATCTGTGAGCTTAGGTTGGCAAGATAGCCCAGTGGGTAAGATGTTTACTCAGAACCCATTTTTTCGGAAGTCAGATGTTCTTGTGTGCACTTGTAATTCCCATGCTGGGGAAGAGAAGTTGGAGAGATCCTTGGGGTTCCATGTTTAAGCAGCCTAGCCTACTTGGCAAGTTCCATGCCAACGAGACATTGTATCTTGAAAAATGAGAGGTGGCTGGTGCCCGAGGAGCAAGGTTGTCCTCTACCCCCCACACATGTGCACACACATGTTGTGAGGTCCCAGTTAGGGGCTTTTGGAGGAACTTAGAAGACGTACCTGCAAGAACCCTGTGACTGGAGTTCTTTTTTCTATTATTTTTAAAGAAATTTTCTAGACTTACTTAATTTTTATTTAATGCATATGAGTGTGTTATCTGTATGTATGCCCATGTACCACTTTCACGCCTGGTGCCCTTAGATGTCAGAAGAAGGTCCTGGCTCCCCTGAAACTGGAGGTACAAATGGCTGTAAGCCACCATGTGGATGCTGGGCATTGAACTCTGGTCCTCTGGAAGAGCAGCCAGTGCTCTTAACCATTGAGCCATCTCTCCAGCTCTATTTCTAGAATTTCTTCATGGTGACATACTGACTATCTTCTGTGCCTTTCTGGGAAGGGAATCAGAGAGAGGAAAAGTTTCTCAGAGGTTCCCATGACTTTAGCTCCACCACTGGCCCCTCCAGGGAAAACAGGTGGTGATGATAAGGACTTAGGAACTTAGCATAAAGTGACAGCCCGTCAGACATAGAAAGCCAGTTTTTCCAAACTCAAAACAACTTTCAAGAGTCATAAACTCTGAGGCTGAGAGTTAGAGGGAGATAGGTAGACAAGGAAAGTGAGAATGGGCTCTCTGAGATGGCCGCTTCTTTGTACCTGGAAGACACTGTGATGAGAAACCGGCAAAGCATAGAACTGGGCATCTCAATAGGACCAACCAGGGTGAGGGGAGGACTCTGGGCCAACCTGGGAAAGGGGAAAACTCTGGGCCAACCAGGGAAAGGGGAGGACCCTCACCAACCAGAGAAAGGGGAGAACCCTGGACCACCTGGGACAGGGGAGGACTCTGGGCAAAACAGGGAAAGGGGAGGACCCTGGACCACCTGGGAAAGAGGAGGACTCTGGGTCAACCATGGAAAGGGGGAGGATCTGGAATGCTAAAAATCACCCAAGACAGCAACGTCCATTCAGTGAAGCCAGCCTTAGGTGGTCACTTTCCCCATCTCTGCAGCTTGGTCTTCTGTCTTTCCTGGATGCTCAGTTCTTTGTCCATCCAAGGGAATGAGCTCAGAAATCTCCAAGATGACCACCAGCACTCCTGCAACAGCTGGTGCCAGACAGGCTAGACACAGAGGATCTCAGTTACTAGGGAGCAGCAGGGACCGTGGCAAGCTAGAAAGTATCTAAGAACATTGACATTTTAAAAGGTTTAACTTTACTGTTAAAATTGTGTGTGTGTGTGTGTGTGTGTGTGTGTGTGTGTACTCAAGTGAGGGTACCTGTGGAGTCTGGAAGAGAGCATCAGATTCTCTGGAACGGGAGTTACAGGGCTTGCCGTCCATCAGACATGGACTCTGGGGCCTGAACTTGGTTCTCTACAAGAGCAGAACATTGTCTTGACCACTGAGCCATCACTTCAGCCCCATGTTTGTTGACAGAGGTTTCTGTCCCACCCAGTCCAGCAGCCATTTAGTCCCAAAGAAACACACGAAGGTCTATATTCATCATAAACTGATTGGCCTATCAGCTCAGGCTTCTTATTAACTAATTCTTACATCTTATATTAGTCCATAATTCTTGTCTATGTAAGCCACATGGCTTGGTACCTTTCATCAATAAGGCATTCTCATCTTGCTTCCTCTGTGTCTGGGTGACGACTACAGACTGTGTCTATCCTTTTCCCAGAATTCTCCTGTTCTCATCGAGGCACCTCTACTTCCTGCCTGGTCACCCCAGCTCTATTTCCTGCCTGGCTACTGAACAATCAGCATTTTGTTAAAATACAAGTGAGTTACTTGTATTATCTTAATAAAAAGGAAAAAGAAATGGTTCTGTCTTTTTCCCACTGATGATTAGGGTGTGGAAGCCCCAAGGTGCTGTTTTCAGCATTGCATGGCGTGGGCTCTGTTGGGAGCTTTCTAATATGATCTAAATATGAACTTCACCATAGCTTATGACTGGAATGCTTGGTCCCCTGGCAGCCATGATGTGTTGGGAGGTCGTGGAAACAGAAAGCACATCCTCATGGCTTTAATGTATGGAAGGCAGGGTAGTCATTACCATAAATTTCCAGAAGATGGCAGTAAAGCATCTTGACAAAGCCAAGAAACCGAAATAAAGTGCATGGAAGGCCCACCCAGATCCTGAAAGAGTTCACTGTTGGTGGACCAACTGTCTGGGTCTCACAGGTCACTGTTTGATGTCTGATTGGCAGCTTGTAGGTCAGCCTTCTTTACCCTGTGGGGTTCATTTTAGCTCCTACACAAGTTTCTTCCTGCTCTCTAGCTGCTTGACTTAAAAAAATTATTTGTGTGTATGTGTGTGTGTGTACATGTGTGTGTGTGTGTGTGTGTGTGTGTGTGTGTGTGTGTTGAGGTACGTGTGAGGTCAGAGGACAACTTTATGGAGCTGGTTCTTGCTTTCCACCTTCATGGTTGTCAGGCTACTGACAATACCATGGGAAGTGGGGTTCGCATACAGAACAGGCTTGAGTTGATTGCAGTGATTCTCTACCAGGAAGGGACCAGGGTAAAGAGGGCTGTGTTTAACTACTTGGACACATGTTAAAGTTGTGACTGGAAATGAGCAGCCTTAAACCCCAGTTGTTCCTGTTGAGGGCTTGTGAAATGGAGGAAGGGTGACAGAATGAGTCTGATGGGTCTCTGGATCTTGGGGTGCCTAGTTCTAGGGCAGCATCAGAAGTTGCTTCAACTTCCATCCCAAGAAGGAGCTGTCTTTAGGAAGAAATCTTAAACTACAGGGAAGAAGGTGAGATCCCAGGACATTGATGGCAGACTCAGAAAAAGAAATTTTGAGCCACTCTGAATGAGAATAGAGGGTTTGTTTTCTGTTCTTTGGGGGTAGGGGAGTAAGGGGGATCATAACAGCATGGCAGAAGAGAAGGCTCTCTAAAGGGACACAAATGTCCCTCGTTCTGACCATCAGACTATGGAAACAATGGGTTCCAAAGAGAGTGGAACTTCCCCAGGAATCTCATGTTTGGAGAAGAAGTCAGAGGGAACTTGTCCATAGCAAAAAGAGATTTACTGCTTTTCAGACCACCTTACAGGCTGAGACGGAAACCCTGGCAGACAGTTGATGGGTGCATGGTGAGTGGGATATCTCACTTCAGTACTGCAGCTGTCTGAATGTAACTGGCCCCCATACGGAGGGGCACTATTAGGAGGTGTAGTCTTGTTGGAGGAAGTGTGTTGCTGTAGGGTTGGGCTTGGAGATCTGCCCAAGTTTCCCTCAGTGTGACTTTCAGACCATTTCCTGTTGCCTGCAAGATGTAGGACTCTCAGCTACTTAGCCAGCTCCCTGCCATGATGGACCAAGTCTCTGAAACTGTAAGCCACTCCAATTAAATGTTTCCCTTATTAAAGTTGCTGTGTTCATGGTGTCTCTTCACAGCAATAGATACCCTCACTAAGAAGAGCACTTTCTAAGATGTACTGGAGAGGGTCACTAAATCTCTTTGTCCCTCGTCCCTCTCTCCAAAGTGGCCACATTGAGTATATTTCCTTTTTCTGTTTTTGACTACTAATTGGTTTGTTTTAATTGATTAATTGGTTGTTTTAACCTTCAGTTCTAAGGGTGGGTGGCTGAACTTCACCTTCTTGGGGCACAGACTGTGACCCCAAGTTTGGTAACAGAGGAGCAATGTGAAGGGCAGAGTAGCAGGTAACATGAGGGGACTGGGTTTGGTTGACAAAGTGCTTGTCGTGCCAGTGTGAGCCCCGAGTTCAAATGCAGTACCCAGGTAACAATGCTCAGTGCACACCTGTAATCCTAGTGGCGGGGAGGTAGCAACGGTAAGATTTTGGGGCTTGTTGGATAATCGGTGTAGTCAATTAGCAAGCTCTATTGGAGGACTAGGAGCTAGAGAGATCCCTGACAGACAGAGAGACAGACAGGAAGAAAGATCACAGATAAGTAACAACGATGGTGAACTCTTGGCATCTTCCTCTGCCCCCGACCTGAGACTAATATCTGGCTGGCCTTTTCCTCTGCCAGCAAGCTTCCCACCCCCACTTTTCTGCTGAACCACATAGGTTGGTCCTGTGTGTTCTAGGTTGGTTCTGAACATGTTTACCCAAACCTGTGGGTCTATCATTCCCTCCTCTTTCTTTGCCTAAATTGGCTAGCCCAAATTAGGGGAGGGGCACCTGCCTTTACCACTAAAACCACTTGAAACCCCTAGCCCCCCTCAAGGGACAAACAGATTTCAGTGTTTCAGTTTTGAACCCCCTCTCTGTTCTGCATAGAGACCTTGTGTGTGCCTTGTTCTCTCTCCTATTTGAGTAAAGCTTGCTAGCTGTTACTGCCTCTTAATCCTTTAGTTGGTGGAGAGAATGAACCTGTGCAAGACCCCCCCCCACCTGCTGACTCTAGTTTCAGTGAAAACCCTTCTCAACAAATACGGGGAGTGGGGGGGAGATTGTGGAAGACACCCAACCTCTTACCCGCACACTCACAACACTCCCCACCAGGTTCCTAGAGTATGCAGGCCCTGTTAGGGAGGACATTGCCCCAGGAATGACTGCATGTAAGATAGTCCCCAGGGACTTGTATATCAGGATCTTGGTTGCCAAGGACCTCAGTGCTGTGACATCTCATTCTGATGACATTGCTGTGAGGCGATAGCAGGTGCGGGGGTCGCTGGAGGAATTTGCCTGTGTCCTCAGGGACTATATCTAGCCTGGGTCCTTTCCTGTATTTTCTTCCCAATTCCTGCCTGCCACGTGTCCTCACTTTTCCACCTCATTCCAGCACCAGTGGAGCCAAGGTCTATGGACTGAACTCCTTGAAACTGTAAACCAAAGGAAACCCTTCCACTCACAAGTTGTTTCTGTCAAACTTGGTCATATCAGTGAAAAGTCTGAGTAACAAAGACCTTTTAAGAGGACATGTGGGTGCCTGGCACACGAGCAATATTTGTTAGGGTGACAAATTGTTGGATCTAGCTCCACTGACAGTCTTTTCTGTATTTGGTGAACTTTATCCTATGTGCTGCCATTAAAGTTTTTGTAGAGCATACTGTGCCAAGGGTGTGTGTGTGTGTGTGTGTGTGTGTGTGTGTGTGTGATACCTAGATAGACTGACATGGCACAGAACAGAGATGGTGTAATTGGAAGAGAACCCAGATGCTGCAGGGCCAGGTCCGTAGAACCTTTCAGGTCTCTGCAACCTCTTGGTGAAGGCTCTTAACTTCCAAGAGTAACCAGTTTCCCTTTTGTTTACCTAGTTGTCAAGATGTGCGAATAGTTATCTGACTCACAGAGACAGGCCTGTGTGGAGGAGAAGGTTATTTAGAAGACATCATGGTTCTTAGGAATATTTACGTGCGTGTATATGTATATATTCCTAATATACATACATATTTATATATAAGCACACACATATATGTATACATATATTTACTAAAAGATGTTTGCATCCCCAACTTATGCTAAGTGAAGAGCTCATTTTTCTCATTGTCCCCTATGTATTTAACTAAAACATTTATCAATTTGCTAGAAAGATGTCTAAATAAGTGGGTGGTGGACTGGGGAAGAGCTCAGTTGCTGAAGTGTTTGCCATACAAGCACAAAAACTTGAGTTTGATCTCCAGAACCTATGTTTAAAAAAATAAAACAAACAAACCAAAGATACTGTAGTGACCTTCCCTTTTATCCCAGCTCCTGGGAGGCAGAGAAGGGTGGATTCCTTGGGCTCACTGGCCAGCCAGCCTAGCCTCCTTGCTGTGCTCTAGGCCAGTGAGATACCCTGTCTCAAAAAACAAGATGTGCATAGTTTTGAGGAATGACACATGAGGTTGACCTTTGGCCTCCACATGTATACACAGACACACACATACCTTCTACACACAAAGATGTCAACAGCTTCATTTATTGACTCATAAATAATTGACTCATAATATTGTTTGGTTGATTCAATATATAATTTTAGCCATTTGATGTGTGCCAGGAGCTTCCCTGGGTGCTCGGGGTCTGGAGAAGGTGGCTCTCCCTCAAGATCAGTGCAGGAGGAAGGGCTGGGAACACTGGACTTCCAGGAATACATCAGCTCAAGGTTGCATTTTTAGCAACTGCTTTTAATTTGCTTGACAGTGTCAGAAAGATTCCCTGGGTAGAAATTACAATGTTTGAGAAGTGCTGGCCCATTTTCCAGCTCAGGCCTGATATGCTTATTTGATTGGGAGCAGGAAGAGCGGCCCTTGGACTAGTGTGGGCCTGACCCAAAGCAATCCTTCACCGGGAGGCTGGAAACCATGTGGCTTCAGCCACTCTGCTTTTCCGTTACTGAGATTGTATGCATCTTTAGTCTCATGCTGCCTCTGTAACAGGATCACAAAATTGTTCTTAAAAACTGAAGGATAAAAATGCACTGGAGGGCACTCACTCGGGTCTCCTGTTGAACTGTAAGCAAACACAGTCTTGGAAACTGAGTGGTGAAATGCATTTGTCTCAAGTTAGGAGGATGGGGCTTCTGCAGAAGCTGCTGCCTTGGGAGCCAGGCCCTCTGTGTCTACCGGGAGGAGCTTCTGTGTTAAAGAGAGAGTTGCGGCGATTCACAAGGTGTATAGTTAAGGACTCAGCATAAGCTTGGGAATAAAACAGAACTGGGGCCTGGGGAGATGGCTCAGCTATTAAGAGTACTAGCTGTTCTTGCAGAGGACCAGGGTTTATTCTGAGTACTTGTATCAGGTGGCTTCAATTCCCTTTGACTCCAGTTCCAGGGGACCTATCCCTCTTCTGGCCTCTAAAGGTACCAAAAATCAGGTGTGCAAACTGGCACACACACACACACACACACACACACACACACACACACACAATTAAAAGCCAAATAAATGTTAACAAAAACAAGCAACAGAGCAGTCTTTGCCCACCCCCCGCCCCGCCCCAGTGCCAGATCTCCACCTTACACCTTTTCTTCCCCAACTTGCTTTCGTATGTGTACATGTTTCTATGGTGGGCTACGGTGTACACATGAGTGTGTATGTGTATGTAGAAGCCGGAGGTCAGTGTTGGGTATTTTCTTTAATATTGTCATTCTAATTATTATTTCTCTTTTAGAACAGCATTTCTCACTGAACATGGAGCTCACCAATTTAGCTGGACAGACTGGCTAACAAGTCCCAGAGATCCTCCTGTCTCTGCCTCCCCCCACCCCCGGCATGAGGATTCCATGCATGTGGTGCTATGGGGATCTGAACTCAGGTCCTCATGTGAGTGTTTTCCTGACACAGCCATGCCCCCAACCTCTTAAAGTTCATGGTTTTACCCCTGTCTGAGATTGTACATGGGGGTGGGGGCTAGAACTACAGGCCAGACACTGTTCTCTTTTGGTGACCAGCTGAGGAACTGGATCTCTAGTTTTTCACAGTGAAAATGCATTGTATCTATTCCTCCATTGCAGCCCAGCTCCTAAATGATTTTTGGGTTACTGCATCAGAGCAAAGAGTTACACAGTCAAGAACTGATCTCCCTCTAGGTGGAGACATGTCATTGCCCTTGCCCCTAAGTTCATCCAGATGGTCAAGTCTAGACCTTTCTAGGGTGTTCTTTTTCTCTGTCCTGTTTTCCCTTACTGGCTGGGTTTTCTTTCTCTTTCTCTGCTTGCTGCCGTGTGGCCCAGCTCCATGCCATCTCAACTCAAGTAGCGTGGCCTCCTGCTCCTCTCTTTTGTTCTTTTCTAGATACTGAGATTTACAGCTTGTTTGACCTGGGCTTTTTCTTTTACACTTGAATAAAATTGCCCCCGAGCTTCAGTTTGAGTCTGCGCATAACTGGTTTTATTAATGAGACTCGGAGCTCCCTTAGGGACCCCGGTTTCCCTGGTGTCTGTTACTGCGGTCATCAAACTGCGTCTCTTACCTCATCCACATCTCCTATTTCCTTTGTAATTCAACTTTTTAATCCATTCATCTGCCCTCCGTATTATACTTTTATTTCTGTAATAACTTGCATGATTTTAGGAATCAAATACTTAGTTTTAAGAATTAAATAGTGGTGACTAAGTTTTCTGGGTTATGTGAGCCGGGGTGGATGTGATCTGGAGCAAGTGTGAAGGACAGTGACTGGGGTTGGAGGTGGTGGTGGTGCATGCCTTCAATACTAGCATTTGGGAGACAGAGTCAGGTAGATCTCTGTGAGTTACAGAGCGAGTACCAGGACAGTCAAGGCTACATAGAAAAACCCTATCTCAAAAAACAAAACAAAACAAAACAACAAAAAAACCCTCAAAAACCAAAAAAACTCCAAAAAATAAAAGAGAGTTAAATATCTAAATAATATAAAAATAAAAAGTTACAGTTTTAACAATTTTAAAAAACTATATGGTTGAGCAATCATTACCAGGACATGGATTCTAAACTGCCAGTTTGCTGTCATTTCTGCTCCTGCCAAACCCTGTCCCATTTGATGATTCCATGGCTTTTCCCTTGCAAAAATATCTCAGTTTGGCAACGGTGGTACAGACTGAAGCATAGTAGACAAAGGAACAAATAGGGCATTCACTGGACTCCTGGTGATAGCAACCACAGAGGGTAAGACAGAGGAGAGGTGCTGTCTGTACAGAGACTTTTAACGGGCACTTTTCATGTGTGCAGAAACACATTTATGTGCATATGTGGGGCCAGAGAATGGCCTCAGATGTCATTCTTCAAATGCTACACACCTTGTTCTGTAAAGCACAGCAAGCAGGCTAGGCTGCTGGCCCATGAACCCAGGGATCCACCTATCTCTGCCTCCCAGTGCTGGGCTTATGCGCCTGTGGTGCTATGCCCGGCTGTTTTATGTGGATTCTGGATAGGAAACTGAGGTACTCATACTTGTGCTACAAGTGGTGAGCCCAGTCTCAAAGGGCTGCTTATGTGCGGGCAGGTTACCACCCGGGCAGCTCTGCAACATTACAGTTGGAACTTAAGGTACTTAGCAGTAGCCTGGTCTCAATGACAACTTTGCCCTCAGTCAGACCTAGTTCAGGAGAACCATGTGCCCGAATAATTCTCTCCTGACACATGAACAGCGTTAAATCTGTGTGAAGCTCTCTTCTTTGGCAATATCTGAGCTTTGTAGGGGTGACATGCAGTGGTGACATGCAGGGTGACATGCAGGACCTACTTGTTATTATCTACACTATAGGGATTCACAGGATGCTGGATAGATGGCCTACCCCAGGGTCTGATGTATGGAGGCTTCAGGGAGGCTTTAGGACCCCCATCATAGTATCACCTGTAGACAGGGCTGTTGACTTTTATAGTCTGACATCTTGTATTTTGGGTTGGTGGGGCATCAAAGGCAGTTGAGGACGGGAGCTTGCTGATGTAATAGCAGATTTTGTTGACTGGAAGGCTCCACTCCTCCCCATTGGATCCAGCGGTAGAGATGGTGTTTTGGGACCTGGTTCTAGAGAGATGGGCCAGTATCTTTGCTGTGTAACCATCCAAAGCATAATCTGTCAAGTTCTGGAAGAATCGTAGGTAGACATTAAAGGAGGAGAGCCCTGAACATGTACAACAATGTAAGAAACTTTGGTAACTGGCTTGGTTGGTAAAATCTTGTTTGCAAGTATGAAGGCTTGAGTTTGGCTCCCAGAACCCATGTATAGACATGCTGGGTGTCAGGGCACATGCCTGTAAGCACTAGGTAGGTAAGGACAGGTGGATCACTGAGGCTCCTTGGCTAGCCAGTTTAGCCTTCCTTAATTCCCAGACCAATGAGAGACCCTGTCTTAAATAGCAAGGTGGACAGTACCTCAGGGGTAACATCTATGGTCAAGTTCTGGGCTCTGCACACTTGTGCACACATGTGGATGTGTGCACACATGGACACACATGAAGAACTTTTGCTAGGAGAATAAGAGGGGCCAACATGGCTTTACCCATGTGAGTAATGACTGGACAAACTGGCATGAAGAAGCAGAACAGCAGGCTGGCATTAAGGAGTGCTCTGCTAGGAAAGAGAGCAGGAAGAAGGTGGTACACTGTATGGGGGAGGCAAGGGCTGCCTTTTATTTTTTTTTCCTTAGGCCTCAGGAGGCAGGAGAGAGTCGAGACAAGAAACAACCTTAGATATGATCAACTAGTATGTTGCAGTTGCTCAGTGAGCCCCTGGTGTGTGTGGGAGTCCGCTATGGCTTAAGACCTGAACAGAGAGTTCAGGGGTGTGGTTCCAAGATTGAGGTTAAGAGCAGGTGGCGTGAGTTGAGTCTGAGTACAAGTACGGCAGGTACAGGTGTGAATAGAGGGAACAGGAGCTTGGATAATTATTTAGTTATGTCTGTGTGGATTTTGTATGTGTATTCATGTCTGAATGTACATGTAAACTTGTGACTATCAAGATGTGTGTGCATGCACACATGTGTGAATAGGTCAGTGGTCCTTACCTTCCTCAATTGTCCTTCATGTTATATTTTCAAGACAGGGTTTCTCACTGAAGTTGAAGTTCACCAATTTGACAAAACTAACTGACCAGCAAGTCTGACGAGCCTCTTTAGTCCCCCGTGCCGAGATTATAGGCATTCACCCACACTTGGGTTTTTATTTGCGTGCTGGGGATTCAGGTTCAGGTTCTCATGCTTACCTAGCAAGCTCTTTACCCACAAAGCTATCTCTCCTGTTGGAGACAAACTAATTTGGATGAAAAACTGAAATATCTTTGAAAGATGTTTATGTTAAATGGTGTGACGTGGTTCAAGGTAAGCATAGGTGTAATAAAAATGCCCATTTGGAGAATTCCACATTGAAGAGCTGTGGACTGATTATGGCTCCACAGATTTTCTTGTCTGGAATCGACTTTGAGTGTCTCTTTTGAAGAGGAAGCTAAGTCCTCCTGGGTTTACTCTTCTAGTAGGGCTCTCATGTCTCACCGTGAGTGCTTTCTACAAAACATGGTTTTCTCTTGGACTTGGGAAGTTTATCTTGGACTAACTGGAGTTTGATATTGAACTAGATATTAAAGCCTGGTAAGGTCCGTTTGACATAGGTTGAAGTTGGTCACTGAGTAACTGTTTTTGTGGGTATTAGGAGCACCAAGCTCTGGCTTAGCTTGCTCAGGAGGAGAATCTTGACTATGGACTAGAAGAATTTTGTTTTTGACAAATTGCCACCTGTCTTTACTTTTTAATTATACCTTCCTGTTGGGTATTTAAGGCCTTTTTGGTAGCTCAAAAATTAACCTTTCCATGTTTGTTGTTATGGGATATGATGATCCTTCTGGGATATTATTAGGAACTGAAATAGTTCCTCTACCGCTTGTGCACCTGTTGGGATGGATGGGCCAGGGTCTTGGTGTATTGGTTAAAGCAATATGATAAACTCTGGCAACTTCATGGTCTCTCTGGTCCGGATACCATGTAACTCACTGGAGTTGTATGGCCCTTTTGGTGGGGTCCCATTGTTCCTTGGTCTTAGTTGGCCATGGGGAACAAGGTTCCTATTGTCTGGCCTTTCACTTCTCTTATTTTCATGAGTTCTAGCCTTCAAGCTTTGGTGGTTGAACACTCAGAAGGACAGTTTCTTAAGTCTTAAGTGGTAAGTAATGGGTTTTAAATTAACTTTTATGCAATGTTTTGCAAAACTTGGAGAAAAGCCAAAAAGATTTTTGAATAAGTCATGGTTTTGTTAAGATTCAGTTTCCCAAGTAGTTAAACTTTGAGAGATTAGCAAAAAGCATTAAGTAATTATCTTGATGAAACAAAACCTTCCAGTCAGTTCTAACAACTATTATCAAAATTAGATCAACAGCCCTAAAAGTCTCATTGCTTTCAGCAGAGGACTGTATTTGACTTTTCAGAATTTTGAAATTCTGGTAACTCAGTCCTGCAAATGCCATCTTTCAGGCTCTTCTCCCTCACATCTTCTATGACTTGCCTGCTCCTTCTGTGACATGGGTGACGTTTCTGGTTTGTCCTCATCTCTCTTTTGCTATTTTTGAAAAAAATCCAGCCATTTTTATCTCAGGAGAAAAGTATTATTTTACCTTTTTAGTCACTTAGAGTCATATTTTTAGTTAAAAACCATTTATTTCATTTTAATCTTTCTCAATAAAATATGATTTATATTTACAGTCTTCTGTCTTTCCCTCCCCCTTCTCCTTACTGGATTCATTTTTACTTTATTTATTTTTGCTTATTTATGTCTCTGTATATGTATGTAATGTGTGACTGGATGCCAACAGAGGCCAGAGGGTGGCTTCAGGTTCTCTAAAGCTGGAGTTTGAGGCAGTTGTGAGCCATCTGACACGGGTCCTGGGAACTAAACCCACTCCTCTAGAACAGCATGCATTCATTCTTTAGTGCCATTTTCCCCTTAATATAATAAAATACTTCATATAAATATCTGCTAATAAATGACAAAACAATATGGAAAATTTGTTAACTTACAGAAAGAGAATTAAAGGATAATTATACTCATGAAATAACTTAACAAACTGACTTTATCTGTTTATACGTTCTTAAACTCCAAGGTTCTTTATAGTGAGGAGCTGCGGGAAGGCCTGCTTTTCATCCCACCCGGCTCCTGCATAGCTAGCTTAGCCCTGGAAATAACAACACACAAATTGTATTCATTTAAGCACTGCCTGGCCCATTATCTCTAGAGAGTTAGTTACTGACTAACTCTCATATCTTGATATTAACCCATTTCTAATAATCTGTGTAGCACCACAAAGTGGTGACTTACCGGAAAAGATTCAGCATGTCTGACCTAGTGGCTGGCTCCATGGTGTCTGCCCCATTGCCCTCTTCCCAGCATTCTGTTCTGTTTACTCCGCCTATCTAATTTTCTGTCCTATCAGAGGGCCAAGGCAGTCTCTTTATTAACCAATAAAAATAACACAGTAGACAGATAACCCTCCTCCATCAGTTCTTGTTTGTTTTTGCTACTTGGATTGTTTATTTATCATACATGGTATGTATATGAGCTTGGCCCAAGAGCTTGTCCTTGAGGGAAATGAAGATATTGTCAGCACAGTGATGCATCCTAAACGGACTTCCATATTGTAGAGTAGATAACCTTTGAGCCTGGCATCATTTGATCTGCACTTAATGCATTTGATCTGCAGGGACAGTGGTCTCTGTCTCCTGGGGTTCACACTCCTATGGAATTAATCACTTGATCTATCTACATGGGAAGTAGAAAAAGACGAGATCTCCTGACTAAATTGGGAACACGGGGATCATGGGAGGGGGTAGAAGGGAAGTGGGGAGGAAGGGAGGGAAGCAGAGAAAACTATATAGTTTAATAAAACAATTAAAAAAAAAACAAATAGCTTAAATGAGAAAAAGAAGTGTTCATCTACAGAATTCTACAAGTCTTCCAAGAAGACAAGCCTTACACTTCATTGTTTGTTCACATATTTTCATTACCTTTAGTGTACAATATCTGTAAGATTTATATGTTTAGAAATAATGTATTGATCTTTACATTTCCACAAATGCATAAGACTTTAAAAAATTGAACCCAGGTCTTCTAGAAGAACAACTAGGGCTCTGAATTACTGAGTCAATCCTCTGTTTTTTGAGACAGTGTTTCTCACTGAAGTCAGAGCTCACCGATACAGCATGGCTAGCTGCCCTGAGCCCCAAGGATCCTCCTGCCTCTGCCTCCTCAGCACCAGGGTTAGAGTCATGTAACACCATGCCTAGCTTTCTATGTGAGTATTAAGGATCTGAACTCAGGTCATCATGCTTGCATGCCAAGCACATCGGTTGCTGACTGAGTCATCTTTCCAGCTATGGGCTGGAGTTAAAGCTCCCCTTCCGAACTCCTCAGTCCATGAACACTGGTAGGTAGGATTTACAGCATAGTCTTCTCAAAAGTCAAGAATCCATTTGTAGTCCTGCGATCGATGAAAAAACTCAGTTGAGAAGGATGTTACGGGTTTAGCACTTACCATGATGACTCTGGTGATCTTTGTCACAGACATTTTGGTTTTGAGCATCTGATGCCTCAATATTCAGCTGAAACGAAAGCTGGAAAATTCTGACCTGTGATCCTAAGACACCAGTGAGTCCTGCTGTTCTTGAAGGGCAAAAATTTTCACCATCAGTGTGAGCTCTAAATAACAAATTTAAAAAATTCTTCCTTCTATATAGTTGGACTTGGATGTGCACACAAGCCTGTCTTTTCCAACGAGAAAGCCTGTGACTTCTCTGGCCGCTCATCCCCTGTCTACCATTCTTTAGGCATCCAAGAAAGCATGAGCCTTGAAGCTGAACTTTGCGTAGATGTTTTCCTCTGACCTTCAATGGTATGCCTCATCAAGAGAAGTATCACTTTAATTTTATAGGGTCTGTGGATATTATTTTTTAATGCAGCAAAATAAATCCTTCCCATTCCTTGCAAGTTGCTGACACATACCTTGTAATAACTAGGTCATTGGCGTGGTCACAATGTGAGGAAGCCCAAGGCTGTGTTTGTTAGACCCAATTAATCTGCTTCCACTGTCCGCTTCCAAGACCCTTTCAAGGTTGTAGATTCAATAGAAGCATTTATGGCACAGTGAGCAGGGGCTGTGTCACATTTCAGCCACATAGGCACAGTGACTTATCTATGGAATTCAACAGTAAAGGGATTCATTCACGATGTGCCAGTCTTCTGTGTGATTGTAGTAAGAATTACATGTTC
Source organism: Myodes glareolus (assembly GCF_982192425.1). Lineage (NCBI taxonomy): Eukaryota > Metazoa > Chordata > Mammalia > Rodentia > Cricetidae > Myodes > Myodes glareolus. The sequence goes on along the minus strand of NC_142047.1, from coordinate 64,573,292 downwards.
CATTTCCAGACTTCATGGACTGTAGAGGCAGAGAGTAGGGAGGAAGGGAGGAGAGATGCACCCCAGTCTCTCACAAGGCTAAGTCTGCCCATCCTCTTCATCTTCAGTGGGAACTCCTTCCTACCTGGCTTCTAGAAGTCAGCTGCTGGATTCTTAGTTCACCCCCACTCCCACACCACTGATTTTCTGTCTTGGGGTCCTATCTCCCCTTCTTTGAGCTGAACCCTTAGCTGCAGTTATTTATGAAGGTCCATGAACTGATGGTACAAATGATGTTGGACCCAATTCAAGATGAGACCTTTGGGTTCACACAGCCATAGCCTTGGTGACCCATGTTTCCATTGTAGAGTCTACTCCTGCCTTGAATATTTTCCAAGAATTGGATGCAGCTGTGCTCTCTGATGCCAATGAAGCAACCTGGAAATTTGTGTTGTTTCCTCCATAGAGCCATGTCCAGTTATAATACATCAAACTCTGTGGGCTTATTTCAGAAGACATCCCATGCTTGCTATGATTCAATTTACCATCTGGCTTTTTATTTGAGATATTCAGCTCAGAGACTTTTGATCTTCTCCAGGGCCACTAATGTGCTGCAGAGTGTAGTGCCTTAGGCCAAACTGGAGGAGGTCACTGACTGCCGAGCTCCCTCACACCGTTCTTTGCTCACAGGAACTACTTTCTAGAGTCTCAAGCTTTGTGTCTCCTCAAACATGCTGGGTCTTCCCGAACCTCTCTCCCCTGTGGAGCTGATGAGTCCATTTGTCTTCTGAGACCCAGCTCCTGATTCTTTCCAGACCACTAAGGTAGATCTGATTCTGCTTTCTTTTGCATTTGCACTCATTCATACAGAGAGGACAGAACCAGAGCACCTAAGCTGGGGATGGTGCCCTTACGTATTTCTTTTGTTATCATTATGGAACAATTCATTATAGTTGTATGCATGCGGCAAGATGTGATGCTTTGACACATCTACACTTTGTGCAACTGGGAGACAATGTAATTCACGTATTTATGAGCTTAAAGGTTCCCCATTTATTGTAGCAAAAAGCAGCTCCAGGCCCAGAAAAGGGAGACTGGCAGTGGATGGCTATTTGAAACATATAAACGATGATGGTTGAATGATGTGAGATGGCACTGAGCCTTGCCCACAGCTTACATAAGCTCAGGCCTGGATCCAATATCTGATTCTATCACTAACAAAGTCATGACACCTTTTGCTTCAGTTACCCCGAAGGCAAAAGGGAGAATTAGTGACTTCATCTCTCTAAGAAGCTTATGTGTCCTTTGGGAACAGGGATTATCCTCTGGAAACTCTTCCAGGTGGTCTAGCTTTGTCTCATTGCTTATTCTGGAAATCACTGCAGCAAGAGATGAATGAGGACTGTGCTGAATGCTTGTCTGTAACATGAAGGGGGCTGGCTTACATTTGTAACATGGAGGGGCTGGCTTGTTTGGGTTTTTTTACCCTGTCCAGTTTCCCCAGCTGTTTAGCCCCAAAGAAAATCACACGTAGATCTCCATAAGTTATAAAGCTGATTGGCCCATTATGCTCTAGCCTCTTATTAGTTCTTGTGACTTATCTTAGCTCATTATTTTGATCTATGTTAGCCATGTGGCTCAGTACCTTTTTTAATGGGGCAGATAACATCCTGCTACTTCGGTGATCTGGGCAGGAGTGGGAGGAATCAACTTCCTCCTCTGCAGAATTCTCCTGTTCTCCTTGCATCATTTCCACTTCCTGTCTGGTTTTCCCACCTACACCTCCTGCCTGGCCAATCAGTGTTTATTTAAAACATGATTGACAGAATACAGACAATTCTCCCACACCACTTGTCTTCCTAGGCGATCAAACAAGACTGCTGTCTGTGTGGGTCAGCTAGACAGGGTTTGGTTGAATCACCATGGGAAACAGACCTTTGGGCTTGTCTGTGCGGGAGACTCTGGACTGTGCTAATTGAGGTGAGAAGATCCATCCTAGTTGGCGGCTTTAACATCTCACAGACTGGAGTCCTGGACTCCATATAAAGAAAGGGACCTGAGCCCCTGTGGTCATCTTTGTGTGCTTCCTGGCTGCTGATGCAGCATGACCAGGTAGGTGCCTCCCACTCCTGCCCCATGCCTTCCTTGCTGTGACAGGCTTTACCTTCAAAATGTGAGCCAAAGTCAGCCCCTCCTTCTTGAGCTGCTTTCATGAGGTATTTCATCATAGCAACAAGAAGCATAACTAATATATCTGTCCATGGTGTATTATATTATAGGTCTCTCTTATACCAGGAGATCTTTGATAGCCAGCACTGCTCCGAGAGCAGGTATTTAGCTATGTGATGAGAGGAGACAGGTACATAATCATTACCATGAAATAGGTACACAGAAATACTCAACAAAAAGAAAAAAAATGTTTTCTGTAGTTTTAGCTATATCGCAAGTACCTGGTCATAGATTCCCTTGTATATATAACCATGAATAGACCCATATTCTACAGTGTCACCTGCAGACATTAGGTATGCAGAGAGTCTCCTTGGAATGGTCCATTAACTACCATTTATGGACTGGTCTAGATCCCAAGAACGAAGCATCCAAGGATGACCTTGGTTCAGATGTCATTAAATTATTTCTGCACAGCCTTTGGCTCCATTCTGAAGGCCCTGGTTTGAAGGTGAGCTAATTATTCCACAGTCAGTAGGCATGTCCTTTCCATAGTCACAGCCTTTTTTTCTCCCTGGTTGTCTGATCGCTTCCGAGGACTTTATGAGTGAGTCTCTAATTTTTATCTGACTTCTCTGAAATGTATGACTTCATTTTAATCAGGAATCACTCATGTTTATAAATCATCCCAGGAAATGACTCTCCGACTACTCCACCTAAATCACATTACTTCTGAGATGGGGGAAGGTAGAGATTAACACAGCTTCTGTGTGGAAGGAAAGCCTGGTGAAGCCGCTCAGGTTTGAGGTTTCTGTTCATGACACTTCCCATTTTGTCCTTCTGGTTTCCTCTCTCCCCCATCCTCCCTCCCTTCCTACCTCCTACCCTCTCTTCCTCCCCCTCTTTTCCTCCTCTGTCTTCCTCTCTCTCCTTCTAATCATAGGTACTTATATTATAAATACACAGATTCAAGGGGGCTGAAGAAATTGAGGTCATGGTCTTACAATAAGCTACATGCTGAAGGGGTGAAACTGATCCACAAGGTCGACAGTGGGTGTAGTGGTTAATTTTGCCAACTCAACGGGATCCAGACTCACCTAGGGTGTCGGCTCCACACATGCGTGTGAGGGGTTGTCTAGGCTGGGATAACTGCAGTGGGAAGACCTGTCCTACTGGTAGGTAGCATTATTCTATGTTCTTTGATTTCTGATTCCTGACTGTGGATATAATGTAATCAACTGCCGGTGTCCTCAGATTGTGAGCTGAAATAAACCCTTACTCCTCCAAGTGGCCTTTGTCAGGAGCTCTGTCATGGCAGTGAGAACAACAGCTAATAAACTAGGGTTCTCAACAGGTGTGAGAAGTCATTACAAACTTGGCTCTGAACTTCCCTGCATCTGAAGTCGAGAAACACTATCCAAAAAAATGTTATTTAGAAAATTAAAACTCAGGGACTTAGAAGTTCAGAAGTTCAGCATTTCCTCTTGCTTTTGTAATGAGTAGATACGGCTAAAAGTGACTTGAGCTTGGCTATAGGAAGGGCTGTGCTCTGCTGTGCTCTGCTGTGTGCTTGTGTGCCGGGGTGGGGCAAGGCTGAGTGGTCTTGACAGAGCTAAGGGAGAGAGATGAGTTCCAATGCTGTGTCTGCTGGACTTGTATAGCCTAAACAGAGGGAGGTCCTTGGTCATTCAGGATATCTGGGCAGACTCAAAGTAGGGCTCCTTGTGCACAAGGCAAGAGCACAAATCATAGATGCTAGCCCTGAGGTGAGACATACTTTGGACCACATGGATCCTTCTGGTCTCCTCTGCCTTGTGTGTCTTGGAAGGAATAAGGTGATTTTATAGGTGTACTTTTACCCCTCCCTTGGACTGAAAAAAAATGAAACTTCAATTTCTCCAGGAGTCTAATGCTAGAAGAAGGAAAGGGCCAGGATCCTGGTGCTACAAAAGCGTGTGTCTCTGTGTGCGTGTATGTGCTTCTCTGTGTGTTTGTGTGTTTATCCTCCAGAGGGAGATTTCATGGAGTTCTGACAACTTGATAGACCACCTTGCAGGAAAGGCTAGCACTAAAATGACAATGGGCCAATGATGGTCAGGGCCACACTGGACCAGGACCACTTAGCTGTGTACACCCTCTTGCCTTCTACTTAAACCTGAACATCCTGTCAGGACTGAGAGTCTGGACACCTGGAGGAGGGCCACTAGATCGCTTTGTTCTTCTTCCTTACACGGCTGCATTGAACACCCTTTCTTTTCCTCTTTTCAGTATTAACTTTGTCTCTATGAGGCCCACGAAGGCTGGGTAGTTGAGTCTAACTTGCTAAGGATGCTCTGTAACGTGATTGGCCTGAAGCAGTCCAGGGGAACCTGGATCTGCACTCCTGGGATGTGACGTGACTACGGGTAATTGGAGCCTGTATCTCCATGCCATTTGCTTTTAGCTGTTCTTGGGAAGGATCTCAGCAGGTGGCAGACCCCTAGGGAGGTGTAACTGACACAAGGAACAGCCATTCTCAGAGACAGTATCAATGTGTCAGTGTAGAGTCTTATCCTGAGTATCTGAAGTGCATGTCCGGAGTCATCTGTACAGATGGGTTTCAGCACTCGTACAGCGAGAACTTTCAAAGGCTGCTGCTTTGAGGATCATGCGTCCATGCAGCTTTGAACCAGAAAGACTGACATGCCTTTTCCCCCCTCTCTAATAGAACTCCTCTACTGACAGTTTCTCCCTTCCTCTGATCATTTATCATGGATTATTTTCAGTTTCTAGAACTAATGTCTTGAGATTGCAGCTCAGTTCCTGGCAGCACAGATAAGCACCCTGCTCCAGTCCGAGGCAGGAAGCCTTTGCGGCATGTCAATCAAGGGCTGCCCGTGGCTATGAATTTGCCGATTGCTGTGGTCTTTTAGTTTTCAGTGGTAGCTGCTGTGAATGGATCAAAGCTTTGAAGAAACTTTTGGTTCACAGAGACCCCCTCAGAGATAATTTCTCTGCTGGGATGATCAGGCTCTAAGATAAGAGAGTGTTTACTGGGTATTCACTGAGTGTCTCCTGTCACATCTTACCTGCAGTCTGCTGGAGAACTCCATAAACTTCACAACAGTTAGCTCCCCTTACTTCGTACTGTACCTCCATGAGGAAACATATTAGTTAGTGCATTTCTGGTTGCTAGTGACATGAAATAATTCACCTGGCTTCATCTATTGTGGATGGAAGCTGCTTGTTTTTTCTCAGCTGCCCAGATCCAAAATAACCACACAGAAACTGTATTAATTAAAACACTGCTTGGCCTATTAGTTTATGCATATTTCTAGCTAGCTCTTACATTTTAAATTTGTGGCCTACCGATAATTAAGGTTCCATCCAGCATCCAGTGTCTATCTCTTGCAGTGGCTATGTGCCTTCTCTCTGACTCCACCTACTCTCTTCCCTCTATCTGCTTGGAATTCCTGCCTTGCCCTATTCTGTGCTGCATAGATCCAAAGCAGCTTCTTTATTAACCAATGATATTCACAGCATACAGAGGGGAGTCCCACATCAATCTATAAAGGAATTTGTTGGCTTATTTATGTGATAATTGTCAACTTGATGGGATTTACGATTGTCTTGGAAATATATTTCTAGGTGTGTCCTTGGAGGTGAGTTTAACCTCCTCCAGTCACAAGGTTAAGAATAGGGAGAGAAGAGAACGAAAGTCTGTTTTAGCAAGGAGTGAAATTTGCAGGCAGACTCCTGTAGTTGGTACAAGTCAGGGTGGCAGGGCCAGGTTATCATCTTGTTCAGGTTCACACGATAAGAGGAAGGCACTGTAGGGCAACTTTCCCCTCTTTTCCTCTATCATTGTATGGTCATTTCATATTATTTTATTCCCAATGGCTCCAAGACTTAGTCCAATGTAACACTGGGGAAGACAGCAGTTAAAGGATGTGTGAAATAAATAAATGTGGGTTATAATGGGAGCCTAAGACAGGAGTAACTACATAATTTCTGATTGGATTATAGGCTCGCTTCATAGGTGGAAGTTCTATGCTTTGAGAAATTCTAATTCTGTAGGGACAATTGTCTCAACTATCTCAACAGTCCGATAGCCAAAGTAAGGTAACAAGCGTCTCTTTGGAATATCGCAATTCCTTTTAGGGTCATCGTGCAGAGATGGAATCATTGATCCATCTACCAGACAAGAGGGTGCACTGCAGAAGCCGTGAAATCTACACTGTAGGATCATACAGGCATTAAGTGGGTGGTGTGGGGAACCCTGTCTAATGACATCAATCATTAGGGAGTTCCAGACAGACATAGGAAATCCTCAAGCTGCTCTGCGCCCTAATCTAGGCATGGCTCTTGTTGCCTTTCTTCTTGTTCAGGGTGGACGTGATGGCTAATCTTGGTGGTCACGCTGACCACAATTGCAATCAACTTAAGTCCAAGTGGCCGGGCACACCTGTGAAGGCTTTCACTGAGTGGATCATTTGAAGTAACAAGATCTACCTTACATCTGGGCCCCATCTTCTGGTGGCAGGCTACAAAAAAGAACAAGGAAGAAGAAAGCTGTTGCTTTTTGCCTGCTTCCTCTCATTCTTGCCGGCAAGTTCATCCATCCTTCTGGGGAGGCATTCCTTCTCTGGTGTTAGAACCTATTTCTTTAGGATTCCAACATATTCTGAAGACCAGAATGTGGTGGTTTGAATGAGAATGATTTCATAGGCTCATTTCTTGAATATTTGATCCTTAGCTGGTGGAACTGTTTGGGAGGGATTAGGACATGTGATCTTGTTGGAGGAGGTACGTCACTGGGGTGGGGTTTGAGGTTTCAAAAAACTTAAACAATTCCTAGTTAGCTCTCTCTGCCTCCAACTTGCAGATCAAGATGTCAGCTCTCAGCTATTCTCGCCACCAACTCTTTGTTCTGTTACCATGAACTCTAACCCTCTGAAACCATAAGTCTCAAATTAAATGCTTTCTTCTACCTGATATTTTGGTCACAGTGTTTTATCACAGCAATAGAAAGAAGTGGTGTTGACTTCTTTATATCTGGACCTGGGTTTCTAAACTGTCAACAAGGGGACTTTAACCACACAGTAGCTTGTCATGGCCCAATTGGCATCTGTTCTTCACTTAGTTAGATTTTCAAAGGTCTTGGGTGTGAGAATAAAGGGGGCACTTGATTAGATTGTTGGGGGGTAAGGAGTTTGTTAGAGGGTTTATTAGCTACATAGACAGAGAGACAGACAGGCAGGCAGACAAACTAGCCTAATATGGGCTTTGAGGAGAGTTCAGACCCCAGTGCCAGAGACAGACAGCATATAGTAGGGGATCTAAAGAGGATCTACATCACATGGCATGGTTGTGACGCCCTTCCTATAGATCTCTGAGGAAGGTTCCAGAAGGTGTTTGTAGTCAGGCTCCCTGATTCCCCAGGAGGTAGTAGGGAAGGAGTGGGGAGCGGGAATTGTGACCACCAACGTCTGTCCCTTGGATGTGTCTGAGCCGGCAAACTTACAAACTCACTTCCCCAAAGGAGAAACACAGACACCAGGAAACCTGTTAGCTAGAGATCATGAACAGTGCTCTCAGGAGGGAGCCTGTTAGAAGAGGGGCGGCGGACATAGTGGACCAGGCAGCAGTGTGCTCTGGATTCTACGGGGTTTCCTTTGTAGGAAACCACAGCTGAAACCCATGGTTGTCAGGGTGGGATGGGGTAGGGTATGGAGTTATGGAGTTGAGGGTGAAGTTCTCTGCCCTTTAAGCCCATCTGTGCCTCAAGGGAAGCTTAGCCTTGGCCTCCTAGTACCTGTGGCTACTTGTTTACCAGCCTCCTGGTAGGGGTGCTCGGAGGGACACACTAAGGATGCAGATGTCTCCAGCTGGCTTCTTTCCAGGGCGGTTCACAGGCTCCTGTAGGATTTAGCTCCTGAGCTGCAGGAGGGAGAGAGGCAAGTGTGACTTCCTGCAATGCAAACTGGGCTGACCCCATTTCCTGGGGAGCACAGGGCTTAGGGCAGCTCTGCAGCCCGGGGTTGTCAGTGACAAGGGTCCTACACTTTTCTCTTTCTTATGAATTTCAAATGGTTTTCCAGGTCACATTCTGTGACTATCCTGGCAAGTGCAAAGATATTCTAAGGGGAGACATTTGTGCTTCTCGCTTTAGTTATCACATTTTTGAGAGAGGGGACCCCAAGAAATTGGCATGTTTCCAGGAATCAAACTGAAGGAAGCCAAAAGCTGAAGTCCTAGTACCAGCCAGAGGGGGAACTTGTCTCCCAGGATGAGATTTTAAATAGTTCTTGACAACCTGCCAGACCGCCTTGCAGGAGAGACAGGAGCTGAGATAATGATGGATCAGTGATGGGCAGGACCACGCCTTGACCAGGATTTCCTAATTATGCCTAGTTCTCTCCATGGTGTGACTGGGGAAGCATTAGACCTCTTAATCGCTTCCCTTCCCTGTGTGACCAAGTGGAACAAATCTCTCTGTCTTCCACCCTTCCTTGCCTATTTAATTGGCCTGTTAGGGCTTACAGGACATTTTAGGGCTGCTAGGGCCCAGCCTTTGAGTTTAACAGCTGGATGAACATAAGCAATGTTTTGGATTCGTTAGCACATATCAACAAAGTAGGTTTCGGTACTGGTCCGAATTTTTATTACTATGAGGAAATACCCTAGGTAGGTTAACTTTTTTTTTTTTTTTTTTTGGAAAGATTATTTAGCTCACTGCTTTTTGAGAGTTAAAAGTACAGTGTCAGTATTTGTAGTTTTATTTTATTTTTTAACTCTTTGGGGTCCCACCATCCAGCTTTCAAATAAATGTGCAGAGACTTAATTTTACTTATAAATGCCGGGCCTTAATTTGACTTATCTCCACTCAGCTTTGCTAACTTAAATTATCCCATTACTTTTTAACTATGTTCTGCTGCTGGTCTTTCTACCGTTCTTTAGGTTGTATATCTTTCTTCCCTTCTTACCCTGGGGCTAGCTGTGTGGCTGGCCCCGGCATCCTCCTCCGCTCTTTTTCTCACTCCTCATCCTTCTCTTAAACCTAGATTTCTCCCTCTATTTATGCTGTCTTCCCGGCAGCCCTGCCTAGCCTTCTTCTGCCTCACTATTAGCGTTCAGCTTTTTAGTAGACCAATCAGGTGTTTTAGACAGGCAAAGTCACACAGCTTTACAGTGTTAAACAATTGTAACATAAAAGAATGTGGCACATCTTTGCATCATTAAACAAATATTTCACAGCCTAATTTACTGTAACACATATTAAACTCCTATTCCACAACCAGTACTAGCTTGGCTCCGATGAGCTCACGGTGACTGACAGAGTGGTGTGTGCATATGGTCAGAGAGAACACACCATCAAACGGGGCAGAGAGCAGTCAGAAGCTGTGCTTGTGACAGTTTACACCTCTGACATCTCCATCATCCCATGCCCGCTGCTTTGCTCCGTTGGGAGAGTAGATCTTGCACTGTCCTAAGCACCTTCCATTCAGCAGTGTATATAAAGTTGTGTTGCCTTCAAGTGTCCCCACATGGGATCAGGTCCAGCATAGGAACCCTTAGGAGACAGATGGTGCCAGAACCGCAGTGACCTTCTTCACTTCCCTTCATGGGATTATGTAAGGAAACGGAATCTCAGGGCTTTTACCAGACTGTATGTTGCAGGGCTGTTATGTAGCAAGGGGGAAAGATTTAACTCAGTTTTTTTAGGGGGGGAGGGGATTTCTATCTTGTGTGTTCTTAATAACTGGGCCCACATTTCTGAGATAATTAAATAAGCAGGTAGCCTGACTGGCATCATTTTGTGTTCTATATTTTCAGGGGTTCATTAGGTGGATGCCCCCACTTTTCAGTTGCAGTCGTTTAGAGGAGATTTTGTGTATTTGTGTCCACATGTGTTCATGTGGATGTGCATTTGTGTAGAGGCCAGCACAGGGGCTCTTCCTCAGGAACCATCTACCTTGTTTTCTGAGACAGGGTTTTTATTGGCCTGAATCTCTCTGAATAAGCAAAGACTGGCTGGCTAACCAGCCCTGGGGAATCCCCATCTCCATCTCCCCAGCACTGGGATTACCAGTGTGTACCACCACACCAGACTTCTTTACCTGTCTACTGGGGTGTGAACTCAAATGGGTATGCTTATGTGGCAAGGACAATATGGGCTGACGGATCTCTGTAGCTGCAGAGAATATTTTTAGTGGTGATAGTGTCATTACAAGCAACACAAAATACACACTAATAAATAAAACAAAAAGTCTTTTTATTTTAAATTGCACTTTGAAAGAATAAAGAGGTCATGTACATTAGCAGGGTTTTCCAAACTTCCCTGATGATTGGGCTCATTTAACTTTTATTTATTTGCCTGTGTAAAGTGCATATTTTCCCTTAGGACAAGGGGAAATACATTTAGGTGATAACATGCTGGTCAGAGAATAACCTAATTGAAGGAAATACAAAGCAAGGTTTCTATCATTCGAACACGAACCATTTCCTCTTTCTTGCAACATGAGAAGCTTTATCAAACAAGTGTGTAGTTCTGGAATCGTGTTTTCCTAAGGGGAGTGACCAGAGATTATGGGGAGAAGAGGACCATGGGAGCTATTAGGGTGCACATATAAGCTCTACCGGGGCTGGGTGGGAGGTGAGTGGGGGGCCCATCCACTTGCAACCTGCCAGGGGCAGTGTAAAAAAAAAACTCACTTGGAGGAAGAATCACTGGCCAACCGGGGTTCTGTTGTGTGTTTGTTATGAAGACATGGACAAGCATTCCATCAATGTCAGACAGGGAACCATGGTGAAGATTCCACCAAATCCTACCTGGGGAACCAATGAATTTATTGGTGTTACTTGCTAGAGTATGGGTGAGCATTCCTTATGGAGCAGGAATGACACAGAAGTCACAGAGTCACTGAGAACTTAGCCTAGCCTGAGTGATGATGGCTCATGAAGCTGGAAACCTGGCACTCTCTGCACGACTCAACAGGCCAGAGAGCCTTCTAGGTGGCTCCACCGCCTCTTTCAAGGCAGTTTAGCTGGTCTGTCTCCATAGCTGTCTTTACTGCTTATTTAAGTTGGGAGGGGTCTTGTGCATCTGGTTAGTTTCAGAGACTTCCTGAGACTTCTGAGTTTTTTATTTTTTGAGTCTCCTCTTCCCTTTCCCTTATTTCTTGAGTCTTAACAAGGCTTTCCTTAGCACTTTCTACGTCTTACTGAGGTTCAGAGGAAATTGCTACGTGACAGTTTTGCTGTAGGCCCTGCTACAGGTGAGGTCTTCCAGACTGAGGACTCAGAGCCTCTCTATGCAGCCTCTCCATGTTAACACCATTACCACCTCTTATTTGGAGTCAAGGTGTGGTTCTGAGTGGCTTGTCAGGTCTTGCTTGACCTAGGGATATAAATCTGTTCTCTGCCACTGCTGCTAAGATTCATGGAAGCACCCACAAAGGTATCATGACTGAATGTAGAGGGGAGGAGAGGCTGAAACACGCTTCTGCAGAGATTCTAATGCAGAATGGCCACACCATTGTCTCAGCAGCATACACAATGCGGAGAGCACACGGGAAGAGTACAGGGAAGGAGGTTCTTGGTGGCATCTGTCCTCCTGTCTGCTGTTGGTAGACCAGATGGTAGACAGTCACAGAGCTGGAGGAAGTGAATATCTGTCACAACTAACTTACGGCAGCACCTGGGGTGGCTGTATTATTTATGGAGTCACAGAATCAAGTTCTACCATGCCATGGTGTGCTGTTACATAATTCCTTTCTCCTCCCAAACACTGTGTGGGTATTTTCCATATGGCTATGAAAGGGAGATTTGTCATACCTTGGGTCTGTATTTATTTCTGAAGTAACTAGCTTTTGGAAACTTAACCTGGGAATTCACTTGACTCACTGAGAAGAGGCATGAGGAAGCATAGGCTCCATTCAGACATAGAACACACACTGTTTCCTTACAGGTTCTCCTGGAGATGCAAGCTCATGGGAGGGACTTATGTGGGCCAGTCTTGGGATGTGGAAATGGACCAGTGCTATTTATTTTACTGGGTAATTGGAGTACTCACCTGATTTTATAGGACCTTTGCTTTATGAGAACATCTCAACCCTTCTCTGTATGTGTGTACATCAGTATGTGTGTGTAAGATCATCTTGCTTTTTGTGATGGGGTCCCTTGGTGGGCTGGACTTTGCTGACGTGGCTAGGGTAGCTGGCCAGTGAGCCCCAGGGGCATGCTTGTCTCTGTTTTCCCAGTGTTTAGATGATAAGTATGTACCACAATGTTTAGCTTAATAATTTGTTAGTTTATTTACGTGTGTATATACTTGTGTTTATGTGTACTACATGTGTGGCCATACTCACAGAAACCTACATAGGATGTCAGATCCCCTAGAGCTAGATTAACAGGTGGCTGTGAGCTGCTGTGTAGGTGTCAGGAACTCAAGTCTAGCCCTCTGTAAGACCACTTAGTGCTCTTCCTGAGTTATCTCAGCAGCCAATGACTAGCTTTTTCAAGTGGATTCAGGGAATTGAACTCAGAGCCTCATTCTTGTATGATAAGCAGCTTACTAAACTGTGTTCCCAGACCCAGAAACATCAACAGAAACCCCTTTACTGAAAACTCACTGATGATGCTGAGAATGGGCAAAGAAAATGTGGGCTGGATTCCTAAACAAGAATTGCTGATCTACAAGATAATTGAGAAGGAAAGGTAATTAGATATAATGGGGCCGGCTTTCCACCACTGTGCTAATGAACTTATTTTGGAATGCATTTTATACAACTGAGTTCTGGAAATAACTGCTTGTGCTAACAAAAATGTATTTCACAATTATTCTAGAATCTAAACTTTCAGAAGGATACATGGTGAAAAATATACAGTTTTTTCTCCAGCCAAACACTCCTGAGGTTTCTGTGATTACACACTTGCTGTTTATATGTCAAAAACTCCTTATGCAAATGAAAGAATCTGTGTCAGTTCATGAAAAACAATCACAAATAAGTGGCTGGAGGGACAGCTCACGGAAAAGGCCCATGCTTAGCATGTGAAAGACCCTGGAATTGATCGTATGTCCCTTTTCACAAATCACTCCGAAGAGCCTTCTGTGACTTGCTTTTCCACAGGGCACTCTACTGTGAGGGTCTTACTGAATCTGCATAAAAACCAGCAATGTTCTCTACGATGACCACTGACCTTCCACTGTGCGAACAATTTTTCTACCTTATTCTCTGATGAATAAAGTGTGGCCTGCATCTTGGCTTTTACTATTTCAAACAGTGCTGCAAACACTATTTCCACTAACGTGTTTGTGCACATCTACAGTTACAGGTGATGGATAAATTCATCCTCATTGGTACAATGCAAACTTGTACCTATTGTGTAGCTATCACCTCCCAATGGAAACATCCCCTCCTGAAGGGAAGAGAAGAGTTTCTAAGATCCAAGAGCAAACAACTCAGAACTCTCAGGAAGCTCCTGAAACCTACTAGATTCAAAAGGCTCCTCTGCAGGGTTACAGCAATGACACCTTCAGGGAAGAAGAATCTCTGGGACTGGCTGAGTTGTCCAAAAGGAGCAAGGAGCTCCAAGGAAACAGCTTTCATGAGCTGTCACCAATGCGATAATAGGTCATGCAGTCATGCAGTAGTCATGCAGCCGCCTTGAGTAACCCACAGTGTCACCAATGCGATAATAGGTCATACAGTCACGCAGTAGTCATGCAGCCGCCTTGAGTAACCCACAATGTTACCAATGCTATAATAGGTCATGCAGTCACGCAGTAGTCATGCAGCCGCCTTGAGTAACCCACAGTGTCACCAATGCGATAATAGGTCATACAGTCACGCAGTAGTCATGCAGCCGCCTTGAGTAACCCACAATGTTACCAATGCTATAATAGGTCATGCAGTCACGCAGTAGTCATGCAGCCGCCTTGAGTAACCCACAGTGTCACCAATGCGATAATAGATCATACAGTCATGCAGTAGTCATGCAGCCGCCTTGAGTAACCCACAAAGTCACCAATGCGATAATAGGTCATGCAGTCATGCAGTCATGCAGTAGTCATGCAGCCGCCTTGAGTAACCCACAGTCCTGTACGTAATCCCTTACTGGGAATGTTTATGGTATTCCAAGTAAACTCACAGGCTTGCTTAGTGAGCTCTAGATTTTTTTTTTCCATTTGGTCAACTGTTGCTGCCCTATCTAGAGTAAGTAAACAAACACTTGTTCATGTCTCCCAGGGGAAATCACACAGAAGTCTTTCCTGCTGTCCGGAAACGAGAATAATAGATTCTTTCTGCATCTTTCTGATACTTGAAAACTTCACGGGAGAAAGCTATTTTTTTCATCTCTTCAGTGACTCAGAGATATTAATTGAGCATCTGTGATGTGCCCTACACTGTGTGTTAGGTTCCGGGAACAGAAGGAAGAAAGAAACACAAGTAAATGGCAAATGGGAAAACACTTTCCCAAAGGAGTTTAGGGTGCAGATGGGAGAAACAAACGTGAAATAAATATTCACATAAGGAAACGTAAAATCACAACCTTGGTGAATTCTATAAATACGTCATAGTTGATGAGCAGCTGAGATAGAGCCAATCATGGATGGACTGGAGTCAGGACTCACTTCCTGTGGAAAAAAAGCGTTCATTCATTCTGAAGTGTAAAGTGAATAATCACTAGCCAAGGAGGAGAGGCAGGAGAAAGGAGGTCACTGCACAGGGAGAGTGAGCCTACTGTGTGCAGAGGTCCACAGGGAGAGTGAGCCTACTGTGTGTAGAGGTCCACAGGGAGAGTGAGCCTACTGTGTGCAGAGGTCCACAGAGATAGTGAGCCTACTGTGTGCAGAGGTCCACAGGGAGAGTGAGCCTACTGTGTGCAGAGGTCCACAGGGAGAGTGAGCCTACTGTGTGCAGAGGTCCACAGGGAGAGTGACAAAACAAAAACCCCACTCCTTCTAATAAAGGCAAGAAAAGCTGATATTATCCACATTGCCAGTAGTAGCAGAATTTCAACCATAGAACAAGTGATGAAACACCATCATGGCCCTCCCTACCTCACAGGCAGGTGTTGGTTTAGCCCAGACAGGCACAGTCCCCATTTTTGTCTCCCTTGGAAGATGGAACCTTCACTAGAGAGTCAAGGACAGACAAGTTCAAGTCTGTTACTCATTTTCTCTGTGACCTCAGGCTTCCACCTTACAGAACTGGCTTCTTCCTCTGGACCACATGATACGGCATCTCCTTTGAGGCCCCTATTGAGAAGAAATAGCATTCAATAGCACGTGGTACTAGGAGACTGCCAAGTGGTAACCCTTGTTGTTTAGCATAACACACATTTATTTCATAAGATAGATCTTCCTCCTGACACGCAGTCTTCTCAGCAACCTGAGAATGCTGATTAAAATACAGATACTGCAAAATCAGGGTTGTTGAGACCCCTCCAGCCATTTGCTTGGCATGTTGTTAGCTCAGTCAGTGGAAACACTTGTTATTCAAGCATTAGGACCTGGGTTCGATTCCCGTTACCCATGCAAAAAGCAGGTCACAGTGACATGTGCTTTGTAATCCCAGCACTGGGCAGGCAGAGCTGGCCTGATCCCTGAACCTCCCTGGCCAGCCTGATTTGGGGAGCTCCATGACCCGGGGAGAGAATCTGTCTTAGTAAACAAGGTGGAAAACCCTGAGAAATGATACTTGAGGTTAACATCTGTATTCCACGTGCAAGTACACACATGTGCATGCTTATCTATACACCCACCACTCACAATCATGCCTCCACACACACACACTGTAGAGGGTGATATCTCACATAGGGAAAGCTAGCCATGAGGTATCATGTTCCGAATGACAGGAGCTTTGCTCCGTGAATTCTACAGTGCAGCCCCTCACCTGCTGCCCAGGGATATGCTTGGCATGTGCTTTGGTGGTCTGCCCTCAGCCTCCTGTGGGGCTGTAGGCTCATTTAACACGCAGAATCACATCAGTTCACATGTCTGCAATGAACTTTTATATACTTCCTCATTTTGTGAGCTTAATTAGCTAAGCCTGAGCCAGTGGGCTGGAGTAGATGGAAATGCTTTTAGAATAAAAATATCAGTTACCCTGAAAGCCTTTTGGAAATGTCAAGGAATAGCCAACTAACAAAATAGAACCCAAAACTGAAGCTCCCCTGCTGTCTGCTTTTTCTCAGAAAAGAAAGGGTTGATAAACAAATAAGTAGACGAATTAAAGAAGAAAAAAAGAAATCCAGACCTGGGTTTGAAATGGATCCTTCCCCCTCCAATACCCTAGGTGTTGTTGACAAAGTCTGTTCTTTAAGAACCAGCAATCTTTGCAAATATCAAGCCTTTAGGAGTCTTAACTGCTGTGACATTTTATTATCGGAGGAGGTCAACAAGTGTTCCAGTCAGGAGAAGATAGTGTATATGGGACAGGAATATGGGGTAGAGCTGCCCTCTCTCAGACAGGTGCACATGGCTCTTCAGTGTGTGGTAAATGCTGAGTGATGGGTGTTCTTGGAAGAAACAGGGCTGCAGAGGAGTGGCGATGAACACGGTCCTGCAAAGTAGAGAGTAGTAGTTCCTTTCTTGCTGCTGTGACAAGGTCCTAACAAAAACCACTTACAAAAGGGCTTATTTGGCTCACAGTTTAGGGTGCAACCTATCATGGTGGGGACGGCATGGTGGCGGGAGTGTGAGGCACTTGGCCACATTGCCTCCTCTGCCAAGAAGCATGGAGAGATGAATGCCTGTCCTCAGCTCACTTCCTTCTTTTTACACAGTTTAGGAGGACAGGGAGGGATGAACTTTGAGGATGCAAGTCTGCAAGGTAGCTCAGCACCAAGGGCTGTACTGGGCTGCAATGGACCCTCTGGGTGTCTTGAAGAAGGCAGTGAGATCTCTAGGTCTGGATCAGCTGCTGGAGGTGGGACACCCCGAGAAGGCTCTGGTCTTAGGTAGGGGAGGGACCCTGGAGGGCTAAGGACTGGTTACTTGTCAGGGACCATGGTCCTAAGAATGATAACAGATATATCAGGAACCATTGTCCTAAGAATGTTTGCAGAGAGCCCCACACCCCAACTATCTTGAGAACTGTTTGTTAAGGGAACCAAAAAAGAATGTTTCCGCTTACACAAAAAACACCAGGTGTGCTAACTGGTGACCTTTGCTACCCCGCCAAGTTCCTTCTTACCCCTATCCCCCACCCCAAGCCAAGTTCCTCATTCAAGGGCTATATAAGCTGTAACCATTACCCTAATAAAGTATGACCTTGACAATTGAATTCTGCTTGGTCTCCTTCTTTTCTCTCGCCCATGATTCTTACAGGTAGAGCCTCTTCAGACCCTGAATAACTGGACCTGCTGGACGGGTCAGTTACTCTGTTTATAGTTTCCCACTGGCTTGACTCACAATTGCTCATTGAAGAGAGTGTCTGAGCAGTAGCCCCCCATCTACCCAAGACCTACTATGGCTTTAATGTGGTTTCTCTCCTACCAAAGTCATCTTTTTCACCTTAAAGTTTAACCCACAGAATGGATATTAGGAACTTAAAGAGATAATTAGGGCTTTTCCCCCATGAATGGATTAATCTGTTCATTCAATTAATGGATTAATGAATTTGCTTGAAAATAGGTCTGCTGTGAAAGTGTGTATGGGGGACAAGAAGATGGAAGATGGCCCCAGGGGTTAAGGCATTTTGCTGCCAAGCCTGGCAACCTCAGTTTGACCCGTGGTACTCATATGGTAAGACAGAACCAACTCTGGTCACTTCTCCATTGTCCTCTGGCCTCCATGGGTAGCTTTTTAAGCCAGCGTGGAAGTTGGGGAGATAGATCAGTTTGTAAGGTTCTTGCCTTGTAAGGAGAAAGACCTAAGTTTGATTTTCTGAACCACATTGTAGAAGTAAAGCTTCACATGGTGATGCATACTTGTAATCCCAGAACTGAGGAGGCAGAGACAGGGTTCCTGAGGCTTGCTGGTCAGCAAGCCTATCCTACTTGTTGAGGACCAAGAAGATGAGAGACCCTGCCTCAAAAACAAGGTGAATGGTTCCTGAGGAAAAACACCTAAGGCTGTGCTCTGGCTTCCATATGTACATGTACACATGTGTATGTATACCCCCTGAACATGTACACACACATAGACACAGACACACACACACACTCAAACACACTCACATACATGGGGCAGGGGTGGGTAGGTAGGGAGAGAGACTAGGATTCCAAGGAAAATGGAAAGTTTTAGGGGTGACTAAGGCAGGAACTGTGAATGTGTTTGACGAGAAGGTGCTCCATGCCTGGTAGATAAGGATACCCATCAAGAGGTGACAGGGGTGGGCACAGTGGGAGGAAGAGCTGCAGAATGGGGGACGAAGGACAAATTGACAGAGCAGCAGATGTAGCAGGGAAGTTCTGCAGCCAAAGCCGTGAGAGCAGGGAGGCCTGACAGTCGGGTTGAGCCAGTGTGTGATCTGCAGAGCAGTTCCCCAATGCTGTGGGCCTGTCCACGCTTCCACCTTTCACCATTGTGCGTTTTGTGTCTCCTGTCCCCCTGTGTTGATGCTGGAAGCTGTTACTGAGAAGAGAGATGACCAAGTCACACTAACGTTGCAGAAAACTGACAGATGACTTATCCAGAAAACACATCAACAGAGGTGGGGCCTCAGGTGCAGGTCGGGGAGTTATCTAAAACCGAGAATAAAGCTGGGAAAACCAGTGACGCCCCCTCTGCATAGATCTTTGTATAGTAGTTGTCAAGTTCTTTTTTGCAAATAAAAATTTATATTTTCTCTACATGTTTTCTTCTGTTCTATATGGAAATTCTAATCAGATAAGCACCAAGGCAATAAGAATCTAAAGTCAATTTCATGGAAATTTTGTAATTACTGAGCTGTGAAAAGGGAAGATGAGTCTCGGAATGTGTTTTTCAGCCTCTGAAGTCACTGGAATGGCAGATTCTGCTTATGCGTATTCATGTGTGTGCATGTGAACACGTGTGCGGAGGACAGAAGATGACATTGAGTATCTTCTTTAATTGCCTCTCAACAATATTATTTTTAGAAACAGAATCTCTCATTGAACTGGAGCTCACCAGTTTGGTTAGGCTGGCCAGTGAGTTCTAGGGATTGGCCTGCCTCTGCCTCCTGAAGGCTGAGAGTTTAGTGTTTCTGCCTCTTTCTCCTTCACTTCCTTCCCACTCCCTTCTTCACATGGGTGCTGAGGATTAAAACTTAGGTCCTCATGTTTGAATGACAAGCACTTTACTTACTGAGCCTTTGTCCCATCCCCTAGCCTCTAACTTTTATTCTCGCAATCTCACGTGGATCTCAGGTGACGAAGAGATGAGAAGCTGCTTGGGGTACACAGACTGGTTATCTTTGGGCCTGGTCGCTCTCATTTTCCAGGGACAGAGACAGATCCATTGCTTATTCCTCCAGCTTCATGATGAGCTGCCGGACAGTGTGGGCTGTACACAAGATGGGAGGTCTCAGGCCGTGCTGCCCAATGAAGACCAAGGACTGTTCCATCTGAGGCTTTCTTTGTAGGATTGTTGTTGGTGCTTGCAGAGCACAGGTCAACGTGCTGTGTGATTGAGCTCAGCTCTCAGTGATATCACCCCCATTTCACAGATGAGGAGATTGAGTTTGACATTTCACACTTTAAGATCTATGTGTGAGATTCGACTCCCACGGCTAAGAAATTATAAAGAACAATTATATGGTTCGAATCTAGGTCCAGACAGTGTCACTGGGTCTTGTTACACAAACATGAAGACCCGTGTTCCATCTGCAACACTAATATAAAAAGTCAGCAAGGTGTCTTACATCTGTAATTCCAGCACTCGGGAGGTGGAGCTAGAGCGGCCCAGGGCTCTCTGGCCAATTGAATTCACAGGCGTCAGGTTATGGAGGGGACTCTGTCTCCAGACATAAGGTGGAGAGCAACAGAGAAAGGTGTTAACTTCTGGCTTCTGCGGGCACAGGCATGTACTTCCCTATACATACACATGCCAACAGTGTCCCTGGTCCTTTCTGACAGAGCAGATTTTCAGCCTTAGTGGTGACCTATCTAGGTCTTCAGGTGTGGGCAGGAGGCCAGGTGCTACTGGCAAAGAGAGACCCTCAAGATTACATGTAGTTCTCAACCTTAGTAGAGGACATGTAAACTCAAGTTAACTTAGGAACATACTATGATCCTTCTCCATCAAAGACATTTTAATGATAAGCAGTGCAGTAGCACAGAGGGCTGGGAACACGCTGAATTTTTTCTAGGAGGGATAAACGGACAAGCTTGGTCAGCCGCCAGGGTCGGCCATGTGCTTAATCGCAGGTCTTGGCACACAGGCAAGTGCTCACGGCTCCATGAGCACTATGGCCCTTGGCTGCGCCTCACAGCCAGCCAAGCTGAGCAGCTGCAGCAAGGAAACCTTTAGTTAAAGAGCAAGGCAGCAACGTGGAGGGCTCAGCTCATAAACATTTATTTAAGAGAGATGAAAGACTGCTCAGCGGAGTGAGTCAAAACCCAGAAACCAGCATGTACCTGTGGGAGTGGGGTTAGAAGGCCAGCTCCTACCAATATGCCCATTTCTAAAGTGTCCGCTGTTCTTAGCACTGCACCAGGGGCTTTTTAGGTCCTGTCTATAAAATGTCCTCTTCCAATTAGCAAGGAAGAGTCATCTACATGGAATCACACTAAAGCCCAGAGGTCAAAGGACTTTCTCCATGTGAACTGAGAGTGCCACCCTCTGACTTGCTTCTGTGTGGAGTCTGAGTCTCTTTATTATTATTATTATTATTATTATTATTATTATTATTATTATTATTACTGTTAATTGAGACAGGGTCTCTTGCAACCCAGGCTGACCTTAAACTCCGTGCACAGCTGAGGACAACCTTAAACTACTGATCCTCCTGCCTCCATCTCCCAAGGACCTCCAGGATCATAGGCGTGTCTCATCCAACCTCATTTTTGTAGTCTGGGACCTACACCAGGGGCTTCATGCATGGTGGGTAAGGACTCTATAAACTGAGTCCCAGAGCCCCCAGAGTCATCATTTCGATCAAAACCTGATCAAGCGGGCCCATAGAGGTCCGCTATAGAAAGCTTGAAGCACAAAGAGGGTTGGCTGTCAGAGCAGCACTAATGGGGCATTCTCAAAGAAAAGACACTAATGCAGAAACAGCAGGTGACATTCAGAACCCAGAAAGAGCAGCTTGCCTCACCAAAGCCCAGGAGCCTTCACCAGGAAGATGTGAATGATGACTACAGCTCCTTGTTGGAGGCAAGCTCACAGCTGACTCAGCCTACCACCTTCTCCTTGAAGCAAGAGTGAGGAAAGGGGGCTGCATCCTATGTGTTTTCCCTCACTGTTCATCTGGAGGTTACAAAGGTGGGGAGGGGCTGGTGTCTTCTTTTGTCTGCTGTTTTCCTGATCAGGCAATACCGTTTAACAAGGAGGTTTGACAGATCGTTTGGAGCATAGGCCTAGGTTGTAAAATTGACTGTCTTCCACAGCATGGGTTCTTCTTTGATGACCACAGTGGGAAAAGGTGCAGGAGTAGGGAATGGAATATGCCCTTTTAACAACACAGAAGAGAGGACTTAGAAATTGGAGGGAGAGTCAGGGAAGCTGGGTTTCCCAGGGAAGCAGACAAGGAACCCATTGCAGGAAGGACTGGCCAAGAGGCACTTTGTATGTAGGGCATGTGTACGTGCATGTGCACATGCATGCAGAGGCAGGGGACATCCACAGGTGATGTTCCTCAGGTGCTGGTCTCCCCCCCCCCGCATTGTTTTTAAGATAGGGTTTTTCACTAGCCTGGAACCCTCCAAGAAGGCTAGACTGATTGACTGGTGAACTCTGGGTTCTGTCTCCACAGTGCTGGCATCACAGCCATGTACCTGGTTTTCTAAAATGTACATTCTAGGAGTGAACTTTATTGTGTGAATAGGTCCTTTGCTGATTGAGCCGTGTCCTAGACCAAGAGGGACTTGAGAAGCAAGAATACCTCTGTTCAGTCTTGGTCCAGCAATACTGAGAAATTTCCATTTTCGAGCTTTCTGTGTCTCCAGTTACCCTCCTTCCCTAACTCCAAAAGGGAGGGTCAGCAAATGCACTGATTGCAGAAGGCTCTGTTCTGCACCTTCCTCCAGAGAGCCAGCTCCAGCTCTCAAGGCAGCGAGCTGAAGGCTTTATATATTTCCCAGCCACTTCTCCCTGTGTTATGTTTCAAGCTGCTCTGCCTGGTACAGTACCTAACCCTTGATTCTTCTGATGTCATATATGTGCACATATGCAGATTCCTTGAAACTCTTGGGCAAATGTTTTAAAGACAAGCCATCTCAGAGAAATGTGCATTTAAACTAATATTTAAAAAGCACGTAATAACCTTCTTGTTGGTGGTCTTGGAGAAAACCCATTCTCAAGTCACTGGTTTGACAGGGCTGTTGCTGGATTTTGTCTCTGTTTGGACTGGCTCAGCCTTTGTGATGCTGGGAGATTTGGTTGCTGCAAGTTGTTCTTTTGTGAAGGGGTGAAAAATTCTTTAATGCTTTTCTTAGAAGAATAGTGTGTTAGAATCACTATCTAACTGATGACCGCAAAAAGAGCTGTCAAAAATTTTCAAGCTATTTAAAGTGGTCCAATGATTCCATTTATTTTTTAGTCTTTTCAGACCTTTGAAATGCATGCACATTTGTGCCATGAATATTTATAATTATTACAATAGGGTCATCTTCTTTAATAAAGAGAAGAAGAAAACACTTGCACATTTACACCTCAAAGTCTTTTGTTTTTAAATAAAGCTTTACTGGAACACAGCCATGCCTGTCTATGGACATGTTGCCTATGGCATTTATTCATTCTTTATTTTAAAGAGATGTATTCTTAGTCTGTTATTTAGGCTGACCTTGACTTTCGGGACTCTAGCCATCTTCTTGCTGCAGTGCCCCCCATCCCCCGGAGCTGGGATTACAGGCATTTGCCAATGAACCAGGCTTTGTCTGGCTCTTTATAATAAATATTTCCTAACTCTTGTTTCAACTCAATTTTCTCTAAGACCTTTCTATCAGTGTCTGGATTGACACCATTTTCTTCCCTTTCAGCACAGCATGGATGAGTTATAGGCTTACTCTGCAAGAAGGCTTTGGTGGCTGCCACCTTCTTGCTATTGTACATGGTGTTAGAACAGAGGATTCTAAATATGACTTTGTACACATATGCAAGGAGTTCAAAAGTTGAACACTTAGAAGGGAAGCTGCTGTGCAAAAAGATCATCAGCCGAAGGTTTAGATAAAATACACTTTCCAAAGATGCTGTACCTATGTAGCCATTTGGCATTCAGGGATAAATGTACCAACTTGTCTGAATAAAAACCACCACCACCAGCAGCAACAGCAGCAACAGCAGCAGCAGCAACAGCAGCAACAACACAGAACTCTTAGGAAAGGAAAGATGGCTTAGGGGTAAAGAATGGTTGCTGCTGCTTCAGAGGGTCTAGATTTGTTTCCCAGCTTCCACATTAGTTGGTTTTCAACTGCCTATAACTCCAGTTCCAGGTGATCTGATACTTTTTTAAATCCTCTGAGGATACCTAAACTCAAATTCCCATGTACACACGCAACAGCAACAATAGTAATTTTTAACAACAACAAATAATAATAAAATAAGTAAAATTTTAAAAACTCAGAATTCTCAATAGCTAGCTTTCTAGCATCTTCTATAAATATGTCCCTCAACCCCAAATGCTCAGAGAAAGGAGACACAAAACACATGAGAACTTAACTTTATAACATCTGGGTGCCAAAGTGGTACACATGTCACAGAACGTAGAGAATGGAGACCTGATATGCCTTTCACTACTACACCACTGCCACCTCTTACCCTATTCCATGTATGTATGTGTGTGTGTGTGTGTGTGTGTGTGTGTGTGTGTGTGTATGTATGTATGTATGTATGTACATATAGATGGATAGATGTTTTAGAATCAAGTTTGCTCTCTATATATCCTGGCTGCCCTGGACTCACCATGTAGGCCAGGATGGCCTCTTCCCTGTAAGGTGGAGAATTGCTTCATAGAAAAAGGACTTCATCTGGTCTGGAAGAATCAGGATGCTTGGTCAAAGTGAGGCCACCCTGGGAGATGACTTAGGCAGACTCTGTTTTCCCTGCTCAGTGAAAGGCAAGTTCCATCACGTTTAGAAACTAGTTTATTTTCTGGGAATGGGAAGTGTGTGTGTGTGTGTGTGTGTGTGTGTGTGTGTGTGTGTGTGTGTGGTCTGTGCATCATGATTGTGCATTGCCTATGGAGGCCAGAAAAGGGAGACAGATTCTGTGGAACTGGAGTCAACAGATGTTTGTTGTGCATCTCTGTGAGTGTACTGGGAAGCAAACCTGGTCCTTTGGAGAAGACAGGTCTGCTAACCACTGTTAACCACTTCTCCAGGCCCAAGTTCAATTTTTTAGGTGATGTAAGCTACCAAATACTTTTCATCAAAATAAAGGTTGGAGAGGAAACTGCAGTAAGGATATAAAAACAAAACAAAAATAAACAAAACAACAATGAACAAGAAAGAAAAACAACAAAATGTGGGCTGGTGTGTGGCTGGAGACATGCTATGGATGTGGGCTGGTGTGTGATTGGACATGCTATGGATGTGGGCTGGTGTGTGGTTGGAAACATGCTATAGGTGTGGGCTGGTCTGTGGCTGGAGACATGCTATGGATGTGCTAAAATTTGATGGGATATTTCATGGTCACAGAGAGGAAAGGTCACAGCAGTAAAGAAAAGTCAATTCTTAGCAGATCTGCTCACCCATAAGGTACTTGTTCCATCAAACAATCAGGAACAATCTCATTGTCCCAAGTTGGACAACATGTAGAGGAGAAGAGGGAAGATAGTGTTAAGAAAAAAAATTAACATTTGCTAAAGCACGAATAGGGCTAGGAAGATGATGTTCTATAAAACATTGAGTTAATACTTCAGAACCCATGTGAAAAAGTTGGGTGTGGTGGCATAGGCTTGTCATTCCACTGCTGGGGAGGCAGAGGTTGTCCCTGGGGCTAGAAAGTCTACTTGGTTAGTTCCAGGGCAGGGAGAGACCTTGTCTAAAAAGAAGGTGATCATTCTCCAACCCAGATACAAACCTTTGATCTAGCATGGTCACCTGGCTGAATGATATGCTGGTACAATAATGGCACAAATGGTGTTGGGGCAACCAATTACCACATGATTTCCTACACGGACTTAAGGTCCACTCCATGAGATGAAATTATGCCTGATACTTCTCAGGTGGCCAAGAACTAAGACTAATACACATAGACCTAAGGAAAATCAAACATTATTCTTTCTCTGAATGAACACAAAATAAACTGACTTCCAATGACTTTCTGCTGTATCTATAGATCAGGGAGGCTCCCTCCTACAGAAGATGGGAACTAATACAGAGATCCACAACTGGGCAATGTATGGTGAGCAAGAGACTAAATGGAATGTCCTAAGTAGATTTCTTCATCATATCCCTTCTTTAGGGCTCAGGGAACTATACGGATGAGGAAATTGAAAGATTGTAAGAGCCAAAGGGGATGGGAACTGTGTCTTCCAGATACAAAATGACTGACGCATAGGCACGCACAGGTGACAGTCTGCATAAGACCTGCATAGCTCCAGACCAGACAACGTTCTTGCATTCAGTTGGGGAAGAAGACGTGAGTTCCCATTATTAACCAGGAAGCTATCTCCAAAGGATAACCACACACAAAGGAAAAGTTAGTGTCCCCCAGGGAGTCCCACTGGACATAGCCACCATACTTAGGAGCAAGTCCCACACCCAGCAGTAGATGGTCACCACGAAATGAACCCAAAGGAATTTTTGGATTCTTTTTTTAAATTTTTTGTCTCATTTTACATTATTTGTGATTTTTTAAAAATTTTTACTGGTCTTTTGCTTATATATTATGGATTCTAGTTTTGTGCTTTCACATTTTTATCCCTTGTGTGTTTGAGTGTGTGTGTATGTGTGTTCCTTCTGTGTCTTTTTTTTGTTTGTTTGTTAGTTTAATCATTTTGCTTTATTCTTCTTTTTTGCCTATCGGTCTTATTAAGAGAGAGAAAGAAGGCATGGAGTTGGAAGGGGAAGGGAAGGGAGTGGGGAAAATCTGAGAGGAGATGAGGGAAAGAAGTCGTACTCAGAATATACTGTATGAGAAAAAAATTGTTTTCACTAAAAGCTAAAAAATGTTGTTTCCACCTGCAGAATGACTCCTGAGTATTTCTCTGACTTCCACATGCATCCATACTCATGTGCATACACAGAAACAGACAGACAGATAGACAGGCACACATGCACATACACACACAGAGATGTGGTGGGGGAGGAAGGAGGGAGAAAGAGACCTGTATTCAGGACTATCACTGCAGTAGGGGAACCTGGACTCAGCTCTAAGTAGAGAGTTCAAAATGAGTAAATGAGTTCTGAATAAGAAACAAGATCTGAGTCAGTGATGTGGAATGGCTATGACAATGGAGTAGATGCAGTGCATTCTGGGTAACTGGGTTCTTGCCTTGGGTAGGCCAGGTGACCAGCCACCTCTGGGAGGTTTCTGGGGGATAGAGAACCAAATCACATATGCAGTGCCAACGGTTACTGGTTAGGGATTTTAGAGCTTCCAGGCTCATGGCTAGTGAATGTACCCGAGCACACATGGTCCTTGGGGTATATTATTTACAGAGAATGAGAGGGGAGAAAGGAAGGTCATCTTCCAGTGCTTTTTGCTGAGGTGAGATCTGAGCAGATGAAGAAGCAGCCAACCTCTATGCTCGGCAGTGGGAGGGGCTGCAGTTGAGTATCCTGACACAGAAGGTCAGGTGTCAGAACTACAGATACAACATAATCATCCAGTCTAGACGAAAAGTGGGATTTAGCTACCTGGGCTACAGGTGTTCAGTGTTCTCTGCAGAGGAAGAACCCTTATGTTGTCCAGGGACCATAATTTTTGTGAGGAGTCTGCTTGTTCATTTCCCAGCTGCTCAGTGGCTCAGACCCGAAATAATCATGCAGAAACTGTATTATTTAAATCACTGCTTGGCCCATTAGCTCTAACTTCTTATTGGTTAACTCTTATATCTTAATTTAACCCATCTCCATTAATTTGTGCATCACCACAAGGTCGTAGCTTACCAGCAAAATTTCAGCATGTCTGTCTCCAGTGGTGGCTCCATGGCTTCTCTCTGATTCTGCCGTTCTTTCTTCCAGCATTCAGTTTAGTTTTCCCTGTCTAGCTAAATTCTGCCCTGCTATAGGTCCAAAGCACTTTCTTTATTAAGAATGGTATTCACAGCATACAGAGGGGAATCCCACATCACCTTCCCTTTTCTGTTTAAATAAAAAGGAAGGGTTTTAACTTTAACATCGTAAAATTACATATAACAAAACAGGTATCAAGCAATAATTACAGTTACAATATTTATATCTACTTTATCTTTTAACTATAACTATAAATTCTTCAACTCAATCAAAAACTCCAGAAAGATATGATATTGCCTAAGAAAGCAATACATTCATTGTAAACAACTTCCAAAACTCTAGAAATGACAGAGACATCTCACTGCCTGGGTAATTACCCAAAGTTCTTCTTTACTATTGGGGCATCCATCTTTAGCCTACAGGTCCATAGTATCCAGCAGACTTTTCCATGAAGCAGGAAATTTCAAAGACAGTATTCCCTATATTGGCAGTTTGTCAGTAACTTTCTTCTTTGTTCTGCAAACTGTCTGGCAGACTCTTTCATGAAGGAGGAACCCTGAAGGATTGTCTCACCATTAGGCAAGTTCAGCAGTCATTTCTCTGTGGGTCCTCAAGTTCATCAAGCAGCCCAGGCAAGAACAGTTTTTGCCCCAATGGCTTATCAACTCCATGAGGAGCCTCTTCAATGCCCATCTTCCTCTTTAAGTAAATTGGTGGCACCAGGAGCAAATGTGTCTCATTGTCATGAAAAGTCCTAAGTTCTTAAACCATTTTAAATGCTATATTCTGAAGGTCTTTGAAAGATTTGAAGAATCCCTATCCATCTGAAATATATCTCTGTACATCTAGAAAACCTAACTAACATGACTACAATGACTATATGACTACATATATAATGACTACATGACTATAATGATTATTATAGAGGATTATCTATAAACCTATATTTCTTAATTATACATTACATTTTTAATGAGCTGCAAAAACACAATACCTCAATAAAGAGCAGAAATATATTTATGTATATATATGTTATATATATGTATATACATGCATATATATAACAATACAATAACAAAATTGACCTTAAATTTGTATCAATAAACCAAGATTCATACCAATGAAAATCTCTATAACACATCCCCCTTTAAATGTAAAGAAACCTTTATAAACAATATTTGGGAATTTGGACATAGTTCTCTAGATTACTTCCTGCTGATTGGGGTGCTGTTAATGAGGTCTTTCATGGTGTATCCTGTGTGCTAGGTTCATCTCATTCAGCAGTTGAGCAAAGTAAATTTTTGAGGGTGTTCACGACAACCTTTCAGGGGCTCTTGGTCTATCAAACTACATTAGCCTGTAATGAATCCACAGGTTCTCATCCTCTGTGGAAACAAAAGAAGAACCTCTTTGTAACATGAGGGCCGGCTTGTTGGGGTTTCTGTCCCGCCCGGCACCCCAACAAGTCGGCAAGTCCCAAAGAGAAATCACGCACAAGACTCCATAAGATTATAAACTGATTGGCCCATTAGGTCAGGCTTCTTGTTAACTCTTATAACTTATATTAACCCATTATTCTCATCTATGTTAGCCATAATGGCTCCATACCTTTCTCAGCTGGGCACGTTACATGCTGCCTCTTCGGTGGTCTGCGCAGGAGTGCCTGAAGAACCTCCCTGCTTCCCAGAATTCTCCTGTTCTCATTGCTCCACCCCTACTTCCTGTCTGGCTTTCCCACCTATACTGCCTGCCTGGCCAATCAGCGTTTTATTAAAATATGATTGACAGATACAGACAATTCTCCCACACCATTTCCCTCCTTTTTTTTTAAACAAAGGAAAATACCCATAATCCATTTGTTGGGAATGTGGGCGTAGTATTTCAGGCTACTTCCTGCTGGTTGGGGGCGCTGATAATCTTAAGTTTGGAGAGAAATAACTACGTCCATATTCCCAGATATTGTTTATAAATGTTCTTTTACATTTAAAGGGAGATATGAATAATTTCATTGGTATGGATTTTAAGGTCAATTTTGTTATATGTATATATATTTCTGATCTTGATTGATGTATTGTGATTGTATAGTTCATTTAAAAATGCAATGTATAATTAAAAATATAGGTTGTTAATGGATAATCATCGATAATAGTCAAGCTTGTAGTAATGTTAGTTTGATTTTGTAGATGTGCATAGATATATTTCAGAGAGACATTCTTCGTATCTTTCAAAGACTACAGAACATAGCATTTAATGTTTTAATAACTTAGGACAATGAGACATGTCTGCTCCCGGCAGCACCAATCTACTTCAAGAGGAAGATGGGCATCGAAGAGGCTCCTTATGGAGTTGGTTAGCCATTTGGGCAAGAAACTGCTCTTGCCTGGACTGTTGTATAAACTGGACACAGAGAACCCACAGAGAGATGACTGCTGAACTTGCCTAAAGGTGAGATGATCTTTCGAGGTTCTTGATTCATAAAAGAGTCTGCGAGACATTCTGCAGGACACAGCAGATAGTGACTGAATTGCCTTTGAAATTTCCTGCTTCATGGAAATGTCTCTGGATATTATGGGCCTGAAGGCTGAAGATGGGTGCCCCAACGATACAGAGGAACTTTGGGTGACTGTCCAGGCAGCGAGATATCTCTGTCATTTCTAGAGTTTTGGAAGTTGCTTACTTCTTGTTTACTTAAGTAATATATCCTTCTGGAGTCTTTGATGGAGTTAAAGAATGGATAGTTGTAGTTATAGTTTTCCATTATTATGATAAAGATATAGTTATAAATATTGTGACTGTAATTCTTGCTTGATAACTGTTTTGTTATGTGTAATTTTACTATGTTAAAATGAAAGCCTTTCTTTTTTGTTTAAACAGAAAAAAGGGAAATGATGGAGGAGGGTTATCTGTCTATTGTGTTAGTTTCATTGGTCAATAAAGAGACTGCCTTGGCCCTTTGATAGGACAGAAAATTAGGTAGGCGGAGTAAACAGAATAGAATGCTGGGAAGAGGGCAATGAGGCAGACGCCATGGAGCCAGCCACCAGGTCAGACATGCTGAATCTTTTCCGGTAAGTCACCACCTCGTGGTGCTACACTAGATTATTAGAAATGGGTTAATCAAGATGTGAGAGTTAGCCAGTAACTAACTCTCTAGAGATAATGGGCCAGGCAGTCTTTAAATGAATACAACTTATGTGTTATTATTTCTGGGGCTAAGCTAGCCATGCGGGAGCTGGGCAGGATGAAAAGCAGGCCTGCCTGCAGCTCTTCACTACACCTTTTTTCCAAAGCAACATAAATTTAGACCAATATTTTGAATTTAAGAAACCTTCAAAATATATATGTTGGCTTAGCTTGGCAGTCCCCAGAATCAAATATCTCTCTGAAGCCAAAAAATTCAAAGAAAACATAATAATATACACAATCCAGACTCTCTGTGTATAGTCCATCTTTACATCTTATTTATTTTATGACTGTCTACACTTCTGTCTCTTTAAAGATTTTGTTTAATTTTTTATAAACCATTTACTTATTTTTATAATTCTCTATACATCCTCTACTATTGTGGGGAACTAACCTTCCAACAGAATTAACCTTCAGCCCACTCTCATCCTAGATGGTATATTCAGTCATTTCTGACAAATGTGTGTGTGTACAGATGTATATATGTGTGTTCAGGTGTGTATGTGTATGTACAGGTGTGCGTGTGCATGTGTGTATGTACAGGTATGTATGCATGTGTGTACAGGTGTGTATGTGTGTGTACAGGTGTGTGTGTTCAGGTATGTGTGTGTATGTGTGTACAGGTGTGTATGTACATGTGCTTATGTCTGTATAGAGACCAGATGTTGATGTCAATTGTCTTCCTCAGTCGGTTTTTATTTGCTGGTTCTGAGACAGGGTCCCTGTCTGTGTGGAGCTCACTGATCTGCTAGGTTGGATGGCTAGAGAGCCCCAGAGACCTTTCTGTCTCTGCCTCCCGAGTTCTAGCATTACAATTTGTGCAACTGTGCCTGGATTTTTGAAACATGGGTCCTGAGGGATTCAGCTCAGGTCCTCATCTTTTTAGAGCATGCATTTTGCCTACTGAGCCTGCCCAGAGCAAATCTTTGTATTGTTCTGGTAAACTTGGGGTCTCACAGTCTCTCCACGTATGGCTGTGGAGAGCTGGCTAGAGAGGAGAGTCTGCCTGACTGTGTTCAAGATGGAGGGGGGCAGCTGGGGAAACAGCTTCCCTTGTTTCAGAACCAGCTAAGGATCGGCTGAGGGCTGTCCTAGTACCACCTGGGTATAGTATCACACACGTTCTGAATGTTGCATTCAAACACCCATGTCTGAGGAACAGTGGTAGCCAGGGTCAGAAACACCTCAATAAAGTTGAGTTGTGCCCTGTGGGCATCCACAGATGTACCCACTGAGAGCCTTCTCCGTTAAAGATGTACCAGGTTTATGCTGTACACATCTTCAGTGGCTGCCACGTGTCTCCAGAAACAGATTTGTGATGGGTAGTTTATTTATGGTTTGATTCCCAGCTTGAAAAGCTCAATTTGATTGTTAAGACGTGAATATTTGTCACCAATTGTCCTCCAGCAGTTGAATGCTCCGTCCGTGAATCTCCCCTTCTCAAACCTTCAGCGAGTCGTTCAGAAGGAAGTCTGGTTTCCTTTGCTCACTCTCGGGAATTCTCCAGGGGTGAACACAGGGATCTGGGGGGAAGGCTGGATTCAATTAGACATGTTATAGGCTAGACGTTAGAGGAATGTGGGACATAGTTTTGACATTTTAAGCACTGATAACATTTAAAATCAAGGCAGGAGAATGACTTTTATTAATTATCCATGTCTCCTCCTGCCCTTCTGTCCTCCACCCACTACCAGCTGTTAAACAGTTGAGAAAATGGTAAATGAATACGATTACAAGCAATTATGAGTTTTTCTTTTTTAAGAGACAGATGGAACCAAGGTTTCTATTTTGAGAGGCTTTTGAATTTAGGTTATGTCTACACAATGTCATAGTATTACAGTGGGGCCATATGTTTCATTTAGCGCCACTGAGATTTCCCTGGAGAGTGACCTGGAAGCCGTGGTCAGTGGGCTGTGTCAGGACAAGTTCATCAACAGGTTACTAGTAAGCACAGCTTAAAATTCATAGTCTCATTGTTTCAAACCTTCAATTTTTTTACACATGTTTTTGTGTGGTGCATATGAATGTATGCATGTGGTCCGAGCTGCATGTATATGTGTGGAGGCCAGAGGTTGATGTCAGGGTCTTTCCTAGTCCCATTCCCCATATGTACTGAGCTCAGAGCATAACAATTACACTAGTCTGTCTAGTCAGCTGGCTTGAGGGATCAATCCCCTGTCTCTCCCTCCAGTGTGGCTAAGATTAGAGGTAAGCCGCCATTGCTGTCCAGTGTTCTGGGGATCTTAACCCAACTCCGATTCTTTTGACTGGGTCAAGTTTTGTGTTGTGCTGTTAAAATCCAGAGATGGAAATGGCCTGGTTTAGGCCCCCATTGAGTGAACTGTGCATGCAATGGGGTGGGAGCAGACTGTGTGGGTTTGGCTTAATTCAATGGTTCTTTTAAGTCCTTTACATTTTCTCTAACCTGAGAAAACTTGGGGAGGGGTTATTAAGCACAAGAAATGAATCATAATGAGCCGTTTCCAGTGTGTGGTGCTTTAGTTAGACTTAGGGCTCATCCGAGAGTCTCAGCCAAGCTGAAAATCCGAGGTCCTGTCTTCCTGAGTGGGCAGCTGGTACCTGCCTGCCTGGGTACTGCAGCTTATCTTGGGGTTAAAGGTTGTGTCTGTGTGACTAAGCCCGTATATCAGGAGTAGAAGGGAGTCTCAAGCCCCAGGGTACACATTAGATAAGGCTCTGCGTCCTGAACCAAGACAATCTGGAGTCTGTGGAGAGGGCTGTACTAGATCCTGAGGAGACTGATGTACTCAGCGGGGAGTAAAGGAGATGGAGAGTTTTAACCGAAAGTATAAAAAGCATTGTTTTGTGCCAAATAGGCATGTTAATTCATTTTCCCAGTTTGGAAGGATTTTAAAATAAAAGCACCTCACTTTCCGAATTCTCTAGGATTTATTACAAAGTGAGGATATTGCTTGTCACAGTAACTAGCTCCTGGCATTAAATTAAAAATACTATGTAACATGAAGGGCCTGCTTTATTGGGATTTCTGTCTTGCCCAGTTCCCACAGTTGGCAAATCCCAAAGAAAATCACACAGAGGTCTTCATAAGTTATAAACTGAATGGGCCATTGTCTCCGGCTTCATATTAGCTCTTATAATTTATATTAACCCATTATTTTTATCTATGTTAGCCACGTGGCTCAGTACCTTTTTCAGCAGGGCAGGTCACATCCTGCTTGTTCTGTGATTTGGGCAGGACTGTCGAGGGAGCCTCCTGTTTCCCAGAATTCTCCTATTCTTCTTGCTCCACCTCTACTTCCTGTCTGGTTATCTTACCTATACATCCTGCCTGGCTAATGGCCAATCAGCATTTATTTAAAACATAATTGACAGAATATAGAATTGTCCTACACTAATACTGTACAATCAACAGCTTTAAGATAATGCAGTTTAATCCAAGAAGTAAGACATTTGGGACTGGCAACTTGGGGCACTTGGTATGAACTCCTATAGGTGAACTGAACTCCTATGATCCCTAAGGGGACTTGAAGGTAGTGCTTTCTCTCGGGGTCATAGAATAGGAGTTACTTTTCCCTGGATGACCTGATAGGATATGGGTTTCTGCCTCAGTATGCTGGAAAGAGCTCCCAAAGCCCAACCTGGCCTCAGAGTTCGGTGTTGCCAGCCCGGGACACACATTAGGATCTTCTGCCTTGGGAGTTTTAATCTGAATGAATTCTCTACTGGGAGACATGTTATATAAGTACAGGAAAACATCTAACTGAACATGTGGTATGTGCATGTATATGTGAGTGTATGTATGTGTGTGTATGTGGTGGTGACGGTAGTGTGTGTGTGTGTGTGTGTGTATGTGTATGGGTGTGGTGGTGATGATAGTGTGTGTGTGTGTGTGTATGGATGTGGTGATGATGGTAGTGTGTGTGTGTGTGTGTATGGGTGTGGTGGTGATGATGGTAGTGTGTGTGTGTATGGGTGTAGTGGTGATGATAGTGTGTGTGTGTATGTATGGGTGTGGTGATGATGGTAGTGTGTGTGTATGGGTGTGGTGATGATGGTAGTGTGTGTGTGTGTATGGGTGTGGTGGTGATGATGGTAGTGTGTGTGTGTGTGTGTATGTGTGTGTGTATGGGTGTGGTGGTGATGATGGTAGTGTGTGTGTGTATGTGTGTGTGTATGGGTGTGGTGGTGATGGTAGTGTGTGTGTGTGGGTATGGGTGTGGTGGTGATGGTAGTGGAGAGGTGTGGGGGGATGATGGTGGTGGCGTGGGGGGGGTTGTGGTGGTGGTGGCGTGTGTGTAGGTCAGAGGAGAGCCTTACTCAGATGTCATCTATCTGTTTTGAGACAGGGTCTCTCACTAGCCTGGAAGTTACCCAGGAATTTAGACTGGTGAGCCAGTGACTCCCAGGGAGATTTGTTTCTTAATGTCCAGAACTAGGATTATAAACATTCTCTACAATGCCAGACTTGTGTGCGTGTGTGTGTGTGTGTGTGTGTGTGTGTGTGTGTGTGTGTCTATGTGTCTGTGTAGACATGTGCATGTCTTGCTGCACTTGCAGGTTCGGGGATAACCTCAGATAACCTTCTACTTCCAGGGCTTCTCTTGTTGCATAGACCACGACATATACCATGTTAGCTGACTTATGAATTTCTGGGTATTCTCCTGGGTCCACCTCCCATCTAATATCTGGGGTGCTGGGGTTATAGACTATTGCTATTGTGTACAACTTGGCCCAAATTCATCCTCTTGTGCTTGTTTGATAAGTGTTTTATCTACTGAACAACATCCTAAAACAGCAGAGCTTTTTATTGCTTTTTTTAAAAATGGTTTCTGAGAATTGAAGTTAAGTCTTCATGCTTGTAAGGCAAGTTCTTAATGGACTGAACCATCTCCCTAGTCCAATATCCTATTACTTAAGCAGTCCTTAGGAACCAGCAAACTTCTGAGCACTTTGTAATAGAAAACGATACATGGAGATGAGTCAGCAAAACAGCAGCTTAGGAAAGTGAGTCATGGCAGCCCATGGCCAGTGCCCTGGGCTGGGGCCAGGCAGCTTCTCTGCAGAGGACTGCTTACCTTGTGTTAGCGCTGGTGCTAATAGTGTTTGTCATGGGGCTCTTGGGAAATTATACTGTTTTGTACTTAACAGCTCTTTCTCCAGTGCGAAGATTTTTCACCCCAAACCCATCAAATAAATAACACCAAGTGGTATTTTGTCATCACGGTTGCAGGCAGGAATACAGCAGTTGACACGGAGAATACTGTGTGGAGACATTTAAATCTGTGCTGTTATGAATGAACTTACTTCTGTGTACATGTTCATGCATGTGCCATGACAAAGGTAGATTCTCTATATCTCTGCGGAGTCCATGTGTTACTTCCTTATGTTTTAAAGCCCCCTCCTCCATTCAACCTGAGAGTCTTCTTATAAACGCACCTCCCACAGCAAGAGCTCCTAGTTTCTAAAACTCAAGGAAAGAATGGTTTGTATGATTTTGTGTGTGTATGTATGTTTATATGTTCATTTGTGTACGTGAAGATGTGTGTGTGTGTGTGTGTGTGTGTGTGTGTGAATGAAGAGGCCAGAGGACAGACAACCTTGGGCGTTGTTCCTTAGGAGTCATTTACCTTATTTGGGAGATAGAATCTTTTATTTTCTCTTTTTGGTCAGAAACTCAGTAAGGTGGTTGGGCTAGCTGACCAGTGAGCCTGAGAGACCACTTCTCTTTGCCTCCTCAGTGCTGGGATTTCAAGTGTGGGCCACCACATCCAGCTTTCTTTCTTTTTTGTTTTTAAACAGAAATTTGGGGGATCCAACTCAGGTCCTTATGCTTGCAAGGTAAAGCTTTAACAAGTAAGCTATCACCCCAGCTCATAGGTGCTCACAGGATCAGGACCGACAGTCGGGCAGCATGCATGGGACTAACCTAGGTCCTCTGCATATGTGTGACAGTTGTATAGCTTGGTCTACTTGTGGGACTAGCAGTGGGAACAGGCGCTGTCCCTAATGCTTTGGCTGGCTTTTGGAAACCTACCCCTCATACTGGATTGCTTTGTCCAATCTTAATATGGGGGGTGGGGGTTAGTCTTACCTCAACTTGATAAGCCGTGCTTGTTGATACCCATGGGAGGACTGCCCTCTTCTGAACAGAAATGGAGGAGGAATGGATTGGGGCGGGCGGGAGGATAGGAAGTGGGGGAGGAAATGGGTGGAGAGGAGGGAGGGGAAGCTGCAATCAGGATGTAAAGTAAGTGAACAAGTGGAATGAAAAACAGCAAAAGAAAAAGAGAACACAAATTTGGGAGGAGGTAGAGAATGGGAGGGTCTGAGAGGAGTTAGGGTGAGGAGTGGGATTGAAAAGACATTGGGTGGTGAAAAAGACAAGATCTCCTGAGTACATTGGGAGTGTGGGGGTCTCAGAGAGGGTAAAAGGGGAGAGGGGAGGCAAGGAGAGGAGAGGAGAAAAATGTATAGCTCAATAAAAACAAAATCAAAAATTAATAATAGACAAATAATATAAGAAAATTAATAATAAATAAATTAGGAAGATAAAGCAAGTAGTATGTGTGTTAGTTTTTTATGTCTGTAACACAATATTTGAGATATTAATGTAAGAGTGGAAAGGGTTAGTTTGTCTCGATTTCATTTTAATCCAAGTTTACATGGTCTCTGCCTTTGGGCTTATGGTAGTACTGTGGCAGGATCATGTGGAAGAGGAGGTAAGTTCACTTTTGGTGACCAGGAAGCAAAGACAGGGAGAGAGAAAAGTCTGGGATTATCCTTTTCAAAGCTACACCTCTGACATCACATCCTCTACAAGCCCCAGCCATCTGCTTCTGTGATCCCAGTCTTGGTGCAGCAGGCCAGCAGCCCCGGTGCCTGGGGTATTCCCAGAGGTGAACATTGGACATGCATAAGCAGAGAAAGTGAAGACTCAGAGGAAGCAGAAACAGGCATCTATTAAAGGAGAAAGCACCCTGTTGGGACGCTGGGGTCTCCAGAGCTGGCTGACTGTACAGTGAACTCTGAGCTGGTCTCTTCTTGGTCCCCTTGGCTCTCACCTCTTTTGATCCTCTCTTTCCTTTCTCAGTCCCCCACCCTCATCCCGTCACTTCATCTCTTTAGTTGGATGGTGTTGAGTCCGGGGCGGGGAAATCCAAGCTCACGAGCTCGTGACCCTGCTGAAAAGTGGGCATGCTGTACCTCTTTATAGTCCAGCTACTGCAGGGCTGCCTTCTCTTTCCCTCCTGCCTCTTCCGTGACTGCCTGTTCTCTGCTAACACCTCACAGTTCCACCTCCTCTCAATAGCGCCATAGTCTGATGACCTGAAGGATGCTCATCACCACTACAGGACAGAGGTTTTTTTAGGAGAGTAGGGTCTGGGACTTGTGAGAGCAGAGATAGGACCGTGTTTCCTGCTGGTGCCATGGCAGAGGCAAACCAGGAGTTCGTCCAGAAAGCACCCTTCAGCTCCAGGGTCGTTGCCCATCTGCATTTCGTGAAGAATCCTCAAGGACAGGTTTGCCAGGGGAACCGGTTCATGGGAGGAAAATAAAGATGAGATATTTAGTGTTGGTCTTAGTTTGACTTCCTGTTGTGATATAACACTCTGACAAATTTCCAACTCCAGCTCACAGTCGGTCATCATGGGGAAGTCAGGGCGCCAGGACCCTGAAACAGGTGGTCACATCACATCCACAGCTAAGAGCAGGAAGCAAAGCAGAAACACTTGCAGCGTGTGCTCTCTTCTGTCATTCAGTCCAGGATCCTGCCCATCAAATGCTGTGTTTTGGGGTTTCTGCTGTTGTGAAGAGACACCAGGACCATGGCAACTCTTATAAAGGAAAACATTTAGCTGAGGTGATGACCTAAAGTTTCAGAGGCTTAGTCCATCATCATTATGGTGGGGAACATGGTGGCCTGCAGGTAGACATGACACTGGCTACATCTTGATCAGAAGGCAACAGGAAGTAGAATGAGACACCAGACAGTATTTTGAGCATATATGAGATTTCAAAGCCCACCTCCACAATGATGTACTTCCTCCAACAAGGCCATACCTACTCCAACAAGTCCACACCTCCTAATATTGCCACTCCCTATGAGATTACGGGGGCCATTTATATTCAAACTACTACATGGTGCCACCAACATTTAGAGTGGGTATTGTCACCTCAATTTACCCAAAAGAGAAAATCTTTTGTAGGCATGCTCACTGGTCAGCCTTGTCTGGACAGTTCCTCACTGAGACGCTCTTCCCAGGTGATTCTAGATTGTTCGGTTTACACTGAAAATCACCACCACAGACTTCAACTTTGAACCCTAACCTCAGCCCCTAGTGGGTGGGTCCAACAATAGCCACATGGAGTGAGCTGACCCTTCATGGCTGGCACCAGGATGCTGTTCTGTTTTGTGCAGACAGCTTTGCTTCCAATCTGGCAGATGCCTAATGGCTTCAAATAAGCCTTAATGAAGTGTCCAGCAGGTATCACTAATGGGATTGACCCTAAGAAAGACAAATACTAGGTGGATATTAGGGATTTAAAATCAATAATCACAGGCAGATATTTCTAGGCATTTCTTTTGAAGCTAATTCGGCAGTGGCACGTGAGTCTTATAGGCCAGGTAGATGGGTTGGCAGGAACGGAAGTGGGGCAAGAATAGGTTAGTAGCAGATCTGGGGATCTTTGCTCCCTAGCTGCTGTCATTTGCCACATCCCCATCTGCTTGGCACCTGGAAAGGTGAGGACATTTTTACAAAGAGTGTGGGCATATGTGGTGGTAACATTTGCTGGTGTTTAGTATGCATGTAGGAAGCTGCCTGGATGTTTTTTGAATTTTCTGAAGATTTTTAAAACCCCTTTTTTTGTGCAAAAGTAACATGGCATTTTAAGCTAATGAGCTGGTTGCCAGTATCTTGTCCTGTTCCAAGTTAATAGGATCTGCTTTTTAAAATCTAGGTGCTTAATTGCAGTTCTTTAAAGGCCATCTTGCTAGAATGGAGCTGCCTAAGTAATGATTTTACTTTTAATTAATAGTAAGCAGGGCAGCTCCTTGACTCCCTCCACTGAGTCAAAGAGACCAGAACTCTTTAGGTGTGTGTGTGTGTGTACATTCTTGGGCCACAAGTTTATGTCAAATTTTTACTCTGTTATTATTTTCAATTATACTTTTATTTTCAAGTTTATGATTACATTATTTCCCCCTTTCCTTTCTTCCCTCCAAACCCTCCCATATAACAATCCCCACCATTATTCTCTTTCAAATTCATGACCTCTTATTTTAAGTTATTGTTGCACACATACACACACACTTGTGTTCATAAGAACAAGAATAAAAGCATACAAACTGCTCTGCCCATATAATATTATATGTATATGTGTATGTATATGTCTATATTTCTGGGGCTGACCATTTGGTACTGAATAACTACTTCATGTGCTCTTTCCTGGGGAATATCTTTTCTTCTGCCTTCAGTATTTTTTCATTGCCTGTAGTTCTTTGTCTATACTTGGAGCATCATGACCTTTCCTTATTCCTTGTTAGCATGCCTATTGGTGCCATCTTTGCTCAGGTCATGTTTAGGTGGCATGTTTGTGAGACTTCATGGGTGCAGTTCTTGACATCTCTACAAGTAAATAAATGCAGAGGGCCCGGACTTTTATTTAAGTGCTGTGGATCTGAACTTGGGTCCTCATGATTGCAAGCCCTTTCCCAACTGAGCTCTCTCTACAGTTCTGAAGCCTGGACTCTTCATGAACCCAAACCAATGCTGTCAGAGCAGAAGCACAGGCTCTCCAGTCACACTAACTTCATGAGAAACATGCTTCTACCACTTACAGTGGTAGCTCCTAGCTCCAAGTCACAGTTTCCTTATTTAAAATGAAAACCATGAGTCACCTTACTGGGTCATTGTAAGGATTACACAAAATAGTTGCAAAACCTTTGAAATAGCTCGTAGCACACAAAGGTAAGGCATGTGATAATTCCATAGGGCCAGCCCTTGGGGACAGCGACACAGGTTCTAGCACAAGAAATTGTCATGAACATGTCAGAAGTAACTCATAGTGCTGTGTTCCTAAGCTTCTCAGATCATCTGTTAAAGCAAGTTTGAAGAGCAAACAGCCTTGGGGACCAGAGAGGATGAAGTTAGGATGGTTGCCTCTCTGGAGATATCAGTCATAAATGGACCCATTTCTCATTCTAGAGACAATCTGTTTAGATTCTCAATTTTAAAAAGAACACATGAACACACACACACACACACACACACACACACACACACACACACACTGATCTGTAGCCAAAATCTAAGCAGAGAGTTTCATCATTTAAGGGTTCTCTCCTGCAGTACACAGGTATCACCCCACTTTGATGTACCATCAACCTCTGGGCCTGTGGATACTGGGGCTTAAGAGAGCCATGCAAAACATAACCCTCACATTGCATTCCACTGTAAGAGATGACACCTGCCTCTTTCGTTACTCTATGAGTCTACAAGGGTAGCAGGATGACTCTCTAGTTTACGAGAAAGTAAACCCTAGGTCTTTCACAGCTTTTGGATTAATTTAACACTCTAGTTTTTGAAAAGTAGATGATGCTGATCAAGAGGTGTCGCTGCTGGAAGCAGAAAGATGACAGAGCATAAACATAATCGCCCTAGGTATGGATTAGAGATAGGCAGATCTCCATCATATGGTAATACTAAGTGCATACCTGACCTTCCAAAATGGTGATGAGAAGGATGGAAAGACAGTCCAGTGGCCAAGAGTGCTTACTGCTCTTGTAGAAGACGTGTTTGGTTCCCAACACCCACATCAAGCAGTTCACAACTCCAGAGGATCCAACACTCTGCTCTTACCTGTGAGGCCACCTGCAGCAGAATGCACATACCCTCCAACACATAATTATTATTAAAATCAAAACCACAAATCCTTTAGAAAAAAGTTATAATTTTATAGACCATCATGATTACATCATTGATACTGCCCAGGGATACTTTTAGATGAAAATAGGTACAAGAAGACCCTGAGAGCAGAAACAGGTTTTAGAAGCAGTGCTAGGGAGGAGGCCATCCTGACAGTCCATCTGGGACAAAAATAGAAATGGGAGAGAGTGTATTGTGGCTTGTTGCTCCTGAAGGGGATCACCTGCATGTGTGGTAGAGAATGAAAGGAGTGACATGAGAAGAGGTTATCAAGGGAACCGTCCAGGGCAGGTGAGAGCCATTCCAGAGATGTGGGTGAAGTGGGCATCTCATTCTGGATGCCCCTGGGGAAAGATGCAGAGGAAGCAGTGGGCCTCGGTATATTTCCATTCCTCCTCACTCGAGCTTTGGCCAACCATTGCGTACTGCGTATTCAGTATTCATTTCTCAACTGCAGCTCAGGTCCCTTCCCCGTCCCAGTGCTGACCTCCCCACCCTTCTGCTGGCCTCAGGGCATCACCATCACTATTACCATCACCGTCATCGTCTTGGCTGCTCCAGAACTGGCCTATGGGTTGTGTCCCACGGTTCTTCGGCCTCCCTATTGCCGCCAAAATGTTCTCTGGAAATGTAAATCTCCCAGTTAAAGCCCTTTGTGGGATGTGATTGGCCTTTCCAACGAAGATGGACTTTTTGGCTCAGCAGCTGCACCGTGTGCGGATCCTGCTTCAGCAGTCACTTTCCCCTTTCCTGGCCCCTTCTCAGAACTGCTGCTCCCTCTCTACCGCACACGGTTTCTCCTAGAATGTGTCGTGCTCTGGTGTGATTTTTCCTAGGGGTTAACGGACAAACGTCTATTTATCCACACCAAAGAAACAGTTCCACTCCATTCTAGCTTAGGGAAGCAGTGAGTTTATTGGGGTTACTCAGAGGAGCATGGATGGGTGAGTGATGACGCACAAATCTTCATCCCTACCGGCCCCTGCTCAACCTGCAGGCAGCTCCGCATAGACGATCTCTCATTTTGTCAATTGCTTCCCGAGTTCATAGCCTTGGAGAGAGGCCCTTTGAACCGGTAAGTTCCAGGAGCTTGGGAGTTCTGTTTACTTCTGGGCCTTGTGTGTTTCATTTACTTCCTGAGTCTTATGAGTTGCCGGCTTCCCTCCAGGAGGGATAGCTTCAATGTGCAGGCAATAACTGTGGAGCTGCATGAACACTACTCTTCTTTGTGACAGTTCGGGCCCTGTTGTCCACACGCTGGGGCACACAGCTTGTGTCTTGTGCCTCTCATGTGTGCCTAACTTCCGCTTTCCTGCACAGTTCTCTCACTGGTGAGTTCTGAAGGCAGTGGTGGTTCTGCTTTCCAAGTACTGTGTTTCCTCTCTATAGAGGACTTTACAACCCAGGTAATGGCAAACAGTTGTTTCTGGGATTGGCCTGGTGAGAGGCTGGGTATGGAGTGGATGGGGACAGGAATTAGAGACCTAGAAAACCAGAGAGAACTCTTAACCAGATCCAAAGGAGAAAGCCTAAGATTGCTTCATTTTCATATTTAAGGATGTTAAAACAGGGGCTGGAGATGGCTTAGTAGGTAAAGCTTTGCAAACATGAGAATCTGAATTTATCCCCAGAACCCACATTAAGAACATCCAGGTGTGGTAGTGCACACCTGTAAGCGCAGTACTGGGAAGGCAGAGATAGGCAGATTTCGGGGCTCATTGGTTAGCTTTGGGTCCCGAGTTAGTGAGAGACTCAGTATAAAAGAGCAAAACAAAACCCTCAGGATGGATGATGCCTGAAGTTGCCTTTGGATTTCACATGCACACACACATATGTGCACTTGCACACACAAGTGTACCTATATGCCCAGACAGATACATAGATACACATGCATGTGTGTATGCAGCACACACATCTCTCTTTCCTCTCTCTCTTTCTCTCTCTCACACAGACATATATACACACACACATACACAGACAGAGACAGAGAGAGATGGGTCCAGAGAGCAGCACAATCTTCTCTTCAGTTTGAATTAGTTGTGTTGATGTGGTTTTTAGTGCAGACCTTGACAGTGAACATGACCCTTGCCCTCTGTTGCTTACCTCCAGCTCTGTCTGTGTTTATGTGGGCTGCTGTGATGTGTGCGGTGTGGCTGTTAGATGAAGCTATAGTATGGTTCTGTGAGCAGGCAGATCTTCCTAAGACCCTAACAGGAGTGTTCTAGGGAGCTCAGATTGTATTAATTAGCAAAAAAACCTGCTCCCCACAAACCATCCCATCATGGCTCTAGATCTGAAGAGGAGCAACATCTTGCATGGACCCTCCATGGTGATCCCAGCAGAGTGCCTGGCATGAAGGTCTCAGGTAGGTCCAGGAAAG
Source organism: Myodes glareolus (assembly GCF_982192425.1). Classification (NCBI taxonomy): domain Eukaryota; kingdom Metazoa; phylum Chordata; class Mammalia; order Rodentia; family Cricetidae; genus Myodes; species Myodes glareolus. The sequence continues at coordinate 64,529,441 of NC_142047.1, read as the reverse complement.
AGGTCTCTGAAGAGGGAGGAGGTAATTATGCTTTGTGGTCTGGAGTATTCATTTCATTTTGCTCTTAACCTTTGAACTTTAATGTCACTCAAGTCTTCTAGCTTTGCTTCAGGCATGTGATGGCACCCAAGGCACAGAATGCAATTACCTATGAGTTGGACTTGGAAAAAATTCTTCTTTCCCTTATTCCCAAGTCCAAGGAGAGCAGTAACCATAGATTCAGATAAGCCCATGGCTTCACACTCTCTCCACGTAAGATGAGTCCTTGTCCGTGTTCTTGTGACAAACACCGTGGTGAAAAGCAAGCCAGGGAGGAAACGTTTCTTCAGCTTACAGGTTGCTGTAAGTCTATCATGGGGCGAAACCAACTCAAGGCAGGGACCTGGAGGCAGGAGCCGAAGCAGGGACCATGGAGAACATTGCTTACTGCCTTGCTCCCTCTAGCTGCCTTTCTCATAGCCCAGGCCCATTTGCCCAGGAATGGTCTAGGCTGGGGCATCTCAATGTCAGTCACAGAGAATGACCCACAGATTTGCCTTCAGATCAGTCTGGTGGAGGCAATTCCTCAATTGAGGGTCCCTCTTTCCAGGTGACTCCAGTTGGTATCAAGTTGACAAAAAACTGATGAGCACAGCTGCTTTCCACAGAACTCTTTGGGTTCCTGATTTTCCCCATTCAGTAAGACTGCTGATGTATGTGACATCTTTTTTTTCTGGGATTCATCTGTACACTGTTGAAGCTGTCTTTGTGTTGCTATAATACGACATCTGAGGTTGGGTACTTTATAAAGAAAAGAGGTTGATTTAGTTTACAGTTTTGAAAAGGGAAAGGGGGCCAGGGGCATTGTTTATCTCCCTCTCTGCATGCATTCACATGTGAGGGCACATGTACCTGTGCACCCAAGTGCAGAGACAATAGACATTGGGTATGGTTCCCTTCCTCACTCCTTAAATACAGGGTATCGAACTTGGAGCTCACTCCTTTAGGCTAAACTGACAGCTAGCAAGCACCAGCGGTCCTTCTGGATGTGGTGTTTACCCTCCTCAGTTTTGGGCTATAGGTGCACATACTGTATGTGGGTGGTGGGTGCTGGGGATCCCCAGGCCCAGGTTCTCAGGCTTGGGCAGCAATTGCTCCTATCCCTGAGCCGCCCCCTCAGCCCAAGGCCCACTCTGTGCGTCAATCACTTTCAGTTGCTGTGATGAACAACGTGACCAGAAGCACCATAAGGAGGAAAGCTTGTTTTGTCTTGTGGTTCCAGAGGGTTATAGTTCTTAATAGGAGGTAGCATGGCAATGGGTGGCATGGTGACAGGCCAGGAAGTCGAGAGCGCACATCTTCACCGCACACAGGAAGTCGAGAGAACAAGTCAGAAGCAGGAGAGTCTACACAATCTCAAAGCCTGTCCCCTAGTGATGCATTTCCTCTAGCAAGGCCCCTAAAGGTCCCATAACCTCCTTAAATGGCACCGCCATCTGGACACCAAGTGTTCAAGTACATGAGCTGATGGGGACATTTTTCACCCAAACCACACAGAACTCTTCATCCAAGCTTTGTTTGGTGAAGACAGATTCACCTAAAGACCAGCATTAAGTCCTTCAGAAGATTTTGCCACAGTGATTTAATCACTTTCCCTGGGTTTGTTGTGTTAACTTTTCCTGAAAAGAGTCAGCAAATATTTACTCCACATGGGCACCAAGGACAGCCCAAAGTTTAATTTCATTAAGAGTTCAAGTTAGTGAGACCCACGAGTCTATTAATGCCTCTTTACCATATGTGAGACCCCCAAAAGTGACATCACCATAAAATCCACCTCATCCTGGATGACAGCCTCATGGAAGCTGCACCATAGAGTCTATCACTCAATTAATCTTCTGCTTTCTGTATATCTAGCATTTCCCAAGATCACTTGCAGCTGAGCAAGGGGATGGAAGAACACCTGGATTCTCAGGTGAGGGTTTCCTGACCCGGCAGTCCTCCACCTACTAGGTAGTGTCGGTAGCTTCAGTATCATCACCACAGACTTGGCTAGCATTGTAGTTGTCTGCTCTAGTGGCCATGGCTTCTGGAGCATAAAGGAAGATAGTGTCATGTGACAGGGAAAATCTGTCCTCCTTTTCAAAGGTCCATCACATCTAAGATCACCCCATTTGAGTGATATGCCTCTAGCACGTGGACTTACTAGGGACCAACTGCATCAGAGCCATAGCAACTGCTTATAGAAATCCACTTATTCCTTCTTTGTGGCCTGCCCCTTTGAGACACTGGTTACTCTAAGGAGCCATATCCCATAACTGAATAGATCAGGCTACCCCTACGTTGTAGGATAGAGAGTTCAGAATCCATGCTGTGCTGTGGCTTTACAGACTCTAATTTATGGTTAGAGTCTAACTAATACCTGGATCCTCACTCTCCTTGTCACACATTCTACCCTAGACTAAACATGAACTGTGGTATCTCCAACAGCTGCTTTCCTCTCTTATTCAGAGGATTTCTCTGAAGGCCCCTCTGGCCTCCCCACCATTCTGTCCACGGCAGCAAATCTATCTCTGTATAAGTTGTCTTTCTTAATAAAGTTCCTTTTTCATTTCCTGGCTCTGAAGAGAATCACCTATTTTCCTTTAAGGCGCCATTCATGCTGTGTCTGGCATAATGTATTGTAATGTTCTCTCACCTCAAGGTCCAACCATGGCTTCCATGGTCCTGAGGCCCAGTCTTCCAATAGGTTCATTTCTGAAGGGTAATTTTGTCAGCTCCTTCCCTAAATCTATCTACCTGCCTGCTGCTCCTCTGACTTTGCTTTTAACACTGCTATCATGAAAACCTACATGCAAGTCTGGTTCTACCACTGCCCGTAAACTCCTTAAGGACAGGACACTTACTGACAGCTTTGTAGTCAAAGGAAAGTGATTAAACATGAGGATGATTGCCAGGCGGCCTCAGGACGCCCAGCTTCCCCAGGGCCCCGCTTTCCCTTCTCTGTGCAGGGCACCTGCGTCCTAGTGACAGTCCATTGGAACATTGTGGTGATGAATTGGGATTGCCCGCAGTGATGTCCTCGACACAGCAATCAGGACAACTTCAAACTTGGCATGCTTTATGATATTTTTCCCCCACACTGGTTTGTTGTGACTTTTGCTCAAAGTCTCATACTTTAATGTCAGAGAGAAACTTAATGGATGGAATATAAGTGCAGCAGAAATAGCCTCAGGTCAAGTTCAAGACGGGTATGGGAGGATGGTGGGGGGAGAATCTCTTCATCTCCTTAAGTACCAGCGATAAGTGGCAGGCAAGCTTATTGCTCTTCACCTGGAATACATTTGCTGGACACTCAGCCTGGAGTAAAGCCTTTAAAAAAATCTCAGGTCTCTTTCTCTCTTTGTGTGTGCGATGTGTGTGTGTGTGTGTGTGTGTGGTGTGATGTATATATATGTGATGTGTATATATATATATATATGTGTGTGTGTGTGTGTGTGTGTGTGTGTGATGTGTGTGTATGTGTGATGTGTGTGTATGTGTGATGTATGTGTATGTGTGATGTATGTGTGTAATGTGTGTCATGTATATATGTGTGATGTGTGTGATGTATATTGTGATGCGTGTGAGGTGTGTGATGTATGTGTGTTGTGTGTGTGATGTATATATATGTGACGTATATATGTGTGTGATGTGTGATGTATGTGATATATATATGTTATATATATATATATGTGTGTGATGGATAAATGTGTGCTGTATATTGTGATGCGTGTGAGGTATGTGATGTATGTGTGTGGTGTGTGTGATGTATATATATGTGATGTATATATGTGTGTGATGTGTGTGTGATGTGTATATGTGTGATGCGTGTGATATATATTGTGATGCGTGTGATGTATGTGTGATGTGTGTGATGTATGTGTGTTTGCATGTGTGTGTGCACGCGAATGTATGTTAGTGTAGTTTATCTATGCTATGGTGGTCAGAGGTAACCTCAGCTGTTAGTTTTATCTTCTACCTTGCTTGTCACTCTGTATGCCAGGTTAGCCCCCAAGAAACTTTTGGGGATTCTCCTGTCCCTGCCCCTGCATCTTGCCATAAGAATGCTGGGATTACAGACATGCTTTCATACCTGGCTTTACATGGGTCCTAGTCAGGGTCTAATGTTTTCATGGCAAGCACTTTGCCCACTGAGCCATCTCTCTAACCTGAAATAAATACCTTTAAAAGTCTCTGCTAGTTTATAGCCCAATCATCTATTAGTTACCCAATGAACTCTCTGTATCATGGAGGGGCTTGGGAGCACTAAGGATGGCTTTCAAGTCTTGCTCATCTCCCCCTTTCCCAAGATTCCACTCCGCGTATCGGGAGCTCAACAAATGTTGTTGGAAGATCAATCCTGTCTAATTGGTATCTTTTAGGTCTGATGCTGTTAGGACCATAGTGGCCATAGTGACAACCAGTGACACCTTAGAGATCTCTCTGGGTAGCAGAGATAGAGAACGTAATTGCAAAACCCTGACCTCAGAGGAAGAGTCTGTCTATCTTGAGCCTGAACACTAAAAAGAGCAGGCAAGGGAGTTGTGGTGCCAGAGAAAGGGCTTAGTTGGCAAAGGGTTTGCTGCACAGAGTGAGGATTTGAGTTCAACTCCCCAAAGTCCGCATAAAAAGCTAGATACAAAAAGCAACTCTAGTGGTCTTACAAGAAGATGGGAGGTGGCGACAGAGAAGAACTGGAAGCTTGGGGCTAGCGGGCCTGGTGTCTGAAGCGTAAAAACAAGAGAGAGGTTGTGTCAAAACGAGGTGACTTATGAGGCTGTTGCCTGTCCTTAGCATGTACACATGTATACACACACACACACACACACACACACACACACACACACACACACACACGGGGGAGAGGGAGAGAGAGAGTTTTTATGAATTATTATGGAAGGAGGAATTAATATGGTGCTTAAGTCTCTGTAAAATTCCCTATGGTTACCAGTCCGCTGCCATATCTTTGTAAACCAAGAGTTTGGCCTGTCTGGAACATAGGCACCTTCCAGGTGGTTCACACCAGCAGGAAAAACCACACAGCTTCTAAAAAAAGGCAGATATCTTTAGAGACATTCAGTCCTTTTGTACCAGCTTTTCATAGGAGTTGTGTGGTTTGATCTCCAAACTGTGGTGGGCTCCCTCTGTTTGAAGTCAGGACTTAAACGGAAGAAGAGGAACACAGCAGACAGTGGTCTTGCCGCTGTGATCTGCAGAGAGTGCAACCTCTGACAACCATTCTCTCCCCAGAGTGCCCTTTGGGGTAACTCGGAGCTGTGGATGCTCATATTGATCTTGAAGTTGAAAGAGTTCACAATCACTGCCATTGACAAAGGTTCTTACAGCTCATTAACCACTAGATTATGAGGCACAGTTCATTAAAATTCTGTCTCATCCCCTGCATTTGTAAACAGACTTGGGGGTGTTTATCACTTTGTGACTCTTACAGAGGGTTTCCTCCAACGTGTGCATTTTTCTCCTTTCCCCTTTTCCTAGTAGAAAAAGCATGAAGTAATTTGCCTCAAGATGCACAATCATTTAAATGCAAATGAAAATGAAATACCAACTAAGAATCTCAGGTCTGGAGATCCCCCATCCCGGCTTCCTATTTGTGACTGTTTGGCTATGTAGCTGCTTTCACAAATACATTTGCTCAGAGCTCTTGTTACATTAATTTTGTATAAATTGTCATGCTTCTTAGCAGGCTTCTGCCCTGTAATTGCTTGCATTTGAATACAGACAGAAAGGGAGAGATTACATCCAATTTTAAAACTCTATCTTTTCCCTTTGTTTAATTTTTTTATTTTGTGAAGATTTCTTTCTTTTTTCTTTTTATTTATGTTTCTGTGTGTGTGCCAGAGTGGGTTTATGTATCCTGTATATTATGAGATGCATGTGGAGGTCAGAGGGTATTGGGCCCCCTGGAACTGGAGTGGCAGACAGAGGTAAAATGCCTGGTGTGGGTTCTGGGAACTGAACCTGGTCTTCTGCAAAAACAGTTAGCGTTATTAGCCACCGAGTCATCTCTCCAGCTCCTTCTTTCCCTTGGTTGATACCTAAGCATTGAGACTGTTATTCCTTGCAAAACACCCATCTCAGGATGGACCCAGAGCAGAGGTGTAAGGGTGTATGAACCAGACTCCAACTGGCTGCTCCCTCTTTGGTGTCCCATGAAACTCTAACCTTAGAACAGACCTTTTCTGTGAAGACCCACATGACAAGTACTTGTGACTTCTGAACCTGAACGTTCTTGACACAGTGATCCCAAAGAAGCGACAGGCAAACTTTCAGCTAAAGAGAAAGATCTTATTCAGCAAACTATTATCTATGGATATTAAAATGTGAATTTCATATACTGTGTATATATGTAAATGTCTGTGCCTATATGTGTGTGTCTGTGTATGTGTCTATGTATATATATATGTGTGTGTGTGTATGTATGTTGTATGTATGTGTGCATATGTGTGTCTCTCTGTTTGTTTGTATGTATGTGTGTGTCTGTGTGTATATATGTTTGTCTCTGTGTGTGTATGTGTGTGTCTGTTTGTATGTATATGTTTGTATGTTGTGTGTCTATGTGTGCATGTGTGTCTGCATGTATATGGGTGTCTGTGTATTTGTATGCATATATCTGTGTATATGTGTGTGTACATGCATGTGAATATATATAAGTGCATATGTGTGTATTTGTGTGTGTGTGCATGTGTGTTTCTGTGTCTGTCTGTGTGTATAAGTGTGCATATGCGTGTACATGTAGTGTATGTGTCTGTCTATGTATGTTTGTATGTATATGCAGACCAGAAGATAGCTCTAGTCATTCCAAATATCATCCTTCAGACACTAAGCCTTATATTTTGATCTCTCACTGGCCTGAAACTCACTAAGTAGACCAGACTGACTGACTAGCCAGCTCCAGAAATCCTCCTGCCTCTTCCTTCACCTCATTATGTGGCCTGCTGCTTTCATAAATGCATTTGATCTGAGCTCTTGTTATGTTAATTTTATGTAAATTGTCAGATTTCTCAGCAGGCTTCTGAGAAATATTCATTTGAATATAAACAGTCAGGGGGAGACTATAGCCAATTTAAAAAGCAAGTCTTTCCCCTTTATTGTCATGGGATTACAAGCACGTGCCACCATGCCTGCTTTTCTATTTGGACTCTGAGGCTCAGATTCAGCTCTACCTGCTTGCAGGGCAGGCGCTGTACTGACAGTCACCTCTCCAGCCCTCGTACATGTTTTAAGTGCCCTGGAATGCTTGCCCATTTTCCTGCTCCAGCTGTTTAAACTCCTTCTTATTTCCAGGGCTGTTCTGACGTAGCTTCCCAGGAGAGCTGTAATTTGCTGACCACCATACACCTAGGCACGTGCTCTACTTTTGTTGGAAAAGATAGCCCTGGATTCTCAGATGTGGTTTCTAAGCTAGTGGCAGTGTCACTGTGGACTTTTGGACCCGCTGAAGGCCAGAGACTTGAGGAGAGGGTATAACCGACGCGAGGACCCTGACCCAGAAGTAAGAATCTTCTGGATGCATGTTTGTGTTCCTTCATCACTCCTGAGCAAGTCGTCTCTTCAGCGGTGCCCCGTGTCATCAGGCCACTCTAGGATGGGGTGAGTGCGGAGACCACACCTCAGTACATGAGATTGAGAGAAACTGGAAGAAAGATACCTGACAATCTCACAAGGTCGACCTCTGGTCTTAAGTGCACACATGTTGCCTCCCCGCAACCCAGACGAGCCACAGCTAGGCATCAGGGTGTTCCCCGGAATCCCGGTGCTCAAAGAGGTGGAGACAGGCAAATCCCTGGGGCTTGCTAGTCAATCAGCCTAGTCTAACAGGCAAGTTCCAGTTCCTGTCTCCAAAGACAAGGCAGAATGAGACTGAGAGAGATACCCAAAGTTTACCCCCCACCTCTACACACACACACACACACACAAACCCAAAAGGAATGGGACACATCATGCAATACTTCGCTGTGGGGCTGAGCCGTCAGACCACCCTTGTAGGGCTATAGCACTCATCAGACCCACGTGACCGTCTGTTGCTTGACCACCCATTTCAGCCCCTTGGAGCCCAGAGCCCAGCGCTGTGCCAGAGCAGGGAACGTGGAACGTGGGCTTGGTATCTTCCGAGTACTGAATTTGCCTTGCACTGTAAGGGACCAGGCTAGCCTCTGCTATGGAGAGCCGTGGACTGGAAACACCATCTGTAACTGAGTGGGGATTCTTCTTGTTTATGCGGCTTTGGGAGCTTTTTCTAAGGCCGACTGGTGTGACCCTCTGTCCTACCACCTGACTGGTTTTCACTCTGTCTTTGTTGCTCAACCTTCGCTTCTGTGCTGTTGTGACTTTGCTCATCTGTCTCCCACATGGAATTCTCGGCCTCACTCAACGGCAAGAGGATGTTTTCAGATCGCTTTTCAAAGGTTTCTTGCAAAAAAGTCAGAAAATGCAGGCAGGTGCAAAGGACTTTAAATTATTCATAACACAGCCAACTAGAGACAGCTTCTCTCCACACAATGACACATGACTTTCCTTTTCATTGCACAGACACACTGACATATACACACACACATAGACACTCACACACATGACATCCCCCCACACTTATAAAATCAGATATATCAATATCTATATGTCTGTCTGTCTGTCTAGCGGGCCAGAGAACGTTGGATATCATTTCTTATAAGCTGTCTGCTTTGTTTTGTGAGATAGGTTCTCTCAATGGCTCAGAGCTCTGCAGGCAGGCCAGGGAGGCTGGCCAGTGAGCCCTGGGGGTCTTTGTCTTCCCAATTCTACAATTACAGGTGTTCACCACCATACTCAGCTCTCTGTGGGGCACTGAACTCATGTCTTCATGTTTGTGGAGCAGACTCTTTACTGATATAGCTATTTATCCAGCCCCATATAATGTAGTATTTTTTTTAAAAAGGTTAATGTTTTTTACTTTTACGCGTATGTATATTTGACTACACATAAGCATGTATGAGCACCGTGTGCCAATAGGGGCCTGAAGAGGGGATCACATGCTCTGGAGCTGCAGTTGCAGATGATTATGACTTTGATGTGGGTACTGGGGGCGGAACTCAGGCCTGCAAGAGCGGTAAATGCTCTTAACTGTTGAGTCATCTCCCTAGTCCCACATCATTTCTTTTTGTATATTTAACATATTTTGATGATCTTCCTATATTAATAAGGTATTTTACAATGCTTTTAGTGTTTGCATAACATAAAAGTGTTTGTACATAGTTTATTAATCACTTTTGGAGATTTAAGTTATTTCCAACTTTTATTATAAAAAAAAACACCACCAACAAACAGCGCTGCAGCAACCGTTCTGGAGGCTAATGCTGCATCTCTAATTATCTCCGGAGGACGTGGTTTCAGAGGAATTACAGGTGCCTTCTGTATCCAGGTGTTCAGAGTCTTCATAGTAAACCAGCTGTGGCTGGAAAATACTTGCAAAAGTTGCACCACAACTTTTAACATGTATAGGTAAGCTTCCTCATCATTATTCTCTAAGCAATGTATTATAATACACATTTGCACTGTATCAAGTATTGTGTAAGTAATCTAGAAAGGATTTAAAGTATAAGAAAGATATATGTAGATTATATGCAAATTTTGTCCTATTATGCTACGGCCTTGAACAGCCATAGAGTGCATCTTAGACGTAATCTTCCACGAATACTGTGGGCCGACTGTGATGTCCACACTTGCCTCCCTCAGTATCTTGCAGAGGTATGCTCCATGGGTACCGCTGCATGATTGGCAACAGCATATCTGAGCACCCATTTCCCGTGTCCTTGCTACATAAGATGTCATCATACCAAAACAAATGTCTGATTTTACTTTTCAGTTAAGCATCGCATCTTATGGCTTTATTTTGCCTTTCTTAGGTGACTAGTAATGTTGGCATAGTTCCTTAAATATTTGTGCATTTTAATTTCTTCTTTTGGATTTTTTGTCCTGCTTATTTATCTATTTTAATTTATTCTTTATGCCTTATACATATCTATGTTATATATTGAGCACATTTTCCTCATAGCCTTATAACCTCCCCTTTCCTGTGCTTTCTTCATTCCCATAGTCTCCTTTATTTTCCTAGACAGTTTATTTCTAATAACTGTGTTATTATATGTATTACACATAATACAATGAGAGTATTGTGTGTAATACTCTCATACATGATTTTGTGTCTTTATATAATCAAGAAACCACAAACAAGAGAAAACATAAAATATTTACCTTTCTGAGACTGACTTAATTTGCTTGACAAGATCATCTCCACTTGTATTCATCTTTTAAAATAACAACTTTTTTCTTTATGGCTGAAGACATTTCATTTTGTGTGCCTCACATTTAATTCATCCAGTCTTTTACAGTGCTGCAGGAAACGCAGAGGGACAAGCATCTCTGCGCAGTGTTGCCTTGGAGCCCCAGGACAGGTGCAGCTGTGTCATAGTGAAGATCTTTTTTTTTTTTTTTTTTTTGAGAAATCTCTGCATCAACATCTCACATGGACCAGCCCACATCCCCACTGTCAGTGTGTAAGGGTTAGAGCTTTGTCCAGATGCTCTTTGGCATTTGTTGTTACATGGTTTCTCATTGCCTCCTGCTCTGTGGTGAGATGGAATTTCAGTGTAGCATAGATCCACATCTTTCTGATGACTAGCTGCTGTGGTTAGTGCTAATTGCCAACTTGACAATCCCTAGATTCACCTGGTAGATGTGCTTTTGGGCACATCTGTGGGGGTTTACCTAGATTACGTGTGTTGAAGTAGAAGACCCATCCACGTGGGTGGCCGTACTCTCTGTACAGGGCGTCCTGAGCTGTGTAAGAATGGACAAGGCATGCTGATCACAGGCATGCATGCGTGAGTTCATTCCCCTTTGCGTCTTGACTCTGCACATGACGTGACTAGCTGTCTCAGGCTCTTGCTGCTGTGGCTCTCCTGCAGTGAGGTACTACAGACCAGAGTTGTAAGCGATCATAACCTCCTAGAGCTAATCCGTTCCTGTTAGTGGGCTTCATCGCAGCAGCAGAAATGAAAGTAAGACACCTGTCAACCTGAGCTTTTCCTATTTCCATTCCTTCCCTATCGAAAGCCTGGTGGACTTTTTTTCTCATTGACGTGAATCATACTCATTTTATGACTCATTTTATACTCATGGACTGGTTTATATCCTCTATGACATCTTGGCTCACAGCAACCTTTGTTTTACTTCTTGGACTCCCTGACTCTTTCATACTTGATGTTGTTTTGTGTAGTAAGGAGGTTGTTAGTTCGTTTCTGACTGCTCAGTTCCGAAATAATCACACAGAAAATATATTCTTTGCAATATTGTTTGGCCAATAGCTTAAGCATATTACTGGATAACTCTTATATTCTAAACTAACCCATCTCCATTAATCTGTGTATTGCCGTGTGGCTGTGGCTTACCAGGTTAAAATCTATTCAGTATCTGTCTCTGGAGGGGCTCCATGGCTTCTCTCCGACTCTGCCTTCTTTCTCCCAGCATTCAGGTTAGTTTTTCCTGCCTATCTCTGTTCTGCTAAGCCATGACCAAAACAGATTTATTCATTAACCAACAAAAGCAGCACATAGACAGAAGGACTTTCCACACCAGCTCTGCCTATGCTTCTTTTCTTATTTGAGCACTAATGACTTTTCTTTCAGAAACTGATAGCTGCATATTATTTGTACATTGTGTGAAGATGTGTTTCTGGTATGAGTATAATAAAAAGCGGAATGACCAATAGCTAGGCAGGAGAGATAGGTGGGACTTCCTGGCAGAGACAGGAAGAGGAGAATCATCAATATGTGGAAGGAGTCAGACACACAGAATGGGAGAGAGTTAAAAGCCACACAGTAGAATGTAGATTAACAAAAATATGGGTTAATTTAAGTTATAAGAGCTAGTGGGACAAATCTAAGCTAATGGCTAAGTTTTCATAATTAATAATAACTTCGTGTTCTTATTTGTAAGTTGGTGGTCCAATGAAAAATCTAACTACATATGATACCCAACATGGGGCACTGACCACACCAAAGAAGAAGTTGTGCCAGTTGGTGCTGCCACAGTTGCCACAGGAACTTCTGAAAGTGGGCTCAGCACCTTCCCAGAGCTGGGATGATAACATGGCTCTGTTCTCGGGGAACCAAGAGGTCCGGGATCAGGCACCAGACCCTGTGGTGGTATCCTAGCTGCAGGAACGGACAGAGAAAACCTCTTAACTGATACAGTATGTTTGAATATGCTTAGGTGACCCAAAGAAAAGTCTGACTACACTTGATAGAAAACCTCTGTTGGGAGGTCCTGTTACACTAAGTGAATTGCACCTAGAAGCATGCCATTCAGGGTGACTGGGTTTGACCTTTTAGACATGAACTCTCATGAGCTACAGAGATCCTGGTTTTCTTGGTTCCCCATACCCACACAGCACAAGACTGACTGACTGTCTAAGGTTTGCTGAGTCATTCAAGGTCTCATTTGCCTCTGCTCAGGTGCAGGTATGGTCTGCAGGTGTCGCTCAAAGGTCTGTGCCTTGAGATCTTGCTCCTGTGAGACAAACGCCCATATTCACACACATTCTAGAGAGCTTGCTTAAAAAGCGAATTAATCTGCTGAGAGTTTGGGGTAGCATACAGCTCAAGGGGTAGCGATAATCTGCTAATTAACTTAGCTAACAAATGGTAAGAAGGCAGTGGGTGATGGCGTGAAGATGGTAAACTACTCCTTCCAGAAGACTCCAGAAGCAGCAGCCTCCCTTCAGCGGCTTCCTGACTTAACAGTCAGTTTGGACTATGCATTCTGCTCTGCAGAGTGGAGTTGGGGGGACACCTCCCTTCCTGGGAGGGGTGTGACTAGCACATGTGATGCATTAAGGAGTGACAGCCACAAAGGCCCTGTCTAGCCGCCCTCCCTTTCTTCTTTCTCCTCTGCTCCCAATGTGATTTGAACAATCCTGTGTATTTGCGTGAAAGAAATACTAAAGAAATGATTGAAAATCTGCAAACAAAGTGAAGGCATAACTATGGATATTTTCACCATTGTCTGGCACAATGGCTTTCAAAGGGGAGGTTGGAGACATTAGGGAATCCTACAACCCTTTCAGAAGGACTCTGAGCGTAAAGCCACGTTCATAATAACAGGAAGATGTTGCTTGCATTTTTATGCTGTTGACATTTTCACATGATGCAAAATTATGGGTAAATCTGCCTTATTTTTCAGCACAAATTGAGGCAAGACACCAAAGCAGTTGATGCCCACAGATTATTTGCAAAGGAAAATAGACTGTTTTACTGACAAAATGGTGAAGTCAATAATTTAAAGAAATATAGTAGAGAGGTAGTGGGGGTCGTTCAGTGGTCAAGAGGTCTCGCTGACTGAACACCAGAAGGCTGAAGCCCAGCACCTGCATAAAAAGACCAGCATGACTGGGTGTAAGTAAACCACAGTGCTTCGAGGGGCAGGGACAGGAGGCACACAGGGCTTGCTGGCTTCAGCCAAGTTCAAGGTTTGTCAAGGGAGAATGACAGAGAGTGGTAGAGGAGGACACACAGTGTTGTCCCTGGGCCTCAGCACATGTGCTCACGGGTGCGTGCGTATCTGCTCCCCATGTACACACACCCTCCCTCACACACACACACACACACACACACACACACACGGTAGCATGGAATATATCTATGCTCGGAAGAGCTGTACAGCTTAATGAGCCAGTATTTTCTAAAAATTACATGAACGAAAATTATGCAAGGACAAAAGATCAATTAAGGAAGAAGGTAGACTAGGAGATGTTTTTTTAGCAGAGTGCAAAAATTCACCCACGTGGTTTTCAACCTGCCTATCGCCACTCACCTAGAGAAGTTACCACTTGCCCAGTCTTATTCTGGTTATTTATTTGTGTGTGTGGTAATGAATGTGTGTATAGTGTGCACGTGTGTTTTCTCATGTCTGCGTGTGTGTGGAGGCTGTTAATGAGCTAAATGTTGGAGTAACGGTTGCTGTGTCTGAAGAGAGGTTGTATGCAGTGTTCAGTAGAATGGGATTGGGGGGAAATCCCAGTTTCTAAGGTATCTGTGAAAACTGCCTGCCTTAGTCAGATTGGATCAGGGCCCACCCTAGTGTGCTCATCTGAATGCAATCACCTCTGTGAAGGTCCCGTCTCCCAGTACTGTCACATTGTAAAGGACTGGAGATTAGGGCTTCTAAAGTAAGTTTGCAGGCCAAAGTGCAGGCTGTAAAAATGGGTCCCCTCCCATTCCCCAATATTGGTGTGTAACAAATAGTCGAGAACATCTAAGTGACATCATCATCATCAACAACAACGAAATAATTTCTTCTTCACCTAGTGCTTGTTCTGGTGTCTGGGGTCAGGGTTTGGGTCCCCCACATGGTAGGCACTGGCTAGATCTTGACTCCTCTGGCCTGACCCTGGTTTAGAACAGTTGGGAAGAATGTCCCTGAGTCTCCACAAAGTTAGCCTGACCACGTCCCTTTCAAGGTGATGGCAGAGCTTACACAGGCCAGGTCCAGTCCACTGACATCATGTTTGCCTTTATCCTGTATGTCAGAGCTGATCATGTGGCCATCTGTGGCATCAGAGGACATGAGCACCAATGTCACACAGCATGATGAATATGTTAGGAAGTAGGCAGAGGAATGACGTGGGCCATTAATAACTACCCTACTTGGTTACGTAATGTGATTATTTGTGTGCTTGCACGTATGGATGTGTGTGTGAGTGCATATATGCCTATGTGTATGTGTAGATCAGACACTCAGATATCAACCTTGGGTGTCAGTCCTAAGGCGAGAATGGAAGCAGAAGCCTTGAAGGAACACTGCTCATTGGCTTGCCACTCCTGGATTACCCTGCTTGCTCTCCTACAGTACGCGGTTCCACTGGCCAGGGATAGCACTGCCCACAATGAGCTGGTCCCTCCCATATCAAGAAAATGAACATAGGCTTGCCCACAGGCCACTCTGGTGGGGACATTTTCTCATTTGCGGTTCCCTCTTTCAAAATGATTTTAGCTTGTTTCAATCTCCTGACGAGGTCTTCTGAGTGAATGACTCAGAGCTGGGCCTGGGTTCAGAAAGTTCACCGCTGAAAGCATTGCTTTAGGATGGGCTCTCAGGACGTTGTCTGCTTCCTGCTTCTATGAGGAGTGCAGGCCGTCAAACGCTCCCACTTCCAAGGTGTGCGGCCTTGCTTCAGGCCCAGCACAGTGAATCACATGACCATGGACTAAAACCGTGAGCCAAAAGAAATCTGCCTTCTGTTTGTTTTCTCGCGTGTTTGTTCCAGTGAATGACAACATGAATGAGTTCGCACATCTCTCTTCAGCCAACTAGGAAACCAAGGCTCAGAAATAGAACCTGCTCACAGCAACTCTACTGGGGAGACTGCTCTGAGTCCAGGTCCATCTGACGGCACAGAAAGTTTTTTTCACTGACACATTTAAATATTTTCCCTCAAAATTACCCTCAGGGTATAGAGAGTGAATGGATTCAAAAGCCTGGGAGTCTGGTGGCTGCTACCTGAACTGTTCATCACAGTGTGGAAAGCCCTCAAAGCTAAAACTTTTATCTTAAAATATTCGTATTGATTTGGCATTCTGTTCTGCCTCTTTTCACCTCCGAGCAGAAAGAATGCTCCTGGAATAGATGTGTGTTTAATGGAGGGATTTTTCAGTACCTCTGGTACCCAGCTGCCTGCCTTAGGAGTCTACCCATCTCCATCTGAGAAGCATGACATTGCACAGGCAGCCTGCCTGGAATAATAAAATTGATCGCCAGGGTCCCCAGGGTTATTAATATACCTGGTTGCAAAAGACGATGACACATTTTGGCTATCACCTGCCACTTCTTTGACATTCCTAGTCAATTCAGTGGTCCTGTGCCTAATTTGTCAATGGAGTGAGCCTCCTGTAGGAATGTCGGAAATAGCCTGGTAGGAAGGAGACAGCATTGATTCTGGACTCTTGAGATCTGCTGCTTAAATGTTCTTTTAAAGTTGGCTCGTTTTCTTTCAGACCTTTGCAACATACTGACATCAAAGGCAGCTTAAGGGTGCTTTAGCTGTGAGAGAGTTCTGTCTCAACGTATTGCTAAAACATTGTCTGCAAAGTCCAGAAGCTCAGCTCCCTGTTAACATTAGCATTTAAAATTCCCCTCTGGGGTCTAGGAAGATAGCCCATTCAGTCATGTGCTTGCCTTGTAAGCATGAGGACCAGAGTTAAATCCCCCAGAAAACAAGCAGAAAAGCTGGGTGTGGATGTGCTTGTAATCCCAGGACTGTGGAGGTGGAGACAGGAGAATTCCTGGGACTCAGCTGCTCAACCAGCCTAGTCTACTTGGCAAGTTCCAGGCCATCGAGACCATGCCTCACAAAAGCAAGGTGGAGGTCAGGGCAGAGGATGGGGATGGGGATGACTCAAACTAAGGATTATGGAAGAAGCATTGGAAGCACCTGCTTTATAAGCTCATTAAAACATAACTAAAAACAGTTTGAATGGAGGTATCCTGCATGGGTGGATCCTGCTCCTCCCAGAAACCATCGTTATTAACTGATATTTCTATGCTAGACATAGGACACTCTTCTCCAAGTTACTCATCAGGGAGACCTCAGAGTCCCCCAAACAACACAGGCAGTGCATTGCTCCTGTTTTCCCCTCAGATCTCGATGGTAAGACCCTCCTACTGAAAACACCATCGTGTCCCTTGGGTGCAGAATACAGAGAAATCAGGGAGGAGCTAGAGGCTTCCTCCCTGCTGGCTAGCTTTCACGGTTCTGGAATGTGTTCTTCAGGCTCTCGTAGAGAAAATCCATGAAGTCTTGTCCCACTGTTACAGGGAGCCAGCCAGAGATGACCACTCAGATTATAGCTAACTTAAAGACTTTACTCCAGCTGACAGGGACTACGTTCAGGTAAGTGGAGCCCCGAGTTGTCCAAAGCACAGGATTTTTTAAGGAAAAACGTGTCCTGGCATCTCATTTGGTAGCTACAGGGAGCTTCGCAGAAGCAAGCAGTTTAACAGAAGCTGAGATAAATCAGCTGGGGTGCCTTGAGCTTGGGTTTCTAGAACAGAGTTGAGTAATTTTCCGTGGAATCTCCATCAAGGTGATCAAATTCTAGTTAGACCTAAAAGACCTCGTAAGAATACAAGATGGAGTAATGGCTGATTGTCTTGCCCTGTCACACTGCCACCTGTGATGCTGACTTGCTAGGCAAGATGTGTTCAATGATGCCATAGTGGCGAGAGTATGATGGAGTCAACCAACTTCCTTCTAATCTGATCTGGGGTCTGCTTCACAGGAAGGATCATGGGCCTGAAGGCATAAATTCCATCAAGATCCCTTGACTGTGGAGGTCTTAGGCCTTGGAGAGGGACCAGATACTGCTGTTTTGATAAGTGGATATGTTGTCAAATTACTTTCTAAATACTCATGTTTGTACCATAGGTTGCTTTTAGTCTTAACCAGAGAATCTTCTCACTGCTGTGTGCAGTGGTTAGTGCAGAGACTCAGAACTCATCAAAAGGACAGGACAGGAATAAGTGATGGTGGAACACCTGGCCCTAAGTGGAATATCTATATCATCCCCACCAAGACTCAGGGAATGTTGCAGAGAAGAGGGCATAAAGAACATTAGAGCCAGAAGACATGTCCATATTTTGGACATGATATGACATTGCTCTCAAGAACTGGGTGCAGCTGTGCCTACTCATCTCATGCAAGATCAGCACCTATGTGGGCCCATCAACATTTCATCATGCACTGGGGAGAACTCGCGGGGCCCCATCCCATCCCTTCCCCGAGGGACTGGACTATGAACAGTTAATGATTGCTGGGGGAGGCAGTGCCATTTTCTTCCATGGTGTAACTGTTTATGAGTTACCCAGAGTCCAGAAAACAACTTCTTGCTCATGCACATGCAGTCACCCGAACACAGTGGGTCCCACATGTAATAACCGTAAAAATAGGAGTTGGGGAGGGGTACTTTTCAGGAAGAGAAAGGCTTTGGGTGGAAGAGGGAAGGGGGTGAGAGAGAATAATGGGGGTAAAACTGACTAAAATTCATTATATACATACGTGAAACTGTCAAAGAATAAAATACAAAAATGCACCCCTCCAAAAATCTCAGTGCATGCATGCACATGTGTGTGTGCACACGCACACGCACACACACACACACACACTCACTTCTTCCTTCAAAGATCCCTTGTAACTGGGGTAGAGTTGAAGCCCACATATTTGGCCTTCAAGGAATGAGATGCTTGGTCAGTGTTTTGAGACTGTAGTTAGATAAGCCTTTCAGAAACTGGGTCTTTGCTATATTCTACACCCCCAAATGCACTTTAGCATTAGAGGATCCAGCTGAACATCTTTCATCTGTAAAATGCACTTTCAGTGCCCAAATTTTGATGCTGTCACCAGGCTCAGCCAGGACTGAGTGGACAATTTTGGTAGGCTGTGGATTCCTTTTCTGTGGACAGTGATGGTCCATGTTCAACTGTGCATCTCCAACTTGTCTTTTGAGACTTGGGGATCTTTCAGTAGTGGAGCCTCAGAAACATGCTCAAGCAATGTGCATAGAAGTGTTTAGACAAAAAATACAGCTCTCTCCTCAATGAGAATAAGAGACAGTTTATTCTGGAGTCAAATATGAGTCACCACAGCTCTCAAACATGGATTCAAGTTACACCAAGATCCATATTGCGTCAGGTCCTGCCTCTCATATCACTGCCTACATAAATCACCTGTACCCTGAAGTACACACACACACACACACACACACACACACACACACACACACACTTCCTGCACTACACTTTTGCCTGTTTTCTGGGGAACACAAGCTAAGGCATTTTCTTCTGTAGTTGGATTTTTCTGGTTAAGTGACTTTACATCTCTGGCCTTGCTCTGTTGCTCAGTTATTGGCGGATGATTGATTGCCAATGTCCCTTCAGGCTTTGAAAGCCTATAGTTCTATTTGAATGTTTCTTCCCTCCTGGGGACACCTTTCTTTTCCTCATTCATTTGTAAACCAAGCTTTTGACATTCCAAGTGGTTGGCTCTTATATTTCAGATGAACCACTTTATACTCCTGGGTGTCCTGAAATGCCGAGAAGCACCATCCCTCCCTTGGCAACCTTTTCTTCTGTGTGTAGGACATTCATCACTTGTCCTTTCATAGACAAAAGTCAGGTGTTCCTTTTAATCTGGGCTTTTACACCAAGACAGAACTGATCACCGTGGGATTCATAACCAGTTAGTTCCTATGAAGAATTCCCCTTTCTTTTTTGCGTACATGTCTATGTTCATGTGTATACATGTTCCTAAGTATGTGTATGTGAGTGTGCATGCACATGTGTCCACATACATGTGCAGGCCAGAAGACAACCTTGAGTGTCATTCCTCAGATTCTCTTCCCCTTGTTTTTTGAGACAGAGTCTTCCAGTAGACTGGCCTTTCGGTTTAGACTGCATCTACTGGTCAGCCAGCTATAGGGATCTACCTGTGTCTGTCTCCTCAGTGTTGAGATTATGAACAAGCACTCACTGGCTCAACTATCTCCCTAGGTAATCTCCTGGTAATCTTTTCCTTTTCACTGTTTAAAAGTTCTGACTGCTCTTCCCACATTATTGACAAGCTGAGAGCTTTTGTTGAGGTACGGGTATGTATGACAGGGTTGTATGCATAAGGGTTGTACAACAGGAGGGCTCTGCTCTCCTTGGTAGCACCAGAGGGCTTCCAGTGCGGGTGGCTCTGAGTAGCAAATGGCTCTGTATCTCTGCTTGCTGTGTCCATGGCTCCCATTGTGTGGGTAGACCACATGGTGATGTGAACACCTTTAATGTATGTGAAGACCCTTGCCGTGGGCATTGTGGGTAAACAGAGAGCTTGTGAAGGCAGAGTGTGGGGAGTGCCTCATCTTGGTTATAGTTGCTACAGAATAGCTTCTGAGTTGTAGGAATCTATCTCAACCTGAGTATTGATTTTTGTATGTACCCTGTTGAGATTTGAATGTGAAATGTCCCCAGTAGGCTCACGTCCTTGTATACTCGGCATGCTGTTTCGGTATATTGTGGAAACTTTAAGAGATAGAGTCTTGCTGAGTAAGTAGACTATGATGATATGTCTCGAGGGTTTGTAGTCTGATCCCATTCTTGTTAACTCTTTTCTTCTTGGCTGAAGATACAGCGTGACCAGCTCCCTCTTGCTCCTGCCATTTGCCTTCCCCACCTGATGAAAAGGTCCACTTGAACTGTAACCAGCATGATTCTCTCTCCTCTGAATAGATTTGTGTCAGGTATTTGATCACAGCGATGAGAACAGCAGCTTCACGTACACTGACCAGTAGTCGAACTTATAAAATCCGCCACTATTTATCAAGCATGTGTGATGCATTAGAGACTGCATTTTACCCAAATCCTCATATTCTAAACAGTAGGCGCTATTGTCCTTATTTTGATTAATGGAAAAGCTGAGACATATTATAGTTCTAGCACACCATTACCACATATTTTATTATTTACTTTTTGTTTATTTCTTGATAATTTCATACATGTATACAATATATATTTAGATCATACAAACTCCTCCCCTTCTAACTACTCCCAGAGCTCCCTTCTGTGGAAGAACACTTAAAAGAAAGCCCACACTAGCTCAGAACTGAGAAATAGATGGTTATTTATTTAGGGGTAGACTCACAAATCAGAATCCTCTGCTTGAACAGAGATCAGAAACCAAATCCTACAGCCAGAAAAGAGGCCAGACAGATGCTCTACATAGGCATAAATAGTATAAGAGGCCACGCCCCAGTGGGTGGAAAACCACTGGCTGTAAGACTTCCTATAGCACCCTTCCAACATTTATATCCCCTTTCTAAGAAAACCAACAGAGATGGCAAAGGCATGAGAGTAACTAGAACATGTTCTACCTAGATATATAAAATTATCAAGGGATGCATTAATAAACCAACTCACTGAGTTGAGTTTGTGTTGCCTATGTGTACACAGGTATAGTGTCATTCACTGGAGAATGAACATCGTATCAAAGGCCAAGGCACTGAAAGAGTTGACCCTATCTCCCCCAGAAGCCTCCAGCTGTCAATAGTCCCTTAGGTTGAGGCTCCTGTGTCTACTCTCCATCCATGCTGGAATGCTAGCTGGCCTGACATTCTGCAGGCAACTGCAGCTGCTGAGTTCTCCAACTCTCACAGCCTTTCTGTCCCCTCTTGCACAATGTTCCCTGAGCCTCATGGGGCAGGGGCGTGATAGAGATGTCTCATCTAGAGATGAGCACTACAATTGCTTATTTCCTCAGCTTTTCCAGCTGGAAGTCTCTGTGTTAACTCTAGAACCTACTTTCATCAGCAGCTGCTTACTACACATTTGCAGAAGAAATGAATTGGTAAATTAAGGCTGAAAATTAAGTTTGTGAATGCCAGAGTCCTATCCCCTCTTTCTCTCAAGGCACTTAGATAGTACAGGTCTCCGTACCATGGAGTCAATTCCACATTGTCTTGTGTACCAGTGTTGTGTGCCTTTTGTTTGGGGATATGTAAACCAACATCTATTCATCTCAGTTAGGGCAAGAGACAGTTCAGAGAAATGATTACATTTGGGTCTAGTGTGGTGTACCAATGAGTTTATTGGAGTTACCTAAAGGAGGAAGGGTGACTCAAAGACAAGTGAGTCATAGAAATGCTGATTCTAGTATGAGTGACAACTCCCAAAAACTGCATCAGCAGAGTTCCCTGTAAGGACTTGTAGGAAGATCCCCTAAACAGAGTCTTCTCTCTCCAGTAATTTTTAAAAGCTGCTTTTCTAATCATGAGCCCAGGCCATGTGAAGCTTGTGAGTTTCAGGAGTTTCCTAAGTCTTGTAAGTTTTGTTTACTTCCTGTGCCTTGTATGTTTGTCTTTTTGAGTTGTATGAGTCTCCTTCCTTGCTCTAGGAGAGACATTGTTGGTTTGATTTGGGGGCCATAGCTACACAACAGTCAAGATAATTTCTGCACTGATACTCTGTTTCATTTGTCTCTTAATAATTTTCCTAATCTTCACTTCTGCTCATCCACTTTCTTGTGTTGAATCAAAGTACATGCATACATACACGTAGATCACGTGGTATAATTCTGCATGCATACATACACATAGATCACGCGGTATAATTCTGACTCCTAAGTCGTCCTCTTGGGATGCTAATAAATGATCCAGAATCCAGACAGCTGGCATTAGTTTAGTGTCTGATTTGAACATTAGGAGGGCATTCCTTCCAACCTATTTTCTCTTGCATACCGGGAGTTCAGGCCCTCATACCATCTGTTATTTTGAGCTCTACACCATTTGATTGTGCCACATCAATAGGAGTAAAAGGAGCCACAACAACAATGTCCAGCTACAGGGTCAGCATTGGACCATTGGTGATTTCTCAGGGGTGCATGATCTTCACATGATCTGAGGTGCCTGGGCCACACTCACCTCCAGAGCTCTGCCTGGCATCCTGGTGCCTCCAAGCTGAAGCTAGTGCCCACTCTCTGTGCTGTCTGATTCTCCACCATGTTCACTAAGGGATGTGAAAAAAAAAAAAGATATTCCAGCCGCTTCTCCTCTGGGCAGGGGCTCCTCTGCGATAGGTGCCCCCTTTTCTTTGGGGTTGTTTGCTCAGACCGGCCTGCTTCTGTTAGAGCCTAAGTAAGGCAGGGACCCTCAGGCACAGACTCCCATGTTAATGCACCTTCAAAGTATCCCTTCTTTTCTTTCAGCTAAAACTTCCTGGTGCAAGCTGAGCATGCCCAGAGGTGTTTCTGCCCATCATTCATTTTTTTACACATATGATCCAAAACTTGGGCCAAGCACACCCAAAAAAATTGTTTACTCTCTTTTAAATTATGACTTTAGACTCAGCATGCTCAGGAATGTATTCCTCAACTCGGTATGCTTAGTGCATGGTCTTATATTTTTGGGGGACACTGCAGATTGTCCTTTGGAGTAAAAGATTTGTCAGAATTGTCACCAATGCCACAGATAGGCAGTAACATGGCTAGAAACCTGAGGAGGGTTCAGTCCACAAGACCCTGTGGGACTAACCCCTCTTGTAGGTTTCATGTGTATTTGATGTAAATTCCCAGGTGGAAAGAGAAGGAGCAAAAGTCAGTGTGTGTCCACCACACGGGAAGAGGCACCTATGGCCCTTGATTGCCTTGAGTGTTTAGTAAACTTGCTTCAGTAAAGGGAGGATCAAGGACTGACAGACAGAATCTCTTAGTAGAGTACCTCTCATTCCTGCTCTGTGGAATTAGCTGTGAGGGTAGAGAAAGGTGGCAGGAGGTGAAGTGGCCCGTGGCCCGAGGAGTCCCCACCCTGACCTCCTATGGTCTCTTCTGGTTTGTTTCTTGCTCTAGCACTTTTTCCTTTGCAGAAATGTCACCAGCTTTCTTTAGAACAGAAAGTCCGTCTTGCTGCATCACTGCCACTGCTCCCCAGGCTTCAGCCACTGCTGTGTGGAGGTTTAGCACACATTTTCAGTTCAGAGAATTACAGCCTCCAACAGGGACATCCTTCCAATATCCATCAGTGATCACCTGCCTGCCCCCCCTGGGGTGTTCTAATGAGCAGGGCTTAGCTCTCCCAGATGAAACATTCCTGTACCACAATGGCCTTTTAATTAAATCATTGTCACTGGAACTTAATGACTCTAATCTCCCTGGGAAGGAAGAAAAGAAGACAGTGGTTTCCACCAGGTGCTGTTTCTGGGTGACGCAGGCCTCTTAATGGAAATGAACTCAATTTGGGTAACAAATGGTGGTCAATTGATGTAGATATTTTGTTAGAAATCCCTCTGTATTGTAGGAGTCTTCTTTTCTTTGATTTTTTGTTTTTTTATAATCTTGTGAGCAGTTTTAAGTGGTGGTTTATGCATAGTGTGGCAATCACATTGCTCTGGCCTGATTATTACTTTTACCATGTGATTTTTGTGTGACAAGGGCAAGGTAGTTAGTGCTTCTGAGTTTCCCCACTTATTTTATTTCTCTATTTTTGTTTTCTCTGCATAGAATGCCCTTGTGGTCCCCTGAATAAACTCTTAGCTGGCACAGAAGGCATTTCTCATGTGCAGTTTTTCTCTCATTTCTTCTTTAAAGATTTATTTATTTATTTAAAGAGGTTTCCACAGAGGAGAGAGGAGAGTTTCAGAGTTCCTAGAGTTGGAGTTATAGGAGGCTGGTGAGTCTTTCTATGTGGGGTTTGGGAACCAAACTCAGGTCCTCTGGAAAAGCAGCAAGCGCTCTTCACCACTGAGTTGCTTCTCCAATCCATTTCCGTCTAAGCAAGGCATAAATAATAGGAACATGAACAGTGGGAATATGTATTCTCACTAGTGATTTGGCTTAATAGTTAATATTTTTTGTTGTTGTTTTGAGTTCATCCCCTGTTCTGGAACAGGAAAGAATAGCATGAGACAGTTACAAGCAACTTTTTACCAAAATGTATCAATTTTAGAACAGGGTGTTGGAGATAGTCTGGATCTTTAAAACCCTAAATTCAAACATTCATATCACTTCTAAAATTCCAAACCAAAGCACTTCACACAGAAATGAACTGTCTCTAATGGACACACTACTAAGCAGATTCCTAATGACTTATCTTCATAAGTTATTAACACACCTTTCAGTCCTCCCCAGATAAACTTCTCTTTATATATAGTAGATGCTGATTAACTCAGAGACCCACAACTGGCCAAGGAGCAGAGAACAAGAGACTGCGAAAGGTTCAGTCCTAAATAGGTTGTCTATGTCATCCTGCTTCCTAAAGTTCAGGGATATCGGAGGAAGACTGTACAGAGAATGTAAGAGCGGCAGGTGGGGGTGGCTACAAGGAAATGGGGCCTTCTGGACACGGTGAACTCACAGTGGCTATGATCTGTGCAAGCTCAAGACAGACAGATTCCAGCACGGAGAGGAGAGGTGCACATGAAGCTCCACCCCCAGCATGGAGAGGGGAGGTGCACAGGAAGTCCTACCCCCAGCAGGGAGGGGGGAGGTGACAGGAAGCCCCACCCCCAGCAAGGAGGGGGGAGGTGACAGGAAGCCCCACCCCCAGCAAGGAGGGGGGAGGTGACAGGAAGCCCCACCCCCAGCAAGGAGGAGGGAGGTGACAGGAAGCCCCACCCCCAGCAAGGAGGGGGGAGGTGACAGGAAGCCCCACCCCCAGCCTAGGATTGCTTGACACTTGAGAGCTGTTAGGAGAGGGAGAGTCTGTTTCCTTTAAGAATGTAGGCCTGGCAAGTCAACCTCTCTAGCAGAAGCAAGGCCACGCACTCAAGAATATATGGGTAGCACAAATTGGACTTTATGGGTTTAAAAAACTAAAAAAAGAGGACACGATATTGGGTGGGTGTAGGTGTAAGTTTCTGTCCCACAAGCCACTCCTGTGTAACCACAAAAAGACTTAAAACTAATCATAAATGCTCGACTAATAGCTCAGGCTTGTTACTAGCTAATGCTTACATTTAAATAAGCTCATATTTCTTATCTATGCTTTACCACACAGCTCATGTCTTGTTGTCTCATTTTCTACATGTCCTACTTCCTCTGCATCTGCTGGAATCTCCCTGACTCTACCCTTCTTCTTCCCAGCATTCTCTGTTTGTTTATCCCTGAACCTTATCCTGACCAGCTATTGATAGTCAGCTTCTTTATTAAACCAATCATAGCAACATATATTCATATAGTGTAAAGCAATATTCCACTTTTCCCCTTTTGTTTAATTAAAAAGGAAGGTTTTAACTTTAAGATAGTAAAATTATATACAACAAAACAGTTATCATGTAAGAATTACAGTACAATATCCAGTCCATTTATACTTTGTAAATTTAAAGAAAATACTCTATGATTTATCTTATCTTTGTGACTCTAAAGTTTTATACCTAATGTACCTTTTATCCTAACTAAGGAAAACTTTAACTATGATCATCTTGTCTTCAACTTCATCAAAGATCCCAGAAGGGTGAAATATAGCCCAATGGCAGAAATACCTGGCTGCTTGAAAAGTCGTTGTAGGTTCTTATGTAACACAATACCTTAAACAAGAACAGAAACATTACATACGCATATATATTAACAAAATTAACTTTAAATTTATATCAATTAACCAAAATCCACAGTACTGTAAAATATTTAAGACTAATAGCTTTTTTGTTTAAAATATATTCAATAATCTACCCTTTAATCCTATCATTTCTATATCCTCCTTTCTCTTTTCAGAATGAGATCCCTGAAATATAATCTCCTTTGTTTAGCTTTTGTTTTTCTGACCATTATCAATAACAACTTATAACCAACCCTGGTGTAGGTGGTCCTTCTTTCTATGTATTGCTTGTATTGGTTAATTAAAAAAGAAACTGTTTTAGGCCCTTGATAAGGCAGAACTTAGGTAGGTGGAGAAGAGAGAACTGAATTCTGGGAGGAAGAAAGCAGAGTCAGGGAGAAGCCATGGGTCATCCACTTGAGACAAACACCAGTTAGAATCTTTCCTGGTAAGCTACTGCCACTTGGTGAGAAATAGATTAATAGAAATGGGTTAAATTAAGATGTAAGAAATAGCCAATAAGAAACTAGAACTAAGGGCGAAGCAGTGTTTAATGAATACAATTTATGTGTGGTTATTTTGGGGCTAAACTAACCAGGCAGCTGGGATGAACAAGTGGCCTTCTCGCCTTGCAACACGCCCTTCTTAAAAGATAACAAACATTTATGAGAAATAATTTGGGAAAGTGGGCATCATTCTCTAGACTACTTTCTGTTGTCTGGGGGTGTTGATATTAGATAAAATTAGGATAATTGTTACATCTTGGCTGGAATAATTCATGAGGCTGGATCTTCTTAGCAGCCTAGAGGCTGTTCTGAATGCTGGTTCACCTGGCGACACATTTTTATTGGTGCCTGGTTCTCTTGCTCTGAAAATATATAAGTTTTTAAAAGTAACATACATAGCTGCACTAATACAAGTATAGACTGTACATATGTGTAGAAAATGCAATTTTTAGCAAGCCACGAGCCATAGGGCAAACATAGATAAGAAATATGAGTTCATTTAAATGCAAGAGTTATCTAGTAATAAGCCTGAACTATTGGCTGAGTATTTGTAGTTAATATTTAGTCTCCATGTTGGTTATTTGGGAATTGGTAGGCAAGAAAGAAAAATCTACCACAAATGTCATTCCAACATGGGGCCAGAATTTCCACATAAAACCTGAGAAAACTTAAAAAAGGAATTTAAACACACAAAAATGGAGTCAAACACGGCTTCTTGGTAACTGCCTTTTCTCAGGCAGACTGTTAGCTAGCAACAAGTAGAGATGCAGCTCCTTTAAGAGATACTTTCCTGGCTTAGTGCAAGCAGGGGCTTGGCTCCTTTAAGACACCTTGCTACCAAACACTTAAATGGGGTTTGTGAGCAGTAGGTAGAGGACTGTTTGATGCCAGCATGGATCCAACATCTTCCCAGAGCCAGAACAATAAATCTGGTTTTCACCAATACCCCCACCATGAAGCTAAGTTCTGAGGGAACTGAGTGGGAGAGGGACCAGTTGCTAATGTCGTGCGATGGACTGAATTATGCCAGAAACTAATGTAACAGCTTAAGATTCATCTCATGCCATCTAAAAACAATACAGATGCTCAGAAAAAAACATTCATACAGAAAAATCCCTATTACGTCATTTTTAAAAATGTACATCGGCATGGGAGAGTAAAGGTAGAAACAGTTAGTCATGAATTGGTAATGGCACTTTTTAGGTTTTGTGGCTGTGAAACTTTAAAGCTTGACTTTGATGATTTTGAACTGAAGTAGGTGTTTTAGCGTTGCACCTAGTTATTTCAATTCCCGGAGTTTCCTTGGCTCTATATCTGTTGTCATGACTCAGTCACGATGTCTTCTCTTTTCATTCAGCCATGTCATAATCTTTAAGACAAAAAGTATGTGTAATGAGTGTGCTTGTGTATGTATGTATAGGTACCTACAGAGGTCAGAGGCATTGGATCCTTTGGAGCCAGAGTTACAGATTGTCAGCCACATGGTATAGTTCTGGGAATCAAACTCTGGAAGAACAGTAAATACTCCCAATTGATGAACCATCTCTCCAACCTCCATGTTGTCATTTTTAAAAATTTAAAGTGTTTGTTTATTTATTTACTGTATGTTTATGCTTATTATATATATATATAGTATATGTATGTACATCTGTGTGTGTACACATATAAACTCATGCTGTGCCATGCATATGGAGGTTAAAGGACAGCTTGTAGGAACTGGTTCTCTCCTTGTAGCTATTTGGTTCTTGGGGATGGAGCTCAGGTTCTCAGGCTTGGGGGCAAGTATGTTTATTCTCTGATCCATCTCAATAACCCTGTTATCTTTAATTAGAATAAAACTTTATTTCTCGAAGCAACTAGACCCTAGCATGATATTGTACATACAGAAGACTTACTCTGTTTATATTCTAAACATAGTTATGCTAAGTTATTTGAACATAAATGTGTTTTGATGAACGTTGAAGTTCTCTGAGATGTTCTCTGGCAGTGAACAAGATCCATCATAGGGTTGGCTCACTTCCACACTGTCTTTCTAGATGCAGCCATGATCATGGTCACGCTGCCCAGCTGCAGTCATGACCACACCACCCAGCTGCAGCCATGGCCACACTTCCCACTGCAACCACGTCCCCACCACTCTGTTGCACCCATGGTCCCACCACTCTGCTGTACCCACAGCCACACAGCCTAGCTGCAGCCCCGGTTACACTGTCTTCTTAGCTGCAGCTATGGCCACACTGCCCAGCTGCACCCATGACCACACTGCCAAGCTTCAGCTACAGTCACACCGCCCAGCTGCAGCCATGGCTACACCGTCTTCCTAGCTACAGCTATGGCGATACCGCTCAGATGTAGCCATGGCCACACCACCCAGCCTAGACTGAGAGGTGCTTTGCCTGGACTCTTCCCTTGGAAAGTGTTATGGTCAGTATTGATTGTTTAACTCGGTAGGATCAAAAATCACCCAGAAGACAAGACTCTTAGCACATCAATGAGAAGCTTCTGGATTATGTTAACTGAGGTGGGAAGATTAACTCTAAGTGTGGTTGGCCCTGTTCCACAGGATGGGTCTTGCACCGAAAGCAGAAGGCAGATGTGCACTAACACCCATCTCTCTCAACTCCTTACTGCGGATGTAGTGTGAGCAGCCTGCCCCCACCCCAAATTCCTTCTTAAAATTGTTTTAGTCAGATATTTTGCCCCACCAACATGTATTCAATACAAAAGAAACAGGGTAAAAATTTTCTCCCATTATCTTCATACGTCTTAAGCACAACGCAGTCATTTGGCTAAACCCCTCTTGACTAGCACCTACCTTTAGGCATTAGGAACCTCCAGAGGTGGTCTTAGTCCATAGAGTTCCAGCCCCTTACTGGATCCCAGTCAGTTAATCCTTATTATCTTGTTAGTGAGGAGAATTGGAAGATAGTCCCCCACCACCTTCTGTCCAACTTTGCAAAAGCCTCTACCACCCCCGTCCCTGGGCTGGATTTTTCTATGTAGCCTAGCCTAGATTTGAAATTGCTTATTTTGCCCAAGCATCCTTAGTTTGGAGATGCACTACAACACTCTGTCTGTCTGTCTGTCTGTCTGCCTGCCTGCCTGCCTGCCTGCCTATCTGTCTGTCTGTCTGTCTGTCTGTCTGCCTGCCTGCCTGCCTGCCTATCTGTCTGTCTGTCTGTCTGTCTGTCTGTCTGTCTGTCTGTCTATCTATCTATCTATCTATCTATCTATCTATCTATCTATCTATCTATCTATCGTGTGTGCGTGTGTGTGCGCACGCGTGTTTGTGTGTGGTATGCATGCATATATGGGGTGCATATGAACATGTGGAGACCTGAGGTTGATGCCAGGCATCTTCCTCAATCACTCTGTAGTTTCATTTTCTGAGGCAGGGCCTCTTGAACCCAGCAGAGTGCGTTCTGCTAATCTAGCTGGTCAATTTGTCCAGGGATGCCCTGTCTCTGCCTACCTAGAGTGCTGGATGACAGGGGCACCACCAAGCCCAGCTACCATCTATGTGGATGCTGGGCATCCAAACTCCTGTTCTCACACTTGTATGGTAAGCGCTTACCACAGAACTGTCTCCTGAGGCCCATATGCAACTTTTAAAGATGGTTTTTAATGGCCAAATTTGTCTTATCTGGACCCAGTTCTGAAGACAGAAATTCACTGTGAGCCCTTAGGCAAATAATCAAATCTTTCAGAGTTCAGTTTTCTCTGAGTCTTAGTTTTTTTTTGTCTGTTAGTGTTATTTAAAGTAGTATTTTGAGTGACAATTCTTTTTTTTCATTATTTTTTTAAATTAACTTATTTATTTATTAAAATTTCCACCTCCTCCCCACCTCCCTTTTCCCTCCCCCTCGCCACCTTCCCCTCTGTCTCTAGTCCTAAGAGAAGTCAGGTTTTCCTGCCCCATGGGAAGTCCAAGGTCCTCCCCTCTCCATCCAGGTCTATAAAGGTGAGCCTCCAAACAAACCAGGCTCCCACAAAGTCAGTCCATGCAGTAGAATCAAAACCCAGTGCCCTTGTCCTTGGCTTCTCAGTCAGCCTTCATTGCCAGCCACTATCAGAACGTCCAGTTTGATCACATGCTCCATCACTCCCAGTCCAGCTGGCTTTGGTAAGCTCCCATTAGATTAGACCCACCATCTCAGTGGGTGGATGCACCCCTCGTGGTCCTGACTTCCTTGCTCATGTTCTCCCTCCTTCTGCTCCTCATTTGGACCTTGGGAGCTAAGTCCAGTGCTCCAATGTGAGTCTATGTCTCTATATCCATCCATTGCCAGATGAAGGTTCTATGGTGATATGCAAGATATTCATCAGTGTGGCTATGGGACAAGGCCAGTTCAGGCACCCTCTCCTCTGCTGCCCAAGGAACAATCTGGGGACCTTTCCTTGGTCCTGGGAACCCCTCTAGAGTCAAGTCTCTTGCAAACCCTAAAATACCTCCCTTAATTAAGATATTTACTTCCCTGCTCCCATATCCACCCTTCCTCCATCCCACCAATCCCATTCCCCCAAGCTCTCCCGAATCCTGACCTTCTCCCTTCTCTCTACCCATCTCCCCTTACATCCACCCTCCACACCCCCGTGCACCTAAGTTTTGCCTGGCAATCTTGTCTACTTCCAATATCCAGGAAGATAACTATAAGATTTTCTTTGGGTTCACCTTCTTATTTAGCTTCTCTAGGCTCAATGTCCTTAAATTATGGCTAGAATCCACTTATGAGTGAGTACATACCATATTCCTCTATTTGTGTCTGGGTTACCTCACTCAGTAAAGCGTTTTCTATTTCCACCCATTTACATGCAAAATTCAAGATGTCATTGTTTCTTACTGCTGAGTAAAACTCCAATGTGTATATGTTCCACACCTTCTTTAACCATTCTTCTACTGTGGGGCACCTAGGTTGTTTCTAGGTTCTGGCTATTACAAATAGTACTGCTATGAACATAGTTGAACAAATGCTTTCGTAGTATGATATGGCATCTCTTGGGTATATTCCCAAGAGTGGAATTGTTGGGTCCTGATGTAGGTTGACTCCCAATTTCCTGAGAAACCACCACACTAATTTCCAAAGTGGCTGCACAAGTTTGCATTCCCACCAACAATGGATGAGTGTTCCCCTTACTCCACACCCTCTCCAGCATAGGCTATCATTGGTGTTTTTGACTTTAGCTATTCTGACAGGTATAAGATGGTATCTCAAAGTTGTTCTGATTTGCATTTCCCTGATTGCTAATGAGGTTGAGCATGACCTTAAGTGTCTTTTGGCCATTTGAACTTCTTCTGTTGAGAATTCTCTGTTCAGTTCAGTACCCCAATTTTTTAATTGGGTTAATTAGAGTTTGAATGTCTAGTTTCTTGAGTTCTTTGTTTATTTTGGAGATCAGACCTTTGTCTGATGAGGGGTTGGTGAAGATTTTCTCCCAGTTAGAAGGTAGCCTTTTTGTCTTAGTGACAGTGTCCTTTGCTTTACAGAAGCTTCTCGGTTTTTGGAGGTTCCATTTATTTATTGTTTCTCTTATTGTTTGTGCTGCTGGGGTTCTACCTAAAAAGTGGTCTCCTGTGCCCATGTCTTGTAGACTACTTCCCACTTTCTCTTCTATCAGGTTCAATGTGGTCAGATTAATATTGAGATCTTTAATCCATTTGGACTTGATTTTTGTGCATGGTGATAGATATGGATCTATTTTCATTCTTCTACAGGTTGATATCCAGTTATGCCAGCACCATTTGTTAAAGACGCTTTCTTTCTTCTATTGTATTGTATTGTATATAGAAAATCAGGTGTTCATAGGTTTGTGGATTAATATCTGGATCTTTGATTCGATTTCATTGGTCAACATCTCTGTTTTTGTACTAATACCAAGCAGTTTTCATCACTGTAGCTCTGTAATAGAGTTTGAAGTCAGGGATGGTAATGCCTCCGGAAGTACTTTTGTTGGATAGGATTGTTTTGGCTATCCTGGGTGTTTTGTTTTGCCATATAAACTTGATTATTGTTCTCTCAATGTCTGTGAAGAATTTTGTTGGGATTTGGATGGGAATTGCATTGAATCTATAGATTGCTTTTGGTAGAATTGTCATTTTTACTATGTTGATCCTCCCAATCCAAGAGCATGGGAAATTCTACCATTTTCTGGTATCCTCTTCAATTTCTTTCTTCAAAACCTTAAAGTTCTTGTCAAATAGATCTTTCACTTTCTTGGTTAGAGTTACCCCAAGATACTTTATGCTATTTGTGACTATCGTGGAAGGTGATGTTTCTCTGATTTCCCTGTCTCTATCTTTGTTCTTTGTGTATAAGAGGGCAACTGATTTTTTGGAATTGATCTTGTATCCTGCCACAGTACTAAATGTGTTGATCAGCTGTAGGAGTTCTTTGGTAGATTTTTTGGGCTAGTTTATGTACACTATCATATCATCTGCAAATAATGAAAGTTTGACTTCTTCCTTTCCAATTTTGAATCCCCTTGATCTCTTTATGCTGTCTTATTGTTATTGCTAGGACTTCAAGCACTGTATTGAAGAGGTATGGAGAGAGTGGACAACCTTGTCTTGTTTCAGATTTTAGTGGAATGGCTTTGAGTTTCTCTCAATTTAATTTAATGTTTGCTGTCGACTTGCTGTATATTGCTTTTATTATATTTAGAAATGAACCTTGTATTCCTAATCTCTCCAAGACCTTTATCATAAAGAGGTGTTGAATTTTGTAAAATGCTTTTACAGCAACTATTGAAATGATCATATTGTTTTTTCCTTCAGTTTATTTATATGAAGGATTATGTTGATAGATTTTTCTTATGTTGAACCAACCCTGCCTCTTTGGGATGAAGCCTACTTGATCATAGTGTATAATTTTTTGAATGTGTTCTTGGATTCTGTTTGTCAGTATTTATTGAGAATTTTTACATCAATGTTCATGAGTGAGATTGGTCTGTAATTCTCTTTCTTGATCTTTGTGTTGTTTTCGTATCAGGGTGACTGTAGCTTCATAAAAGGAGTTAGGCAATGACTCTCACGTTTCTATATTGTGAAACATTAAGGAGCATAGGTATTAACTCTACTTGGAAGTTCTGATAGAATTCTGCATTGAAACCATCTGTTCCAGGGCTGTTTTTGAAAGGGAGGTTTCTGATGACAGCTTCTATTTCTTCGCAACTTTCAGGTCTATTTAAACTGCTCACCTGGTCTTGACTTAATTTTGGTATATGGTACTTATCTAAAAAGTGTCCATTTCTTCCACATTTTCCAATTTTGTGGCATACAGGCTTTTGTAGTAAGATCTAATGATTTTCTGAATTTCCTCTGTGTCTGTGGTTATGTCCTCCTTTTCATTTCTGATATTGTTAATTTGCATATTCTCTCTCTGCCGTTTGATTAGTTTGGCTAGGGGTTTGTTAATCTTGTTGATTTTCTCCAGGAACCAGCTTTTTGTTTCATTGATTCTTTTGATTGTTTTCTGTGTTTCAATTTTGTTGATTTCAGCCCTCAGTTTGATTATTTCCAGTCTTCGACTCCTCCTGAGTAAGTCTGCTTCTTTTTTGTTCCAGAGCTTTCAGGTGTGCTGTTAAGTCTCTAATGTGTGCTTTCTCCGTTTCCTTTATGTGGGCATTTAGTGCTATGAACTTTCCTCTTAGCACTGCTTTCATAGTGTCCCATAGGTTTGGGTATGTTGTGTCTTTATTTTCGTTGAATTCAAGGAAGACTTTAATATCTCTCTTTATTTCTTCCTCGACCCAGGAATGGTTCAGTAGTTGACTGTTCAGTTTCCATGAGTTTGTAGGCTTTCTGGGGTTAGAATTGTTGAATTCTAGCTTCATTCCATGGTGATCCGATAGTACACAGGTGATTACGACAACTTCTTTATATCTATGGATGTTTACTTTGTTACCAATTATGTGATTAATTTTTGATAAGGTTCCATGAGATGCTGAGAAGAGGTATATTCTTTTCTGTTTGGGTGGAATGTTCTATAGATGTCTGTTAGGTCCATTTG
This sequence comes from Myodes glareolus, assembly GCF_982192425.1. Classification (NCBI taxonomy): domain Eukaryota; kingdom Metazoa; phylum Chordata; class Mammalia; order Rodentia; family Cricetidae; genus Myodes; species Myodes glareolus. The sequence continues at coordinate 64,494,803 of NC_142047.1, read as the reverse complement.
ATTCATTACATCTGTTAGTTCTCTTATTTCTCTGTTAAGTTTCTGTCTGGTTGACCTGTTCATTGGTGAGAGAGGAGTGTTGAGATCACCCACTATTAGAGTGTGGGGTTTGATGTATGTTCTGAGTTCTAGTAATGTTTCTTTTACATATGTATGTGCTTTTATATTAGGGGCATAGATATTCAGGATTGAGACTTCCTCCTGATGAATTGTTCCTGATATGAGTATAAAGTGTCCATCTCCATCTCTTCGGATTGATTTTAGTTTGAAATCAATTTTGTTAGATATTAGTATAGCCACACTCACTTCTTTCTTTGGTCCATTTGATTGTAAAACCTTTTCTCAACCCTTTACTCTGAGGTATTGTCTGTCTTTGTGTTTGAGGTGTGCTTCTTGTAGGCAGCAGAATGTTGGATCCTGATTTCATATCCATTCTCTTAACCTGTGCCTTTTTATAGGTGAGTTGAGTCCATTGATATTAAGTGATATTAATTACTAGTTGTTGTTGACTCTGGTTATTTTTCCTGGTGGTAGTGTTTGTGTGTTTTCCTTCATTGAGTTGTGCTGTTGGAGGGTTGTCAGATGCTTGTGTTATTATGGGTGTTGTTGGCTTCCTTGGTTTGTGATTTTCCTTCTAGTATTTTCTGTAAGGCTGGGTGTGTGGCTACGTATTGTTTAAATCTGTTTTTGTCCTGCAATACCTTGTTTTCTCCATGGATTGTGAATGCAAGCTTTGCTGGGTATAGTAGTCTGAGCTTGCATCCATGGTCTCTTAGTTTCTGCAGCACATCTATCCAAGACCTTCTGGCTTTCCTGGTTTCCATTGACACGTCAGGTGTAATTCTGATAGGTTTCCCTTTATATGTTACTTGACCTTTTTCCCTTGCAACTCTTAATATTTGCTCTTTACTCTGTATGTTTTTTATTATTATTATATGGCGAGGGGATTTTTTTTTTAAATCCAGTCTATTTGGCGTTCTGTATGCTTCTTGTACCTTCATAGGAATATCCTTCTTTAGGTTGGGGAAGTTTTCTTCAATAATTTTGGTGAATACATTTTCTGGGCCTTTGAGCTGTAAATCTTCTCCTTCTTCTACACCTATTATTCTTAATTTTGGTCTTTTCATGGTTTCCCAGATTTCCTGGATGTTTTGTGTTAAGAATTTGTTGGATTTGTTTCGTTCTTTAATCAGTGAGTTTATTTCCTCTACAGTATCTTCAGTATCTGAGATTCTTTCTTCTATCTCTTGTATTCTGTTGGTAATACTTGTCTCTTCAGTTCCTATTCATTTACCCAGATTTTCCATATCCAGCCTTCCCTCGGTTTGTGTTTTCTTCATTACCTCCATTTCATTTTTCAAATCTTGAACTGTTTCCCTTACCTGTTTGATTGCCTTTTCTTGGTTTTCTTGTTTTTCTTGGGTATCTTTGAGAGATTTATTCATTTCATCTTTTTTTTGTTTGTTATCTCTATTTCTTTACGGCAGTTTTTCTCCCCCTGTTTAAGTTCCTCTATTATTTTCATATAGTTCCTTTTTAAGTTGATTTCTTCTATTTCTTCTGGAGTAGGGTGTTCAGTTCTTCTAGTTTTGTGATTCCTGGATTCTCGTGATGTCATGTTGCCTTTCAGGTTGTTGGGGGAATTCTTGCATTGGTGTCTGCCCATCTCTTCCTTCAAATGGAGCCAGGAGAGTCTTGGTATCTTAGTCCAGTCTTTGCTGTGACTAACTCTCTGGGTGAATCTCCTCAGCACAGACACAGGATCTCCTGGTAGTCCACGGACACCTGAGACAAATGGGCGATCATGGGGGAAGGGCAGGGCGGGTTGAGTGGAACACAGAAGACCCTGCAGCAGGAGCTGGGGGGGGGCTGTGCTCTCTTCCAGGACAGTCCCCCCGGGATAGCACACATTCACCCCTCTGGATGGAACTCCTCAGCACAGACACAGGGATCAACAATCTCATTAATAAAGCTCTTTGGCACCTTGCTCTTAGATACCTATTATGATATATTCTCAGAAATAAACTGCTTTGTTTCTTGAAACGTTTTGTTACATTTGTGGTGTGTGTGAGTGTGTGCGTGTGTGTGTGCATGTGTGTGTGTGTGTAAATCAGAGGACACTTGCAGGACTCAGTTCTCTCCTTTTACCATGTGGGTTCTGATGATAAAACTCAGGCCACATGACTTAGTGACAAACACCTTTACCTGCTGTGCCATCTCTCTGCCCCTTATGTTCTGTTCTTGAGCAACTTAGCAGCCGGTTATGGGGTTGGTGATGTTTGGATGCTCTGCCGAACATTTTATAGAATATGTTTTCTTTTATGGAATCAAGTATTGGGGTGTTTACTTGTATTTTCCTTCATTCCCAACATGATGTCAAAGATGTGCATGGAACTTTGTATGACAAATGTCTGTGCAAGGTGAAGTTATTGTGCAGCCACTAATGCTGGTAAGCTATACCTGGTTGTTCCCCATAGACGAGGAGGGAACAATACTTGAAGTTGCTGTCTGTTTGCTCATTATATCTGGGAATAACTTCATGTTAATTTGTGAAAATTAAACATTCAGATGCGAAACAGCCTTGCAATGTAATGAATCAGGTCAAGCTGATTTCAAGTAAGTTTCTTTATGTTTGGTTTAAAAAAAAAGTTGCATCCCTCTTCTAACTTTCTATACAAAGACAAATTGTAATAAGGTGGTTCAGGGGCTCAGAGATGGCTCCACAGGCTCATGCATTTGAATGCTTGGTTGCCATCCAATGACACTATTTGACAGGATCAGGATTAGGAGGTGTGGCCTTGTAGAACAAAGTGTGTCACTGGAGGTGGGCTTTCAAGTTTTCCAGCCAATCCAGGTCCAGTGGTCTCTCTTCCTACTGCCTGCAGGTTTGGACATAGAACTCTCAGGTACTTCTCCAGGCCCACGTCTGCCTTTCATGGTGCCTGCTTCCCGCTATTAATAACGGACTAAGCCTAGGAGACTGTAGGCCAGCCTCACTTAAATGTTTTATCTTGTAATAGTTGCTAGTTGTTATGATCTTTTCTTTGCAGCAATAGGATGCTAAGACAGTGGCTAAAGTGCTTGCCAGACAAGCATGACGATCAGAAGTTTGATCTTCAGAGCCCTCAGAAAGCTGGAAGGTGTGATGGTTATGAGAAATCCTAGAGTTTGGGGAGCAGAGATAAGGAATCCCTTGTCTAGACTGGAAAATGACTAGATGAATCAGCCAGACCAGCAAGTGCTCAGTTCAGGTGAGCAGTCTTGCCTGGATTTATAGTGGAGAGCAATCAAGAATGAAGACACCCAACTTCAGTTTCTGGCCTCTGCATGTGAACATACAGGTTCACACACTCTGTATTCACACCTGTGCTTACCTGTGCAAATGCATGCACAGATGCATGAATGCCACCCTAAACAAAGAAACACACTGAAAAATGAAATGATACTTTAGCCATGCACAGCTGTGAGGCCCTGCAATCTTAGTCACTCCAGAGGTCAAGGAGAATCAGAAGTTCAAGGCCTTCCTTGGCTGGAGTCAAAGGGGCCTGGAGACACAGCTCCTCAGGAGGGAGCTTGTTTAGCTCACAGAAGCCTGTGTTCTGAAGGTGCTCTGTGTTAGGACTTTGATTTTAAACGTGGAAATCTTGGTGACAGATCTGTTCTGCTCTCTTCTTTCAGATGTGGTTGAGAGATGAAGGTTCTGGAAGGACTGTCTGAAGATGGTCTGTGGACAAGGGGGCTAGGGCAGCAGCAGCTCGTGCCTTCCATGCAGCCACCCAAGGGTACATACAGACTTGGTCAGCCATGCAGCAGTACCTACTCTGCTGCGCCTGGTCCCGAGAGTCCCCGATGCCCTCTTCCTCCATTCAGCTCTTCTCCTTGTTAAGTCACACATATTTGAATAAGAGCTAGGCTGGTACCTATCAATGTTCACCGAAGATGAGTTTTCAGAGAAAACTCTATTTCCCACTTGAATTTCTTGCTCAAACTCTCTGAAGAATAATTAAATGGTCTCCAATAGTTTCTGCTTTTGCTTTTCTGAGGTTTTTAAAATCTAAATCAATTCTTTTCATATACTTTTTTTCTCAGAGGTTTAATTTGCTGGTCAGTTTTATTATTATAAGAAACCTTTACTGATTATGGTCTCTGCTACAGTGAGCTTTCTTCTGTGCTCAGTGATTCCCAAGAGTTCAAATTCTGGGGTCACACATAACAGACATGAATTATGACATGTGTGACATTAGTCATTGTCCCTTTAATCATGAAAAGTTCATTTCCATTGGTAAAAAATGGGTAGAAGAATGTTCCTGTCATTTCTTCACTAGCCTGAGAGAGGATAGGTGCAAACCTTTGCTCATAAGTCCGTGCATGCTCTGCTGTGGTTCCTTGCTTGGGTAGTCCTAATTTTCTAGCTATTGCTATCATTTCATATCCTAGGTAGGAATGAACATTCCACGCTTTAGATCAATAAACAAAGAGCAGGGAAAACAACTAGTCAGTGTCTTAGTTAAGGTAATGAAACGTCATGACCAAAAGCAAACTGGGAAGGAAAGGGTTTATTTGGCTTATAATTCCACATCACTATTTATCATTTGAAGAAATTGGGACAACACCTCAAGCAGATTAGGAGCCTGGAGGCAAGAGCTTATAGAGGCCATGGAGGAATGCTACTGGATTGTTCCACGTTCCTTGCTCAGCCTGCTTTCTTATAGAATCCAGGGTCACCTTCCTAAGGGTAACATGACCCATAATGGTGGTCACTCCTCCATCAATCAATAATTATGAAAATACTCTATAGGCATTCATGGAATGGATCTTATTGAGGAATTTTCTCAGTTAAGCTGACATAAAAGTAGGTAGCACAGTCAGCAATCATTGCCCACTGTTAAGCAGCCTCATCTTGGTCACATGACTTTATCTAGGTGGAGGATCTTGTGTGTCTAGCCCTCACATTGCGCAGCTGCTGTGGAGCCCAGGTATAGGCTACACTGAAAACTTAGTGATGATGCAGGCATATGTACAAACTGAAGTGTGTGCCAAAACACCCTACTTTCTCCCCTCGAGTTCTGGGGATTAAACTGAGGTCCTCATGCTTGCAAGATAGCATTTTACAGGCTGAGCCATCTCCCTAGCCTGCCTTGGACATCTGTAAGCCACAGAATCAGACCTAGTTAGTTTTCAGATAAGTATGCCATCTTCCTCAACGTTATGGAGTTATATAGACATGCACACATACATATAAATCTATAATTTCTCTAGAGGTACCTTCATAAAAATCTTGAAGATATGTTCAGAAAACTATGAAAACGTAATTAGGTGGACAATCTGGTAAGTGAGAAGACCTGGGAGGAAGGTGAGGAAGATCTCTAGGGTCAGCCTGTAGAAACTCAGAAAGAATAGAGACCTTTACGTGGTGCAGATAATGTGTTGGTGCTAAGCCTCTTGTAGCTCCAGCAAAGGGCATACACTATGCGAACAATGTCAGCATCTATCCCTTTGAGATGTTGTGAGATCCTGTGATGTATGCACAGGGCTGTCATCGTGGTGTACAGTGAGAAGACAGGGTTCAGTGTGGACCGGCATTCTATGTGCTCCTGGGGAACCGAGAAGCAAAAATAAGGAACAAGGTATGGTGAAGAGATCCTGGGGAGTGACAAGACAAAGGAATGGTGGAGCCCACAGCAGTGGGCTGTCCCTCTCTCCATGCTGATGTGACATGTATTAAGCATCCAGGGTTTTACGAGCAGGTAAGATGCTTTAACTCTCCAAACACATATTATACCGAAGCACTTTGCTCTCCCCAAGTCACTCCCTTGTTGTCCCCCTTCCTCAAAGCACTTCCTTACCTATGATCTACAGGACTGTTTTCACGCTCTTGCCATCTGTCAAGGGATGGAATTTTTTATTTATGTTGACTGTCCCATAGAATAACTAGAAGGATTAATGTCTAAGACTCTATGACTTCTATAAATCCATAGCAAAGGATGGATGACTGGAGCCTTCGGCACCCTACAGCTCCCAGTGCAGATCTGAGCACACCTGGGGCTTACTAGTCTGTTATCTGGATGACTGAGGTTTCCACAGGCCCTGTCTTTCCAACAGACGGCAGGAGCACAATTAGGAAGGTCCCCAAGTATCTGGCATTTATAAGATACAAGGGTTGTGGCTGACTGCTCGGGGCTCACCTGTGATTGCTGATGGTATTGGTATCAATGGAAATCGCGTCTGCAACAGAGGCTGCCACTATATATCACCAACCTCTCTCTCGTCAATCTGCTCTGAAAATTGATTTTTACGAAAGAGACTTTTAGTGGAAATCCCAGGTTTGTGGAAAGGGAGGCAAAGCCAAGCGCAGAGCAGTGGGGGGTGGTGCTGTATGGTCTTGTGAGTAATTTCTTTCTTTCTTTTTAATTTATGGGGTAAATCCTAAGGGGGGCTTGACAGGTTTTATCTCCCTTCAACTTTCAAAATGGAATCAGGCTTTTGCTTCTACAATATGCTATAGGCTAGCCCATCAATTTCCTTTCAAACAGAAATCCATTTAGTGGGGATGACCTTTGCCCCAGTCTATGTATTAAGAGCAGTAAGCTGCTGTCAGTCACTGGGCTCAACAATGATCAGTGTAGAACTCTTCCCGTGTCTCTCTTGGTCCTTCTGCTGAGAGTGGAACATTGCACAATCAGTGAGATTGACTCTAGGGTGTCCTCTTGTGGCGAGTATGACGCCTTTTCTCACACCAATTCACTCTGGGCTGTTGTCTTAGAGTTTTTATGCTGTGAAGAGACACCATGATCACAGCAATTCTTATAAAGGCAAACACTTCATTGAGGCTGGCTTACAGTTCAGAGGTTCAGTCATTATCATGGTGGGAAGCATGGCAGCAGGCAGGCAGATAGGATGGTGAAGAAGGAGCTGAGAGTTCTACATTTGGATCTGCAGGCAGCAGGAAGAGACCGAGACTCACTTCCTCCAACAAGGCTACACCTGCTCCAACAAGGCCTCACACCACATAATAGTGCTGCTCCCTGTGGGGGGATTTTCACTCACACCTCTACAGGTGTCCTCCTCTTGGGGTATGACTCTTCCTATCTCTCACTAATTTTGTGTTGATTCCCAGGCTTGAAGCTGGATTGAAACTTCTTGTGTGGCTCATCTTTCTGTCACCATAGCAAATACATGAGATAAATCAACTTACAAAGAGAAAGGTTCACGTTTTGATTTTCAGCTTTGAAGCTTAGTATATGGCCAGTTGGTTCTATGGCTTCGGGTCTGTGTTGAGGGAGAAACGTACGGCAAAACTGTACACGTCATGACCAGAGAGCAAACAACAGAGAGGAGCTGGGGCTGTAGGTGGGAGTGGGGCTGGGGCTACCGATTGTGGGCAGAAAGCTAACGTAGTATACACAGAGACCTGATTCCTAGCACCCCATTAACCAAACACCATGGCACACTCCTTTCATCCTAGCTGGAGGTTTGGGAGGATCAAAAGTTCAAGGTCATCCTCATTTCAGCTATGTGGTGAGTGGAGGTCAGCCTTGGCTACGTGGGGCTTGTTGCGAAAATCTAAACAAATAAGCCAACCAGGAAGAAGGGACTGGGATCCCACACCCTCCTTCCATGGCCCCCAATGACACGGGGAGCTCCAGTCAGGCTCCTTCTATTAAAGCTCCCGTCACTGTCCATTGGCGGCCTTACTGCTGACCTAGGCACTGGCCCTCAACACACAGGTTTTCAGGAGATATTTCAGCTCCATCGGAGGCCATGCCAGCACCCAGAACTCCAGGTAAGCCCTGCAGGCTGCCAAGACTCCCTCAGTGACCACCCAGCCTACCCCCGACAGCCTCCCCTCTCCTTGTCATCATATCCCAGCCCACAGCAGTGATGGCTACTTCCTCTCTCTCCTTTTCTGGCAGTTAGTGTGTCTTTAAATGCTTTTGCCCATGGAGGTTTTCTCTATTATGCAGGGGCTTAGCCCGCAAAGAATTCCTTCTCCTGGAAAACTGCATGGTGTGGGGTTTCAAAAAAGCCGTGCTTAGCTGTCCATTCACTGGAATGCCTGTGGTCTGGGGCCATAGTAATCGCTATAATTTACCCCTAGGTAAACATGCTGGGAGCTGTCTGTAAGGGAGATGTTAGTGCTCTGGCTTCCCTTAGTGTCACTGAGCATCATAATATAAGAACACTGACATGGAGAGCAGGCTCAGTTGGCTGCCCTTGCAGAGGACCCGAGTTCATTTCCCATCATCCATGTCCTGGGGCTCACAACCACTTGCAACATCAGCTTTAGGGGATCCAATGCCCTCTTCAGGGCACTGGCACACATGTGTGTTTATGTTCATGTATGTGCACACACACACAAGTCTAAAAGGAATTAAAAATATAAAATATTTAAAATCCCCAACAACATGACAGGCATTGTACAAACCCATCTAGCCCCTATGAAAGGTGTGTATTGGCATTATCCTGATAAGACAAAAATTGATGAAGTACAGAGAGATTCAGTAAAAGATTCAAGGATATAAAGGTGGGAAATGCTGGCTGAGGTTTAATGCTAGTTCACCTGGCTCCCATGCCATGGGTCTTTGCCATGAGGTCAGGTCCTATCTTCAAGTGCAATGACCAAAAGTACCACTGCCCCTGCCCCGCTCTCTCTCTCTGCAGTGTATCAGTGTATGCATGTGTACATGAATGTGTGTGAGTAAAAGTATATGCTGTGTGTGTAGGGGTCATAGGTGACACTAGTTGTGTCCTCTTCAATCTCTCTCTACTTTATATATCGAGGCAGGGTCTCTTGCTGAACCCAGATCTAGCCGGTTCAGCTAATCAGCTGGCCCTCTTGCTCCAGATATCTGAGATTTATTTGGGTGCTGAGGATATGAACTCTGGTCCTCTTGCTTGTGCTGTACCCGCTGAGCCATCTTCCCCGCTCCCACGCTGGTGCTCTTAACAAAGAGCACACACTGCTTCAGCAGAGAATCCCCAATGCTCTCCACTGTAGAGATGTCTAAGGAACATGGTATCGGTACCATTAACTAATAAAGCCAGCAATCTCTTCCAGAGAATCTACCCATTAAGATTATGGGCAGTGACACATTTTTATTTAATTACAGAGGCTCCAGAGAAGGAATGTAATTTCATGCTATGCCTCTTTGCCTCACTTATTACTTTAAAGTAACTGAAAGTATTTAAAAGAGAAATTGCTGTAGGGGATCTAAAAGAATTCTTGGATGGTTTGTGTCTAAATAAAGGGTGACACCACAAGGGGCAGACAAAGGCACATTGTTAAAACATCTATAATTAAAGTATGGAGTCTTTCTGCATGGCTGTGTAAAGTGAGACGTATTAGCTTCTGATGAGTATAATCTAAGATTAGGTTGGGAAGATGGCTAAGTTAGGTGTTCAGGCAAATAGTGAACTGTGTATTGTTTTCTAAAGATAAGGTTTATATTTGATGAAAGGTGTAAGTTTATGTTTCTGTTCGATTTAAAAGTTGAGATTATGGTTTTTAATCACTTTTTATTATGCATTTATGCATGTGGGAAGGAGGGTGATACTTGTGTGGTCAGAGGACAACTGTGGGCATCAGTTCTCTCCTTCCTCCAAGTGGGTCCCAGCTTATTAGACTTGGGATTAAATGACTTTACCCACTCAGCCATCTTGATGGCCTTGGGATCGCCTTTGTTTAAGAATTTGTCTTTCTTTTATTCCTTCTTTCCCTCCCTCCCTCCCTCCTTCCTTGTCTCATTTCCGTGACTCTCTGGAGCTTCCTAGGGAAACAGGGAAGCATACTGTTTTTGCTGGGAGTATCCAGGCATGTCAGGAGGTCACTGGAACAAAGCACTGGGCTCATCACTCCAGTTAGTAAACTCTCAGCTGATGGACCAATGCATATATTTCATGCTTCTATCTTCTTTAGGGAAGAGACCACTTTAATGAAGTTTTAAAAGACTTTTGTTTGCGTGTATGTGTGTGAGCCAGAGAACAACCTTGACTATCATTCCCCAGGTACTGTCTACCTTGTTTTTCAGACAGGGTCCCTAACTGACCCAAAACTTGCCAAGTTGGCTAAGTTAGCTGGCCAGGGAGCCCCAGAAATCCACTTCTTTTCCTTCCAGAGCTGGGATTACACATGCTCACAATAAAATATTTTATTTCTTAACGAGGATAAGGGTCTATAAGGTCTGGCTGTACACAGAAATCTGCAGAGGGGCATGAAAGGAATAAGTGCATGATAATATCCCAGAATCCTGCTTGTTTCCCACACTGGTCACAAGAGCATGCATTCAGACCCTGCTGGGAGTCACCATCATGCTCAGGGCCCCATTGGTACCTCCAACTGTCAATGAGCCTGTCAGATAGCCACAGTCTATCAATCAAGATCTGCTGGCATCTGGTGAATATGAGGACCTGGTCCCCTACCACCCTTTCACACTGTGCTTCACCCAACCTGTAAAGGCACCTATACTTCTCTTGTATGACTCACTCTCCCCACTCCAGTGGAAGGAACAATTTCTCTGGAAGGCTCTGCAGTTCCAACATTCTTCTGACTGTTTCTTTGGTTGAGGCTCGGGTCGAGAAGAGACTTTTAGTATTTACAGCTCATCACTGCCAGTAGGCACAGCTGGTTCTGGGTCCTGGAGCAATCCATTTGCATGGCAGGGGCCATACTTCTGCCTCTTCCTATTAAATCTGAACTTAATTGGCAAGGCAAGTGGATAGAGCATCTCTGCCACGGCATTGAGAGACCCCCCTCCCATCTCATAAAGATAAGGTGGACAGTGCCCGGGGAATGATGACTGAGGTTGTCATCTGGTCTCTCCTCATATGTGCACACACATACACACACACACACAGAGGGAGAGGGAGAGAGAGAGAGAGAGAGAGAGAGAGAGAGAGAGGGAGAGGGGGAGAGGGAGAGGGAGAGGGAGAGGGAGAGAGAGAGAGAGAGAGAGAGAGAGAGAGAGAGAGAGAGAGGAGAGTTCATTTACGGATATCTAGTCCTCAAAGTGATGGTTTTACAAGGAGAAAAGTTTGGTAAGTGAACAGTCAAGGGACAAGCCCCTGCGAGTGGGAGATCCCAGGAAGTTACCTTGCTTTGTCTACCATATGGGGACCCAGAGAGAAAATGGCCATCTTTGGATCAGGACCCAGCCTTCACCAGAAACTAAGACTTCTGGTGCCCTATCTTGGTCACTTCAGCTCCCAGTACTATAAAGACTAGGTTTCTGTTGCTTAAAGTTCTCTTGTTTACGCACCTGAAAACACTAAGAGAGTACTCAGGATCCAGTCACAGAATCAGTCCCTACTTGTATGTGCTCTTAGGAACGGCTTCCACTGAGACCGAGTCTGTGTTTACTATGGGGAATTTTTCATGGTTATCTCTGCTCTTCAGTAAGTGTTCAGTGTAAGAAGATCTGTGATGGCATCTTTCTGAACCTGAGCACTAAGTCTTTGCTTTATTTTATCCTCAAACAACTGATAAAATGTTCTGTCACAGACTAGGCAAGTTGAATAATTCATACTTCTCATTCTTTCTCATTTTGACTGCCAAGAAATACAATGTCAAATTAGCAGGCTGATTATTATAACAATAATCAATAGCCAATTGTTTCCCTGGTATTGTTATATCATTCTACTAATTGGTTTTCAAAAACTATTTTAAAAAATATGATAAATCACTAAGTTTGCATGTCTGGTAAGTTATCACAAATTCTCAGTGTTTGTATGTTTTGTGGAACTGAAGACTGGCCACAATTCCTTTCTGAATTTGTAGAATATTAACATATAAAGCAGGTTTTTGTGTGTATGCATTGGTGTGTATACACAGGTGTACATATGCATGTGGAAGCCAGCTGTCAAAGTCCAATGCCTACCTGAGTCATTATCCACCTCCGTTTTGGAGACAAGGTTTCTCATTGGCCTTTGGCTTGCAGATCCTCCTGGTCAGAGTGTCCTGTCTCCACTTCCCCAGTGCTGGGCTGGAATTATAAGTGCAGGCCAGCCTGTGAATGGTTTTGACAAGGATTCTGGGAGAATGAACTAGAGTCTTCGTGCTCCTGTGAAAAGCACTTTTATCAAGAGCCATCTCTCCAGCCCACCAGTCTCTTTTCAAGACTTTGTGGGCAAGAAAAGACCACTGTTTGTTTATTGTTGCAGTAATGAAGATGGTGACCAAAACTAACCTGGGGAGGAGGTGGTTTATTTGACTGACATGTTCCTGGTCACAGTCTGTTTTAGTTTCAGTTTCAGTTGCTGTGATGAAACACTGTAGTTGAATCAAAGAGATCCGCAATAGCCCGAAATGGGGTATAACAAAGGTTTATTTATTTGGGATAAACTCAGAGTAAGGGTAGCGATTCTCAGTCCTCTGTGTGTGCTGGAAACTGGGAACTGAACCCAGCAGGTAAAAGGGCTACACACACTTTTTATCTGCACTTATAGTACCTAAGACCAAGCCCAAAATGGGCCAGTATCTAAAAGGCTGTTGGCTGAAGGAGTTCACGCAACACTTCCCCTTTTGTCTAAATAAGAGGATTATAAGCCTAATGCAAAACTATATAAAATAAGAACAAATATCAAGTATTGTCCAGGGAAAAGAAGAGGTAAAAACATACATAAAAGTTAGAATTACAATCAGCATGAACAACATCAAACAAGAAATAAATGTTAATTGTTTCAACAGTTATCCTATCCTAAGGAGTCTAAATCTTATATAAAAAAATGTCTTGGATAAGTTATGGGAGGAAAGTAACTACAACTATCTGATCTTTAACCCCACCAAAGACCTGAGAAGGGAAATAATATTACCTGAGCAAACAGGAAGTGCAATAAAGTAACTCCCAAAAGATGCAAGAAATGACAGAGACAACTGACAACCTGGGTAATCTCCCAAAGTCTCATTTGCAACATTGGGGCAACCAACTGCAGCCTACGGGTCCATAGTATCTGGCAGACTTTTCCATGACACAGGAAATTTGAAAGACTGTTTCACCTTTATTGACAGTTTTTCAATTGTTTTCTTCTGTGTACTGCAGATTGTCTGGCAGACTATTTCATGAAGCAGGAACTCTGAAGGACTGTTCTCACCTTCTTTAGTCAACTTCAGCAGTCATTTTTATGGGTTCTGTATGTCCAGTTTATACAGTATATCATCAAGCAGACCATGCAAGAGCAGTTTCTTGCCCAAATGGCTAGCCTTGTCACATTGAAGACAAATTCCATAATGAGTTTCTTCAATGCCCATCAACCTCTCTGAAATAATTGGTACTGCCAGAGGTAGACGTGTCTCACTATTGAAAAAAGTCTAAGTTCTTAAAACATTTTAAATGTCAGATTCCATAGGTCTTTGAAGTGCTGAAGATTATCTAACGGAAATATATCTATGTAAATCTAAAAAACCTAACTAACATGATTAAAAGTTTGATTATTATAGATGACTATCTATTAGTGTATATTTCTTAACTATATATTACATGTTTAATAGAACTGGACAAACACAATACCTTTTAAAAAAGCAGAAATATATGTGCACAGTGTAACAATATCAATCTTAAATTTATATCAGTAGGCAAAGATCCATACCAATGTAAAGTATTCTTCTCTATATTATATGCCCCCACATTTTTTTAAAAAAGAAATTGACTGTGACCATTAATGATTTATACCCAACTCCTTTTAAATGAAAACAAACATTTATAATTAATTATTTTGGGAATTTGGACATTGTTTTCTCTAAATTGCTACCTGCTGTTCATTGGACGAAGTATTTTTAGGATTAATGGAGACCTTCAGGGGTTCTTGCTCCATTAAACCACATTAGCCTGGAAGGAATCCACAAGTTTTATTTTCTGTGGAAACAAAATCAGAAACTCTTTTTCAAAGTGTGAAGTCAAGATACTATATATATATATATATATATATATGTTGATTTATCTTAGTAGCCCCCAGAATCAAATGTCTTTCTGCAGTCAAGAAATTCAAAGAAAACATAATAATCCAGACTCTCTGTGTATCTGTCATCTTTACATGGCTTAATATGCGTGCATTTTATTACTCTATTTCTTTTTAAGAATTTTTAAATCTTTATATTAATCTATGACTGTGTCTACTCTTTCTTTTCTCTTTTCTAAGCCTATGCACATTTATCATACGCACTGTGACCTGTTGGAGGCCTTTTATGTCTAAATCTATTTTATTGTGTATCTGAAATCCTTTTCTTACAAGGAACGCTTTTAAAATGGTAAGCAGTGTAGTCACAGTGGCCCTAGATACTCGCTTTGCCTCTCTGGGCCCTTAATTATGGCAGAAGTACGTTCACTACCAGCTCTGGGATGGCCATGCTCACTACATCAACTCTTAGAAACAGCGTGCAGAATAAACCATTTTTTTTTTCTGAGTAAAAGTGCATGGTCTGGGAATGTCTCTGTGTATGGTGGCGGGAATCTGCCAGGCTCTCTTGCCTATGCACACCTAGCAGATCCGATCTGGCCAGTTGCCAAGGCAGGAAGTGCTGAGCTGTTCACCCACTCTTAGCTGCTTTCCTCCCGACCCCAAGTGGGTGTACAAGCACCAGACTGAAGCTGGAAACCAGCCACATGGGTTAGCTTCAAACACTTGGGGCGCCATTTGTAAATAGAGACTGTTCTTTTGTTTTCTGGCCATCCAGACCTGACAATCACACAGAAACTATATTAATGACAACACTGTTTAGCCAATGGTTCAGTCTTACAGAACCTTTATACTAGAAAACACAGGCCCAGGTTGGGGCATCTTGCTGCTATGCTGGGCACCAGGCAAGGCTAGCTTCTTGTGTGCTCAGCCTCAACAGAGCCTGTTGGGAGAAGTAAAAGAGAATGAATCACTGAATTCCACACTAAGAAAACTTGCTCCTTCTAAGACTCAGAAACCATTATTCTAGCTGAATAAATCCATTAGATGGGTCAGCTCATTGTTTTAACCAAGTGGGTAACTTGCTCATCCTGAAAGAATGATCATTTTGGACAAATGTATTACTTCACGCCAAGCTCAGGGCTTACATGTTAGAGTGCTAATTAAAATTTTATTACTTGATATAAGTTCCTGCTTCTAAGTGCCTTCTATAAATGCAGGGTAGCTCTTTTTCGTTTTCTTTAAATGGCCCTATGTCAGACTAGATGCTGCCCTGCTGGGATGCTAATGTTTGATTGACAGGCACTGTTCTGAGAAGAGCTGGGGCGGTGAGCATAAGACTGGATTGATGGGATTGGTTTATGCGTGTCCGCTCCAGGATGAAATGGTCGCCAAGAGTAGGGGTGAGAAGGGTTGTGGCTTGGCCAGCTTGTGCCTGGCAGAAAACCTCTCAGGGTGAGGCAGCTGTCTCTACTCTCCATTTGAGGGCAAGATCACTGTCTCCATCACTGTGGGTCTTGGACCAGTTCCTCTATTTGATCTGTGTGGTTTCCTGGGCTGGAGACAGGTTCCCAGAGCTGCTTGGCTGAGGTTTCCATGTTGAGAGGTATTTGAAACAGCTTAGAAATGAAGGCCATACTGAAGCTGGCAAATAGTGTATTTCAGAGTTGATAGTTAAAAAAGATACCCCAAGTATCAGCACTCATAAAATAAACTTTCTGAGTCAAGAAAAGGATCAGTACTAGAACATCAGAAAGCAAACCAGTGTGGGTTGACAGCTCCATTTGTTTCCTCAACATTTATCTGTTGCTAGGCCCATGCTGATCTTGTTAATACTGAACCTGTGTTGTGCTTAGCTGCAATGCTTTCCCATAATGCCAGAACCCTATCGTCAGCCTCCCTTTGGGATTTTGTAACTGAATCCTCGGGAACTTTTTGTTGCTGTTGTGATGTCCGTCTGGGCACTGTGGGTACTAGGCAGTGGATGTCCCCTGCCTGGCTGTTAAGTGACATCCTGGACATTTCTCAAGCACAGTCCCTTTCTGCTTTTAGGTCTCTATCATCATCACAAACAAGAAATGTGCCAGTTGGAGTCAGCCTGCCTGTGACTGTCACTTGTCATATATTCTGGAAACCCTCTCTCATTTTCTCCTGGAGAGGTTGTGGCATCTTTGGACATTCACTTTGACATCTTGGCATGTGTGTATGTGCCGGTGTTGTATTAGATAAATAACATACATGGTGTGGATTACACATTGGCAAAGTGAGAAGCCTAACTCTGAAACAGAGGGATTTGCCATTACACATGGCTCTGTTGAATGCTCAGAATCTGTAGAGCAAAGGTTTGCACTCTTACCTAGTCCTGGAGGAAATCTAACTTCATATTCTTGGCTCTGGGTGAGCCAAGTTTCTTGCTCACTGGTGATTATTGCTCTCTATGGTTCTGTGGTTAGGTAGTTCTCATAAGGCTGTTTTATCTCCCTGAGAGTGTTAGTGACTTTTTCTGGGGAGACATGAACAAATATCTACTCACCCCAGACAGGACATCAAGGACAGAACAAAGAACTTGGTACTAACCCTACCAAAGCTCAATTTTGTGACATGATTTTAGGACCTCAACAGAGGCCTGAGTCTCAGTAATTTCCCTAAGACAATACCTGGTTCCAAGAAAGACCACAAACTGAGACTACCCAGGTACCACCCAGAGACTGGCCAAAGGAAATTCCTCACATTCCATCCATTGTAGATAGGATCACCTGCCAGCATACACCCATCATTTTTCACCAGGACACCCCTAGACAAATGTCAGCCAATCAGGGGTCCTGAACCTTAGAAATCCCTCACCTCCACCTTTGCTACTATAAAGACCCAATCCTAACTGAGCTTGGGGCTCTCCAATCGTTCCAATATGTTGGACTCACGGGGAGTCTGAGTTTACAAACTGTGTAAGAATAAAAGTTCTTTGCTTTTACATACAAGACTCGGTCTCCTAGTTGGTTTTGGGGGGACTTCGTGATCTGAGCATAACAGTAATGAGTTTATTGATGTTACTTACAGGAGTATGGGTGATGACTTACAGGAGTATGGTGATGAATTACAGGAGTATGGTGATGACTTACGGGAGTATGGTGATGACTTACAGCACTATGGGTGATGACTTACAGGAGTATGGTGATGAATTACAGGAGTATGGTGATGACTTACGGGAGTATGGTGATGACTTACGGGAGTATGGTGATGACTTACAGGAGTATGGTGATGACTTACAGCACTATGGGTGATGACTTACAGGAGTATGGTGATGACTTACAGGAGTATGGTGATGACTTACGGGAGTATGGTGATGACTTACGGGAGTATGGTGATGACTTACGGGAGTATGGTGATGACTTACGGGAGTATGGGTGATGACTTACAGGAGTATGGGTGATGACTTACAGGAGTATGGTGATGACTTACAGGAGTATGGTGATGAATTACAGGAGTATGGTGATGACTTACAGCACTATGGTGATGACTTAAAGGAGTATGGATGACTTCAAGGTAGTTACATCACTTAAAAGTCCATCCCAGTCTGGATGATGACTCATAAAAGACAAATTCTTGGAGTTCCTTGCATGTTTTGTATGTAGCTCAACAGGTAGAATTAGAGTAGAGGACAGTCTACTTTACCCAGTAATCTTGAGGAGGAGGGTCTCATGAATATTGTAAATTTCATGAACTTCCTAAGACTTGTGAGATGTTTATTTCCTGAGTCTTAAGTAGCCTTCTTTGGGAGTGAAAGGTTTACATTCAGAGGAAATGGTGGGATGGTGGTCAGACTCTAGAAGGCTACTATATACTACCTAGTCTTTCTTCCTTTTGGGGCTTAGTGACATATTTACTTACATATTGTAAATATGTTACTTACTTACATATTGCAGTTAGATTGTGCTCATTTCTAGGCAAAGAAACAAGTTTGGGCACAATATGTATGCCATTCAGGCTGAGGCAGTGACAAACTCACATGTGGTTTTCATAGCCTCCCTTGCTACAGTGAGTTTTGAAGACTCACTGAAGTCCTTGGAGGTTGCCAAGACCCACAGAGGATCCGCATGAAATGGACTTCTGCTTGTGAAACCACTGAGGTTTGTTGATTACTTGTTACTATGCATATGCATACCTGTAATATGCATAATCATACCCTGTAATAAAAGGTTGCAGAGGGTGGGTATGACAGGTAGGGATATGCCAGAATCAGTTTCCAGAGAACATTCTAAAGTCAGTCAAAGATGGTGACCCACAAAAGAAAGGGGTTCAGTTTTCAATGGGATACAAGGAAGAAAGATGATAAAGTGTTTGCAAGCATGAGGACTTGTTCAATCCCTAGAATCTGTGTAAAACTTCTAGACATGGTGGCATGCCTGCACTTGTGATCCCAGCAATGAGGAAGTGGAGACAGGCGGTAGATCCCTGAAACTTGTTGGCCAGACAGCTAGCCTACTTGGCTAGCTCCAGGCCAACGATATACGTGCATAGTTTCTTCTCAGGTGTTAGTGTAATATCACAAACAGAAAATTTTCAGGGGCTTCAGACCAAAACTATAACTTTATCTATAAATCAGGGGCTATCACTTCCCCTGGCAGCCTTCCAAGGCAGGAGGTTCACTGGGAGCAGAGTCCCAGGGTTCCTGGAGTGTGTGTGAACGTGTCAGCAGCCCCTGCGCTTATTAGTTTCGACTGTCACCTTGACAGGATCTAGAGTCACCAGGAAGAAGGCTCTGGGCGTGACTGGGAAGGACCTTCTAGGTTTGGTTAACTGAGGTGGGAAGACCCACCCAAGGGAGCGGCACTGTTCTGCTGAACAGGAGAGAAAAGCTGAGCAGCAGCAGTCCTCTCTGCATCCTGACTGAGGAACCAGCTGCCTCACCCTCTTGCTGCGGGGAGTTCCCTCAACAGTGAACTGTGTTTTTAAACGGTGAGCCAAGTAAACTCTTCCTTTCATAACTTGCTCTTTTCAGGCATTTTGTTGTCCCGCGCTACCGTCTCGCCAGCAAGAACCACGCGGTACACATAGGATCCTTCTGCAGAAAAGCTTTATGTCTCTTGGGAGCTAGAGCATAAGCCACATGGCGGAGACCCAGATAAGATGGAACCCATCCCTTATATAGGAAACAGACCCTGCTTTGGACGTGCCATTCTTGGATTGGTCAACTGCTCCCAGTCCCAGGTGATACCTTGGGAGTAGTGGAAAAATACCAACACGTGTGAGCTTTCTAGCTCACCTGGCGGTGCAGCGCCATCTATGGTGGAGAGTGTGGTTGCGGCCTTCTACATTTTGTCAAAGCAATGAGAAAACTAATGCATCTCCTTGAATGGGAAGGAAACCCAGTTGACTGAAGGCTATGGTGGGTGGTGAAGGCAGCGAGATATCCTGTAGATGCTAAGTCTGCAGTGAGGACCATGGCACCCTCTGCCTTTTCTTCAGCCAGATTTTCCTTTAGGCACCTTGGTTGCAGGCGTGTCTATAGTCCTGACTTTTCTCAGCGTGTTTCAACCCCTTTCCACTAGTGAGCCAAGGTGAGCTGATCTGAGAGGCTCTTGAGCTGCCACAAGAAGTTAGAAACTGGAGAAACTGCTCGTGGGGCTCTCTAGGCGAAGCCTGAGGCAGGCAGCTTAATGGGGCCAAAGTAAGGGCTGGGCAGCAAGGTTGTGTGGCCTTAGCTGCAAGGGCCTGTGAAATATTTGCTGATGGGTAGAGCTGCGGCTAGAGTATTGCTCAAAATAGCACACTGGACATAAGCAATTACAGCGGGACTTCTCCAGAGTCCACAGCATTTTGAGGGAGGGGACAACAGTAAACATTTTGCAAAGGGGGAATTGGGCACATGGGGCTTGGAACACTTGGGCTTGGAAGCCAGAAAAGGGGCAGAAAGGGGACACTAGATAAGAAGGGGGTGACTGTCCAACATCGATTGGGAACAATATCAAGAAGAGGAGTGGCCCAGACAAGAGCCCTGCAGAGGTAACACTTTTCAGATAAGATGGCTATCCCAGGGGTCACAGAGGGGGCAATGCACAGTCAGGCTGTCCCCCTTGGGGACTGCTATCCCAGGACGGGCCATCTGCTTTTCAGAGAGAGCCAATGCTTAGGGAGTCAGAGCAGTCTCACGGAAGCTCAGGCATGCAAGGAGAGAGAGATGCTCTCCCTGTTTTATTTGATACCCTAGAGTTTGGGAAGTCCATGTTGAACATCTAGAAGATTCCATGTCTGCTGAGAACTCACTTCCCGATTCTGCTTGGAATCCTGTCTCTGTATGATGGGTATGGGCGCTCCACTAGCCAGAATGTCATGCTAGACTCCAGCTGTTGCTCAGGGTCAATACTCTGCAGCAGCCCTTTCTGCCTCACAGGCACACGGGCGTGAGGCATTGAATGGCTCACAACAGACTTCCAAGTGCCAGGAGTCCTCAGCCTAGAGGTGTGTTTATGTCAAAGCGGGTGTTGGTGGCCAACTCCTGCTCCCACTCCTTCTCTGCCTCCTGCCTGGGAATGTGAGGGTCTGGCTGGGCTTATGCTGGGAAGCCATTCTCATCCTCAAAAAGTTATAAGAAGAAACCCCAACTTTTGCTACAGGCCTGTCTGATTCTTCCCGGAGCCCCCTCTTGTGTGTCTGCTTCTGGTGCTGGGGTTTGAACTCTCCTCAACACCTGCTATACTGGTGTCTGTCTGTCTGCCCATGGGATTAAAAACTCTTCTAGTAGGCTCCATACTTAACGCAAAATGTGTCTTAGTGTCCTTGAACCTGCATTAGATAGAGACTTTTTCACCATGTCATGAACTAATCAACCCTCGTGTGTGTGTGTGTGTGTGTGTGTGTGTGTGTGTGTGTGTGTGTATGATGTGTGCGTAGGCCTGAGGACAACTCAGCTGTTGTCCCTCACACACATCTGGGTCTTTGAAACAAGATCTCTCACTGACCTCTAGCAGTTCAACTGGGCTGGTGACTAGCCAGTTCCAGGAATCTTCATTCATGTCTGCTTCCCCAGCACTGGGATTACAAGTTCATGGCATAGTGCCTGGTTCTTACCATGTGGGTTCTGAGGCATCAAACTCAGGCCTGCATGCTCACACTCAGACCTGCATGTTTGCACTCAGTCCTGCATGCTTGCATGACAAGCCCTTTACCAGTGGAGCCCTCTCCACAGCCTGGCATTCAGTGTCCCGAGCTTTCATTCATTCATTGTTCACTGCGATCCCGATGCCTTCATGACTAGAAGAGGGTGAGGCTCCGGTATGTGAAGAGGTTTGGCTGAGTGCAGGCCCCTGGGGGTGGCCCCTTCCATGTTCACGTGTGCTTCCATGTTATTAACGCGGTCATTCAGGATACCGTCCTCCTGTGGTCAGGCTGGGCACTGCAGTAGATCCTAGTCCTCTTGACCCAAAGCAGACCCCTCGGGTGGTTAATTTGTCGTTTTCAGCCAGTGGAGACAGAAGCCAAGTGCAGAGCGTCAGAGTGTGAGGCTGTTCAGATGAGTGGCACCAAATACTCCCCATCCTAGTCACGTGACCTGAATCACAAAACAGAATGAAAGCAGGCGAAGGCCCTCTGAGTACAAAGCAGGGACCTCTCTTCTCGGATATCCACGTTTTCGTCAGCTCCCCAGTGACTGGAGGATGGAAAAATGCCCCCAAGGTACTGCATTTTAATTCTAATTTTTAATGCATGGGTGGAAAGCCCAACTGGTATTATTTTCCATCCTGATGAGGTGCCAGAGGGGCTGAGTATTTTTTTTTCCTTTTTAAGCAGTAAAATTGTAGATTTATTTTTCTTCCTTTCAGGGACCGCTGCATTCCTGAGACCGTTCACACACATGACACAGCAGTACACAGATGCCTGCACACACTTCAGCATGTTTGCTGAAAGCTGTGTAAGAAAATAAATTAATGATCATCATCTTCTTCATAAAAAGGTTGTTGAGATGGCTTAGCAGGTAAAGGTACTTGTTGCCAAGCCCAAGGATCAGACTTTAATTCTTGGGACCCACGTGGTGGTGGTGGGGGAGAACTGACCCTGGCAAGTCTGCAGGTTGTTCTCCAACTTCCATTTGCCAGTCATGCCACAGTGTGCTCCAAGATCCCTTCCCCGCCTCTCCCCGCGGCCCTCCACCATAGAGCCAATACAGTGTCAATATAATGTCTCTAAGCTGGGATGAGCCTTTGCTATTTCACTTTTCGTTCATTATATTGGGAGTCTTAGGTATTGGCAAGTCACGTGAGGTAAAAGACTGCCTATCTAGAAATTTGGGTAACCACACATCCTCATATATCCCTCTGAACATGTCCACAGAGTACATCTTGACAGCGCAAGCCCGCACACAGGTGTATTAATGCTGTGGCCTGCCAGGCCTATCCTCCAAACTGGAAAAGCACACCTTTGTCCATCCGCTGTGTTACACTGTTAGGACTCAGGACAATGAGGTGTGATGCAAGTCCTTGAGAGGCTGGCATTTGATAATTAAAGAGCATGTAATTAGCCCCTCCAAACCTTTCTCCTTTTGTATGAAATTGGGTAACTCCTTTGCTCCTCTTTCATAAGTCCAAGGAGAGGGTATTCTTCCAAGGGCAGTGAAAGAAACACACAGTGAACAAAAAGGGAGATAAGATTTATATAAGTCTTTAAGCAGGTGATGAAATCACAGGCTCAAGGACAGGCAAGAGGGATTGGCAAAGAATTAAAGGAATTGTCTCCAGAAAGGGAAAAACACAGGGTGGTTTCTCTAGCATTTGGTGAAGAAAATAGCCTGTTGCGTGCTGCATGGATGGACACGTCCCATGCCAGAGTAGAAGGTTCATTGGATCTGCTTCTCAGTTAAGGAAGTATAACTGGACCCCCAGCTCATTCTGCCTGTTAAGGAGAAAGAAACGGAATCTTTAATTTACTGCATTTAGAGAGCCTGAATGCTAAGAAGCAGAGGGCTAACACACTAAAAACCATTTACTTCTCCTGACTGAAGAAGTCATAGACCCTAGAGTCATGATTCTCAACCTTCCTGATGCTGAAAACCTTTAATACAGCTTCTCATACTGTGGTGACCCCACCATATAATTATTTTTGTTACTACTTCATAACTTTAATTTTGTTACTGTTATGAATAGTAATGTAAACATCTGATATGTGGGTTATTTGATATGTAACCCCCGTGAGAGGGTCATTTGATCCCTCAATGGGTTGGGACAGACAGGTTGAGAACCATTGCCAAGGGGCTAACCTGCTACTAGTATTCTGCTGAATTGATACAGTATCCAACCAATTGCCTTCTACATGTCTATCCTTACAGCCATAGGTTAGTGTGACTCTTACTTACTCTCTCTTGTCAAAGAAACTTCTTTTTTCAGAGGGTGGAGGTTGATACAGAAACCTTCCACTGGTCAAAGGGATGGGTGAGTGCCTGCTTTCCAACAGACAGGCCTCCATCCACGTACAAATGGCATCATTGGCTGCTCTCAATGCCTTATAAACAGAAGAGGGGGTGCAGTTGTGAGGGGGAGGTGGTGACATCTGGGAGAAACTAGAAGTGGGGCATGAAGGTGTGGATATGATCAAAATATACTGTATTTTGTATGAAATTTTCCAGGAAGAAACGAAATAAGACATAAGTGTTTTCATAGTGTGACATACGGAAGGAGTCTTGCCCATCCCTTCAGCTTTTATGAGAAGCCCTGCTCCGGGCTAAGGCAGCACTCTCAGGAGGGCTGTGGCTGTTAAGACAGTAGGCAAGAGTTAGGAAGTATTTATTATGAAGTTACTGACGACTGGAAAAGCAGATGGCTGGAGCAACAAAGAAACAGAGTCCACATCAGTTTTGGCCCATTAGACCTAGAGATTGAAATTGTGGCTCAGTTTTTGCCCTCTGGAGGGAGAGTCTTTTTTTGAGCCTCATTTTGTTTTAATATGGATAACACAGGAGAAACCATAGTTTCTTGGCAGAGTTGAAGGTGAGAAAGAACACAAGCCTGGTGTGGCTTTCAGCACAACTCGTGGACTGAAAGGCAGAGGCGATTGTGGTGATGGCGGAGCTGTGCCTGTCAGCGTTGATCCGCTGCAGGGGGTGAGCGGTACCCAGAGTGAGCTGACAGTGGTGACTTCAAAGGGGAATTCATTTCCTTCTGAGAAGCAAGGAGATGAGATCAGGTCATGTCCATTTCCCGTGGAAAAGCTTTCTGTGAGCGGCTGGGCTTGGGAAGCTTTCTTTTCATTGCAGAATATAAATACGCTCCCTGAAGGACAGAGAGTAGGTGGATGAAATAAAATAGCTTAAAGGTGCATAAAAGAAAGATAAAATACAAAACAAGATTAAAGAGGGACACTGTTTCACATCGAGTGAACCCGTGCACATCTCAGTCACCGTTTTCCTGGTCACCTTTCGATGTTTATTGGGTCTAGGATCTCCGAGAGCCAGAGGCCAGTTTTAAGAGAGGTGGAGCCTTGAGCTCCTTTGTGCTGGCTTGCCATGGTTCCACAGGGCATAGGCTTTTCAGAAATGAGTAAAATGGCAGAGACTAGAGCCCCTTAGCCTCCTCCACAACTGTCCCGTCCCTCGGACCGCCCTTTCTCCATTTACTTTGAGTAACCATTGCAGAAAGTTAACTCCAGGAGAGACCAACCAACCAATCTCCCCGACCCCTCCAGCAGCAATGAAGACCAAACACTGATGGCAGTTAATTCTAGCTGTTAGTAAAGGTGATGGTGGGACTTGCTCTAGCTGGACCTACTCAGCGTAAAAATAGAAAGGATTTGGAGATAATTCGTGGTAGTCAAATAGATAGGGCAGGAGGAATTATAGGTGGTGGTGGTACACTCTAGCTGGGTCAGCACCAGAGACTTCTGGGATAGGGGGTCAAGCTGAGAATTTTAGTATCTCTTTTCCCACTGCTAACTTAATTACCTTTAAGGATAATTAAACTCTCTTACATGTCCTTTTGTGTGCTTGTCTGTGTGTATGTACATGTGTGTACCTGCATGTGTGTGCGCACATGTGTATGTGTGTGTGTGTCTGCCAGTGTGGAGGTTAGAGAAAGACTTTGGCCATCAGGACCCTGTCACTCTCAGCCTTTTGCTCTCGAGAAGGGGTCTTTCACTGAAGCTGGAACTGGCTACTTTTCGGCCAGGTGAGATGACCAGCAAGCCCCAGCAGTTCTGACGTTACGGGTGGACGGACTCACATGGTGTGCCCAGACTTCTGTGGGTTCTGTGTGTTTGATCTCAGGCCTTCTGCTTATCCAGAATCCGTCTCCTCATAGGACCACCACCCCACCCTGACCCCATATAAACTCCTGCATCTTGTAATCTACTTAGCAGACTGATTTCTGGTAAAATGGACTTCTGAGAAAAACAAACCCCTTTTCTGGAAGTCCTAGGGGAAGACAAAAGAGTGGGGATAACAGGGAGAGGAGAAACACAAGCCCTGTAATTTCCAGGATGGAGCTGCTGCTGCTCAGAGAGGTCGGTTCTTTTCTACAGAGTGGATTTTTGTTTCTTTGTCTTATAATTTAGACGGTGACTGCTTTCTTTAATTACTGTGTCCCCTCTGGGTTCTTTTCACTCGGGAGCTTAGGAACTGGGCCGGCTGCTGTGGGAAGGATCAGAGGAAACTGGATACCTCTCCATCACACTCGCACCGACTTCCCAGTGTTTCTGGCAATTTAGGGAGTCTCTTCATGGTGGCTAGATTGTAATAGGGGTGCTGGTGGTCATCTAGGGGATCACTGAGCTTATTCCCGGGCATGAACAGAGAATTGAATGTCTGGGAAAGACATAAGACCGAGACTCAGAGAAAAGGAAAGTGACAGCTTTTCCCTTCCAGACGAGAAGGCCAAAGGCTGGGTGTCTGCTAAAGGAACCCTAGACTGGGTATTTTGGGGGCCCCGTGTCTTTCCCTTTCCCCGTTGGTCTTCCTTACATACCCGCCCTGTGCTTACCTGCCATTTCTCTTCCTTGCAGTGTCTCCTAAGAACAGGAAGCTGCCATCCCTGGGAGCTCGGATTTGCTTTTTTTTGTTTATCTATGTCCCCCTAACTCCCCTTCCTCTTAGGAATCTCGGTTTCATTGGTAAAATAATTTAAGAAATGACTCCCATGGGAGCTTGAGGATAATTTTATTAGGATCTAAAAGAGAAGCATCCCAGGGAAGGCGAGCAGGAAATCTTAACAATTTTCCAGAGGAGAGAAGGACAAAAGAGTCTGTGGTTGAGCCAGTGTGGAGGTCAGACACATGGCAGAGGAGCAGTCAGTGGTGGGAGGGGCTTCAGGGGACCAGAAAGACAGAGCATGCTTAGAGAGGGTGAGGCAGAAGAGGAGAAAAGGAAGTTCCTGAGTCATTTGAGAAAATCAGACAGAATCACAAAGCTGCATGACTGTGACCCTATGAGCTCCAGTGCTGGGACTGGAATTCTGGGAAGGAAACATAGCCTCTCATTAGAAGGCTAATTATTCCATCTCTCTCTTTAGCATAGCTCAAGGTAAGCCTACCTTCCAGGGCTGGTCTGTTGGTCAGGTGATCTGCACACCCACACAGGGATGTCAGGTCTCCACCCAGACCAGAGCACTGTTCTCTGGACCAGGAAAGATGGTAACCGGCCTTTACTGTGCTCTGGCCTCAGGGCATTACTGTTAACACCCCTCAGCCTTCCTGTTTGTTCTGCCTCCTGCTCTGTGGCACATGGGTATCCATGGTCACTGCTGAACCCAGCTTGTCCACTCTTCTGGGAGAGATGTAAACACTACTTCCTGTCAAGGCTTCGGGCTCAGGGAGCAGTTGTAGAAAGCACCCTGTACCCTGGGCAAATAAGTTTTATTTTCAGAGAGGAGACTGATGAAATGTAGGACCAGAGGCAAGGGGATGGCTCAGTCCACACGTGCTTGCCATTGAGCCTGAGGTCCTGATTTCTACCCCAGCCATCATGTGAATAAGTTGTGTGTGCTAATATTATCTTGTATCCAGTGCTGGTGAGGCTGAGGAAGAAGGGTCCAGAGGGGGCTTTGGCCTGCTATTTTGGCCAAATTGGTTAAGTTCCAGGTTCAGTGAGAGACCTCATGTCAAAAATCAGGGTGGATGGTGACTGAGGAAGACCTGATCACTGACCTCTGCGTAACCACACACATACACACACACACACACTACACATACACACACACACACTATACATACACACACACTACATACACACTACACATATATACACACTACACACACACACTATACATACACACACACTACATACACACTACACATATACACACACTACACACACACACACACACTATACACGCACACACACACTACACATACACACACACTACACACATACTACACATACACACACACCACACACACACACTACACATACACACACATACTATACACACACACTACACATACACACACACACACTACACATACACACACATACACACACACACACTACAGTGCACATACACACTCAACACAAATACATCCACATCCACTCACATACACATTCACACATTCTCACACAGGCAGGATTAATAATACTGAGATTGTGCTATTTTCCAAATTCTGTACTCTTTGTAAATGCCTGTATTTTATCATATTAGAGAGTTTTAGCACTCTTTCCTCAGTTAGCTTTGAAAACAGCTCAGTGTGATTTAAATAAGTAGGCTACAATTTTCGTACAGAAGGATTTTGAGCCAGGACTGGTGGCACAAGCTTGTAATCCTAGGTACCTCAGAGGCTGAGGCAGAAGAATCACAGATTCGAGGCCAGGTTGGGTTACCAGAGTGAGTTTAGACACAATTTGAGAAATTACCATGTCTCAAGATAAAAAGTAATAAGAATAGGGGTGCCACAGAGATGAAACCCAACCTCACAGCAGCAACAGACAGCTGCTGGCCTTAAATGAACCAGGGCTCACCGTGCTTATCTTGGACTAACCCTCCTGGTGGTATAAAGACTGTTCAAGCTTTTATATCACCCTTGTGAGGGCAGAGTGTGGGATGAGGGAAGGGACATGGCAAGATGTGCCTTTTGATCTTTTCATGGTTGTCGTGAGTGAAGGAAAGGCTACCATTCTCTCTCTTTGCCAGGAGGAGGTTGAGACCCAGAGAGGGTGAGGCTCCTTCACACAGTGTATGCAGTTCCTCCTCCTCTTCCTTCCACATCAGAAAACCCTGCTTGTGATGGCCTTGCCCACCTGGAAGCCTCCGCAGTCTGTGGCATCAAACACGAAGGTTAGTGGTTGGATGGAGAAACACATACACCTTGCTCTTGTGCCCTCATGGTGGGATCCTGAGGTGGCGTGGTACTGAGGCCAGGCCTGCTTTCTGCTTGGAAACAACTGACGGTCTGGAAGAGGCAGGGCTTTCAGTTATGACCAAAAGACAGGAGGCATCTAACTATCTACCTTTCTCTCTGCTTTTTGGTTAAAATGCATCACGGCAGAAGAGGTGAGGTGACTGGTCACATAACATCCAGTTAGGAGACAGAGATGAATGCTGTGCTCAGCTATTTTTCCCTTTTTATTCAGCCCAAGACCTCTGTGTACGGGATGGTGCTGCACACAGGGAGAACAGGTTTCTCATCTTCATTATCCTAATCTAGAAACTCCCGCACAGACATTCCCAGAATCTTGTCTCCATGGTAATTTAGACCTTTTCGAGTTGGCAATTGTGTTAATCATTACACCTTTCCTCCCTGATGCCCCTGCCTGAATCTCCACGGTGGCACCTGCTCCCTCTTCCACTTTCTTTAGACCCCATTTCTTCTTCCTTCAATCTCCCAGGGCCCCTTCATGTCCAGGAGCATTAATTCCGTTCACAGTGACACAGACCGCACACTGACGTTTCCCAGAGCCCCCAGGTTCCCCAGTCCGTGGGGAACACACATCCCTGGGACTCAGGGAAAATGGGGCTTGTTTTGGTCTTTTCCACAGGAAAATTGTCAGATAATTATTTTTGTTGCAAAGATTTAATTTAAGTAGAAGCAAAGACCTTGAAACAAATTGCAAATTAGAACTAAGAGTGCAGAATTAGGAGTAGGAACCAGACTTTCCAATCTTTTACATCTTACTGAGAAGTAAGAGGGAGACCAGAGCCAAGTCAGGTGGATCCATGGGGCATGTATTAGTTCTCTGCAGCTCTGATAAGACACCACAGCCAAGGCAACGCATAGGTGAAATAGTTTATTTTGGCTTATGGTTCCAGAGGGTTAGGGTTCATACTGACTGACGGGGACAACATGGCAGCAGGGGGCAGGCATGGTGGCTCGAGCTGGGAGCTGATAGCTGAGAACTCACATTTCAATCACAAAGCAAGAAGCAGAGAGACCGAATCGGAAATGGTACACATTTTTCAACTCCAAAGCCTGCCACTAGTGACATATGTCTCCAGTAAAGCCACACCTCCTAATCTACCCAAACAGTGCCACCAACCTGAGACCAGTGTTCAAACCCCAACGGAGCAGCGTCCCTTTCGCTCTCTAGTTGCTGATATTTTCTAATATAACATTTCAGGTGTGATTCATTGGAAAGCCATTGCACTCATCGTCAACAATGTAGAGTTTACTTCTCCAGTTGCTATGATAAAGCATATGCTGAGAAGCAACTTAAGGGGGAATATTTCAACTCCAAGTTTGGGGGTACAGCATGACATCATGACAGAAGCAGCAGAGGACAGCTGGTCACATTGTGCCTGTAGTCATAACAAAGACAGCAGTCACGCTTAACTGGCTTTCTCCGTTTATGTAATCTGGACCCCAGCCATGAGGGTGGGGCTGGCTGAGATGCAGGTAATCTCTCATGGACATACTGATGACTTTGTCCCTTAGGAGATGTTGTATCCTCTCAAGTTGACAATCAATATTAATCGATACAACACATGTCCTGGGATGGATTGTACTGGGTACGCGGGTAGTTTCGGAGCTGGTGAACGAAAGATCTCCAGTTATTTCTTCTCATCCTTTCCAGCTGATGGAGGGGCTACTTCTTGAGTGTGGAAGGAAATCTGAATACGTAGCAGTTTGATTTAAAGCTCATGCTGACACCTGCTTATCCTCAGAGCCCTCCTCCCACAAGGCATTTGAAGGGAAGAACACTGGGAAGTCCTTGGACATCGCATGCTCATTCTCAAGGCCCTTTGATCACACTTTTGCTGCTATATGAAGCAACTCTACCTACATAGAGCTGATACTCACGTGTAGGAACCTGTGAGGTTATACTCTGCCTGTATTTCTCCGTCTCTGTCTCCTGTTGGTGTTGCATGCCCACATGGTGTTTGTGCCCATGCATGCACATGCAGAAACCAGAGGAGATGGAGTCTTTCACTGAACTTGAGGCATACACTTCAGCTAAGTTGGCTCTCAGGAGCCGCCTCTCTTTGTCGTCTAATACTGGTGTTATATACACAAGACCGTGCCTGGCTTTTACCCAAATGAATTCAGGTCCTCCTGCTTGGCAGCAAGTGCTCTCACACAATGAGCCATCTCCCCAGCCCCCACCTTTCTTTTGTGGGTTTGTGAGATATGTAAGAACAGGGAGAGTGCATTAGTTGCTTCCCTCATTGCTGCAACAGCAACTGACAAAGGCAACCTTGGGAGGAAGCATTTGTTTTGACCCACAGTTTGAGGATATGGTTCATCAGGTTTCATCAGGGCGGGGTTGTCCGGGAGTGTGAGGCAGCTGCTCACATTGTATCTGCAGTCAGGAAGCAGGGAGTGATGCTGAGTGCTGGGATCAGCTCCCTTGCTCCTTTTTACTTAGTTCAAGACCCCAGGCCATAGCATGATGCTTTCAAGAGTTCAGGCGAACAGCCCCACCTAGATTAAGTTAATCTACAAAGTCCCTTACAGATGCGTCCAGAGGCCTGCATCCTGGTAATTCTAGATCCTGTCGTGTTGCCAGTCAATATTAACTGTCACTGAGGGTATCTATCTAGTCACTTCTGACTCTCTGGACCCTGGCAATGTGGCTGGCCTAGAACCTTGCTGTTTTGAAGACCTGCTAAGGCTCCTCTTTGTTCACCAGAAACTGGAGGCCGTGCTGGGTGACTGCATCCTGAACCTGTTGGAAGAGGTGCATCCTCCGTCTGTACTCCTTCCTCCAGATTGTCCTCATTTAATATTTGCATCTGGACATGGTTCCTGCTGAAGGGCTTTAATAGCCCTCTTGACATTTTCCATTTTTTGGATGATTGTTCCTATTAAATTATTGTAATGAAACAAATGAACATTACTTTTATTTTCCTTCCTCAAACTCTGTCCTAAATGGACTGTGTACCAAGCCTGCCATTGCTGTAGGTATTCGCTGGATGACTGAGCTGGTTCCTGGAGAGTAATGGCTTCCTGTCGGCCATTAGTGCCAGCAGGGAGAAGCCCTAGCCTGTTGGTTCATTGTAGAGCCTGGGTGGTAAGACTGCTAGCCCCAGAGATACCATTAGTCTAACAACACGTATCACATATCATCCTCCACTTTCCTCTGGTGATCCAGTGAGTTTCATTAGGGCTGTTTACAGGGGTGAGGATTTATTTATAGGAGCTGTGGGAACCTTGCCAGTGGCTACACCACTGAAGAAAATGCCTCTCCGTTCTCCAACAAGAATTAACTTCCTTTATAGAAATTGATAATTTTACTAACTTTTCAGTTACCAGAGAAATTGTATCTAAAGATCTTCTGCATTGCTGTAGTAGAAAAACGAGGCATCTTACTGCACAGTAGGGTGATTGCAGTTAATAACTGCATATTTCAAAGGAGCCGTATGAGAAAACTTGATTGTTCTTACTACAAGGAGCCAATGATTGTTCAGGCTAAGAGAGGTCTTAACTATCCCATTTGATCATTGCATGTAAGCAGATTCAGAGAAAATCACACTGTACTCCTTAGATACGCAGAGTTTTGAGTTAGTTGAGATAAAATAAGAGTTACAAATATAGCACTTGAAGCAATATCATAATTTAGTATTTTTATAAGTCATCTTAGATGTATATTTAACACCTATCTTAAGAGACATAAAAACTTAGAATAAAATGTGTGTGGTATTAAGAAGTTAATGAACAGTTACATGTAACAAGCCCCCAATAGTTAAGAACTATTAGCAATTTTGCATGCAATTTTTCAAATTTTTTTTTTCTCTTTCAGTAAATAAAAAGATGTAATCATGCTAGGTATCTTGCCTGCCAATTTGCCTTTTGACACTTGCTAATATATCATGAACATACTTTAGAGCCAAGAAGCCCCCGTAGCCTCATTTCAGATTGTTGGTTAGAGCCCATCATATCACATGTCACAATTTATTTATCAAAATTGCTATTATTAGGTGTGGGAGTTGTCCTCTGCATTTTATCATTAGATACAGGACTTTGATAAACATCTCTAACTGTCAGAGAATATGCTTCTGTGCCCATTCATTATTTTGCTAGGATAAATTTGCATAGGGGCAGATTCCAGGTCACAGTGACGGCAGTGTGCAGATATTTGATTCGAGTTTCCAAATTGCTTTCAGGAAAGTGACACCAGGTTTCACCCACAGAGACAAGTGGGAACGCTCATTTTCACACAGCCTTAGAGAGAAGCAAGCTGAATGCTCATTGCTATGCACCTTAACTTCTGCCTTTCCAAACTTTGCCCATCAGCTTGAGTGGGCAAATACCATACTGCTGGTATTTTCTTTATTAATTTTTAAAATTACACTTGGTTATGTGTGTGTGACAAAGGACAACTTGTAGGCGTCAATTCTCTCTTTTTATCATGTGGTCCCACAGGCATCTTGTGGGCCCCTTTGTATATTTTCTTCAGAGGATCGTATGAAGCTCAAAAATATTGCCTAACGCACAGCGCTGAGCAGGTAAGTAAAGGATGAAGGAATCCTGGAGTTAGGGCACCTACTCATGTTTTACTGTACTTAAATTTATCTGACCATTTCCTTGGCATTGAAAGATTTTTGGGCTGATGCATTGGCTCAATAAGTAAAATTACCTGCCATTGTTAAGTCAAACTACCTGAGTTTGATTCTTTAGATCCACACGATCAAAAGAGGAAAATCGCCCCTGAAAGCTGTCCTCTGAC
Organism: Myodes glareolus; assembly: GCF_982192425.1. Taxonomy (NCBI): domain Eukaryota; kingdom Metazoa; phylum Chordata; class Mammalia; order Rodentia; family Cricetidae; genus Myodes; species Myodes glareolus. The sequence continues at coordinate 64,461,844 of NC_142047.1, read as the reverse complement.
CCTCATGTGTCCCATGGCACTTGTTCCCCTCCTGGCCCTGACACAAGATAAATAAGCAAAAATCTAATTAAAATTTTTAATTTTTTAAAAGTTTATATTTTAATATCTATTTATATTAAAATAAATATTTAACATGGTTATCACGTTTATATAATATCATTACAGATTTAGCTCTACTCACTAGTTATGTCCCAGTTTACATGACTATCAGCAATTGGTGCAATTTGAGATTTTATCAGTTATTTTTGCTCTTTAAGAAAGTTACATAAATATTTATGTACATGGAGTTTTTGATGTATCATGAATGATTTCCTCACAATAGAATCAAAGTAGGGTGTCATTTTACTGGTCAAAGGGCTGATTAACGACTTGTTCTATTTTGACAAGTAGTTTTAAGAAAGGATGGTACAGAAGCCGGCAGCCACCTGTCTCCCCGCAGCTTTCTACCTGGGGTCCCACCCACTGCTGTTTCCTTGTCCAGAGCTCCGGGTCCCTCACTCAGGCCATCTATCTCTCTATAGCTCCTGTGTCTTAGGACATCTTTGAAACTGTTTCACATTCCTTGGATGGGAAGGAATTGAGAAGGAGAAAGATGAAGTATGAAGATGATACACTTTATTACAGACTTGGCTTATTTTATTTTTAATGAAGCTAATACAGACGGAGTCCTTTTAAAAACCCCAGAAGATTCAGGGTAAAATACGCCCCACACAGACTCTTTGTTACTGAATGTGTTTCACAGTTTGGAGAAACTGAGCTGTGTGCAGTGGAGAGCAATGGAAGGCGAGATGCTAACTTCCTACTCTCTGTTCCCTGGAGGTCACTATGCCAAACATGTCTTCAATTCTCACCACAACAAATCCATGTACACACATCACACATTTATTATATTTCCTGAGTATGAGATACTTTATATCAGCTTTTCCTCTGTCTTATGGGAAAGAGTAGATAAATGCCGTGTGTGTGTGTGTGTGTGTGTGTGTGTGTGTGTGTGTGTGTGAGAGAGAGAGAGAGAGAGAGAGACAGAGACAGAGACAGAGACAGAGAGACAGAGATATGCTGAGAGTGCTCATCAGAAACAGGAAGCTTGGTCTCCCTCTATGGAAGGTTAGGGATGTCCCCAGGGAGTGGAATCAGAAAGGGAGGACAGTCCCTTCCAAGTAGCTGTCTTCTGCTTTTGTTTATGAGACAGTGTTTCCTACATACCCCAGGCTGGTCTTGAACTCACTATGTAGCTCAACTGGCATAGAACTCACTCTTTCTAGCAGGAGTTCTGGACTCTGGGGATTATCAATTAAGTGCCAACATTAATAAGGTGAATACTGTCATCCTCTTTCAAAGTCAGTGAAATGGTTACCTTTTGATTATAACAACAGCAAAGAGGGAACTTAAAATACCTGTTTAGTCTGACACATGGGTACTTGGTCAGGTGGCCCTTTTTGAGAATGAACTCAGTCCTTATGACCTACCTACCGTATGTTTGATATTTGGAGTGTGGGATGAGAGGAAGAGAGAAAGTCAAGCACGTATAAGAGGTTCACTCTGAGCTACTGGTTGGCGAGGATGAAAGTGAGACAGCTGGAAATCAGATGGAGTGACTGGGGGCGGGGGGCTGGAGATGTGCATCTGGAGACCCTCCTTATGAACGGCACTTGAAGCCACAGAGTGGGCAGAGGTTGTGTTCCACTCTGCCTCTTTTGAAAAATGTTTTTTTCTAACATATATTGATCGTATACAATGGCAAGTTTCACTGTGACATTTCATAGCTGCCTACAGACATCCTCCCCAAAATGGGTGGAGCCTTGAGTTCCTTCTCCCATTCATTACATTCTTCATAATTAGGGCTAACTTGTCCCATGACAAAACCCTTTTCTCATCCACGAGGATGAGGAGCGCTGTTATCTTCACCGAGCAGACGGCATTCACAGGGTTATGTTAGTCACATGTTTGCCTTTGTGTCTTTTCTCCTTGCTTTGCCCTGCTAACCTGTTGGCAGAGAATACAGGAAGGCCAAAATCAAAGCAATCTTTGCTTTATTTTCCTCACAAGGACGCTTGTCCCATACATTTGCATTGGGAAGAGGATAAAGAAGAAAATGTCGACATGCTTCTGGGCTTATACTGCAGCACCTCCTTTATCTCTGTCACACCAGAGGAATGCCAGTCCATCCATCCTGAGAAATGCCTGTCCTCCAGGAAGTGACTTTGATTGTCTGTTTCCCCAATAACAGATGTGTAAGTGCTATAGTTTGGATGTTGAATGTCCCCCGAAGACGATGTGTTCATATTAAAGTTTTGTCTCCCAGGGTGATACTATACAGAAGTGAAGTGGTATGGACTTTAGAAAGAAGAGGCTCATACTTACTACATGGGGGATGTTCTTGAAGGGAATTTCAGAAGTCTGCTCTCTCTCTCTCTCTCTCTCTCTCTCTCTCTCTCTTTCTCTCTCTCTCTCTCTCTCTCTCTCTCTCTCTCTCTCTGTGTGTGTGTGTGTGTGTGTGTGTGTGTATCTGTGTGCATGTATTGCATACTGGTTGTATTAGGTACTTTTCTCATTGTAATGACAAAAAGCAACTTAAAAGAGAAAGACTTTACTTAAGTTTGCAATTCAAGGGTAGTGTCCATCAAGGTGGGGAAGGCACAGTGGTAGGAGCAGCAGACAGTTGCTCATATGACACCCACAGTCGAGAAGCAGAGAGAAACAGGAGCTAGGACTCTGTTTTAAAACCTCAAGCCCTCCTCCAGTAACCCACTTTAGGAGGCTCCACCTTCTAATGATTCCACAGCCATCCTAAACAGTGCCACCAGCTGTAGACTAAATGTTCAAACCCATGAGCTCATGGGGGGCATTTCATATTCACCCCACAATTCTGGTCATGATAGGAGCAGTTGGCTCTCCCACATATTCTCCACCACTGTACTCACCGGAAGCACCAAGCTACACACCTGCCTAGTCATGGGCTGGACCTCCAAAACTGAACTGAAATAAACCTTTGTAAATTGATTAGGTTGAGTTTTTCATTTTAGTGATGACTTGTATAGTAAGAATGTCAGGAGTCACTCACTTGGAGCTTATTGTGGAGCCAGGGGAGATGGGTCGAAGAGAGACGTCCTCAGCTCGTGACAGTAGGGGGCAAAGGCGCAGAGAAGATGTGGTCAGCTGGCTTCCTGCCCCTGCTGTCTGTCACCCACCTTTCCTGTCATGATATGCTCTATCCTCCTGGACCCATAAGCCCCAAACTCCCTTTCTTCCTTAAACTGATTTTGATCACAGGGTTGGTTACAGCAACAGGACATAGTCAACTATTACTCACTGAGGTTTTTCTGACCACCCAAAAAAGAGAACATGAATTTATGTTGTGCCCCTATGTGTACTGCATAATCCCCAGAGACTGGGGCAGACTTCTGGCTAATTCTTTGGCAGAAAATCTCCTCCTACTCTGGGAACCTAAAGCATTAGGAGACTCTCTGGGTCTGCCATGGTCACAAGAAGCTGGGCCCACGGTGTCTTCTTGGTGCATGTCCCAGGTGGATGGGGCACCCAGATAACACTCTTGAGGACCCTTCAGTATTACGTCTGCCAACTTTCATTTCCCAGACTTTGGGATTCTTAAAGTCACCAGGGAATGGGAATTATTTTGACTAAAAATGAAGGTTACAATTAAAAGACAAATCAAATAAGGACCCTTCAATTTGCAAGAGGGCATTGACAAACTCTCTTCTCTTCCATCACAGTTTCTTTATATGAATGAGTGGGTGTGTGCTTGTATGCATATGGGTTTGCACATACATGTGCACATGTGTGGGTAGATCCCAGAGGCCGTCTTTTGGTGTTGTTTCCCAATAGCTATCCATCTTTTTGAGACAAGGTTTCTCATTGTTCTGGATCTTGCCAGGTAGGCTGGGTAGGTGGAGAGCAACCCAAGGAGCTTACTTCTTCCCCAATCTGAGATTACAAGTATATGCTGTTAAACTAGCTTTTATTTTGAAACATGGGTCTTGGGGATTGAACTCAGGTCTTGTGCTGGCTCTTGCAAGACAAATACTTCACAGGGTGAGCCACCTCCCTAACTCCATCATAAATGAGTTCTGAAGGTCTGTGACCCTCCCCTGCCCATTGCAATGGAGACAGTTGTGGTTTGAAGGTGAATGTCCCCATGGGCTCATGTGCTCAAACACTAGGACTTAGCTGGTTCATCACTTCGGAGAGTTATGCGACTTCAGTAGGAGAAGCTTCACTGAAGAAGGTAGATCACCAGGGCAGATTCTGTAGCCTGGTCCCACTTCCCCTTTGCTCTCTGCTTCCTGAGTGTGATGTAATGCGACCAGCAGTCCAGTACTCCTGCTGCCAAGCTTTCTGTACCATGATGGGTTGTCCCTTTTTCCTGGAGTTGTTTCCTGCCCCGTGTTTGGTCACAGTGGCAAGAAAACTAACTCATACTCTCTTTAAAAATGTTCAAATCCAGGCCACCAGAAGGCAATATTCTTTGCTTTCTATCTGTGCTATCCAATCTGGCTGCCATCTGCTGCCGCACAGAATGTTGCTTGTCAGGACCAAGATTTATTTTATTCTATTTTTTGAGACAAGGTCTTGTTACATAACCCAGGCTTTCCTTGAACTTGTTATTCCTCAGCCTTAGCCTCCTGAGTGCTAGGATTGAAGGTGTGTACAATCTCATCTGATTTTAGATGTTCTATTATTGTGAAATCTACACTACATTTCAAATGCTTAGTATGGGAAAATACATAAAATATCTCAGTAACTTTTTATATTTACAAGATGTTAAAATGATTGCATTGGGAAGACATTAGACTAAAATACATATTAAAATTCATTTTGCCAATTTCCTTTTAGTTTTTATAATGTGGCTACTAGGAAATTTAAAATTATACATAGTAGTGATTTTAATGTAATGTATGATTTTCATTATATTGGAGCTGTGCAGTTCTAATGTCTGGAAGAGCAGAGGAAGGAGGTGGGGCTTTTGGGCCCTTTCTGTTTATAAGACACTAAGTCTTTAGATCCATTTTTCAGTATTGCCTCAGGACAGACAGGAAGCAAAGACTTGTGGAAATCCTTGACATGATCAAAGCTCTGGGAAGTAGTCATGTGTGCTTGGAGCTCCTCCGTCCTTTGCTAACTGAGGAGTCTCTTTTCCTTGTGTGTGCTGCCCACTGTCAACTCGTGCTGCTGGCGTCATGGGCAATAATGTCAACTTCTTTTTCACTTACCCTGTGCTCTTCTGTCTTGCTCTAGGTGGGGAGACAGTCCACCTTATTTAGCTTCTATTCCACAGTGAAGTGGGGCTCTTTCTCTGTCCTGGTATCTCTGGGTCTAAAAATGAGCCCAAGAGACTCATCTGGATGTCTGGATGTACTCACCAGGTAACAAGTCCACTTTAGTGGCTACTGTTCAGTCTCCACCACTCTCCCTGGCTTTTCCTCTCACGTGTCAACACCACGGTGATGACTCTGTCTACCATCGGTCTGTCTTCTACCTGTGGCGCTAACAACTACTTTTGGCAGTCACTCTGCTTCAGTGTTATATGCACTCTGTCCTTTGGATTACACTGTGACTCTGGTTGTGGGGTGCACTTCATCCACAGGTCTCCTAGGTCTCCAGGGATGAGTGGGGCAACAGAGAACTACAAACTAGAGTCTACATTATACTTTTTCAGAGGCCAGATTATTATTTAATTTTTTTAAAGATTTAAAAAGTTAATTTTAATTACGTATATATCTGAGTATAGGTTATGCACATGGGAGTGCAGTGCTCCTGGAGACCAGAAGAGAGCACTGCATACCTTCAAGCTGCAGTGGTTTTGAGTCATCAGATGTGGATATCGGGAAGGTAACTCGGGTCTTCTGCAAGAGCCATGCTCCCTGTTAATAACCACTGGGCTGTTTCTTCAGTCCTAGAGACGACTACGTTCTGTTGCTTCCTAAATGTGACTGGATTCTAGAGACCTAACGTTTCCTGAAGTTTGAGGCACTATAGCTGCATAGTTCTTCCCCTCTCTAGTCCTTAGTGAATGATTTCAGTCACTCACAGGCAAGTGAGGTCTGAAATATCACATGGAGAATCCCAGAAATAAAGAGCTAAGTTTTAAATAGGGTGTAATTCTGAAAGGTGTGGCAAGCTCATGTGATCGTCTTCTGTCTTGAAGGACACGAACCACCCCTGCGTTCATTGTCTTCACACTGTATACTGCATAGGCACAGGCAGCAGGCCAAGGACTCGGGATGAAACCGTAAGCAAATATAAAGCTTTCCTCCTTGTAAGTCTGTCTCGGTTTGGTTGTCATAGCAACAGAAGCTTGGCTGACACAGCCACTTAGTTGTTTTTGTTTGACACAGCACCATAGTGCTTATGCCAAGTAATATAGAGGGTTTGGTACCAACTGCCTCTTGTTTTAAGTGTTTAAGTCTTTAAGTGTGTCTTCCATGTGGGAGAGGGGAATTAATGTATTTGACTAGTTTTTTGAAGACTGCCTCCTTATCTTGGGATAGTAATTTCAGATATTGTGTGCTACAGCCTTTCTCTTAAAGAAGTCATTGAACTGTACTTGTTTGTCAATCACTGAGGTCATGAAATGTGACATCCTGACAAGGGAAGACTATGGCACATGCACATTTTGTTGAACAGTAGAAATATGCATGCAGTTTCAAAGGCAAGTGTACTTTCAGTTATATTTGTGCATATGATACAATTGTGCATACATTGCACATGCATATGTGTGTCATGTATGCCTATGTATGAAAGTGTGTGTGACAGTCACATGTGCAGAAGCCAGAGGAGGACACTGGGTACATTGTTCCATTACTCTCTTCTTTGAGTCAGAGTCTTTACTAAACCTAGAGCTAGGCTGGTATCCAGTAAGTACTGGGATCATTCTGGCTCCTGCTACTTTGATGGTGCTAGGTTACAGTAATAGGCAGCCACCCTGTGCTTTTTATGAGTGCTGGGGATTTGAACTTAGGTCTTTATACTTCTTCAGTAAATACTCTTATTCAGGGAGATGTCTCCTCAGTCTCATAAGATACAACTTTGATGTTATTATTTTTCATGTGTTTTTCCTTATTGAGCATTTCATACATATATTCAATGTATTTTGTTCATCTCCATTCTTCCCTTCCTTCTCCCCAATTCTTCCCAGAGTCCCTCATCACACACTTTTCCAGCTTCATGACTTCTTTTATATTTTTCATAATCACTAAATCCAATTAGTGCTGCCTATCTGTGCATGTGTGTGGACCCTAATACTGGACCACTGGAGGAATTACTAGAGGCCACATCCTTTAAGGAACCCCCTGTCTTTCTCTTTCTCTCCTAGAAGCCATCAACCGGCAATGGCTCCCTGGCTAGAGGTGAAGACATGAGCCCCTCCCATAGCCATCCTGGAATTTGGTTTGGCTTGATCTTCTGCAGAAAACCATGGCAGCTGTTGGTTTATGTCTGCATCAGTCCTACAATGTCCAGAAGACACTTTCGAAGTCGTCTTCTCCAACCTCTGGCTCTTCCATGTGTTCCAACCACTTCTTTTGTGATGGTCCCTGAGTCTTAGGAAGTCAGTGTGTGATATTGGTGTCTCATTTAGGGCTGAGCCCTCCATGGCCGCTTATTCTCTCCACTTGAACTAGTTGAGAGTCTAAAGATCCCGAAGTACAGTTATTAGATGCCCTAGTTGGTAGTATAAAGTTTGAAAAAGACAGACTCTGAAGAGATGCTACAGCCTGTGCCCTGACTATTGGAAGTTTAGTTCCTCACTGAAGTGGGTCAGGAGAGAGTGCCTGAAAGACTGACATCAGCCACACTGCTCTGGAGTCTGGAGGGAAGGCTTCCTTATCATTTTGGGGATAAACCTCATCTCTAAAACAATCACTGGCTCCACTACTTGCTTCCTGAGCCCACACCCTACTGCAAATGCATGATACCAGTGAACCATGGCACCTCGCTGTTGTGGGGGGATTCCCAGTATCCCTTGCTTCATTGTTGGTGTCTTTTTTCCCCTACTTTAAATCTTTTGCCTCTTCTTATGGTTTCTGCCTGAGGCTTGCCAACAGAGTATAATGGAAGCCTGCTGCCTTTGTTGAATTATTCGTGTGTCATGGTCCTCCCCAAAAGTAGGAAAGAGCTCCTGGGACCCTGGCAACAGAGGAGAGGGAACAGAGGCTCTATGCAGCCCGTGAAAGAGAGGCAGAGAGTACTAGAAGCGATCTTTGCTTTCTTGTCCTTTTTTCTGTGTATAAGCACAGGTATGCATTCAGCGTGCTCTCTTTGTTGTGGGAATAGGATAAATGGATTTAATTTCTATTTTGGGAATTTGCCTTGCCTCTGTTCCTTTTGTCTGAATCCCTCGATCATTTAGAACAGCTGTGTTGGCAGTGCTGTGTTTCAGAGTAAAGTGAGAAAAGAATGAATGATAATTTATGAATAGTAGAGTTCTAGTTTAGAGAAAATAGATAGCTGTTTTTCAGTTTGTGTGTGTGTGTGTGTGTGTGTGTGTGTGTGTGTGTGCACGCACATTCTGTGTTTCTTGTGCAGAAGTCACAGAATAACTTTTGGTGTCAGGCCTCACCTTCTACCGATCTGAGTCAGATTTTTCTTTTCTTCTTTGGTCTGCACACGCAGAATTCCCCTATTTCCACCTTCTGGAAATAGATTCCAATCCACTACTGGATCTTATATGGGTTCTGGATAGTCTAATTTATGTCCTCATGTTTCTATAACAAACAATTTTACCCTCTGAACCATCTCCCCTCAGCCTGAGTTTTCTGTTCCAAGTGTGGGCATGGATAGGGGCTCCAGACACTTACATTATTAGATATGAGTATAAGGAACTGTGTCAGCTCCAGGTTTCCTCCATGGATCTTTGCCAGGAAGGGACCAAGGACCATTGATCTGCCCAACTCTGACCAGTGAACTTCTCTTGAGTTATCACAAGGGCAAGCATTTTGCATGTGGAATCATTTTATTTTTCACTTGTCCTCCACCAGGAAGAAAAAAGTAAAAAGGTTGCAGGGAGTCAAAGTCTCCTCCCAATGGGAGCTGGCTCTTCCCAGTGCCTCATTTCTCTTCTGTGTGTCTGGTCTTGTGAGTTAAATAGCAATGATGCACATCCTAGACACGATCTGTGAGTGCAATTTATTTCTGTATTTATGCCTTTCTTCTTCGGAGTATCTGCTGGAGTGGATACACCAGAATAATAACAGATACTGAATACAAGAGGCACCTCAGAGAGAACACACACACCAGCAGAGACTGCGCTGGAGAAACTGTTTTTCCTTGTCCCCCTCAGCCCAGAGTTAGCAGACATTTGCTAAGAGATTTAAAATTCTGGAGGTAAAAGGAACTGATGATTGATTAAAAGTAGCCACTAAGCATTAAATGCACAGGTCGCTGTTCTAGGCACATCATAATCATTTAGCACACTCACTTTGACACCCCTTGCACAGATGAAGGAGAGCTTGGTTCCTAAGTAAGCCCTGAACTTTCCCCATTCATGAACACTCGTGTCAATAACTTTTTCTATGGTAGTTGATGCTATGTCTCTCTTAAAAGTTTAAACTGTATTTATTCCTTGTAATTTTATATAAGAATAGAGTGTATTTAAATCATACCTACCCACCATTTCTTCTAGACACGTTCTATACTATCTCCCAACTTCATGTCTTCTTTTGCAAACAGCCCACTGTATCTAATTAGTGCTGCTCATATGTGAATGGGCATAAGGCACAGTTAACTGGAGAATGGGCAGCCTACCAGGGCTCTCCATGCACAAGACCAAAGCAGTCAACACTGCAGCATGGAGAGAGAAGTGATGTAGGAGGGTCATCTGTCTATGTGCTACTTTCATTGGTTAATAAAGAAACTGCCTTGGCTTTTTGATAGGGCAGAATTTAGATAGGTGGAGTAGACCTAACAGAATGCTGGGAAGAAGGGAAGTGAGGCAGATACCATGATCCCCCTTCCTGAGACGGACACTGGCTAGACTCATGCTGGTAAGCCACAACCTCATAGCGGCATATAGATTATTAGAAATGGGTTAATCAAGGTGTGAGAATTAGCTAATAAGAGGCTAGAACTAATGGGCCGGGCAGTGTTTAAATGAATACAATTTGTGTGTTGTTATTTTGGGTGTAAAGCTAGCCATGCGGGAGCCGGGTGGGATGAAAAGCAGGCCTGCTTGCCTCTTCACGGCAGAGAAGGGGTCACTAGGCCCTACACCTGATTGATATGCTGCTTCTCTTGCTCCAGTGATGTCTCCATGACAGCTGGTCAATCAACAGTGGCTTCCTTTTTCTCAGCGTAGAGCTCGTTGTCCTGTGTAAGTCCCTGGAAGGCAGCTCATACATAACATTCCAGAGCAGTGGGCAAGAGTGGGAAGGATGGCTGGTAGTGTTCAGGTGCACAGGAGATGCAGAAATACACAGCTTCTTAGACAAATGATCAGAGCATTTCTGGGGCTCCCACTCACCACTCGCCGAGTGCCTTGGGCATGTCTGCATGAGGCGTCATCCCTAGACTTGTCGTCCTTTCATCCTGAGTGAATGCTGTTCTTTTTTTATATATATACATTTCTTGGGATGCTTTATCTCTTGGGACAAGGACAGTAACTTCTCTTTTTTTAAGCTTTCGTCTGGGTTCTCTTTTTGTAATTTCGCAGAAAATTTAGAGGAAGATACAGAAGTTTCCCATATGGCCTTTGTCTCTCCACATGCACAGCCTCCCAACTGGTTATCTTGGTTCTCCACCAAGCTGTGACTGTAGTTTCGTGTCTGTTGCTGTGGTAAAATACTCTGAGAAAAGGTAACTAGAAAAAGGAGGTCTATCACTAAAGAGAAGCCTGGACAGGAACTCAAAACAGCTAGTCACATCACATATATAGTTAGAGAGAGAGAGAGAGAGAGAGACAGAGAGAGAGAGAGAGAGAGAGAGAGAGACAGAGAGACAGAGAGACACACACACAGAGAGACAGAGAGAGACAGAGAGACACATACAGAGAGAGACAGAGGTGGGGAGGAGAGATTGGTGTCCATGCTGGCATGTTATCTAGCTTTCTTCATTCATTCTTACATAGTTCACCATTACACACCACCCTAGTAACCTAGTAATGGCACTGCCCACGGTGTTCTGCATCTTCTTGCAATAATTAACAACCAGAAAATACCCCACAGTAGTGCATACAGGCCAACTAGATTGAAAGGGTGATTCTAGGTTGTGTCAAATTGAAAATTAAAGCTAAGCAGCACACATGGGGTACAGGGTTAGTCCCTGGAAGCTGCTCAGTCCATGCAGACTCCTACTGCAGTTTTGGAATTTTACTGGGAAGTATGTACATTTCAAAATAATTTTCATCCTTATACTCTGCAGGCAGGTGTACACCTTTACACCCGAAGAATAAAATCCAGAGACATGAACACATTGGGTAAGATGATGGGAATGGAAAAACTCAAATCCAAATGTTCTTAAGGCTTGCTCTTTCCATTCTGCCAAACCTCCTATAGGGTCCCAGGCATTTTACTGGACATTGGGGAAAAAGCAATGTTGAATAAGATATGGAACTTTTCTTCACAAAGCTCATGGATCATGGGGTAATGGTGGGGACACACAGATGTTTATAGGTTGAGAAACTGTGGAAGTTCAAAGACAGGTGTGCTGAGGATGGGAGTCAACTAAAGAGATGTGACTCAGAGTGGATGAACTATCTGTGGCTCTCTGATCTCCATGGAACCAAAACCTATGGTCTGGGGTTAGAAGCTAAGCTAATGATTCAGTGGAACCTCAGGGAAGCTCCATCCTTCAGTGGTAGAAGCATGTCTCTGGGGTTACAGGTGAAGTTATCAGAAGTCACGTTGGAAGATTTCTACCTCATCGAAAAAGACATGCCTCTGTGTGATTTCCATCCATTTGCTGCATCTGTGAGACAAGTTGTCTTTTTAATGGGGGAGCAGAGCCCATTTCTGTGCCACCTGTCAGTGTTTAGCATGCCGCTGAGGCTTATTTCTGCTGCCATCTGCTGCCAAGGAGAAGTGCTCATGTTCTGGGTGGCTCTTAAAAGTCATTAGTGGGGAGGAGGCAGGGCTGAGGATCCTAGTGGGAACACACACTACTAGCACAATAAAAGTTTTCATTCTTTTTCTCTGTATTCTGGAGGGTTCATCCTCCATACCCCAGCTGCCTTTTGCTAGCCTCACTAGTGTGTGTGTGTGTGTGTGTACACCAGAGATCAATCTCATATGTAATTCTTTAGGACTCATACACCTTGTGTTTGTGAGGGTCTTTTGTTGGATCCGAGAACTCTCCAATTAGGCTTGGCTGCTTAACCACTAAGGTCTAGGGACTCATCTGTCTCCACCTCCCCTTGTCTGGGTCTATAGGCACATCTGCTCATGGCTGTTTTATGTGGGTGCTGGAGACTGAACTCAGATCATCTTGTTTGCACATCATTGGCTACCCAGTCTCCCTAAGCCCTCTTCATCCTCTCCTTTATGCCAGTTTTTTTCCACCATGGATTCTGTGTCTACAGCATCACAGGGCATATTTAGCCACAGTTATCAGTTTGGCCACATATCAACTTTTATTTCCTGTACCAAGTAGTGGGCATATACTGTCATTTAAGGAGAGATCAAAACCTCCAAATATTAGACTGTTGAAATGAATGGCTTTAGATTGTGAAGATACCTCAGTAAATAAAAGTGTTTTGCTGCATAACTTTGACACCTTTGGTTTGATCCCTGGAATTCATGCTAAAACCAACCAATCATCCAGCTAACCAGTCAGCCAGACAACCAACCCACCAACAAATCAATCAACCAACTCACCAACAAACCAATCGCTTATCAGCTAACCAACCAACCAACCAACCAACTAACCAACCCACCCACCAACAAATCAACAAACAAACCAACCCAACAACAAACCAATCAACCAACCAGCTCACCAACAAATCAATCAACCAATCAATCCACCAACAAACCAATCAACCATCTGCTAACCAACCAACCAACTAACCCACCCACCAACAAATCAACAAACCAACTAACCCAATAATAAACCAATCAACCAACCAACCCACCAACAAACCAACCCGCCAACCAGATGTGGTGGTGCTTCTCTAAATCCTAGTGCTCTTGTAGTGAGGTGGGATGGAGAAAGGAAAATCTGGGACCTTAGTGGCTGGTTAGCATAGGTGTATTCATGTAGCAGAAAAAACAGCAAAAGAGTCCCCGTCTCAACAAGGTGGAAGGAGACAACTGACTCCAAAAGTTGTCCTCTGATTTTCATAGCGTGCCATAAAATATGTGTGCCTGTATATGCTTACACACATGTATGATGCACACATATCCATTCATTATAAAATAATCATAAATAAAAAGATGTCTTAAGTCTAGTTTAGTTAAACTTATTTATTTACACTAATCTTTCTTAAGTACCATTGAGGTCAATGGAAATGAACAAGGTATGGCTGCTGCTTTGAGGGCCTCATGGGTTGTTCTGTATATGTTCATTGCATGTATGAGGTTCTAATTACAAGTGAAGTGAGCCATGTCTTATGTAGTAGCTCACAGAGGGGAAATGAATGCTTTCCCTAAGTTTGGAGTAAAGCAGGCAAGAGAGGTGGGTGTAAATGAAGATTCATCTCGATTCCCAGCTTAATATGCTTTAAAATCACCGTGGAAGCAAACCTCTGGTATGCCTGTGAGGAATTTTCTAGATTAGGCTAATTGAAGTGGTAAAGCCCACTAAGTGTGGACACCCCTATTCCATAGGCTGGTGTCCTATGATTCAGTATAGGATTCACCTTTCTGTTTCCTAACTAAGGATATAGTACATTAAGATGCCACCGGCTCCTGACAACATGCCTTTCCTACCTTGGACTGTAAGCCAAGTAAACCCTTACTTTCCTAAGTGGGTTTTGTCAGGTATTTTCCTGAATTGAGCATGTGATTAGATTTGCATTTAGGAAAAAATTCAGGATTGTCTGATCCTGAAAACTAAAGGAAGGAAGAAAGGCCAGAATCCAGTCTATGAAGAGATCCACTACAGTGAAAGTAACCACGCAATATCAAAGAAGCCAGTGAGGATGCAAAAGTGGTATCTGATGGGTGTCAGACTTGGATCCCAGGGCTGAGAACTGACAGAAGGTGAAGAAATGGCTCTCCTTCTTGACAGAAAAGTGTGTGGATGAGGTTTCAGTGTGACTAGGCAGGCTCAGCTGGAAGTGGGTAGGTGCTTCGAGCCAGAGCTGGGTCATGAACAGCAAAAGAAAAGGAGAAGCGAGAGCGAGAGCTTGTGTGGGTGAGACCCCAAGAGCAGATGCAGGGAGAGTTGTGTGAGCCCCCATCCCATGTGGGAGGAAAGGAGGACGAGATGGATGCGCTCCGTTGCAGCAGGCTGTGTGGGTTTGCTTGTGGGTATTTCTTGTCTAGGAGCATCTGTTTTCTCTCGGATGTAGGAGGCAGGATCATCTGATGAGTGAGGAGTGTGGTTGTGGCAGAGACAGAGCAAGAGAAAAGGAACACTTTGGGAAAAAACTAACACAGAATGATGGGCTGGGATTACTCGGCAGAGGTGGGCTCCCCTGAAGGTGTGCATCAGAACATATCAGGTGCCCGAGTTGTCCTTTTCTGCTTGGACAGAGAATGAAAAAGGCAGCAGGGCTGAACGTTCCTAGGCTTGAGTTTCATCTGAATGGTGTGAAGAAAAAGCAAAAGATGGCTCAGAGAGCTTAAGGTATGGACAAAGATATTGTTAAAAATCCTGAACCCTGAAGTCTAAGTTGACTTAATTAATAGAGAAAGGATAGGTATGGTGGCCTCAAACAGAGTACAGTCTAGAACTCTCAGAGTGAAAGAAGTTGAATGAACAAAAGGAAGAAGAAATAGACCTTGGCTGGACGTTTTTACAATACTGCTTCCAGATACAATGTTACAGAAATGGGTTTTCTGAGGTTGGAGGGAGAGAAAAAGATCAACTTTCCCCCAAGCAACCTTCTGTTGCCAATAGATCTTTGGCAATTGTATATGTATATGATATGATGTATCTGTGCGCGATGTATATGCGCGTGCATATACACATGTATATGATGCATATTATGTGTATGATATATGTATATGATATATATGCATATATATGATATATATGTATGTATATGTAAGCTGTGTGTTCAAAGCTGAGAGGTTTACAGTTGCCTGCTCTAGGATTTTCCTTTTAAATTCTAGTAAGTGGTTCATAAACTTAAAAACAAAAATAAACAAACAAGTAAAAACCCCCAAAGAAAAATGGAGAGTAATTGAGGAAGATCCCTGACAATGACCTCTGACCTCCACGTGCATACTCTCAGATATACACACATGAACATGCATACAAATCACACACAAGAGAAGCCCATATACTTACATGCAGTAAAGGTTACTGATATTCTTTTTTTCCTTTAGTACTACTGAATTTGATAGCAAGTAGACTCTCTGGCCTGGGTCCCACTCTGTAATTCTCTTTTTAAGAAATTAACTAATTAATTTTATGCATGTGAATGTTTTGCCTGTATGTAATATGTGAACCAGGTGCATGCCTGATATCCGTATAAGTCAGAAGAGAGTATCAGATCCCATGGATCATGAGGTATGGATGACTGCGAGCCTCATGAGGGTGCTGGGAACTGACGCTGGATCTTCTGCAAGAGCAGTCAGTGCCGTCTCTCCAGCCCCCATAGTACTCTCCTTTCTCTGTGTGGTTTTGTTTTGTTTTAGTTACCATTTCTTTACGAAACCTCTATGCTGGCCTACTTCACTCTGTGTTGTGTGTCTCAGTGCCATCTCTCTCCTTTCTGTAGTGTGTGTGTGGTGTGTGTGTGTGTGTGTGTGTGTGTGTGTGTGTGTGTGAGAGAGAGAGAGAGAGAGAGAGAGAGAGAGAGAGAGAGAGCGCTCACGTGTGAGGAGGCTAGAGGATAATGTAGGCTACTGTCCTCAAAGACAGGTTAAAGTCAGAGTAACTGTAACTAAGCTGGGCTTTATTCAGAAGAAAGATCCGGTAGACCATATAGGGAATCCTGAGTTGATGGGCTTGAGGCATTGAAATTGCTGGGGACAGGTGCCCTCAGTATCCATCTTTGCTTTTCTTTTTGACTTGGACCAAGTCTCACTATGAAGCCCAGGCTAGCCTGAAACTTTTTAATGTAGTCCAGATGAGCCTTGAACCTGTGGTTCTGAGTGTGTGCCACAATGCCTGGTTTTCACCTAGTTTAGTACTGAGCACTGTGAGAACGCTGGGCCAAACAGAGAAATACGTGACCAGTTTGCTGCCATCTCCGTTTATGTCCACAGCAGACAGAGCTAATTGACGGCTGCGCTTTTCTCTACGGAGTTAAAATTTTCAGTAGAGTGTTCTTGAGAATCACAACTGACCTTCGAGGTAGACCCAGTCACCACCTCTATTAGTTTTCCAGGTTGTCGTAATATATGCCCATGTGACAGGTGACTTCAAAACAACAGAAGTTTATTCTCCTGTGGGTGTGAAGAAATCTCAGATCAAGGTATCTGCAGCACTGGCTTGTTCTGGAGACTCTGAAGGAAGGCTGTTCCCCTTTCTCCTGACTTCAGGAGCCTGCCGCAGCCCTTGGTTGTCTTTACTTTGTAGCTGTGTGACACTGGTCTCCATACCCATCCTTATGTGGACTGTTTCCTTCTGTGCTCTGCGTGTCAACCCTCCGGTCCCCTCCTTTCCTTTCTCTTCCCCCCGTGTGTGTGTGTGTTTGCATGTGCAGGTGCACATGTGTGCTCGTGTGTGTGTGAAGAAGGCTGGAGGATAATGTTGACTGTCACATGACTTCACATGCTTATTTTTTGACACTGAGTTTCTCACTGACCTGAAAACCAGATAGAGCTGGCTGGCCAGTGGGCCCTGGGGATCTGCCTGTCTCTGCCTCCTCAGTACTGGGACTGTAAGATGGGGCCCCAAGTCCAAACTGTTTTTAAATGTGGATTTTGAGGCCCCAAATCAGGTATTCACACTTGCAAGGTGAAAACATCCACTCAGCCATTTCCTCACCGCCCTCTCCTTTCTTTCATAAGGACACCAGCCATCGAATTCTGGGGTCACCTTAAAACTAGTTTGACCTTTTCTAGACATCTTTAATTAATTAATCTACAAAGACCTGTTTCCAATAAGGTCATATGTACAGATACTGAAATTAGGATTTGAACATGTCTCTTTTGGGAGCCACTGTTAAAGCCAGGGGCACGACTTCATCCACTATACACCACTATTAGGGAACAGTTTGGACCCAGTCCCTGCTCCTGGCTGACTTTCCTGCTCATCAGAAGGTTTAGCTGAGATCATGAGGCAGGACATGTTAGTGATATTATAAAAGAAGACATGGGTGGGTTTGCTGTCTCTCCTTCTCTACGTGCATGCTTGTAGAGGCCGTGTGAGGACAAGTGGAGGAAGTGAGGAGGGGTCTCATCCTTCACTTACCTTTCTGGTAGCATTTCTAAGTACATGTTTTTTAACTTATGCGGTTGATGGCATTTCATAATGACACTCTGAGCTGGTGGAGCAGACATCCCCCCCAGCTTCAACTAATTACTGAATAAACGGCAGCCATCTGCGACAAACTGTGCTAAAACTCAAGCTTTTCTTAGGAGTTTGGAATTGGACCAAGAGAGAGTTGGCATCTCCCCAGGCATCTTGAGGTTAAATAGTAGACTTTGAGGCTCTTGGTGTCCACGTGGTAGGCAGCAGAAAGGGCAGATGTTGGAGGAAGCACAGGGGTATGGATGCCTTAAGAAAAAGGCAGCTAAGAGGCTGCTATGATCAGAGTCCAGAAGAAAGCCTCCCTGCCGCCTCTAACCCTTCTGGGACTATTTTTTCTTTGCTCTTGAACTCCACAGATTAAAATCTTAAATATTTTTCATTGTAAACCTTTATTCTCTTGTCCTTATTAAGGTAGTGTGAGTTCGTTTCTGGTGTTTGCAAACACAACAAATCTCAAGTATGCTGTCTTGGCTGTTTCCAGTATTTACCCTTAGGTACTTAGGCTTCTGTGAAGGCCCAGAATCCCCTGACTGTCCAGATTACGATGAGAAGCCAACGAATTGTAGATACTTTCTTCTGAAGCTTCTCCTGCTGTTGAAGTAGATCACACAGCCAGTGTGATGCCACAGATAGCCCCACGAGTGGGCCAGGAGAAATTCACACCACAGAGATACTAGAGGTTGACTTTGAGGTCCTTCAGTGATATGAATTCATCTCCTGTCACAGAAGAAAATTAAATTGTCTTTCCTAACTTGTTTCTATAGGATATTATTAACTTTTTCTTAGTTTGCTCTTGTTTTGCCTGGAGCAGTGTGTTATTTGAGTCTCCCCCCAACTCAGAACACACTATGATAGTTTCTGTCATTGCTCCCAACAACCACAATCTCTGTTAGTGAGGATTTATAGATGTCCTTACATTTCTAAATATCATTTCATGCCTTTCCATTTCTATGGTAACCTAGATAGCCTGCTCAGCACACACAGATACCTCTTTGGGAGAAACCTGATAGAGGAAAAATCTGAATTATGGACGAGATAAGTAGGAGTGTGGCTATTCACATGGTTTTGTAGAGGATTCAGATAGCAGTGTCCCCTGGTGCCTCTGGTTTATTCCCTATTCTCTTTACAGACCATCAACACTGTCTTACACATAATAGGCTCTGGATGGAAGTTCTGATGATTGATTGATGAGCCTCTCGGGATGGATAGAGCTGTGAAGCTAGGGTTATAGTTTGCTGCTGCCAATTGGAGATAAATCATGGAGGAAGGGAAAGCGACTCTGAGCAGATAGCCACAGTCAGTAGGGAAATGGGACTCAATATTTTTTTTAAAAAAAGTGTGATTCACACAAAGTTTTTAGGAAGCTGCTTGCTGCATAAACTAAACTGTACATGAATTTTTCATGTAAATGTCCCCAAAGACACGAGAAAATTCTTCTTCGAACAAAGCACTGGATAGCCAAAGGAGGAAGTGTATACCATTCCACAATCATGCTGGGAACCAGTATTTTTGCAAAGAGGAATTCATTTTCTTTCTCTGTCTCTATCTCTGTCTGTCTGTTTCTTTCTCTGTAGGAGTGTGTGCTCGTATGCATGCAGGTGTACATGCGTGTTCAAATATATTCACACCTGCTTGGAGGACAGAGGATGATAGCTGTCATTTCTCAGGGTCATTGTTATTCTACTGGCTTTTCCTGACCCGTTAAGAAACAAGCTCCGCCCACTCCAATCTCCCCTCCCCCCTCCTGCCCAGGCAAACTGATCTTGCATCTTCTCTCCATTCTCTCTCTCTCTCTCTCTCTCTACCTCTTCTCTCTATAATCCTCTTACCTTTATACCTTTCCCAGTACCCACTAAATAAACTCTTTACACAAGCTCTTTCAGCATGGTGCATCTGTCTGTCTTCCACCTGCCAGGGGACCAGCCAGGGTCGCGCTGCCATGAATCTTTCAGTCACTCACAATTTTTTTTTTTTAAAGACTAAGTCTATGTCTAGGCCTGGAACTCACCAGTAAATTATAGTGGCTGTTCACTCTGTCCGGGGACTCTCCTGTAGCTCCTCCCCTTGCTGGGGTTAGAAGTGTGCATTATATATCTGGTCTTTTAAATGTAGAGTTTGGACAACTGAACTCAGGTCCTCGTGATTGCAAGACAAGCACTCTGCTGACTGAACCCAGCCCTCTGCTATTTATTTCCTGATTCTAGGATCATGCTGTGAAGAGGCCCAGTTTGCAAACCGGAACCTTCATCGAAATGAACACAGAGGAGGCTGCCAACACCATGGTCAACTACCACACGACCATGACACCCATACTGCGTGGGACAGTCCCACAAGGAACTCAAAACCCACAGCTCGCCCAACCATTTGTGCACCTAGGCATTCCTTTAGGCCGTGAACTCTGTGTAAACCGGAAACTGACTGCCATGGGTGCTAGAATGTCAATAGCAGGCAAAGCCTGTTGCCCAGGCTCATTGTGGAAAACCTCTTCTGCCCAGAGACCCTGGATGTGCTGCACCAGATCCGCTCTAAGTTCGGCACAGTCTCGAATCTCTTCCCATTCACCAAGAACAACCAGTTCTGGGTGAGGCTGCAGCAAGCAGACCGGGCGTGCCCAGCATGCCAAGCAGTCCCTGGACGGTCAGAATCTCTACAATGCCTGCTGTGCTCTGCACATAGACTTCTCCAAGCTCACCAGTCTCAACGTCAAATACAACAACAAGAGCCGAGATTACACTCGGCTTCACCTGCCCCCTGGGGACAGCCAGTCTTAGCTGGACCAGACCATGGCTGCAGCATTTGGTATGCTCAGTGCAATGTTAGCCTCTCCGTATGCAGGAGCCAGATTCCCTCCCACCTTTGCCTTCCCTCCGGTCTCTCTGTTCCTAATGCCCACAGAACACTACTCCTCTCTCTCCTGCACCGAAACCTTCTGCTGCTGCGACTGCCATGGCTGGACACATTGCTATACCAGACTTGGTAGGTGCCAAGAATTCCGTCCTCCTGGTCAGCAACCTGAACCTTGAGAGAGTCACACCTCAAGGCCCCTGTATTCTCTCTGGTGTCTATGGTGATGTGCAGCGGGTGAAGATTCTGCTGGATAAGGAGAATGCACCTGTACAGGTGGAGGGCAGCCAGGCTCAGCTGACCATGAGCCCCTGAATGGGCAAGCACAGCTGCAGGGAATCAGTGCGCACCACACCGTAAAAGCATCAGAGCGTGCAGCTGCCTCGTGAGGGACAGGAGGAACACGACCTGACCAAGGACTATAGCAGCTCACTGCTGTCCGCTTCAAGAAGCCCAGGCTCCAAGAACTTCCAGATCTTCTCCTACCCTCAGTCACCCTTCACCTCTCCAATATCCCACCCTCTGTTTCAGAGGATGACTCAAAGAGCGGCAGACAGTGTTGTCAAAGGTTTCAAGTTCTTCCAGAAGGACCACAAGGTGGCGCTGACCCAGATGGGCTCTGGGGAGGAGGCGGTCAGGCGCTGATTGAACTGCACTTCCATGATCTGGGCGAGACCACCACTTGCGTGTATCTTTTTCTAAGTCCACCATCTAGGTGTCCCTGGGCCTGTCACAGTTTCCACCATTCCAGAAAAGCCACTTTAAAAAGCAGCTGAGCCAGGCAGTGGTGGCGCACGCCTTTAATCCCAGTACTCAGGAGGCAGAGGCCAGCGAATCTCTGTGAAATTGAGGCCAGCCTGATCTACAAGAGCAGGTTCAGGACAGGCCCCAAAGCTACGCAGAGAAACCCTGTCTTGAAAAACAAAACAAACACACAGATAAATAAATAGTAGCTGAAGTGATTTTACAGACCAGAGATTTTATTTATTTATTTAAAATATTTATTTGTTATGTATACAATATTCTGTTTGCATGTATGCCTGAAAGCCAGAAGAGGGCAGCAGACCTCATTGCAGATGGTTGTGAGCCACCATGTGGTTGCTGAGAATTGAACTCAGGCTTTTTGGAAGAGCTTGCAGTGCTCGTAACCTCTGAGCCATCTCTATTTTTTTTTTTGAAAGAGAGATCATTTGCATGTCTTTTTTTTTTCTAGTTATTTCTAGCCCGTGTTGCCGTAGCTGAAAATGACTTGGGCTACAGAGGCCCCGATCAGGCCTGGATCCATGCCTTGAGGGGCTCAGGTGTGAGGCCACAGTGGTGCCCTGAACACAGTCACTTTCTTGTGCCCTACAAAACCAGCCTGTCTCACAACCACATACCCGCCCTCTCATGACACCAGTCTGTCTCCAGACCTACCTGTAGGGGAGCCAGGTGGCCTGCACCATAGGCTTCCTGTGCTGTGCAGGAGCTGGGGCCACCTCCCCAATCCTTATAATCAATTGACATGATACTCCCTTGCCCCTGACCAGCCCAGGAACCTCATATGACCTTTGTATTATATCCAGTGGAGTCGCAGATACCTGTGCCTAGCAACATTTCCACTTGACCAAATACCCAAATCGTTTTTTCCATTTATATGCAAGAGATGCAGTTTAAGTAATTTTTATATCAATGATACAATGGTATGTGCATAATCTATGCTTTTGTGTCCCTGCACAATTTTCTTCCTTCCTGGTGGCCATCTTGCAGGTGGAGCCCAGGCCAGTGCTGCCTCTGCTTGAGAAAAACAGCTGAGACCAATGGGTTCCTACGTTCTAAGTTTGACTCTAAGTTTTGTTTTCTCCCTGCCTCTGACTAGGCCCACGTAAGGGGCTAACCTCTAGGACTTAACACTCCTCCGAAATGCTCACCTCCATGCCTCGCTTTCTGTGTATTTCTGATCATACAGCCATTCAGAGAAGGGTGGGAACTGAACTAAGCAGTCATAATCTTCTCGTTTAGATGCATTTAAGGACGTCTTTGGAATTAGCATTAATGCAGAGGCATCCTGCAGCCCACTGTGGGTACTGCTGCCCAGATGAGACGAAAATGTAAAGACTAACAGGGTCTGGAGGATATGCTGAATGGGTACCAAGGTGAAGGTGAATATAGCATGTTGGTCAGATTTGGTCTTCTCTGAACATACCAGAATCTCACGTGTGTGTGTGTGATGTGTGTGTGTGTGATGTGTGTGTACGCATGCAGGTTTCTGGATGTCAATGAATGTACGTGTAGTATAGATGCATACAGACATTAGAGATCTTTCTTTAGGAATTAGCAAACTTGTTTTGAGATGGGGTCTCTCATTTGGGATTCACTGAGTAGGCTGTGTTGACTGGTTAGAGAACCTCAAGGATTTGTATGTCTCTGCCTCCTTAGCACTGGGATTCCAAGTGCATGCCACCAAACCTAGCTTTTTAATGTGTGGTGCAGGGCATCAAACTTAGCCATTCCTGCTGTGCAGTGAGTAAACCATCTCTGCAGCTGCCTGAACCTCGCCCCTGACACCATGTCCACAGGTTGCGTGCTGTTCCATCGTCTTGTCTTTATCATTATTTATTTATTGAGTTATCAATGTGGGAGGGCTTGATCTATGGCAGGCATTGCTTGTAAAGTGTTTACACACTAAAGGAACACAGTCCCTACTGTTATAAAACATATGGTGGAACTAGGAGAAGACAAAGGTTAGACAAACACACTATTAAATAAATATATCATTTGGAGTTGGAACTGCCATAGAAAGAAAATCCTGGCTCTCCCAGCAGATTCACAGGCTGTGTCTTGGAAACCACTGAGTTTTCCACAGTGACAGGTGTGGAGTTGCGTATGTCCTCTGGAGCTGAGGACTCGTAGGTGGCTTTGCCTAATTATCACCTTCTCAAAATGGACACTTACCAGAGGGACATGCTGTACAGAAGGGGTCTCATCAGCCAGGCAAGTCCTTGGGTCAGGTATCTATGCTCCTGACCTTTCTCCCTCAAATGGTAAGAAAGGCAGTTTCCCCCTGGGGATCACACAAGACGTAGTCAGCAAGCCAGCACTGGAACCCTGAATGTCACATAAACAAGGTACTCCATGTATGCAAATTCTATTATCCTGCCAGCTCCATAGGAACAGGGTCTGACTCAGCAATTTCCAAGATGGAAGCCTTCCTCAGAAGCCCTCCAGGGCCACAGGCTCCAGAAGCTGGGAGGGATGGGACAGTCTTTTTCCAGACCCTCCAGAACAAACCAACCCAGCAAAAATCCACAGTCACCAACTGTTCCGTCAGTGTTGTAGCAGCACCAGGAAGCTGATAGAGATGGTAACCGACCTCTTCTCATGGGACATCCGTGACTTCCTTAGACCACAAACCTTTCATGCTCTCTCTGCCTCTAAGAAGCAAGGGCTCCTGTCTTGGCAATGGGATCCCTAATTTTAGTGGCAGTGGTCTCCTGCACGTCCTACTCTTGTGAGCATCCCTGTGGCATCACGCTCCATGTGTATGTGTCCGTTCACACACACACTTCTGCATGCTCACCTGCTTACTTTCCACACCTCATGTCTTGTTCTGTGGAACTCTACTGTTCACCCTGTCCAACCCTCTCACACCATGTGTGGTTATTCTACTTCTCTATGCTCAGTACATTTCTCATTCTTTCCCCATATTGTGTACATACCTGACACATTGCTGGGTTTATGTGTGTGCTTGTGTGTGTGTTTATGTATGTATGTATGTATGTATGTATGTATGTATTATGTATGTATGTATGTATGTGTAGGGATGACAGAGAACAATCCTGTGTGCTTATATATGTATGTGTAGGGATGGCAGAGGACAACCCTGTGTGTTTATGTATGTATATGTAGGGATGACAGAGTACAACCCTGTGTGTGTATGCATGCATATGGTGGCAGAGAACAACCCAGTGTGTGTATGTTCATGTGTGTATGCATGCATATGGATGGCAGAGAACAACCCTGTGTATATATGTTCATGTGTGTATGCATGCATATGGATGGCAGAGAACAACCCTGTCTGTGTTCATCTGTGTATGTGTGTGTGTGGATGACAGAGAACAACCCTGTGTGTGTGTTCATGTGTGTATGTATGCATTCGGATGACAGAGAACAACCCTGCCTGAGAGTGTTCATGTGTATATGCATGTGTATGGATGGCAGAGGACAACCCTGTGTCTGAGAGTGTTCATGTGTATATGCATGTGTATGGATGGCAGAGGACAACCCTGTGTCTGAGAGTGTTCATGTGTGTATGTATGTGTGTGGATGGCAGAGGACAACCCTGTGTCTGTATGTTCATGTGTGTATGCATGTGTGTGGATGACAGAGAACAACCCTGTGTGTGTGTTCATGTGTGTATGCATGTGTATGGATAGCAGAGGACCACCCTGTGTCTGTATGTTCATGCATATGGATAGCAGAGGACCACCCTGTGTCTGAGAGCATGTGTATGGATGGCAGAGGACAACCCTGTGTCTGTATGTTCATGTGTGTATGCATGTGTATGGATGGCAGAGAACAACCCTGGGGGTGAGTGTACATGTGTGTATGCATGTGTATGGATGGCAGAGGACAACCCTGTGTCTGTATGTTCATGTGTGTATGCATGTGTACGGATAGCAGAGGACCACCCTGTGTCTGTATGTTCATGTGTATGGATGGCAGAGGACCACCCTGTGTGTGTGTTCATGTGTGTATGCATGTGTATGGATGGCAGAGAACAACCCTGGGGGTGAGTGTACATGTGTGTATGCATGTGTATGGATGGCAGAGGACAACCCTGTGTCTGTATGTTCATGTGTGTATGCATGTGTATGGATAGCAGAGGACCACCCTGTGTCTGTATGTTCATGCATATGGATAGCAGAGGACCACCCTGTGTCTGAGAGCATGTGTATGGATGGCAGAGGACAACCCTGTGTCTGTATGTTCATGTGTGTATGCATGTGTATGGATGGCAGAGAACAACCCTGGGGGTGAGTGTACATGTGTGTATGCATGTGTATGAATGGCAGAGGACAACCCTGTGTCTGTATGTTCATGTGTGTATGCATGTGTATGGATAGCAGAGGACCACCCTGTGTCTGTATGTTCATGTGTATGGATGGCAGAGGACCACCCTGTGTGTGTGTTCATGTGTGTATGCATGTGTATGGATGGCAGAGAACAACCCTGGGGGTGAGTGTACATGTGTGTATGCATGTGTATGGATGGCAGAGGACAACCCTGTGTCTGTATGTTCATGTGTGTATGCATGTGTATGGATAGCAGAGGACCACCCTGTGTCTGTATGTTCATGTGTATGGATGGCAGAGGACCACCCTGTGTGTGTGTTCATGTGTGTATGCATGTGTATGGATGGCAGAGGTCCACTGTAGTATTTTTTTTGTCAGGCACCTTCTACCTTGTTTTGTAGACAAATTTTTCTTTGGTCACTAGCTCCCAAATAATGGCATGGAGACTTCTTATTAATTATGAAAGCTCAGCCTATAGCTTAGACTTGTTCCTAACTAGCTTCTAACTATGAACCCATTTATATTAATCTATGTTCTATCACACGGCAGTGCCTCTCTTCCATCTTATATTTCCTATTTTCTCTGTGTCTGTCTAGTGACTCTGATGACAAGAAAAACCTTAAATGACCATGCCAGCCACTGCTGCTGGGCTCTGGCGGCTGGCTCTGTCCCCCTTGGTTCCCTGAGAGCCTATCCTCATGTCTGCATATTGAGGGCCCTTGCTCTGGCTACTTGCCCTGTCCATGACGCTGAAGGCATTTTTGCCTAGCTGCTCAAGCGCTCTGCTGCACAGCGGGGCCTCTTAAAAGAGCTCTGTATGAGGAGCCTGCCTGAGACGGCTGCCTCAGGCTCTGTGTCTGGATACACATGCCCCGTATTGGGTGGCATATGCCGTGTGAGAAAGCCGCCTTTTGGGCAGGCTCCTTGCAGAAGCTTTGCTCTTTTAAGAGGCCCTGCTGGGCAGCAGAACACGAGAGCAGCAGTGGGCCTGCAGCATTGTGGACACAGCAGCTTCTCAGAGCTGGGGCAGTGAACTTGCCTGCATGGCTAGGCTCTCAGGGAACACAGCGGACAGAGCCAACCTCCAGAACCATGTGCTGGCTGGCTTGGCCATTTAAGGTTGGTCTTAAAGTCAAAGTTGCCACCCAGATGTGGAATGAATGAGACACATGGAATGAGATAAAAGTGAAAATCACATGGTAGAACATAGACTGATAAAAATAAGGCTTAATTTCAGTTATAACAACTAGTTAGACTGCTGGGCGATGGTGGTGCACACCTTTAATCCCAGAACTCAGGAGGCAGAGGCAGGTGGATCTCTGTGAGTTTGAGGCCAGCATGGTCTACAAGAGCTAGTTCCAGGACAGGCTCCAAAGCTATATAGAGAAGCCCTGTCATGAAAAACCCAGGAAACAAATAAACAAAATCAAAAGAGTTAGTTAGGAACAAGCCAAGTTATAAGCCTAGCTTTCATAATTAGTAAGATGTCTCCATGTCATTATTTGGAAGTTGGCTGGTGAGACAGAGAAAGACTGCTTACATTGTTTTTCTCAGGCAGGACCTCCCACTGGCCTAGACTGTCTGAGTAGTGAGCCCCGGGGATCCTCCTATTTTCGCTCTTCAGTATTTGGGTTATAAGTCCTTGCATTGCCTGACCTCCCCCCCCCTTTTTTAAACATTAATTCCAGGGACAGAACTCTGGTCTCTAAGTTTTCAAGGTAAGCACTTCTGACTCAATTATCATCATGTTCCCCAATGTTTCTTTTTTTTTTTTTTAATTTCTTTTTTTTTCTTGTTTTTTGAGACAAGGTTTCTCTGTGGCTTTGGAGTCTGTCCTGGAACTCACTTTGAAGGCCAGACTGTTCTTGAACTCACAGAGATCTACCTGTCTCTGCTTTCTGAGTGCTCGGATTAAAGAAAGGCGTGTGCCATCACCGCCCCGCCCCAAATGTTTCTTAATGTCTGTAAAGAAGATGCTTTAACAAGCCCTGATGAGGGGACTTCCTGACAGCCTACCCTCCACCGCCAGTGACACGCAGCAGTTCTGGCAAAGGTAGTATGAGAGGAACCCTGAAAGCATCTACTATTTCAGTGTCTCAAGCAGCAGAGCTTCTCAGTTCTGAGTGGGGATGAGAGTGGACTGGGGATTTGAAAGAAAACAGACAATTTAGGACATGCCCTAGCTCCATGCTTGACCAAGAGTGACACGCCAGTGCCACAGTTTCAGAGTCATGTAGAGTTGTAGCTTACAGAAATGCAGAGGAGGAAGACTGTGGTCCCTCCTAAATTGTTTAGGATTTCAACCTAAGCAAACTGAAAAACCAAACCACTGTGATTGCTCTGGCTATTCCCTCCCCAGTTTTTGGTTGCTTTTTTTTGAGGCAGATTTGTGTGTGTGTGTGTGTGTGTGTGTGTGTGTGTGTGAGAGAGAGAGAGAGAGAGAGAGAGAGAGAGAGAGAGAGAGAGAGAGAGAGAGAGAGAGAGAGAGAGGCTATCCTGGAACTCACTCAGTACTCCAGGCGGGCCTTGAACTCAGAGATCCACCTGCCTCTGCCTTCTGAATGCTGGTATTAAAGACTTACACCACCACCACCTGGCTATTGCTCTTCTTAAGTGACTGAAGAGATTCAGAAATCTAAGAAGTGACCCCAGGGAAGAGTCATTTCCCTGGGGTTGTCTTCAGGGCTTGCTCTTTCTCCCCATCCCTTGCTGGCTTTCTCCGCTGGTCTTTGCTCTCATGCTGACACTACTCCAGTGCCAACAAAGGTGTTCTCTGGGGTCCCTGACATTGTACAGTTGATAGAGTACTTGCTTAGCGTGTGAGTCCTGGGTTACATCCCAGCTCTATGTGGGCAGGATATGGTGGCTTGTGATTCTAATCTCAGCACTCTAGAGGTGGAGATGGGAGGGTCAGGAGGTGAAAGTTGTCCCAAGTTACACAGAGTTTGAAGTCATCCTGGGTTCCTTCAAAAAGTAAAAGAAATCAGGCCACTTCTTTCCCAAGAGTTCACACAGATGTCTGGGATGGACTTGCTTAGACAGTGTAGGAGGGTACCAGTTATTTGGGTGGTGGGGGAGGATGAATTGCAGACATGGGACTATTGAACACACACCAGAATAGTACTTTTTCTGAGATAAATTGACAGTATTTCTTATTCCTTTAATCTAGCTGATTAGTTTCCCCACCTATAGAGTTTGCATTGAGTTACCAGCTGTTTTAAACTGAACACTGAACTTACTGTGGCCTGCAAGCAAGCAAAGGGTGGGGAAATACAACTTTCTCATGGCACATTTCTTTTGAGTAATTGGTGAGGATAAGAATTCACATTTGAAATCGAGATTTTGGAGGACTTAATGGTAGCATGACAGTTGCACATTTGTGGACGTCAAAGGGGCAGCTCTGTGCAAATTGGCGCAGATAGGGCAGAAATCAGCATTTTCACATCCTGCTTGAGAACAAGCGTCCACCGGGAACTTTAACAAGGAAAGAAGCTGTGGGGAAGATTGCTGTCCGTGCTGCCTTCTTCTAAGACTCTTGGTGGCAGATTTGGGGTGCAGCTGTTGTAAAGAGGGTTCATTAGCTACGAAATTGCAATGACTTTTCTTGGTCTGTGGGAATCAACTTTTAGTTTCATTAGCTATGCAAATCCAAATTTGCACTCTTTTGTCCATTAAGCAACAAATATCCATTGCCCTTTGGACTTCATTGGTTTTCTGATATTTACACATTCTAGAAGGATTAACGGGCATATGTACCGGACCTCATATTAGGCAAAAAGGAGACATTGGTGACTAAAACAGGACCCCCTTATCTATTTTTTGCCTCCGTAAAGCCATGGAGGATCCAGACAGAGTAGCAGGAACTGGATTTGGGCTCAGACAGATGTGCTGGGTACTAGGCACAGTTATATGCCAGATGCCTGTCAAGAAACTGCTTCTCTCTGCCAAGCCTGTTTATTGTCTAGGAAACAGAGTATGACCACATTCTATTCTGCCTTCTTCTTCTGTTTATTGCCCCTCCAATGCATGTGCACGCATGCATGGCATGGTGTGTATGTGGATGACAGAGGGTAGCTACAAGAGCCAATTCTCTTCTTCCATTGTGTAGGCCTCAGGGATCAAACTTAAGACATAAGGCTTGGCTGCAAGTACCTTTACTTGCTGAGTCACCTTATTGGCTAAAGAACACCTTTTCTGAGGTTAGATGTCAGGAGTAATGTCTATTACTATCTATGTGCTCGCGACACAGATCCATCCCTACTGCACCATCAGAAGAAACCCAAAGAATCGGAGCAGACCTCTGGAACCCGCAGCTGGAAGTTTTGTCTCTGGACATTTTGGTATGTGCAGCAATACATTAGTCTGAACCGCCAGGCACTGGAGTCAGGGTTTCCTGCAGCTGAATACTCCTGACTGGGTCTACTTGTGCCACGCTTTAGGTTCTGTGATCATGGGAATCTCAAGCATCTTGCTTACCCTTGAATACCTAAAGCCCAGAACAGTGCTCAGCATCACTCTCTCTTTCGACACACACACACACACACACACACACACACACACACACACTCACTCATACGCACTCACACATCAGAGATGGCAATATATGTGAGAATCAATATACAATATATATTTGTTAAGTTATAAGATCATATATAATTACATATTATTTATAGTCACACAAGTATTTTATATAATTTTTATATTAATATGCATGTAAAAATTATATATAAATGTATATTGATAGTGTTAAATTATCTACAGTACATCATTTGTTTTTTTTAATTAATTTATTAGTTAAAAAACTGTCTCTTCTCATTTTACATACCAAGCCCAGTTCCCACTCCTTCCCCTCTTCCCGCTCTCTCTAGATTCTCACTCCACCTCCTATCCACTTCTCAAAGAGGGCAAGGTTTCACATAGGAAGTCACCACAGTCTAGCACATTGTATTGATTCAGGACTAAGGTCCTCCTCCCTACATCTAGGCTGAGCAAAGTATCTCTCCTAAGAGAATGGGTCCCAAAAAGCCAGTACAAGCAGTAGGGATAAATCCTGGTCTCATTCAGATGAGCACCACAGTCTGCCCCAGTCTTACAAGTGTGACCCATATTCTGTGGGCCTAGTTTGGTCCTATGATGGTTCCGCCTCTGTCAGGCCTGCCAGGGTCAGTGAGCTCCCATTAGCTCAGGTGAGCTGTTTCAGTGGGTGTCCCGATCATGGTCTTGAACCCTTTGTTCATATTCTCACTCATCCCTCTCTTTGACTGGATTTTGAGAGTTCAACCCAGTGCTCCAATGTGGATTTCTGCATCTGTTTCCATCAGTTGCTGGATGAAATTTCTATGATGACATTTAAGATTGTCATCAATTTGACTACAGGACCAGGCCAGTTCAGGCACCCTTGTGGATTCCTGGGAATTCCTCTAGTTCCAGGTTTCTTGATAGCCCCATAATGGCTCCCTCATTCAAGATATTTCTTTCCTTACAATCCCTGTCTGTCCTTCCCCCATCTCCACAATCCCCTTCCCTCAAGTTCTCTTACCCCCTTTAGCTCTTCTCCTCCCCTACCACCCTTCCTTTTCCCCATCCCCATGCTCACAATTTTCTCAGGAGATATTTTCTACTTCCCCTTCCTGGGGGAAGTATGTTTCTCTTAGGGTTCTCCTTGTCACTTAGCTTCTCTGGGGCTGTGGACTATAAGCTCATTATCCTTTGCTTTAGGTCTAATATCCACTTATGAATGAGTACATACCATGTTCATCTTTCTGGGTCTGAACTGCCTCACTGAGGCTGTTATTTTTTTCAGTTCCATCCATTTGCATGCAAATTTCAAGAAGTCATTTTTTTTTAACACTGAGTAGTACTCCATTGTGTAAATGTACCACATTTTCTTTATCCATTATTTGGTTGAGGGGCATCTATGTTATTTCCAGGTTCTGACTATTATGACTAATGCTGCTATGAACACAATTAAGCAAATGTCTTTATAGTATATTGAGCTTCCTTTGGGTACATGCCCAAGAGTGGTATTGCTGGGTCTTGAGGTAGGTTGATTCCCAATTTTCTGAGAAACCACCATGATGATTTCCAAAGTGGCTGTATAAGTTTTAGCTCCCACCAGCAATGGAGGAGTGTTCCCCTTACTCTACTTCCTCTCCAGCATAAGCTATCATCGATGTTTCTGAGCTTAATTATTCTTATTGTTGTAAGATGGTTTCCCAGAGTCATTTTGATTTGCATTTTCCTGATGGCTAAGAATGTTGAAGATTTCCCTAAATGTCTCTTGGCCATTTAAGATTCTTCTGTTGAAAATTCTGTTGAGATCTGTAACCCATTTTTAATTGGAGCTTCTCACCTTTCCTAGCTCTCTGGCTCACTTCTGTTCTTAGGAGTGCATTTCTCTCCTTTGTTATAAACTGTCTGTTCCTATCACTGTCCATGAGCCCTTGGTCCAACTCTTTGCTCCAGGATTCTATAATCAGAAACGTTTAGCAAGTGCCCTCTGGATTCAGTTTTATGCCTATAAATGTAGACATGCCTTGGGCCTTGTCTTAGTTTAGTTTTTATTGCTGTGAAGAGACACCATAACCATGGCAATTCTTATAAATGAAAGCATTTAATTGGTATGCCTCACTTACAGTTTCTGAGATTCAGTCTGTTATCAACAAGGTGGGGAACAGGGCAGCATGCAGGCAGACATATTGCTGGAGAAGGAGCTGAGACCCCTACATCTTGAAGGCAACAGGAAGTTGATTGAGACACTGGACTGTATCCAGAGCATATGAAACATCAATTCATACCTCCACAGTGATGCACTTCCTCCAAAAAGGCCATATCTACTCTAACAAAGCCACACCTCCTAATAGCGCCACTCCTTAAGAGATTTGGGGGCCAACTACATTCAAACTACCATAGGCCTCATTCATGCAAGACAATTCTAAAGTTGGATAACCTCAGCCATTTTGTACATATAATGCTTTCCATATACCTGTGTACCTATGATGAAGTTCAGTTTATAAAGTAAGTGCAGTAAGAGATTTATAATAGCTAGCAGTGAACAGAACATCTTAGCAGCATATGTGACAGCAGTCTGTGAACGTGATTCATTGTGGGTTATGGAGGCAGGACTGCATGTGAAAATCAATTAAGACATTTTCTAATCTACCCTGACCATTTGCTTTGTCTAAGTGTAGGAAGACAGTTCTGAGAAAACCGAGGACCTGTGTTCACAGGCTAGTTGTAGGTTATCCGGTGTGACTATAGTGCCACCACACTCTTTTCTAGCAGTCATATTATTAAAAGGAAAGTGAACCAGTGCAAATAAATCTAGTATTATTTTATTTAAACAACTACATCTAATGACAATGAGAAAGCAATTTTCTTTTTTTATGGATACTGCTCTGAAGCATGTTTTTCCCAGGGAATGAACTCACCAGCACTCTGGCCCTGATGTTACTAGAGACAAGGATGGGAGTTTGGTCCCTCACAGCTCTAACAAGGGAGACTGAGTCACCCATCCTCAACAGGTCAATTAAATGAACAAGTAATGTTGAAAAGGAGAGAAAAGAGATTTATTCAATGTGGTCACTTTGCAAAGAGAAAGAAGTGAGAAAGGCTAGCAATCCTCACACCCATCCTCAGGGTCCTGCCAGGTTTCTTAGATTTAAATAGAAGGTAAGAGATACGCCTTACTAAGCAGGAAGTGTGGTCCCACTCGGCATTGACCTATCACTGTCTGTGCTCCAGTGTGTCCTGCAAGGGGGTTAAACAGTGATCAAAACAGTGAAAAATCTTTCTGGGCAATAATCTGCCCCTGGCTGCTGCTGGGCTTCATCCATTCCTTCTCCCAGCATGAGGTTCCTGGGGGAAATTCTATTCTTGGGGGATCATTGTCTCAAGTATTCTGGTAGTCAAGGAGAGGGCTTGTGTCTCTTTAGAATATCTTCCACTTGAAAGGGGGTACGTTTAATATGCATATATAGCGTATGAAAATTGAAACACACAGACTCCCGTTGCACTAGTAGTGTGCCGTGTGGTACACTGGCTTTTTATTTCTTCCCTGGGTCTGTCTTTTTTCATCCATCAAGAGACCTGATGCACAGAGCCCTTGGAAGCTTCCAAAAAAAAGCTTTCTAGTAGGCATTCGTAGCTTGAGCTCATGTGGACAGCTCCAAGCTTGCGGCACTTGGACATCCTGCAATAGGGCAAAGCTTAGCCTGGATTTGCCTGACTGTGCCTGGTGCTTTTTGTACCCCACCACCCCCAATTCTTCTCCTTTTTGGGTCAGAGAACA
The DNA here is from genome assembly GCF_982192425.1 of Myodes glareolus. Classification (NCBI taxonomy): domain Eukaryota; kingdom Metazoa; phylum Chordata; class Mammalia; order Rodentia; family Cricetidae; genus Myodes; species Myodes glareolus. The sequence continues at coordinate 64,428,121 of NC_142047.1, read as the reverse complement.
TTTCATTGTTCAAGGGGCAGAAAACTCAGGAAGTTCAGACAGGTTTTTCCCTTGGGTCTTCTGGACAAAATCTGAAGAAAACAAGAGGAAGAGGGAGAGGTGGGGTGGGCAGGTATGAGAGCAAAATCTCTCTTTCCCCCAAAATTCTACCTTAGGATGCAAAGACATTCTTTCCTCCCCCAAAGAAGAAAGCACCCCTCCCCAGCATACATTTCTGGGACAGTCTCATGCATTCTTAGCTAGTCTTGAACTCACTATGTAGATGAAGCTGACTCTGAACTCCTGATAGTCCTGCCTCTACCTCCCTCATACTGGGATTAGAAGCATGCACCATGATGCCAGTTTTATGTGGTGCTGAGGACAAAACCCAGAGCTTCACGCATACCGAGTGAACACTTTAGCAGCTGAGCTGTAGTTCCGGTCAGTCTGCTTGTTGTTAACAGTGAAGGGTTCGGCTTACTGTCAGCAAGACTGTGTTCACTTCTTTCATGCTGCTGGGTACTGGAAAGGATACATTGCTTTCCGCTGAGGGAGACCCTGATCCTTCAGCCTGGTGTGGGACCTCTCTGCTGTGTCGAGCCTAACTAACCAAAGACATTCAAAGGCAAAATTAGCTTGAGTTTGCTGACTCAAATCATTTCTTCTTAGCAGAATGACTGGATCATAGTAATTTAGCAGCTGACAACTATTTCCACTAATAACTGGAATAATAATTCATAATTAAAAGAGGTTATAATGAAAGGCTGCATTCAAACCAGACAAAACATTTATCCCCACCTCTGCCACTTCTTTTATTCCCATTGCTCCATTTAAAATATTTCTGATTTCTTTTATTTCTCCCATAAAAGGATGAAAGGACCATTTCAGCTCTCAGTAAAAATAAGTACAATTTTCTTCTCACCAGCCGTCTCACTATTGATTTAGCACAAAGGCCAATTAGAAGCCAATGACCCTCATTTCCTAATCTCAAGAGGCTGATCCAAGGGAGGCTGCTGCTGGCCCAAGTTGTTCTTTCTTCTTTGCTAGAAGCTAAACACCCACCTAGGGGCAGGTTCTAGAGAGGCAGGGGCAGGGGCCATGTTAGCCTACTTGCCACTTCTCTGCCCATATAGAGTTGCTGAAGTCTCTGAAGAGCGGGCAGCTCCAGCTTTGAAGGTGCCTCTACCTAAGCTCCTTAGGTGCTCTCAGCCTCCCAGGGTGAGCCTGGCTTGAGCTCAAGCAGCCTCTTTGTAGATTGCATGGCTGTGGGTGATGCTAGAATTTTCTGTAGCAGTTAACACTAATGTAATTTCTATGGCAACACAGAGACATTAAAAGGCACCGTGTCCTGGGAATTCATTCTCAACTTTAATGGAAATAATATGCGAAAAGCGTTTTCAGCTGTCCGTGCTCATGGCCCGTTCTGGTTTGCCCTGCTAACACCCATTTCACTAATCATTTTTTTTATAGCAGGAACAGCTTAACCTGAAAAGAGAACAAAGCCACGTGCTCAAGTGTGAGGCAAGCGCTCGGCTGTCCCTGTGGCCCTAGAATCTGAGTGGCGAGGATCCCTGGCCCCTCTTGTCCTCACACACTCACCTCCTTCAGGGTATTATACTGTTGGGAATGAAGAGTGACTTTCTTCCTCCCTTTGGCTATCAGATTGAAACAATGGTCCCCAAGAATTTGCCACTTCTCCAGGAATCTGAGAAGGAAGTATCTGAAAGTTTGGTGCCAACCAGAGGGCACTGGCCACCAACAGGAATTACACCTCTCAATCCACTAGAAGTCCCTCTTCTCAATACATCAGTCCTACTGGTGTCAGGAGTTTCCATTACCTGAGCCCACCACAGCCTAATAGAAGGCAAACGTAACAACATGAATCAAGCCCTATTCATTACAATCTTATTAGGGGTCTATTTTACTATTTTACAAGCCTCAGAATATTTCGAAACTTTCTTCTCCATTTCAGACGGTATTTACGGATCTACATTCTTTATAGCAACAGGCTTCCATGGCCTCCACGTAATTATCGGATCCACTTTCCTAATTATCTGTCTTCTCCAACAACTAAACTTTCACTTTACATCGAAACATCACTTTGGCTTTGAAGCAGCAGCATGATATTGACACTTCATAGACGTAGTCTGATTATTCTATATGTTTCCATTTATTGATGAGGATCATACTTTCTTAGTATAACCAGTACATCTGACTTCCAATCAGTTAGCTCTAGTAGAACTCTAGAAGAAAGTAATTAACATAATACTTGTTCTATTAATTAACATTACACTGTCAATAATTTTAATCTCCGTGGCCTTCTGACTTCCTCACTTAAATTCATACACAGAAAAAAAAAATCCATACGAATGCGGATTTGACTACCCTTCTCAATAAAATTTTTCTTAGTTGCTATCACCTTCTTATTATTTGACCTCGAAATCACAGTGCTCTTACCACTGCCATGAGCCATACAATTCCCCAATATAAGCTTACCAACCATCATAGCGTTTATCCTAATTGCAATTCTAGCCATAGGCCTAGCCTACGAATGAACACAGAAAGGTCTAGAATGAACAGAATAATTGGTAATTAGTTTAATTAAAATTAATGATTTCGACTCATTAGATTATGATAAATAACATAATTACCAAAAATGACGCCTGCAGTACTTAACATCACTTTAGCTTTTGTCTTCTCATTTCTAGGAACCCTCATATTCCGGTCACACCTGATGTCCACCCTCCTATGCTTAGAGGGAATAATGCTCTCCTTATTTATTCTAGCCACAATTACACCCCTAAACACACACTCAATAATCATGTTTCCCATCCCTATTGTGATCTTAGTGTTTGCTGCTTGCGAGGCAGCCGTAGGACTAGCCTTACTGGCAAAAATCTCAAACACCTACGGTTCTGACTTCGTACAAAACCTAAACCTATTACAATGCTAAAACGCATCCTCCCATCACTCATATTACTACAGCCTCATATTACTACATCACTCATATTACATTTCAGAGACCCCTGACACCTCTCAGAAGTCTAGACAAGGATGGGTGAGTGGGACCTTTCTTGCTTCTGTTTAAACCTTCATGCCAGTGAATAAAAAATGAAGATGTGATTACTCTTTGGTATGGTTGAGGAGAAGGTTTTACTGTAGATATGTTGGAGAACACACCCAGAGGCATCTGGAAGGGTACAGACTTAGCCAGGCCATGAGAGGAGAGAGGAGGGAGAGAGAATAAGAGCAGAAGAGAAGAGAAAGGCTGGAAGGGCGGTTAAGAGAGGAGCTGCAGACCAAGTGACCAAGAGCAAGTCAGAGACCAAGAAGGAGCCTTGCCAAAGTGGCTGAGTTATGTAAGGATCAGAAGCTGGGGGAACAGAGGCAGAAGCTCAGGCTCAGGCTTGGAGAGGTTTAGGGCAGGTGAGAAGTGCTGGGAGGAGCCTCAGGCACTGAGAGAGACTTGTCTGGGTTTCCTCAAGATGGACTTGGAGTGAGTGAATCACTTTGTTCCTCTTTGGGAGTCATCTTTGTTTCTCTTCCTAATGTAGCCACACTGAATAGTCATTATTTTTCTGATTTTCATTATTTGTTTAACTGGCCAATTGAGGATAAGTGCTGAGCCCCTCATGTTAGGGTTGCCATACCCAAACTCTGACCTTAATAACTCTCTTCACAGCAAGGGGCCTGAGAGAGGGCCTGAGCTGCATCTCCAAAGACAGACCCCTGGGCTTGGGAATGAATGGCAAAGAGAAGACGGCACAGAGGCGAGGTTCCCCTTCTGTTGTTCTGGTGTGTGCTGTGTTAGTGTCCACTGGGAGCCACCAAGGGAAAGGACATGAGAGGAAAGTAAATGGTTCCTTCTGGTTTGCCATAACAGCAGCCCCCTTTCAAGTCAGATTTCTCAATTAGAAACTCTCGGTCTCGCAAGCCTTTTGGTGTCCCAGTCCCCATGGTGAACATCAGTGGTGACCTGGAAGCAGGTGACTTCATATTTGGGTTCACTTCTCCAGCAGAAGTTCCAGTGGCAGTAAGCAAGTTCCATACAGAGGGAGATCCAAGCAGAATGCACTGTTCCAGGAATAGCTGTGCCTTTAATCTGTGTGGATCCAGTAAGTTGAATCACGGTGTTAGGCTGAAGGTTCGCTCCAGAAGGGATTGATCAATAGCTTCCCAGAGATAGGACACTAAGAACAAAGAATGAACTAGTTCAAAATCCTGAAACAAGGTGTCAAGATAATAGTGTTAGTTAGCCAAGTTATAAGACAATAGCGGTGGTGCACTCCGGATGAGATCTGTGCACTGTAACCTCACAGCGGGGCTGTTGGTTTCTTCTAGGGATAGAATGTAGAGATGGATGTGGCTTGGGTTCTCCCAGGCTGCTCTATCTGGTTTCTTAGAGCTCGGGAACCCCAAAGCATGATGAAAGGGAAACTAGTGGGAGTGGTCCATGCTAGTCAGGTGAGTAAAGCAACTTCAAGACTTCTGCCCCAGGATGAGCATGAACAGACTGTTGTCACCCTGTTCCCTAGTAAACTTTTCAACTTAAACCTCTGTATGCATCCCAGCATCGTATACATCTACTTAGACTGAATTCTGGGTAAAATGGGCTTCCTCTAAAGCATACCGCTAACCTAGAAGTGTTCACCCTGGAGAAGACTCAAAGGAGGGGTTAACAGGAGGAGAAAAACATAATCCCTTTGCATGCCAGCATCAAAGCCAATGCTGCTCAGCTTGGCCTGCTCTCCTAAGGAACACATTCTTATTCCTTCCTTGCTTTCATTAAACCATTGACTGCTTCATTTGCTAATGTTTTCCGTTGAATTTTCTTTCAGGAGCACAAGAACCAAGACTACTGTTGGGGTCATTATCAGAGAAACCTCTCTGAGACTGGTATGGCCACATCATGGGACACAGGACTGGCATGAGAAAGGAGTGAAGGTCTGGATAAAGGGGTCCATATCATCCACCTTCCATACAGTAATATGTTAGAGGAAAAAGTAAGGCATAGGGAAGGCAGGCATGGGGAATACATTACTGTGAACTGCACAAGTAGAGAAGGCAATTTTTGAAAGGCTACTGAGGGACAGGGAGGGGGGATGGTGTAGTTGAGAATGGAGGAGCAGCAAATACAACAGCTACCAGGCAAGAGCATATTTGCCCTGTTTGCAGAATATCAAGGTCAATGGGAATTGTATTTCAAGTTTCACTGACACTCAAGAGTGTTGGGTCACAAATAAAAGAAATTTTTATTAAAAACTTGAGGGCTGTAGAGATGGATCAATGATTAGGAGTGCTTATAGCTCTTACAGAGGGCCCAGCCACACAAACATGGTGACTCACAATCATCAGTCACTCCAGTTCCAGGTGTCCAACTCCTCTTCTGATCTCTGTAAGCTCCAGCACATAGGTGGTGCAATGTATGAATTCAATGCATTCATATGTATACAGATAATTACAAAAAGCTGGGGTCTTTCATTAAATATTGATCAAGGTCTGGAAAGAATGCGGTGTGGGTTTTAGGATATGGTTTAGCTTTGGGGACAAAAGAAATGGGATAAAGCTGAGAGGTAAGCTTGGTGCTGTGAGGGGCAGAGGGACTCAGGTTATATGAGAAGACATGATGAAATAAGTGCTGGCAGGTTTTAATTATATGATAATGGTGGCGCTGTGGATGCTGTTATAGCAGATAATGCATGTTAGATGTGGCAGGTTGGGGGAAAGGAGTTGATACAAAATTACCCTTCAGAATGAACTTCATTTAGAGAGAGAGCCTCATAATTGTGAAGAGGGATCATGATTGGTAACTGTGTGCTAGTGGCAGTATTAAGAGGCTTTGGGGAAGAGAGAGAGAGAGAGAGAGAGAGAGGAAGGCTGCTTGTTTGTCTTGGCCCATTAGCTCTAACTTCTTATTTGCTAACTCTTACTTCTTAGTTTAACCCATTTCTATTAATCTGTGTATCGCCACGTGGCAGTGGCTTACCAGCTAAGTTTTGGCAGCATGTCTTACTCTGACAGCGGATCCGTAGTATCTCTGACTCTTCACTTCTTTCTCCCAGCATTCAGTTCCATCTTCCCCACCTACTTAAGTTTTGTCCTATCAATAGGCCAAGGCAGTTTCTTTATTCATTAATACTAATCACAGCACACAGAGGGGAAGCTTATATCAGAGAGAGAGAAGGGAGGAGGGTAGAGAGGAGAGAGGAGGGAGGAAGCACAGAGAGAGAGGGAGAGAGGGGGAGGGGAGAGAAGAGGCACACCCCCTACACATAGAGAGAAAGAGAGAAAGAGAGAGAGAGAGAGAGAGAGAGAGAGAGAGAGAGAGAGAGAGAGAGAAAACCGGGAAGGTGTCAGTCTCCCACAAAGTTCAAGGACCATCACAGAAGAAGAAATGAGAAGATGGTAAGAGCCAGAGTTGAGGAGAACTTGACAAAACTATGATGGCTTCACTAAAATTGCTTTCATGTTATGATTTCTTTTTCAGGAAGAATCTTCCACCAATTTCATTGCTTAGTGGGAAGACATGAGTTACCTCCTGACCTACCTCTCTCCCAACTTTGCATTGAGGGCATTGCATCATATTAGAAGCCTTCCCATGTATCTGAATTGTGTATCTCCCATGATGTGCACTCTGCTGTGTTCTAGGATCTTTCATTATCAGGAATGAAACACAGCATTTGCTCTGTTGTTTCTTCCCTTCTACTCTTGCTCTTCTGAAAACCTTCCTTCAGTCAGTTGCCAGTCAGTTGCCTTTCTTATCACACTCTAAACCAATCCATTTGCTTCCTATTGATCTGAAGACCAAGTACTAGTTATTTAACATGTCTTTCAAGGCCTTTTCTCTTTCTTTTTCCCTCCCCTCTTCCTCCTCCTTTCCTACCCTCTCACTAGATATGGGGTTGACCACAAACCAAAAAATAAAAACCAAACCAAACAAACAAAAAAACAAAAACCATAGAACAACATTCAGCGCAGGAAGAGGACCCAATCAATAGGTTACATGTGTTGGTTTCCAACAGTAGGCACATTGAGCTCAAATCAGACAATTTATTGGCTCCTGTGATGACTAATATTCACTGTGAGGTGATTTTTGAATCCATTTGGAAACATATATATTTGTATGTCTCATTTTTCAGAATGATTTGACTGAGGATGGAAGATTCACCCTAAATATAAATGGCACTATTCAGTCTGCAGGGTCTCAGACAGAATAAGAAGGAGAAACTGTGCTGAGCACCAGAATTCATTTTTTTTTAGTTTCCTGACTACAGATGCAATAAGCCCAGATTCTTCAAGCTCCTTCATTGTGACTTCTCTGCAATGATGGTTTGCACTCTTAAGTTGGACCCAACATGAAACCTCTTTTCTTAAGTTATTTTTGTCAGAGCAATGAGAAAAGTAATTAATATAGCTCCTATGGGCAGATGTCTGAAAATGAAGAATGTCTCTCTAGTTCAGGCAAACCCGTTACAAGAGATGACATTTTCCCATAGCCATATCTTAACTTGTGAGTAACTGCTTCACATGCCTTTCTGGTGGTTGTAGGAGAGATTTTCAAGAAGAATTTGTCATCTGTGGCTGAGGAAGGTCTGATGTGTTGTCATCTGTGTCCCTGGGAAGTAAGAAACTTCCCGTGGAATGTTGGTCTCTTTCTCTCAGAGAGTGTGTCTGGAGAAGAGAGTTAGTAGATGCCACAGACCTCTCTGTAAGTTCTGTTTTACTCTGACTGTTGGATTCACAAAAGGAAACCCACATCCTCGTGGGGAAGCAAGGGAACATTTGTCAGAGGGTATTTGAAAGATGTGTAGGAACATGAGTAGGAGGCTGTGATAGTTTGACTGATAGCATCATTTGCTTATCAGTGTCAAAAATGTATCTCAAAGACACAAAACACCAACATCCTCTACTAATAAAAATAAATTAGGTTCAATTAAAATAACTGCTGTTGTTTCTCAAATGTAGGGCCGAAATCTATAAACCAAAGGTTCTTATTATTCCCAGAAGAAAAAAAAAAGAACAAATGTGTTAGAAAAACAATTTGTAAAACACTCATTAGTCCAGAAGTATCCCTGAGAATTCTCCCTCCAGACCTCTAATGGGCCATAAAACCTGAATTCAATATAAAATTATTTAACTGTCAAGTGGGTGAACTGCATAGAATTTTGTTGTTTTGCTTTCTCATTATGGCATTTGCTTTTTGTAGAGGCTGTTTGTGCAAATACTATTTGTTTTACTAAAGTTCAAAGAAGCTTCTTGTTGGAAATAGAGTTTTGTCTTCTTAGAGGAGTGGGTGTGGGTTGACCAGTTGTCTGTTTTTTCCCTTCTCTTCTGTTCTCACCTTGCTCTTATTGGAGTCCTCCTGGCTACCTCATACCCCTCATACCCATCACTGATATACCCAATGAGCTCTGCGAATCTGCCAACCTGCAGAATTTTGAGAGCTCGTACATTAGATTCTTGCTTTCCAATCCATTAATTTTGTTGTTCTAGGCCATTGGGAGTCCTGTTGCCACTTATAAGGATAACAGATTGCTGTAAATGCTCTCAGCATCTGGTATTTAGTATGTATGTTTTGCAGGTGCTCTGTCTCTCTACTATACAGCACTGCTGGACTTCTGTATGCGTGTATACACTGGTGCCATATTATAATAATCTCAGCAGAAGCAGATATGCTTCCATTTACAATTGGATGTGCTCTTTTCCTGTATGGTGTTCTGAGACACTTGGGTGTTCATTTAAATCGTCTATGGAAAGTTAACCCTCTGAGGATAGAACAGCATATCAGAAATACTTCTTCGGGCTTGGGATGTATCTCAGTTGAGAAACTGCTTCATTAGCATACATGAAGTCTTGGATTTGGTAAACAGGGATAAACCTGGCCTGGCAGACTGTACCTGCAATCACAGTATTAAGGAGGTAGAAACAGGAAGGATCAGCGAAGTTCAAGGTCACACTCAGCTATGTAGTGATTGTGATGCAAGGTGGGGATTCAGGTGACCCTGTCTTACAAAGAAAACCCTGCTCAGCATTTTACAGAGAATATAAAACATCTTTTGAGGATATGACATTATGATACTTTTGCTTGGTTTGTGTCCTGGCTAGTTTTTATTTTCAAGTTGACACAACGTGGAATCTCCAAGAAAAAGGAGTCCTGACTGAGGAATTTCCTTGATCAAGCTGACCTGCATTCATGTCTATGAGATGTCTTGATTGATGAATCATGTGAGAAAGCCTGGCACACTGTGGCACACTCCAGAGATGTGGGCTCTGGCTCTATATATAATAAAACAAGCTGAGAATGAGTCAGTGACTGACCAGTACGCATTCCTCCATTCTTCCATAGTTTTTGCTTCAACTTCCTGCCTTGAATTTCTACCTTGATATCCTACAATGATGGATTAACCTTTATTATGAAATAAACCATTTCCTTTCATAAATTGATTTTTTTTACCAAAGCCACAGAAAAGTCTCTACAAGAATTTGTGTGTCTTAGCTTCCATTGAAAGCAAGCAGAGGTGGTGGGCAAACCTTGCTTTCTTCACTGAAGGGACTGACTGGAGAGGCTGGTGGTAGTCACAGACAGTGCATTCATGCCTATAGAAGCTGGGTACCAGCAGGTTAGTTACAGTGGAGAGATGGGTACTGGTAGGAAGGGCTGAGAAGAGCTGACAGGTCATGTTTTTTTTTTCTGGTTCTGTCGGATCCAGACCGACAGTGGACCTTTCTCCTCTTCTGTACTGTTGTAGTTTTTCCATCCAGAGCTCTCTCAGGAGGTTGGACTGCACATTCAGAATTTGGCATCTCTCATACACCAGAGAAAAAAAGGACACTGGAACTCAGTCCTGATATCTCTCAACAGGGTGGCATTTGTAAGATTCATTAGCATCTCTGAGTCCCTGTTTCCCTCTGAGGGAATAAATATACCTAATCAATTGATTTGTTATATGGTTTCCTTAAGTGAGAGCTAGAGAGGGAGAGCTCAGTTGATAAAATGCTTGCTCTGCAAGTCTGATGTGGTTGTTTGGATGTAATTGGCCCCACAAGCTCATAGGGAGTGACACTATTACCTCATTGAAGTAGGTGTGGCCTTGTTTGAGGGACTGTGTAATGTGGGGGCTGACTTTGAGGTCTCATATATTTCAAGCCATGTCCAGTGTTCAGACCACTTCCTAATGCCTGTGGGATCCAAACACAGCTCCTTCTCTACTCGCAGCTTCTTCTCCAGAACCATGTCTGCTTGCATGCCGCCATATCCCACCATGATACTGGACTAACCTCTGAAACTGTAAGCCATCCAGTTAAATGGTTTCCTTTATAAGGGTTGCCATGGTCATGGTGTCTCTTCATAGCAATAGAACCCTAACTAGGGCACTTGAGGCATGAGTTCCTTCTTTAGTACTCATGTAAAAATCTGGGTGTGGTGACTTGCACTTTTGCAATTGGGAAACAGAGACAGGCAGACCTTTGGAGCTCGTTACCTAGTCAGCCTAACCTACTCATTGAGCTCTAGGCCAGTGAGAGATCCTGACTCAAAGGTAATGGCACCTGATGAATGACATTTTCGTTGTCCTTTGGCCTACACACACAGACCCCCATGTGCAACTCCACATACATGAACAAACATACACATATACACTCACAGAAACAGAGAGGGAGGGAGGGAGGAAGGGAAGGAGGGAGGGAGGAAGGGAGGGAGAGAGAGAGAGAGAGAGAGAGAGAGAGAGAGAGAGAGACAAAGAGAGAGAGAGAGAGAGATTTTCTTAACTTTAATAAACTCAATAGTTCTTGGCAGCAGGCCCGGAACATTGTAAGGTAGCCAAATATTAAGCTCTTCTCCCTGGGCTCCGAGTGTACTCTTTTTGGCTCTGGTACATTCAGCTGTATCTCTGCAGACCATTCCTCTGCACTGCCAGCTTCTCCCTCCAAGAACTGGCCCCTAGCAGGTTCTGTAAAGAGATGAGGAATAGACAAGCCTTACTCCCTGTCCCTTTCCGTTCCTGTGTCCCTCCCTGCAGCGGCTCACCCTTTATCATCACTCACTACTTTGTTGGCTCCTTGTCAGTTGTTAGTGGCAGCCCAACAACTCTTACCTTCAGGGGGCTGGGTCAACTTCGTGAGAATATCCTTTACCCTTATAGCTTCTGATGCCTCCACCTCCTCCTATGTTTCTTCAGCTTCAGGGGACACAAAACAGGTAGAGACATGCTATGCTGCTGGTTTGGAGGAGGGAGGAGGGTCCCCAAGCCAGGGATCCTGGTAGATTTTAGAAGCTGGGAATTATAGGCAATGAGACTTTATTGCAGAGTCTCTAAGAAGGAATGGAGCCTTGCTGATATTCTACCTCCAGCCCAGAGAGTCTTGTGAGAAGCTCCTGAATATTTGTGTTTACCAGGGTAACTGCATATAGGTGATGCAAAAGGACGTACTCACACCTCAGGAATTACACAATGCTGGCTCTTTGTGGATGCTCAAGCCTGTGTCTGACAAGTCAGAAGCATCGTGAGTTTATGCTATGGTCATTGACCCAGTTTCTAAATTTTAACAGACATAAAAATCCACACTGGTTTATGGAGGGTGGGCTCTTATGGAGGGTTATTCTTGTGACATTCCTTTCTTACTAGGTGTCATCTCAAAGCAATCCCTTCATCTAGAAAAGTCACCATTGTCACAGAGCAGCCATCAGAAGAGGGATGTAACTGTCCAAAATCTATGTAAGAAGAAATATGGATTATGTTATAATGTAAATACCGAGATGCTGGTCAGAAGCTCGACTTTTGAATTTCTGGTCCTTAGCTGGTGGCTACATTTGGTGAGGTTGTGGAAAGTTTAGGAGCTAGGGTCTAGCTGGAGGAAGTAGGTTGTGGTGGGGTGGGGCTGTGAAGGATATTCCTGATCCCAGCTTCCCATCTCTTTCTTTGTTTCCTGGTTGTCCTGGTGTGACACATAGCTCCAAATGGTCTCCCCTCCATGATGGACTGAAATCTCTAAAACCAAGAATTCAAATCAATCCTTCTTTCTTTACCTTCCCCTTCTGTTAGGCATTTTCTTTCAGCAAGGAGAGAAGTTATGAATACATATGCCTTTCTCCTGTGCTGGAGCTGATTCTTCAGGGAAAACTGTAACTGGTTATGAAGAGGGTGAGGATGGAATGCACAGTGCTGTGCTTGAATTAGCTCTACTGCCTAGGACTCTGAACTACAAAAGACAGAACCTCGGGGTTTTGTTCACGTGTGTGTTTATGTGTGTATTGGTGCATATGTGCTCATGTGTATAGAAGCCAAAGGTTAACCTTAGGTATCGTTCCTCAGGCATTGTTCATCACGTTTTTTGAGACCAAGTTTATCACTACCTGGAGCTTGCTGAATTGGCTAAGCTGGCTGGCCAGTGAGTCCCAGGAATTCCCTATCTCCACCTTTGCAGCGCTGAAATTTCAGGTATATGTTACCATGGCTGACTTTTAAAATGTAGGTTTTGGGCTTGAACTCAGGTCTCTATTTGCATGGAAAGCACTGAGCTATGTATCTCCTAAATCTCTGGAACTTCAGATATTATTTTTCACATTAAAAATCTTCATGGGAAATAGAAAAAGACAAGATATCCTGAGTAAATTGGGAGCATGGGGACCTTGAAGGAGGGCTGAAGCGGGGAGGGGAGAGGCAGAGAGGAGAGCAGAGAAAAATGTAGAGCTCAATAAATATCAATAAAAAAATCTAAAAAAGGCAAACAAAAGCAAAACAAAACACTACCAACAAAACAACAGCAACAACAAAACCGAAAACCCCAGAGAGTTTGATAGGTGAGAAACTCTGAGAAAGAGACATCCAGATTTCTATCTGGGCTCCTTTCCTTAACTTGGTATCTGTGTTCAGCTGGGCAAGTCACTCAGCTTCTTTGTGTCTCAGTTTCTCTCCTTACAAAGAAGTAGCATGGATTTACTTACTAGCTTCTCATGTAGGTTAAATGATACAATGAGTATAGTGTGATTCAAAACAAGCAAGCAGAAGGACCATGTTAATACTATTGTCCTAATTCTTTAGCAGCAAAGGGTGTTGAAAGGGTGAAAGCAGATGGTTTTAGATGGGAGATGATGTCTTTGTGTAAGACCTGGCTACAAATGCTTTATCCACTGAACAGACCGTCCGTGAACAAGAGGATGGCTGACTGGATTGCCCTCCACATGAGAATGATTACACTGATCCAGTCCTGTTTGCCCAGGGCAAAGTTTCAGGTGTAGCTGAGAGACAGTGAGAATCAGAGGGAGAACCATCTCCTACTGGGCCTTGGAGAGAGCACTGGTGGGGAGCAGGGTGGAGTGGAAGGTAAGTCCCATGATATCAGGGACTCCTGTGGTGTTAGAGGGCATCCTGCGAGTCTCAGTGTTTCCTTCAGACAGAAGTCTGCCTTGTGCTGACATCTTGTCTGTAGAAAGCACTACTTTGCTTTCTGTTGGTGTGATAAACATCATAACCAAAAGAACCCTGGGTGGTAAAGGGTTGTTTCAGATTATGGGTTTTAGTCTATTATTGAGGGTATGAGTTCAAGTCAGGAACACAGATTTTAGGCTATTTCAGCCTTCTAGTGAGCCTGTAGGATTATCATACCCACGTGGTTCTGAGAAACCTGAGATTAGGGAGGATCTGTAGTTGGTGCCAAGCAAGGTGGGTGGCATAACTGGGCTTAAATCCTTGGTCCTTAAAGCTTTTATTTTTCCATGTTCATTTTATTTTACCTAAGAAATGGCATCCAATGAACTGTGTGCACATGGAGAAGGATAGAGTATGGAGGGAAACAAGGAACTGGAGAGATGTTTGAGTAGGGCAGGCTATTGCTGCATCAAGAGGGAAAGAAGGATTTTTTTCCTTTCTTTTCATTTTATTGAAAATAGACTCTTTTCTCATACAAGTCACAACCACATTCCTCCCTCCCTCACTCCTTCCAATCTCCCCTTTCTCAAAGATTCACAGTTTCCCCTCCCTCCACTCCTCCTCGTTTCTCCCTCCTCCCACCCATACCCACCCCACCTCTGTTTCCTCTTCAGAAAGGAGTAGACTTCCCAGGCCAAAAACAAGATACAGCAAACAAAAGCCTTAATATGAAGACTGGACAAGGCAACCCAGCAGGAGGAAAAGGATCTCAAGAGCAGGCAAAATAGTCAGAGATTCTTCTCAAGACAACTTATTTGAAATAATTGAAAGACATTCTGTGTGTTGCTGTAAATAGTCTTGTAGGAAGGAGGGTATCTAAAGAAACATTTGGGACTCCCCTTGGGCCATTCTACTATTGAAACAATGGATCCTGGAAGGCAGAATTTCCCCAAGAGTCCCATGGAGAAAGAGAGAGTGAAAGAGAGAAAGAGAGAGAGAGAGAGAGAGAGAGAGAGAGAGAGAGGAGGGGGGAGAGAAAAGGGGGGGGGGAGAGGGAGAGGGAGAGAGAGAAGGAATTTGTCTCCAAGAGAGAAGATTTACAACTTGTTAGACCATCTTGTGGGGGACCCTGGACTTGGACAATGATGGTCTGCGTAGTGATGGTGGGATGGCATCTTGACGGGCACTGCTTAGTTATGCACACATCTTGTCCTCCATTTAAGCCTAAGCCTCATGTCGAGGCCTTGTGGGTGGACTTGGAGACCACTGGCCCTCTTGGTCCCTCTTTCACACCAATTTCATTTTCATATTTTTTCCCTATTGTTTCCTCAACTGATCTTTTGAGGATAGGTCAAGCTTGGATTGTTAGAGCTGAGGCCCAGGCTCTAACCCCAGCAACTGCAGTGATATTCCCCCTGACTGGCCTCTGGGGTAGAGGTTGAGAGGCCTGACTTTTAATTCACCAGGAAGCCTGTCATGGCTGTTTAGGTTAGCATCTCCCAGAGTTCCTTTGCCCCTCAGCTCATAACAGTGCCAGACATTTGAAACACACCAAATGAGAGCTAAGCAGGGACACACAGTAGCTTCCCGCGTCTTCCCCACTGATACCCATGTTGAGACCCCTGCCTGTCATGAGGCTGTTACAAGAAAAGTAAGATCTTTTGGCAAATGGGTTAATTTGTAATTACAGCCTTTAACCTCTGAATCACGGTCTCTTTCTGGTTGCTGTGCAATTTTTCCTGGTCAGACGTGGACAAATGTCGTTTCACCCCATATCTAATATTAATGGCAGACCTAAGAGATGAAATATCAATCTATCTTAGTGAGCCAGTGTATTTATTAGAGTTATTTACAGAACCAGGGATGATTCAAAGGTGACTGGATCACTGAAAAGCCAGCCTCAGAATGGGCCATGACTTGTGACAGCTAAATTCCCCAAAATCCCTGAATGACTTGATGAATAGATACTCTACTGATCAAGAATTCTTCTCAGCAGTTGTTACTGCAACTGTAACCCTGTAAGCTGGAAGAACTTCCAGATCCTTGTAAATTTTGTTTACATTTTTGAGCTTTCTAAGTTTCATTTACTTCCAGAGTCTTAAAGAACTTTCCCTTCAGGTAGGAATGATTGAACACATCAGTCTAAGGGGCTGGTTCCTGTCTGGGGTCATTTGAGTGGATGCTCCTCAAATTGTCTCTTCTCTGATTGCTTCCAAGGCTCTTCTGTTAGAACTCACAAGAGCCTACTGAGCTAGTACAGCAGGGATGCTTCCCGACATCCAGTGTCTTCATCAAGGAGACACAGAGAAATCTCTCAATAAATGTGTTGCTGGTGAGTTAACGTTAGACCTGACCCAGAGAAGAGTCAAGGCACCCGGAGAAGAGTCAATGCACCCAGAGAAGAGTCAAGGGCACCCAGAGAAGAGTCAAGGCACCAGAGAAGGGTCAAGGACACCCAGAGAAGAGTCAAGACACTCAGAGAAGAGTCAAGGCACCAGAGAAGAGTCAAGGCACCAGAGAAGAGTCAAGGCACCCGGAGAAGAGTCAATGCACCCAGAGAAGAGTCAAGGGCACCCAGAGAAGAGTCAAGGCACCAGAGAAGGGTCAAGGGCACCCAGAAAAGAGTCAAGGCACTCAGAGAAGAGTCAAGGCACCAGAGAAGAGTCAAGGCACCCGGAGAAAAGTCAATGCACCCAGAGAAGAGTCAAGGGCACCCAGAGAAGAGTCAAGGCACCAGAGAAGAGTCAAGGCACCAGAGAAGAGTCAAGGCACCAGAGAAGAGTCAAGGCACTCGGAGAAGAGTCAAGGCACCAGAGAAGAGTCAAGGCACCCAGAGAAGAGTCAAGGTACCCGGAGAAAAGTCGAGGCACCCAGAGAAGAGTCAGGCACCTGGAGAAGAGTCAAGGCACCCAGAGAAGAGTCAAGGCATGAGTACACTTTTAGTATCAGTGGACATGAGGGCAGGACAGGAGGCTTGCTTTTTACAGGGAGGAGGACAGAGGAAGATGTGACCAAGGACAACCAAACATTGTCATGCAATTCCACTGTGGTCCTACAATGACGCTAAATGCAGAAGCCCAGACCACAGGGACCCCATTTTTCATCCAGAAAATCTTCCCTTTTTCTTGTCTTTTTGTACAGCCTCTGTCTTGAGTTGCCAGCTTATTGAGGACACCACCTCTGAGGATGCCCTGACCCCCCCCCCCCACGCCTCACTCATTCCATTACCATTTCAATTATAGAGCTCATTTTCCCACGTTGGTCTGAAATAGTCAAATAAATTCTCTGTCTGAATGCATTTTTTAAGTGGCCATGGTGTTAACTTATTTATTCTCTTCCTCAACACACAAATGGCTTCTAAAAAGAGGAGTTTAATTTTGCAGCTCACTGGCCCATCCTGCACATCAGGCACTCTGGTGGCCGCCGCGTGCTGTCTCCTGTCACTGCTGTCAGGACCAGGGCTGCCATTTGGCTTCCAGGAGTGGGATGGATGTGGGTAACAGACCATGGCCTCCATAGGAAGAACTCTATTTAGAAACAGTAGTTTAGAGGAAGATCCATGATTATCAACCCCAAATTTTGTTCTTAAAGGGGTGATACTTAACCCTAGTTGCAAGTTCGAGCTACTTGTAGGATAACCAGTGTCTCAGATGCCTATTTCTAAGATTGGAACACTGTACTGTTTAAAAGGATCAGGTAAGAGCCCCTAGCAGAAGACATAGCTGGTGGGGAAGATTCTGCTGGAAACTCTAGTGTGGTTGAGAGGTATAACTTCTGGCTATCTAGCTTGGCACAAAGACCACATGCACAATGTTTTGGGACTGAGGAAGAATCCATAGTCTAATGTGTAACATGAGGGCCAGCTTGTTGGGGTTTCTGTCCCTCCTGGTATCCCAACAGCCGGCAAGCAACAAAGAAAAATCACACACAGGACTCCATAAGGTTATAAACTGATTGGCTCATTAGGTCAGGCTTCTTGTTAACTCTTATAACTTATATTAACCCATTATTCTCATCTATGTTAGCCATAATGGCTCAGTACCTTTTCCAGCGGGGGCAGCTTACATGTTGCTTCTTCAGTGATCTGCGCAGTAGTGCTGGAGGGACCTTCCTCCTCCGTAACCTTATTCTATTCTCTTTGCCCCACCTCTACTTCCTGTCTGGTTGACCCGCCTATACTGCCTGCCTGGCCAGTCAGCGTTTTATTAAAATACATGATTGACAGAATACAGATAATTCTCCCGCACCACTAATGGGTCCTTTTTCTCACACAACTTATCTTACATTAACATAAAACGAGATATATGTCATGTAAATTATGTGTCTGTGGTGTGTGCTTGTGAATGCAGGTGCCCACAGAAGGCAGAAGATCTCATCCTGGAGCTAGATTGGTCATTGTGAACCGCCCGTTTTAGGTGCTGGAATCTGAACCTGGGTCCTCTGCAAGAACAGTATGTTCCTTTAACTACGCAACCACCTCTCAGTTCCTCTTGTGTTCCCTTTTGACAAGACCGAGACAGTAAAGATTTCTCTATGGTAGTCGCTAGAGGAACTTTGGTGTGTGGGGTGCCTACAGGAGCCATTGAGGAGTCAAAGGTGCAGTTGGTCATCGCTTCTCCTTCCAGGGGCTTCTGTAATCTCTGTCGTTAATAGGCAGCCCCACAAATCATAACCATTATTGAATGTAGCACCATTGGAAACAGAGTTAGTGATGACAGCTGAGAGAGCAGGAACTACTGTCCCATTTTAACTCATAGTTTCTTCCTTCCTTCCTTCCTTCCTTCCTTCCTTCCTTCCTTCCTTCCTTCCTTCCTTCCTTTCTTTCTTTCTTTCTTAAAAATTTCCACCTCCTCCTTTTCCCTGCCTCCCTTTTCCCTCCCCCTCCCTAGCTCCCCCTCCCTCTCTAGTCCTAAGAGCAGTAAGGGTTCCCTGCCCCATGGGAAGTCCAAGGTCCTCCCCCTTCCATCCAGGTCTATAAAGGTGAGCATCCAAACAAACAAGTCTCCCACAAAGTCAGTCCACACAGTAGAATCAAAACCCAGTGTCATTGTCCTTGGCTTCTCAGTCAGCCCTCATTGTCAGCCACATTCAATGTGTCCATTTTGATCACATGCTCCATCACTCCCAGTCCAGCTGGCCTAGGTGAGCTCCCATTAGATCAGTCCCACTGACTCAGTGGGTGGACGTACCCCTCGTGGTCCTGACTTCCTTGCTCATGTTCTCCCTCCTTCTGCTCCTCATTTGGACCTTGGGAGTTAACTCATAGTTTCTAAGTATCTTAAACTGTTCAAATTCCTTCATTTCTGGCTGGTGAATGCATCTACCCTGTTGCTGCGATGCTGCTCCATCCTTTGCGGCCATCACAACTCACCTGATATGAACAGCAGTTCCCCAGGAACCTGCATGACTTCAGTGCCGGAGTGGGATTGCTGCGGTGCGCCGACCTCTGTACTGAGTTTCTCTGGCTCTCCAGCATGCTGTTGGAGTACCCAGCCTGCACTATGTAAAGCAAGCTAATCACCACCCCCCCTTCGTAATGTGCCTCCCCTTCGTTCTGTTCTCTTCCTCCAGAGGAGTGACTCTCAACCTGTGGCGTGTGACCCCTTTGGGGCTCACATTTCAGATATCCTGCACAATACATTGTAATTCGTAACAGAGTGACAGTTATGAAGTGGAAATGTTGAAATGATTTTAGGGCGGGGTCAGCACAGCAGGAGGAGCTGCACTAAGCGTCGCAGCACTGAGAAGGTTGAGAGCCGCTGCTCTAGAGAATCCTGACTATCACATGAAAGGCCAGGGAAAGGAAAAGCACACAAGAGAGTGGGAGACTTCACCAGCACAGCGGGTTTTACCTCAGAAACCTGCAGAAGCGCGGTCTCTAGGGTGGGAAACCAGAGCAAGTTGTTGACTTTAAGAGGAGAGGTTGCTCTGGGAGACAGGGTAGGAAGGAGGGAGGGAGGGAGGTAATCAAAGCCTCCTTTTCTGGGTCCGTGAAGGCTGTTTCTTGGTATGAGCAGGTCTGGCGGGTAAAGGAATGTCAGGTGATCTAGGAACAAGTCCTTTGGCCAGGGGTCATCAGGGTGGGGATGGGGCAGCAGTAACTAGCAAAGCAATTGTTTGGGGCCTAATGACTGTGGCTTTCCAACATTAACACCATTTAACCAAAATGGAGGTGCTTTACAAAACAGTGAGTGTTATGATATTTTTAAAAATGCTCCAAGATCCCCATAGGCAGTAGGCAGCAGAAATACTGTAGGTCCCCAAATGGTGGTAGCAGGCTATGCGACCGCAGGCAGTGGGCCCTGGGAACAGCTAGTCCCAGGCAGAGATAGCTATACAGCGGCCGGCTGGTTCCAGTGACAGTGAGGTTCTCTGACCCAGAAAGCCACCAGTCCCAGGCAGGGCCCAGCCATGCGGTGGCAGGCTGGTCCCAAGTTCCCAGCAATGAGCAGTGTGTGGGCAGGCAAGCGGGTGAGAGGCACATGGACAGACACATAGTACAGAATAGAATTTGATATTTATTAGTTGAATTATGGAATGGGAAGGAAAGAGGGGAGAAGGGAGGGAGAGGAGGGAGAGAGAGAAAGGGAAGAGAAAGAAGAGGACAGAGAGAAAGGGAAGAGAGAAGAAGGTGGGGGGGCAAAGGGAACAGAGAGAATCAAGATGGCGAGAGGAGGGGAGGGGCTGCAGGGAGTGGGCGTGGCTTGCCTCTTAAAGTGAGGAACAATCATAACAGTGAGGCCCTGGCTAGCAGTGAGCCCCCCACTGCAAACGACTTATTGCTCTCTGGAATTCCTCCCTTCCCTTTCCCAGGTTCCTGCTGTGCTCCAGAATGCAGGCTGTCTTTCCTCCCTCAGAGATCTTCTGCAGTCTCCTTCCCCACTCCTTGCCTGGCCATAATCATCCCTGCTGACCTGGCCACCAGACTGTGAGACCTTCAGCACCAAGAATTTTGTTCTGTTCTGCATTGCTTCTGTGCTGGGCACAGCATCGGGAAAATAGATGTGATTCATTGACACTTGAGTTGCAGAAACCTCATGAGAGAGGCTTGGGAAGAGCAGGAGAAGAGTTAACAATTGGCTAAGTCATGAGTCAATGGCTGTGATGCCTTGAAATGGGTCTGGTTTCTTCCACATAGTGCAAAGTGGTGCTGTGAGTGGCAGACCCTAGTGACAGGGGTGGGGGGTGGTAATGCAAGAAGAGATGGTGCTTATGAGTCAGACATATCCAAGTCTTCCTATAGTTGTCTGTTTGACATTTTGAATTTTATACCATGGTCCACTCATGTTACATCTAGAGTCAAACACACACACGCAGCACACACGCACATAGAATGTAAAAGTCATTACACAGACAAAAGTTCAGCTTGGTTGTTAATGGCATTTGCCTTTGTTTCCTGTCATTTTATAACTTAGAATTCTGTAATTTTCTTAGCCTAACTTTGACTTTTCCATCTTAGTGTAAATATAATTATATTTTAGCCAGGATTTTCTAGAGAAACAGAATTAATAGAATGACTATAATACTACAAAAGGGGATTATTAGATTGACTTTTATGGTGTGGCCTAGGAAGTTCAACAATGACTGTCTGCATGGTAGAGGCTGAGAATCTGGTAATGGTTCAGTCTATGGGGCAGATGTCCAGCAGTCCCGATCTGGTGTTGAAGGTCTTCAGGGTTACTGAGGAGCTGCTGGGTTTCAAGCTCTTAGATTAAAGCATCTGGGATTTGATGTCAATGAAGGGTAGCAGCAGTAGCAGCAACTACAGAGTAGATGCACTCACCAGCAATAAGTTAAGGCAAACAAGCAGCAGTGCTCTTTCCTAGAACCTTGTTCTATATGGCCTTCTCTGTATTTGTAGTGCTGTCCACTCAGGGTGTAGGGTCTTCCTCCTGAGTTAGTTCTTTTCAGAAATACCTTCACAGAGCTACCCAAAGGCATATCTCCTAGATGATTTTGTGTCCAATCAAGTTGATAATCAAGATGAGCCATCACAGGTTATAACATCTGTTTAATGAGGTTAAAAAGAAAAGTTTTCCCTGTGGGCCATGAGTTGGCTTGGCACTCATAACCAGGTTTGGTGTTTTTATAAGGATTATAAAAATCAGAAAACACCCATACTTTGAAAGCCAACAAGGCAAGAGCAAGCTTACATCATTGACATGTCTATATATGGACTAAGAGAGGATAGGAGCTAAACCCAGAGATGATGGCACCCTCAGGCTGAAACCAGTGGTGCCTATTCACCAGTAACAGTGTGTGCTTTCGTATGTCCTTGCCTCTTTCTCTGTGGTGGCTGTGTGTAGGTTATTTCCTTATTTTTTATATTGTTAAGTGTCCTGAACTGACCAAGTATTGCTTTTATGATGGAAAAAAATGAATGATAATGCAAATTTTGCATTTGTCAGGGAAACAAAGTCAAGGATGACCTGCAAGGCTGAAGATGATGACACCTAAGATTCACATGAGAACAGAGGCTCTGGCAGAGGTGGCACTGTGTATGAGCTGGACCCAGATTGTAGGGCTCCCACTCTTCACAAAAGCTGCTAAACATGTGGCTCAGTGTTGCTGCATCCTGTGTAACATGAAGGGGGACTGCTTGTTTGTGTTTTCTGTTCTGCCTGGTTCCCACAGCTGTTTAACCCCAAAGAAAAACACACAGAGATCTCTATAAGTTATAAAGCTGATTGGCCCATTAGGTCAGGCTACTTATTAACTTTTGTAGCTTATATTAACCCATTGTTCTGATCTATGTTAGCCATGTGGCTCAGTACCTTTTTCAGTGGGACAGATCACATCCCACTGCTTCGGTGATCTGGGCAGGAGTGGAAGGAATCAACTTCCTCCTTCCCAGAATTCTCCTGTTCTCATTGCATCATTTCTACTTCCTGTCTGATTTTCCCACCTATACTTCCTGCCTGGCCAATCAGCGTTTATTTAAAACATGATTGATAGAATACAGACAATTCTCCTGTGCCAATCCTGAAGCATTCTGAGAACTGGTCTCTGTAATGACTTTAGGAAAGCACAGGAAGCTTGCTTTAGTTGAAATTCCTGAACCAAAGCTCAGCGCTGGTTCATAAATAAACACTTCTCCCAGTAGTTAAGTGATGGGAACCAACTCAGGTATTCAACTACAGAGGAGCAGAGAAATAATGTGGTACATACGTAGATATACATAGATTGTTTTAGATGTACCAAAAAATGAAGTTACATCATCTGCAGGACAGTGGATGTAACCCGAGATAATTATGCTAAGAGAATTAAGTCAGTCTCATAAGAAACAAATGCCAAGTTTTTCTTCATTTATGAGCCTTAGATTATAGATCCATAAAATCATACCTGTACAGAAGGCATGAGAGTAGAAGCAAAACTGACTAGGTTAGCCAATGGGAGAGGAACAAGTCAGAGGGCAGGGTAGCAGGGTATGGGAGGAAATATGCTCGAAGTGCATTATTTACTGCCATGAAAATACTTATGTAGCTGTATGTAGGAAGGAAAGAAAAGTTACCTTAGCTCACATCCCTGGAGATTTGGGACCAATGGATCTGGCCTCTGCTCAGCTCTGGGGAGGACTTTGTTGCAGATGCCATCATAGTGGCAGGAGTACATTGAAGAGAGAGAGAGCGCACACTTCAAGCCAGAAAGATGGAGAGACCAGGGGAGCAGTCCTGCCCTTTTACATACACTGATTGGGGCTGTCCAAGAACAACTATATTAATCCTGCAACGACCTAATCACCTCCCTCTAAGTTCTCTCTCTTAATGGGTCCACTACCCCTCATGCTGACACAGCGGGGACGAAGCTTCTATCACGGATGACTTTGGGGTGATAAACCAGACAGAGATATGGAACTATGGGATGTTAATATTGAGAGGGATGAGCAAAGGGGGCTGGGCAGGAAAGCCCCGAGAAGATAAGGCCAGGGACACCATGTTAGGAGGCTGTCTCCACTTGGAAGCCACATCTTTGAGGCATGAGAAGAAACAAGGTAAGGCACATTTTCTTGAAGACTGTGGAGGAGATGAAATAAATTAAAATAATTTAATTGCTAAGTAATTTGGAATCATTATTTTTATATTAACCAAATGCAGATACATTAAGAACTGAAATGTGAAAGGAATCTGCGTGAATTATTAAAAGATAAAACAGTGGAGCACAGAAGAAGTTTTGCTCCCGCCTCAGGCTGCTTCACGGCACATCTTCAAACACACAGGAATTCACTCTCCTTGGCCAATTTCTCAGATTTTTTTTTCCAATGGAAACTGAATTTATAGAGCAAAGAACAGAAAGCCCTCTGGGACCATGAACTGGGGACCAATTTTCTACTTCTTTTTAGCTGTGAAAGGAAAGGCAGGGGAAATAACCTGTGATAAAATTTTAAAAGCAATTAATGTACATATAAAATTCTAAGAGAACTCCATTAGGTTCAGGAAATGGTCTTTTTCATCATTTTGAAGGAGCACAAAACGGACCTTCTCTGTGGACTGTGTAGCTGAGGGAAGGCAGAGCGGCTGTGCCTGGGAGCTGCACCTCAGCTCATCACTCACCCCTACAAGCAGTGCCCATAATGTACCCTCCCTTACTCCCTCTCTCTCCCCTCCTTCCCGCCCTTCCCCGACCCTCTCTTATACCTCCCTCTCTCCTGCCCTCCCTCCCCTTTTTTCCCTCCCTCTCTTTTTTCTTCTTTCTTTCCATTTATTTCTAAAAGACATCAAATCTCCATCAATGAGAAGCCCTCTGCTACTGTGGGTGTTAACCTGTGGATCACAACGCCTTTGGGGTTGAATGACCTTTTCATGGAGGTCATCTTAGACCATCAGAAAACACAGATATTTACATTACAACTCATAATAGTAGCAAGATTACAGTTATGAAGTAGCAAAAAAATATTTGTGTGGCTGGGGTCACCACAACGTGAGAAACTGTATTTAGGGGTCACAGCATCAGGAAAGTTGAGAGCCACTGATCTAAGGCGTGAATGTGGAGGTCAGAAGACAACTTGCATAGGTCAGAGATCTCAGTGTGAGGAAGGTTGAGAATGACTGGTCTTCCAGGTGCCATGACCACGGAGAGCCACAGTGGTTTGGTTTGGTTCTGAAATGGTTTGAGCACTTGGTCCCCACTGGCGGTGCTGTTTGAGGAGGTTGTAGAAACCTTAGGAGGTAGGGCTTTGTTGGAGGAAGTGGGCCACTGAGGATGGACCTTGAGGTTTTACAGCCCAGGTCTAGTTCCTGTTCACTCTCTGCTTCCTGAGTACAGATGTACTGTGCCTAGCTGGCTTCCCACCCCCTGATTTCCTGGAGCTCGAAGCAGGCATAGATTCTTTCTCTCAGAAGTGCCTTTCTTCAGGGGATTGTATCACATCAGAAGAGGGCAACCAGGACTCACATGCTCCCGTGCTGCTGTGGTTCCAGCTCCCAGGTCCTGTGCGGGTGAACACAGGAACCCAGTCATGCCTGTTATTGTAGGACAGGGAACTGTGGAGCATAGAACTGAGGTGTTTTCTTCAGCTTAGCTTATATCACATGCTGGCCATGGGGTAGCTACTTGTTGGTTTCTCTGTGCTTCTGTAGTAAAATACCAAAGGTCATGCAATTTAGAAAGAAAAGGAATTGATTTTCTCCAGTTCTGCAGGCGTGGAAAGTGCAGCACATAAGTGAGGGCTTCTGGCGAGTGTAGACATCTGGTGAGTGCAGGCATCTGGCGAGTGAGTGCGGGCATCTGGCGAGCTTCTTCTTGCTGGTATAGCATCAGGAGACAGGAGAAAATAAGGGAGATGGTGCCGGCAGCCTCAAATCCTTTAACCTCACTCCTGGCTGAACCGCCTCTCAGTAGTCTTCACGTCCTAACTGCTGCCGTTTCTGTGCCGGAGCTATTTAACCTGAACAAAACATCCCCTTCAGAGCAGGGCTCTCTCTGTAAGATTCAGAAGTAAGAAAGCTCACAAGGTTCCCAAAGTACAAACTTGCTGGCAAGTCTCAGGAAGTTCCCAAAACTTACAGTGTACAAAGAACCCCTCGCTAGGTAACAGCTTGGAGGGGAGGCACCCGACTTAGCTGAGCTGTCTGCAAACTGTCCAAGGATGCAGCTCTCACGCATGGTCCTCTACACTGCAGTGAACTTTCTAATGACACCTTGTGTCACCTGCTTCCCATTCTACTGACTGATTCACTGAGCTAGGGTTGGGTGAAAACGTTTCTTTGGTCTGTGGCCAGTGCCCTCGCTTGGAGTTGAGTAGACTCAGGAAAGGTTGTATGACTGTTTCCCACACATGGCTTTTAGGTGACACATCCATGCCATGGCAGGATCTGACTCTCTTTGTGCTTCTTTCTTAATTTGTAACATGTGGACCCCATTATCTCTGCTGTCTTGTCTCTTTCTCAGGATGTCCATGGAGTTTCCTGGTCATAGGCAAGGGCTTCATCATCTGCACACATCCCAATGTGACGTGATGTTAGTGGATAATATAAATGATACAAACAGTGGTCGCAAGTGTAGTAATTATGCCATTATAATTAGCATTTCCTCAGCCAGAAGACTAATAAGGTCAAGCTGACAAGGTGCCTTTGGCAGAGAAGCTTGGTGAAAACCCCGAGCGATGCTGAACACGGCGCTGCATGGGGAGCCACACTGCGGGCTTGGGGTGGGAAGCCAAGCCACTTTGATGTTTGTTCGACTGATGGATGTTCTGCCTCACCTTCTGCTGAGTGACTCAGAGCTGGGAACCAGCCTGGTGTTTTAAGGAACAGGATCCTCTCAGTCTCCACTCAGCCCAGTCAGCGGGGAGAGTGGGGCTCTCTTCCTCCAGGAGACACTGCTCCCACCAGCCACTGTCCTTCAAGAGTAGGGAGTTAGTGTGGCCTGAAGAGGATGGGGCAGGTGGTTCTACCAGAGGACAGGGCATGAGAATGCTGTTCTTTGCCCCCCATGGTTTCTTATTTCTCTCTACAGACCACCTATAAATAACATAAACAAGGCCCTGTGAGTAGCCTCTCCCAATCTAGCTCACCGAATCCTCACAAAACCCAAGGAAGGGAATTTTACTTTCATTACCGTCACACAGGGAAGAAAGGGTAGCTGCTCACAGTCACATGGGTCACAAGTGTGAACAAGCCTGGATATTAAATAGTTAGCTCTCAGTATTCATTCAACTGTTGATTTATATGTATATATTATATATATACAAATATAGACTTATATATAACACACATGTATATATTGCATATATTTGTATCTTTTCTGTACATCTCCCAAGATTATTTATCTCCTCTACTAAAGGAAGACATCACGATGTTTTACATCTATTGGTCTATCTGTCTGTTTAATCTATATACCTGTGATCTGTTCAATCATTACGTTAGAGCACTCTGAGTGGGCAGATCATGTCACGTGGTGAAAGACCCACACTCTTAGGAATTAGCATCTTCTAGATCTATAGCCCAATACACAATGTGAATATTCTCCATAAACTTCAATTTCTTAATATTTTTATCTCTAGAAGCTGATAATAAGCATTATGCATATTAATGGCTATAATCCTACGTTTTATCTATGTACAGTGTTTATTTTGATTTTAGAAATACAGTAGAGTTGGAAACACTACAGCCAGGTCTGTTATCCTGGATACTTTGGAGGTCGTGGCAGGGGCCTGAAGAGGTAGAGGTTTTCCTGACCTACAGAGTGAGTTCAGGGTAAGGCTGTGCATCTGATCTGTGTGTGCATCAGGCAGTGATGCTGAATCAAATGAAAAGTAAAATGTGGTCTGGGGATGTAGCTTAGTGTATAGCACTTGCTTAGTGTATGTATGGGGGGGCTGGTTCAATTCTCAATAATGTAAATAAATAAATAAATAAATAAAATAAGAAAGAAAGGAAAGGAAAAGAATTGCCTTAATGTCCTCCAACACAAAGTAAATACTTGATAAATGTTAATTCTAGCCCAAGTAGAGAAAGGGAAGTATATTCATCTTGCGGCCTGCTTTGCTGTTTACATCGGAATGTAGCCAGAAATATGCTGTGCACACACAAGTGTTACAAACTCAGCTTCCCTACTCTCCGGGTGGACGTCAGAGATGCCCATGCAGCGTTCATGGCAATGACCATAAAATGGCACAAAAGCTCTGCTGCTCCAAGGAAACTGTATCATGTAGGAACCTGTGAGTCAGGCTAGCACCACGGTTAACAGAAGACTTTGCTTCCACGGTCTGCCATGTCTTTGGGATGATGCAGGCTGAGCCATCACATAGCAATACCGTCTGTGACACAGTCTAAGAAGTAGCGTGATGAAGTGGAGGAAGAGGATGCTGTGAGGGATGCTTCTACAGTTAAATACCTCCGACAAGAAGCAACACGAACCACTTGAGCGCACAGCCTGTAGGTCTTCCTGGCCCTGCACATCTCCAGTGAGCTGACAGACCCTTCACCACGCATAGCTAGAGGAAATCTGGATTTTGATGATTACTCTAAGATGTTTCTCAGGGGTGAGCTTGTTTCTCTTCTAAATGTTGGCTACTTCTAAATGTAGCTTAGCTGTAAAACAAAGAGGATGCCTTTTTTGCTAAAAGATCTCAAAAACATCTCATTCTTTGCACTGCAGACAGACAGAATACTCCAAATGAATGTATGTCACAAAGCACTGAACTCCAGTCAGAGAAAAATGTCTTTTGGTTGAAGTTTCTCAGAATCAGAAGTCAGGAAACTCATTTTAAGGGCGTCCTGTCCCACCTCCTTACAAGGCAAACCCAAACCAGGCTTCTCTGGTTGCTTTCAATACAGCACTCAGAGGCTGGGAAATGGGTTGTTTGGGTTGACCCGTGGGTCCACTGACATTATATGGATGAATCTGGTCTCTGATAATATCTGGATACATGTGATAATTGACATTAATCGTCAACTTGGTAGGATCTAAAGTCACCTAGGAGATGATCCTGTGGTCATTTCTTCAAAGGATTTCATTGATCAGGTTAACTGAAGTGGGAAGCTACATCCTGCTGTCGGTGGCACCCGTCATGTGTGGGAGCTGGGCTGAGCAACAAGGAGAAAGTGAGCTGAGCGCCAGAGTTCACCCCTCTCTGCTTCCTGGTTGTGGGTGCCCTGTGAGCAGCTACTACGGCTCCTGTTGCTCCTACTTCCCCACCACTGTGGACTCAGCCTTGAACCCCTGAGCCAAAGTAAGTCCTTTCTTCTTTAAGTCACGTTTGTCAGGAATTTTGCCAGATTAATAAACTAACAAACAGAAAGCATTTGTAAATGTAGATAGCAGAGTAAGTAGCCCCTCCTCCCCCAAACATTTGTGGTTTTTCTCTGATAAATCAACATACAGGTAAAATTCATGTAATCTTAAAGCTTTTGAGAGATGAGTGGTTTTTTACATTTTTCCTCTTCTTGATCCCAAAGGCCTGGTGTCCAGATGAGACCTTGATCTCTTACCCGCTAGCTGCTTGGCTTGGGACTCACCCGTTTACAGCCTCAGTTTTCTCACTGGTAGAACATGGTCATTATAACCCTGATTTTGTAAGGTTGTCCTAATCAGAACGAAGAACAACTTCTAAAGGTGCCCGCGAGTATCCATGACACGTTGTCTAAACACTGTGATTTCATTTCCTCCGCTGGCTCACCCCAGTTAGCTGGGACTTCAGTTTCTGCTCTGTGCGCTCTTCTTCCTGTCCAAACCTGTCACAGAGAGGCAGCACTCCATAGTCCCACCAGGATCTTGTCTTCAAAACAGACTTGATAATACCACTCTGCCCCTGCTATCAGATCATCTTAAGCCATCGTCCCCCCTTCACTTACACTGTGAGTGACAGATTTAGTCAGTAGTGTTGCCTGTTTCTGGGGTGAGACAGAATATTCTGGAAATGATGAATTGCTGCCCAAGATGAGGGTGTTGAAGCCCAGAAGCGATACTGCACATAGAAGTTTCTATCAGTAAGCCAGTACGTAGTTGTGTGTGCGTGCACATGTGAGTGCCTGTGTGCCTGTGTGTGCATGCGCATGTGTCTGTGCATGTGTTTGTATGTGCATGTGTGTGAGCATATGTGTGTGTGTGTGTGTGTGTGTGTGTGTGTGTGTGTGTGCGTGCGCATGTGCCTCTGCCCAGCAATCCCCAGGGATCTACCTGCCCCTGACTTTCCGGAGTTCTGGGACTATAGGAATGTTTATGTGTGTTCTGGGTGACAGAAGTTCTGTCCTCGTACTTGTGCGGCAAACTCTCCACTAACTAAGCCATCTCTTCAGCCCAGTAAAAAATTTTAGTTTGAAATGTGTTGTCAAATTTGAGAAAAATAGATTTATGTCAAAAAATGCATCAGTAAAGCAGTCCCTGGGCTACCACATATCCTGCATGGAGATAACACAGGTTGCTATCTGAACACCCTTTCCACGTGCACACAGGACACCTTTCTCTGGCTTGGTAGGAAGGCAGTCCTTTTTCCAGCACTCCCCAGTCCTATCAGTCTCTGCACAGGCAACTGCTTGGCGGAGTCATATTTTCCGGTTCTGATATGTTTGGGTAATTTGTAGGACTGCAAATTAGAAAGTGACTGGGAGGGAAGGGCCTTGGTAAGCCAGTCAGTTGGAAGCTTGCATGTGCCCCCAAGCTGTCCCTGTGGCAGTGTGTGCCTCATTACAACAGTATTTTCTGTTGGATTCATCCATCCAATAGCAACATGCTGAGTAAGAGTGAAAAGATATATCTAATGTTATCAATTACTCACTCACGTGCCAGAACCCATGCCCAATGCCTAACACTGATTTCCTTATGGGACAATCATTATGATTTGAACCTGGACAGTCTTCCACTACCTCCTCCTTTTGATATTTGACTCCCAGTAGACAGTGCTATCTTGAGAGGCTGTACCTTCAGTAGGTAGGGTCTACCTGCTGGAAGTAGGTCACCAGAAACGGGTGGGTCCTTGAAGGTTATACCTTCCTAAGTCTTTCTTTCAGGTTCACAGGCAATTGGGACATGAACAGCCTCTACCACCAAGTCCCAGCATTATGGACTCATTGGCTCCACCCTGCCTTCCTCATCATGATGAACTGAAACTTTTGAGACCATGAACTAAAATCTTAAGTTTTATGTGGTCCCAGCAAAGGAAACATGAGGTCAGCATGACTGGAGGGTGACAGCATCCGTGAGCACTGTGACAGACACAGAGGGGAGGAAGAAGGTTGGCTTTTCACATCCAAGGAAGATGGGGTGCTGGAGTACTGGCCTAGAGCAGAAGGAAACATTGAGAGTTGAGGGCGCAGCGCCCAATCAAGCAAGGTGGCACTGCCCACGTCATCTACACCATGACGGTATATGGATGAGTGTTCTTCCCGAAGGGCTGCAGCGAAGCATGTCCCAGAGACCTTCAGTGCCATGCTCGTAGTCACACACCTGGTAAATGGCAGTGGCGGGTTTATACCCAGTCCCACCCAGGCCTAGTCTGCTTGCAGGATGTTGTTCTTCAGGACAGCTGTCACTATTGAAGTCATGGTATAGACCGCTCCCCGAACACCTGAGTGTGGTTCCAGCCAGTTGGGACTGTCAATTGGATGTAAACTGTGTATGTGTAGCCATCTCTGGTGGGCTCCCTGTAACATTTCCACTCCTGAAATTAACTCAGTCTAGACACTCCCTCGCAGACACACCCCGAGGTATGTTTCCTAGGTGACTCTAG
The DNA here is from genome assembly GCF_982192425.1 of Myodes glareolus. Classification (NCBI taxonomy): domain Eukaryota; kingdom Metazoa; phylum Chordata; class Mammalia; order Rodentia; family Cricetidae; genus Myodes; species Myodes glareolus. The sequence continues at coordinate 64,397,107 of NC_142047.1, read as the reverse complement.
ATTCTCTCAAGTTGACAGTCAATATTATCTGTCCCAGCTGGTGACCCGGAAGTAAACTGTGAACCTTTGAAAATTCACAGGTTCAACTAATAGGCGATGAGGCTGGAATTCAACTACTCTCGACTGTATATTCTGTGTGCTGAGCAATCCTATAGGGGATGGTGAGGGTGGCTCTTTCTTCTTTCCACATCTCTTACTTTGGATGTGGAAAATGAAGGAGTGCTGTTGTAGAATTTCACCCTGCTTCTGCTGAAGGTCACTCTGGCAGGCAGTGCTGCTCTGTCTCTGTCAACTCCAGTGAGTTATTTACATCCTTATTAACATGTCTATGCACACAGAATGCACCCATTGGCACATACGGAGCTGAGGTCTATACATTTGAGTGATGTTTATGCCAACAGCCTCCGTATTATTTTTAAGAAGAAGAAGAAGAGGAGGAGGAGAAGGAAAAAGAGGAAGAGAAGAGGAAGAGGAAGAGGAAGAGGAAGAAGAAGAAGAAGAAGAAGAAGAAGAAGAAGAAGAAGAAGAAGAAGAAGAAGAAGAAGAAGAAGAAGAAGAAGAAGAAGCAGACCTCCAGGAAATACGGTATTTTTTTCAGAATGATAATATAAAAGTTGATTTAAAGATTGGTGATGTGTAAGCTTGACATTACATAAATATATATAGGCATTGTAAAAGTCAATGGGCATTTTATTTATAATTATATTGCAGATTGCTATTTTTATATCTACATTGTCAGTGGTAACCTTTTTGTGTTCATTTCAGTTTTGGCCCAAAATGTTCGTATGACATTTTAATGTCTGTATTTTATGTCATAATATCAGGACATATGCTGCCTTGCCTTAGCCACGGTCGTATGGGTGTCACACACCCGTCCCTCCAGGAAAAAATAATCCTTGTCCCCCAAGATTCATCATTCATGGTATTCTGGCTCTCAGTTTTGCATCTCTTCCTTACAGAACACATTCTCCCCTCTTGACACCCTCACAACAGCAGTCCTGGATTGCCACATCTGTCTTTTGAGAAAGTAGACTTACATTTGATTGACAGGTGAGCCACTGGATTAAGAAATGCCTCTTATTGGATTCTTCCAGATTTATAGGAGTGCCCTTTCAAGCTGCCCTCCTGGCCTGTGTATGAGATAGACCCTCTGCCCAGATCTGCTGTTAAGTAGACAGCGTCTCCTCTCCAATATTGACCTTCTCTACAGCCGCTCTCCCACTGAAGAGGCAGCAGAAGCCACAGCTGGCAGAAAGCCACCTCACGTTTCCACTAAACTGAAAGGGAAAGGGATGGCTCTGTTACCCGGATGCACTTCCTCTCGGATTCACACTCTTGACAGTTCTTCTTTTCTCCAAACTTATTGCAAACACACCTCTAGGTGCGTCTATGAGTTTATTTACAGAAAGGTTTAAGGGAATAAGGAAACCTACCCTGAGAATGGCAACACCATTCCATAGGCTGGCATGCCAGATGGAATCCAAAGAAGGAAGTGAACTGAGTGCCAGCATTCACGTTTCCCCGCTTCTGGATTGTGGCTTTGAGATAGCACACTATTCTTATGCTGTTAGAGCCATGCACTCCCCATATGACAGCTACACCTTCAGACACTGCACACAAATAAGCCCTCTTTTCCCTAAGATGCTTGTGGCAGGAATTTGTTGTTGCAACAAGAAAAGTTTGGCAAAATATAACTCCAGATTCAGTCCTGGGTTGTGCTGCCCACTCTCCCTACACCCTTTCTGAGCTCCAGTTTCTCACCAAAGATGACACTGAACGTTTCCCAGTCTGCCACATAAAATGATGCACACAGAAGTCTCATGAAAGCACAATGCATGCCTTGTTTTTCCAGAATTTAGATCAACTGAATTCCTTGGCTAAGTCACTGGTCAGTCTGTCAGTATTGTGTGTGTGCGCACGCATATATATATATATATATATATATATATATATATATATATATGTGTGTGTGTGTGTGTGTGTGTGTGTGTGTGTGTGTGTGTGTTTGATGTATATATTTGTTTGTGTGTTTGAATGGGTATAAATTTGCACATTTGTGTTCATGCATGTGTGTGCACAGCTGTGTGAAGGCCCGAGGCTGACACTAGCATTTCCTCACTCACTCTTCACCTTAAGTCTTTAAGACACAGTCTGTATATGTTCTTCAGTCAGCCAGACTGGCTCACCTGCAAGCCCCAGTGTTCTACCTGTTTCCACCTTCTATGTCACTGGGAGTATAGACAATGCCTTTCTGCCCATCTTTTACTCCTTCCATTTTCTATACTTACCTGTATGTGGTATATATGTATCTGTGTTTAAGAGAGCATGGGCACATGCTATGGTGATGTGGGAAGATCAGAGGTAAAGTTCCTGAATCTGTTCTCTCCTTCCATCATGTGGGTTCTGGGGGTTGAACTCAGGTTGCCAGACTTTGTAACCAGTGCTTTTACTTGCTGAGCTATCTCCCTGGCGTCATGATGTCCTCTTTATGTGGGTACTGGAGATCTGAACTCAGGTTCTCAAGTATACATGACAGACCTTGACTGACTGAATCATCTCTAGACTCCCTTCAATACATTTTAATCTAATTGCTGTACCAAGACTTAAACCAATGTCAGGGGGTGTGTCCATGTGGTGAGTCTCTTCCTGTGACTGTCACCTTGTTTCTGGTGTGTTCACTCCATTGCATGCCACAGCTCAGACCTTTAATGATTTCTCATGACAGCATCTGGCCTGGATTTCTCCGGAGGGATGACTCCCAGCTTTTGGCTCAACTGAAACAGAAGTAGCCCTAGGAGGAGAGTCTGCACCAACATTCTCTGAGTTTCTCCCACATGCACGCTTCAGATGGAGTTGCTGGGATTTGCCATCTTTTCCAGGCACTGGGATGAGTACACACTCAGTGCTCATGGGAAGTTAGGTTCTCAGCATGTGCTCATAAATACTGCATCACCTTCCTGTGTCTACAGTCATTGAAGAGCAGAGCTATGACCATAAATAACACAAAGCCCTTTCATCAAAAAGTTTGAGGGTATCTCATGACAAGGCTTGTAGGAATGTGTTATCGGTGGTCCCTAATTGGGTGTTTCTAGATTCTTGGTGCCTTATTTAAAGACTTGGGAAAAAACTAACGCAGGAAAAGATAATAAAGTAATGCTGTACAATTTTTTTGGATATGCTGCCAAAAGACAGTGGGCCATGTGAGCAGTTTTAAGGACCCTTGTTCTTGCCCAGGGTTTCCTTTTGTGGTTCCAAAACAATGAAGATCTGATAGCTTGGGCAGTTCTGTTTTGATCGACAGAATCACATTATATAAGCTTTTCTCTACTGCGCATGTCCTTTCCTATGATCCATCTGAGTTTACATCATATACAAGTCCACTTATGCATAGGTGAAAGATGTCAAATAGGAGATTCCTTCAGAAGGCTCACTCAGAGGACACAATTTGTCTTTTTCTGTGCACACCCTGAAACAGTTCAGTCTGGATCAGCACTCGTCGTGATCAGGGACAGACGTGGATAGAAAGGGGAATTAACGAGACGCTAAAGGGAGTATTACCTCTGTTGTCTGAAGTGTGCACACAGCTCCATGCAGGTGTGCGGTCCCGTGTTGCTGACAGGTTACTAAGAGCATGGTTCAGAAAGGGGTGTCTGGGTAACCATGCTAAATGGAGTCTTGGTTTGCTGTGGTGTTTCCCATGCTCCCCTGTCTTATATCATTAGTATTTAATTTTACCCATGAGGAAATGAGGTTCTCATTTGCAAAGGGACAAAGCTTTAAAGGTTAGTGTTGCAAACCTGATGAAATCGAGAATCACCTGGGGGCAAGCCTTGAACATGCCTGTGAAAGATTATTTTGGTTTCACTGATAGACATGGGAAGATCCATGTTAATAGTGGGCAGGACCATTACCTGGACAGAGGATCCTGAACTATACAGAATGGAGGAAGTAAACTGAATACCAGGAGGCATAGATTGACTGCTCGTTGTCCTTGATTTTGGACTTGCCTACTATGACTGTACCTTCAACTGTGAGCAAACACGAGCCCTCTCTTCTTACGGCACTTTAATCAGGGCATTTTGCCATAGCTACGGGAAAAGACATCTGCCATTCCCACCTATACCATGTATGAGAGAACTCCTCCAGGTCTGGTAGTTTTCTCTACATCCCTCTGTCCTCCACCTGGACCACATATGAGAGAACTCCTCCAGGTCTGGCAGTTTTCTCTGCATCCCTCTGTCCTCCACCATGTGTATCACTTGTGCTGAGTCAACATTGTCACCAGTCATCAAATCCCACTCATGCCAAGAAAGAAAAGGCCTTCAAATTTGTAGGTGCCCCCAGGAATGGCTCTGTCAGTGACTATATCCCAGCAGTGGATTAGATGCGGATTAGCAGTGGTGGTAGCCACTGTAAAAATATGGTCCAGAAAGAAGTTGGTGCAGCCAGTCTGTATTTGAGGAAGTCACAGATGTCACAGACTCCAACATTTCCTGGATCTAAGCTGAGTTTTCATCCTATAGGTTGAGTTTAAAGTTTTACATGACGGTCCCACTGGGAAGCCAGGGTTCTAGGATTGATAATTTAAGTCCTTCCCTCATGTACCATCTGAGCAAAGGGATGACAAAGGCTTTTAGAAAATGCTATTTACATTATAGCAAGCATTTAGACCAACTGGAGGAAGCCCGCAGTCATCTTCTGTGTGTCTTTGCTGAACTCCTGCATCCCTTCTCTGGGACCAGAGCATCATCTTCAAGTTTCATTCCATTTTATGCTTCTTAGGTTACAGACTTTCAGACTCTGATGTTTGCTTGCCGTGTGTGTGTGCGTGTGCGTGTGTGTGTGTGTGTGCTCGTGCGCGTGCGCGCACACGCGCGCGCGTGTGGTCATTTGTGAATGCGGAGGCTAGAGGTCAACCTTGGGTGTCTTTCTTAGTCATTCTTTTTTTGACTAAGTTTTTTGAGACATGGTATCACACCGGAACCTGGAGCTTGCTTACCAGGCTATGCTGGCCGGTCAGCAAACACTGAGAATTTCCAGTGTCTGAAACCAGAGCACAGCTGATCTTTCTGATCCCTGATTTAGATTTTTCAGCCAGAGTTCAGCGGCCCAGTTATCTCAAGGAAAGAAAGGGTACCTTTAAGCACTGGTCTTGCTTGGAAAGTGTGTGCAGCAGAGTCTTTGAATCTGAGTCTATCCCTGTTAGAAGGCTTTCTAGAATGATGCAGGGAAAAGTCCCTCCCACTTATGCTCTCATCTTGGTACTGCGGAGCTGAGTTGGTCTTTGAAAATAAAGATCAAAGGCAGAGACTCTGACTTTCGGATGTAGATTCAGTCTCTGGCATTCTCTCCACTAACTGCAGTTTGTGCACTTTCTCCTAAAAGTTAATTTAGCAACGACTTTACTTAGTGAGATGCTGGCTTATTTGGGTTCCGTATGAGAACACAACCGGATGAAATTAGCATGGCAGGCACTTGACAGTTGCTTTATTAATTAGGCTGCTGTATTTAGCAGACACTTTCCCCATCATTCCTACTCTTGCATCTTGCATATGCAGAGTAGTCGACTACTTATGTGTTGTGAATTACAGAGCGATGGGATGGGATGGGTGCCTCATCCAGAAATAGCTCCTGCGAGCTGCCGTCAGTCTAGCACTTTTGCAGGTTAAGTTCTATTGACCTAGCCAGGGAAAACAACCTAGCAGGGTGTAATTCGGAAAGAGTCAAACCTTTTCTTTGTCCAATCTCTTAGTTTTCCCGCCCTGGTCATCTAGCTGCTGTGTGGACTCTGGACATAGCCATGGATTCCCTTTGTGTGTATTTGTCGCTACTGGCTGGAAATCTCTGTGTGTTGGAGAGCTCCAACAAGCTTTTCTATGTTTCTAAATATCTGAAAAATTAAAACAAAATGAAACAAAACAAAACATAAGACTATAGGAAGGACTCAGAGCTCTCTGTTCTCAAGATGGCTCTACTCGAAAGGCCCACATTTCTCCATCTATTCTTAATTCAGGTTAATAGTTACCACCATTCTCCTCTCTAGCTTTCCTTCTCTGGAGACTTCTCTTTAATATTAAATGTTCTCTTAACATTTGATGCTCTTTTATCTATCTTGAAATCAAAATTCAAAACCACCAGTTGATCTCACTTTTATTAAAAATTTCTTTTGAGTATAAAATTCCTTGATTATATGACATAATCCTTTGTCCATCATCCATCTATCCATCCATCTATGTACCCAAGCATCCATACATCTATCCATCTATTCATCCTCTTTTTAATCCATGTATTTCCTATGTATTCATCTACTAACAAAGGTATTTCTTTAATTGTGATAAAGGATAGAAATATAGAGGTTTGTTCTGTGCCTGGGGTCACTTAAAAACTGAGGAAAAGGACTTTTGTTTTAAAGAAACAAAGTTCATTTGCAAGCCCCAACTGCGATCTGCCTTCCAGTATCACTGGAGGTCCTACTCTTGGCAGAATCTTTATAGGAACCATATCTGAAGACCATTTTGGAAACTTGCTTCTCAGACAGACAGTCCTTGAGTGTGGGGTAGAGCTTAAAGGAAGGGGGATGGCACTAATCATCCAGCATACCCAGCATCATCTAGAACAGACCACCCCTTTGCCTTCACAGCATCCATAAACAACCTCCAGAGAACATTAACCCCAATCTGCTCCTACCTAAGGGCTCCCTCTCACAAGAAAGGTGTTCTCATTCTGTCTCTGACGAAGAGTGATAGAGTCCTAATAGTAACAGCACCTAGTTCCAAATGTTATGCATGGTCCTAGCATATCAATCATAATTTCTCTTTAGTGTATTGTCACTTCAAGACTAAACCATCACCAACTGTATTATATAAAATCAAAGTGAGTAAAAGGTTAGAAACATGGTTAATATATATATATATATCAATTGTTCCTCAGATGCCATGTAGTTCTTTTTTGAGACAGAGTCTCTCACTGGGTTAGAATTAATCAAGCAGGCTAGGTTAGCTGACTGGCAATCTCTGGAGCTCTGCCTACCTCTACTCTCCACCCAGGGCATGCTACCACACCCAGCATTTTCACGTGGTTTCTGGGAACAGAACTCAGGGTCTCAGTCACTTTTGGCTGAGATGGCTCCACAGCCCAATCTTTCTCTTTCTACTGAAATGAACTTCATTTTAAGAAACGATGTTTCACAGAAGTAATAGTTTAGAAGTAAAGACATCAGGGCTAATGATTCATTAAAAATGTTAGGGTTGCAAAGGTCAAATCCCAATCTAAAAGAACTCTATTCAAGTGAGGCCAAATTGGTGGTTCTTCATTAGAAGGAACCCAGTATAAACACCAGGTACATGGTTGCTTCTCTAAGGTATTATGTTGTATTATGACATGATTTCCCTTTCTGAAAGGCAGGACATTTGGCAATGGTAAGAGCCAGCGGAAGTACACATTGATGAGTTGATATATAACTTCAATCTATGTCCTGGCTATTGTGGTCAAGAGTCTGTTGGATAGGCACTGAGACATTTCAGCAAAGAGGCTGACTTGTTCAGACCCTAGTGTCTTTGTTTTGATTACTGAGACTGATTTGGCAACTGTTCTTAAGGAAACAGCTACTCAGGACACACAAATGTCTGCCTGTTCTGTGATCCTTCTTCCTTAGAAATTCTGATACCTGTTCTGTGACCACTCCCAAGCCTTCACTCACATAGCCTAGCCTTTGGTTATTGCCAAGGATTTACTGGAGACCTGCCGTGTCTCCTGGTCTATCAGCTTGTAGCACTACCTAATGGTAGTGCTATCTGATATAGTACTCAAATTGATTTCACAGCCCGACCACATGTTTTAAATAGCAGCCATGGCACATACTGAGCAAGAACAGGATCTGAGAATAGAATGAGAATAATTGATATGTTCTGATGAGACCTGTGTTTCAAACTCAACTTTGTGCTTAGTTGTGTTTGTTTAAAGTGACTGGTCCTCGTCCAAGGAGACACTGTGGTGTCCTTACTGGGATACTTTACCTGTTAGGGGCTGTGAGTGACCTCTCACTCCTTCTCACTGTCTTGTAGCACCTTCAGACTCATCACTAGGTGGAACTCAGCAGACCTCAGAGACATAAGAAGTAACTGTTGATAGTCTCAGCTGTTCATCATGAAAGGGCCTGACTTCCAGGTGGTTTTCTGCAAGGCCCAATCATGTCTCATCTCACCCGTTGGCTTCAGGAATAGCAATGACTCTTTATGGAAGGTTTAAAAAGAAATACGGCTGACAAAGGGTCTGTGACATGTAGTGTCTGCTCTCTTTCTGTGTGCTATAGGGCAGCTTAGGGTAGTAGAAAGAATCGCAAGCATGGGTATGACTTCAGCACAGTACTGATATGACAAAATGCATAGTTAAAGCAAATTAAGGAAGGAAGGGCTCATTTTGCTTACAGTTTGCAGTCCTTCATGGTGGGGAAGGAATGGTGGCAGGCGTGATGTGGGTGGTCCTTCTGTCTATGTGTTGTTTTTATTGGTTAATTAACAAAGAAGCTGCTTTGGCCTGTGATAGGGAAGAATAGAGCTAGACAGGAAAACTAAGCTGAATGCTGGGAGAAAATAGATGGAGTCAGTGAGGCACCATGTAGCCACATCCAAAGGAGACATGCCTGGGAACTTTACCGGTAAACCATTAGCCTCATGGTAAAATATAAAATAATAGGAAATGGTTAATTTAAGATATAAGAACTAGTTAGAAATATGCTTAAGCTGTTGGCCAAGCAGTGTTTTAAATAATATAGTTTCTGTGTAATTATTTCGGGTCTACTAGCTGGGAACAAACAAGCAGCCTCCACCTACAGCAGGAGCATGAGGCAGATGCTAACACTCTGTCCACAACCAGGAAACAGAGAGATGCATGCTGGTGCTCAGCTCACCTTCTCCTTTTGTTAAGTCCAGGACCCCAGACCATGGGACAGTGGCCTCCACAGTTAGGGTGCTTCTTCCTGCCTCAATTATGCCAGTCTACAAGATCCTTCATGGGTACCTCCAGAGGATGGTCTCCTAGGTGATTTTAGAACCTGTCAAATTGGCTAAAAATATTACCCATAATACACTAAAAAATAATATTAGTGGAAACTTGAAGGCTGTGAGCACAGGAAGGGTGGTGACCATGGGAAAGGGAGAAAGGGGCTTCTATGAACTAGCTTGTTGGGAGTTTATGAATGTTTTAAATAAAACATCTTAAGCTGTACAAAAGTCTCACAATTTTTCTTATTTGGAAAGGCAATTTCCAAGGTCATAAAAATATAGTTGGCTTATATATTATAAGCCTTATATGTGGCTTTTGTACTGGTCAAAATAAGTTCCTAAAAATTAATAAATTTCTAAAGATTACTTGAAAGCTGTCAAAAATTGAGTTCTCCTGTGCATGGAAGCAATTTTCTATGGGATTTGCTAGAGTAGTTTTTGTTTTTAGAATGCTGAAGTCTTTCTCTTGCTGATGTCTTTTCTCCTGGGCATGAAATGTGCTCCAGCAGAAGCCAGAAGAGTGATGAAACCAAGGAATGAGGGAGACACAAACGCTCACTGAAAGGTTTTGACAAAGTGTCTGGATGGGCATCTGCTATTAACTGTGAGAGCACAATTACACCCTTATTTCTCTTGGCCATGCAGAGAATCAAGTCCACACATCTCCCTTGGTACGACTGCTGAAATGTGAGCGCAATGAGCAAGAACGGGAGTTTAGCATTGGGAGAATGTGGATGTTCTTGGCACCTAGTCTTAGAATTTCTGAATTATGAATGATGTATTCATGGTTATTTCAGATTAATATTTTTACCTTACATATACCAACAGAGGGAATGATACAGCTGTAAGAACATGAATTCTGATACAGTGATTATAAACCAACTCAGCAATATCTTCAAGGATCTTCTACACCGAGAAAAAAAATCTACATTTGTCTTTACATACAGAAACCAGAAATGAGTAGGCGAGGTCTTGTTCACTGTTTTATTGATGTGAGGAGACACCATGACCAAAGCAACTTCTCCTCTAAAGCTTTTAACAGAATGCTTGCTTACAGTGTCAGAGAATTAGTCCATGATCATCTTAGTGGGCAGCGGTAGTAGGCAGACTGGTTCAGTAGTGGAGAAGTAACTGAGACCTTAATCTGATCCATAAGATAAGATGGAGACAGATAAAGGGAGATCCTAAGCCTGATGTGGACATTTGAAGCCTCCAAGCTCACCCTAAGTTACATATACCTTCTCTAATAAGGCCACACCTCTGAATCTTCCCAAAACTGTGCAGTTCCTGGGGTCCAAATATTCAAACACATGAGCCTATGGAGGCCATGCTTATTCAAGCCACAACAGTGTCAAGTCTTAAAAAATAGGATAATCTCATTGTGAAGTGTGTGTGTGTGTGTGTGTGTGTGTGTGTGTGTGTATTCTTACACACATGGATACTACAGATCAACCTTGGATAACTTATCTCAGGTATCCCATCCTTTCTTTTTCGTTTTGAGACAGAGTCTCTCATCATCCTTGAATCAGAAATCTACTGATTCAGCCAGGCTAGTGAGACCCAAGCATTTGCCTAGTTCTGCCTCCCTTCATCCAGGATTATAAGAACATTACACCATGACCATGAGTTCTGGGGATCAAACTCAGGTCCCATTGCTTGTGTGGCAAGCACTTTATTGACTGAGCTATTTTCCTAGCCCATAAGTGGAGGAGCTTTTGATCAAAGAAGCAACTCCCATGACTAGGCAGCACCATGGTTTCAGGCCTGGAGATGGAGTCTACCAACAATAAGGAGCCATAATAGCAAAGATGAAGATGGTTCTGACAGTTGAGATGGGTAGAAACGAAAGGTGCAAGGATAGGCTCTCTCAGGAAACACATGAGGAGAGCGACCTATGGTCTACCTGGAAAGCAGGCTAGAGTGGGAGGTTCTAATCTTTACTTTGGGTAGGTCCTGAGATTGCTTCTACGGTCACATCTGTGAGGGTGGAGTTAGAGCATCATAGCAATGCTGTCAGGATTCTTAAACGATCAAGAATAGGCCCAGAAATCAAACCACTGGGTGTCTCAGAGGTACGATGGTAAGCACTGTCCTTGGTGGTTAATACTGATTGTTCACTAGACTGGGTCTAGAATCATATCCGAGACAAACTCCTGGGCATGTTTGTGAGGGAGTTTGAGGATTTACTTAGAAAAGGTGGAAACGCCCACCTTACATTTGCTGGGCCTGTTCTGTGGATTAAAGCTCAAACTGCATGAGAAGGAGAAGTGAGGTGAGCCCAGTATCCATCTCTCTGCTCCCTGACTATGAGTGCAGTGTGACCAACCGCTTCCTGCTCCTGTTGCCATGACTTCACAGCCATCACTGACCACACCCCCATCCTGCTCCTGTTGCCATGACTTCACAGCCATCACTGACCACACCCCATCCTGCTCCTGTTGCCATGACTTCACAGCCATCACTGATCACACCCCCATCCTGCTTCTGTTGCCATGACTTCACAGCCATCACTGACCACACCCCCAAGTGTAAGTCAGAAGAATCCGTTCTTCCCGGGGACTTTTGTCAGGTGTTTTATCACATCTGTGGTCTAGTCTTTCCTTATCTCCATGCCTCCCTTTTGGAATCGTAATGTTTACTTTGTACCATTGTGTATTGCAAACGTTTAACCCACTTTTTTTTTATTTCACAGGGCTTATAATTCAGAGTTTGTCTTGAATTTCTGAACACTTTGGGCATTTGAACAGTATTGGGACTATTAAAGACTAGAGGGACTAAATGTATTTTGCATAATCAGATGAAAAATGAGACATTGGGGCTGGGGTGGAATGTTACTATTTAGAGGAATGGTTTGGGGTGTCAAGTTTACAAGGGTTAGTCTTGTGATGATTAAGCTTCATTGCTCCCTTGGCTGGATTTACAGTCATCATGTAAACACATCCCTGGGCATATCTTTCAGGTGTTTGCCAAGAGTTTTCACTGAGGAAGAAAAACTCACCATTTCATGACATGGGTCTTGGATTACATAAAGAAAAGAGATCTTGGATTGCATCTGAAGTCGGGCAGACATCTCAGCAGATAAAGCTTTTGCCAAACAAGCTTAAGGACAGAAGTTTGGATCTCCAGTACCCATGTAAGTACTGGAGAGTGTGGAGGCTTATCTGTAATCTCAACGAACAGGAAGTGGAGAGAGGAGATCCTCAGAGAATGCTCGCTAGATAGAGTAGCCAAATGGCTGACTCTGGGTATAAATGGGAGATCCTGTTTCAGCACATAAGGTGGAGTGTGATCAAGGAAGGCACTCAGTGTCAGTTTATTCCTTCTACATGCATGCTCACACATGTGGAACTACATTCATTTGAATATGTTTACACATGTACACATCACACAGACAGATTCTTGCAGAAAAAGTGGAGGCAATGAGCTGGGCACCAATATTCTTTTGTCTCTGTTTCCTGAGTGAATGTGATATGGTCAGCCATTTCAGGCTTCTGTTGTCATGACTTCTTCACCATGGTACACACAAACTGTGAGCCAAAACCATTTTCTCCCTTAAATTGCTTTTCAAGTACTTTGACTCAGCAATGGAGAAAGTAACTAATACAGTCTCTGTGTGTAGATGTCTCTTCTTCCTGATGGCCTTTCCATGATTGTTGAAAACCATTATCATTTATTAGAGCAGAGCAAAATTAATAATCAAGGTGTCAACCCACCAGAAATTAACTTCTATTGAAGGAAACTTGTATTTGCAAAGCTTGCAAGAAATATAGACTCCAAAATATCTTTTGATTCTGTCTATAGTTTTACATGTGTTAAATTGTATTCTTCCCTAGTGGCTATGGGGAATTTCCCACAGCCTATATTCTAATGTGTGTGTATCTCATGAATACAGTCTCAATCTATTGGGCATCTTTATCTATGGATTGTTAAGAAAATGGCTTCTATTTAGCTATATTGTCTAATTGATATTAATAATGTTAATCTATAAAGAGTTTTGATGAATAAAATAAATACAAAAAGATGCTACCCAAATCAGGGGTTATAAGATTCCATTAAGAACTGTCTTGGAGCACAGCTTAGGAAAACAGCTGCATTTTCCCCAGCTGCCAAACAGCCATATACTATCAACTGGTATAAAACTTCAAAAATAGCTTTAGATCAGAACAGGTGCCTTGCTAATGGGTTTTGAGATAAACTATGCACAGAAAAATACAATCTTATTTACTAGGACAGTAGCTAGCTATCTGATTTGTTGAGCCAAGGTAAGTTAATGCAAAGCAACTTAATTGTGATGGGAGAGGACAGTGGTTAACTCTGGATAAATTCTTGCCTCAGTTTTACTGGCCTTTGTTCAGACACCACAGGAAAAGATCCCTTAACTGACCATGGCTACAAAATAGCAACTAACTTCTTAGGCCCAAGGAAGAGTTACAAGTCTCCCTTCTTATGGTCAAGGGTTACACACAGGACAGGAAGATATATTTTAACATTTAAAACACTTCTAACATCACTGCTCCTTGAAGAGTGACAGTAAGTCTGTCTGCCATCCTGCTGTGAAGGCACTCACACTCTCTGAGGACACAGAGCTCTTTGTGAACAGCCTCCAGTCCCAGAAAGCCCAGTTTTTACAACCGCTAACCTCAAAATGTTTAAAAAGTTTAATCACATGAGATCAAACTGGACCCTCTGAATGTGGCTGGCAATGAGCACTGACTGAGAAGCCAAAGACAATGGCACTGGGTTTTGATTCTACTGCATGGACTGACTTTGTGGGAGCCTGGTTTGTTTGGATGCTCACCTTTATAGATCTGGATGGAGGGGGGAGGACCTTGGACTTCCCACGGGACAGGGAACCCTGAGTGCTCTTAGGACTGGAGAGGGAGGGAGAGGGAGGGAGGGGGAGGGAAAAGGGAGGCGGGGAGGAGGTGGAAATTTTTAATAAATAAATAAATAAAGAAAGAAAGAAAGAATTGTCACAGTCTCCCTAGAACAAATGCATAGAAGCATATACTAAATAGAATATGTACACAAACAGGAATTGATCATATATACATGTATAATTTTTCATGCATCTGTATATACTAGAAATTAAAATTTGTTTTTAAAGATTTAATAAAAGTTTATACACTTAGAAGTATAGGATATAGCCTACAATTTCCTTATTTGTCTTAGTCTCATTAATAGTTTAGTTTTAGAAGGCTACCCCTACAGATTTCAAAAAGGCTTCTTATGCAGCTATGGTTGCAGCTCACTAACTAGGGAGCTGACTGAAAAAAAACTGTTCTTATTTACTATGTGACAACTTATCTGGATTTATTGCTTAGGACTGTAGAGAGGACTCTGTTTCTCATCACTTACTTCAGAAACAATGTGTCACCTTCAGATGTAGTGCCTGAAAGATTCTATGGGTCTCTATAAGCCATGAAGAACAAAGAGAGCTGGGCAGAAACTTGAGGACAACAGGAGAGAAGCATCATGAGAGAAGGGTAGCCTCGTGTGTGAGAGAGGTAGAAGGACAGCATCAAGAGTAAGGATAGAACAGGAGTCAGAGACAGAACAGAGAAAGCGGTGAATGCACTAAAAGAACATCATGAGAGCAACATCGAGAGAATGAAGAAGAAATTCATCAGAATAAGTGTGAGAATAATTTTTCCTAACCCCCACAGACAGAAAAAGTTAAGCTTATGCCAACCCCTTTGGATTCCTCTGAAAACCCGGTGCTATGGAGGCTGCTCTCCCCCACCTTCCCCCAGGGAGCAGCACATGATGGCTTCCTCTGAGGGCCTAAGAGAGCTGGGCATTGAGTGACTGGTTGCAGGTGTATGCATGTGGGCGTGGCCTGTAATGGCTGGACTTGGATTCCCATTATTTAGGTAGGGCTTGGAAGACTTGTCTTAGTGGTCACATTGAAGAACACGGGTCACTGCCTCAGTGGAACTGATAGTAATTCTCAATGATTTCAACTGCATTTTCAAAATGAATGCCATGTCTGGGCAGAGAGATTAACTGGGGAAGCATTTGCTGCATAACCAAGAGAACCTGCGTTGGATCCATAACATCTGTGAAAAGAAAGCTGGGCACGGTAGCAAGTGCTTGTAATCCCAGTGCTGGGGAGATGGAGACAGGTGAATTTTAGGATTTGTCCCTAATTGGTGGCCTCCAGGATCCAGTAAATGACCTTGTCTTAAAGCGCAAGGTGCAGTACCTGTGACAGGAGCAGCATCTGTTTTCCTCGGGCTTACATACACAACTTACAGAGTCTGGTTTGCATTGCTCCCCCTGAATTACCTTAAATTGTAATAGCTAATGTGGATGCTGGCAGCAACCTTTCCTCACTTTGATAAAGATAACATGAGCCTGGAAACGCTTTATTTCCTGCTGAAGATGAGCAATATGTTCAAGCATCTCTTGCTTTGAGGGAGGTCTTGGGCATCCTGTTCTCACCATCCCATCAAGAAATGAAGATAACGTGGAGAGCTTATCAAGATCTTGGTACCAGCACTGTCTGGGGAGTGCTTGAATGCCTTTGCTTCTAGTACAATTACATCGCGAACGAGTCAGTTGTGCGGAAGATGTAAAATGTTTCTGAGTGGATTTCTCATCTTGACAAACTCCTCTACTAACCACCAGGGAGTACTGAGCTCTTTAGCGGTTGAAGGGAACCGGCATTAAGGATGAGAAGTTGGGGCGCGAACAGCCTCAGCTCTCTGCACCGCTCTCCACCGCACTGATAGGATTCACAGAGCTGCTCCCCACACATCCCAGCACCCCTGGCCTGCTTATGTATGTATGTCCACTCTTCATTTCCTTACATTTCCTCTTTCATTCATCTAACATTTCTGACTGTTAGACATTTAATTACTTTTCTTATCACTGTCATGTGAGCACTAGTCAGTTTCTATGGACGCTGGAGCTTCCAAGATCCCCAGTGGCATATAATCCCCAGAATTTGGGTTCAGAGAGATGTCTTGGGGGTGTGCTCTTCAGAGCTAATTCGACAATACTCCTCAAGACCAATGTAGGGTATGAGCATGCACAGAAATATCTCCAGTTCCTGTCTGGGATTAATAAGCCCCACTAATTGTCAGGTATTTTGCTACGCTCTGGGAATATAGACATGAAAACGTCCTGGCTGTCTTGTGTTTACTTCCAGACACAGAGGATGCTCCGTCATTGGATCTGGAGGAAGGAAAAACTCACTCCCCTTGCATCCGTGTAGTCTCTTCCAGGATTCTGTTTTAGGTAGGATAGTACTTTCTTAAATGCCTGTTTCTTAAAATTCTCTCTCTCTCTCTCCTGTGTGTGTGTGTGTGTGTGTGTGTGTGTGTGTGTGTGTGTGTGTAAGTAAAAGGTTAGTGTTAGGTAACCAGACACTTTCTCAATTCCTTCTCCAGCTCAATTTTGGAGATAGTCTTTCACTGAACCCAGAGCTTACTGATTCCTTTGGACCGGCAAGTCCCAGGGTGCAGTGTTCTACATTCCCAGTAGTGGAGTTACAGGCACAATTTCTGTACCCAGATTTCTTTTTTACATGGGTGCTGGGAATCCAGTCTCTGGTCCTCCTGCTTGTGTGACAAGCACTTTCTAGACTGAGCTACCACCTCAGTCCCAAAGTAGGTTGCTTTGATTAACCTCAAAATTCTCTGAGGTTTGATGGTAAGAGCAGAAGGTCTTTGACTATAGGGATTCAGAGGGAACTTAGTGGTGGGAAGCAAATAAGGTAGACAATTTCCTAAAATCTCTGTTCGAATGGCTGCTGACATATTTTTAAAGATTTTAAAAAGAGTGGTCTATGCTTGCAGAACCATGCACTGTATTTACAAAGATCTCGAGGTAGATATCTTTGAACTCTACACAAACCCTAACTGCCATCCTTGGATACTGCACAGAACACATCTATACATCTACACTGTACCTCAGTGAAACAGGGAATTCCTGAGACACTGTTTCCCCACCCCTTGGCTGAGCATCACACAGGTGCTCCTATCATTAGGAGAGAAGGATTTTAGAAGTGACAACCAACTTCATTTTCCACAATCACCTAATATAGCATTTAAAGCAATGATTTGTTCAAACACATTTTTACTACTTGCTTGAAAAGTTATTGATAAAGATGTTTTCAAGTGATAATGAGAACATGATTACATTTCTATGTAGAGGTTAAGCTGTCCTAGTTATATGCAGGAAAAGAAGGAGGTAGCTTGGAAATACTCTCTTCCAGGGGAAGAAGGATTGTAGGAGCCAGCGGGGTCGAGGACACCATGAGAACCGGACTCACAGAATCAACTAAGCAGAGCCCCTAGGGGCTCATAGAGACTGAAGTGGCAGTCAGGGAGCCCATAAGGTTCTGACCTAGTCACTCTGCAAGTATGTTATGGTTGTGGTTTTGAGGGACTCCTAACAGTGAGAGTGATGCCTCTGACTCTTATTCATACTCTTGGGACCCCTTTCTCTTCCTGGGTTGCCTTGCTCAGCCTTGATGCGAAGGTTTGTGCCTAGTCTTATTGATCTTTTATGTTGTGTCTCTGGGAGCTCTGCTCTTTTCTTAAGGGAAATAGGAGAGGAGTGGATCTGGGGAAGAGGGTAGGTAGTTGGGGAACGGGAAGAGTGGAAAGAGGAGAAATTTTGGTCGGGATGTATTCTATGGGAGAATAATAAAAAACAAAGCAAAATAAAAATATATTCTCTTCTGAGAATTCTGGAATTCTTCCTTCACCAACTAACTCATAGCCCTGGGAAGGGCAGATGAGTGGGCCCACGATGCTGTCCAGAGAGCCTGCCATGTTGCATGGGTGACTGTCTGGATATTCTGAGCTTGCTTCTGTGAACAGCAAAAGCTTGTCCTAGGCTTTGGTAAGGCAGAAGTAGAAAGAATTTCCTTACTCTAGTACACTCTTTCCCCCTTTTTTTTCTCTCCCATGGGGCTTTTCAGGGAATTTGGAGGACAGAATAAAGATCACCAGGATGGATAGAAGTGAAATGTTGTTGTGTGATCCTTTACTCTTGGACACAATCACATTTAATAAGTCTACTATGCATGATGGCTGCAGATTCCATCAGTTCTGTGCTATTATAATTGGTGTCTGCTGTGCAGTTGTTCCCTCTGAATTGAAACATCCCATCCTTCAGTGAGTCTTGTTATGATTCCGGATGTATTAAAGGCCCAGGAAGTGAATAAACCACAAGTCTCAACAAGTTCCTGAAGCTTAAAAGATCCAGCACTCCTCCTTTCAAGGTTTCCTTAGCGGTTCCAATTGATGTAGAGCAGGAGTTGCCCTTTCCCGCTGAGTTGCCTGTAAGTAGTCCAGGTAGCTCCAAGGCTACAGATTTTGTTTCACCCATTCTGGGGTGGATTTTCTGCCGATACAGCTATCTTTGAGTTATCCATGCTTCTGTAAATAACTTACCCGTGCTTTGTAAATAAGCCCAACATACCCACTAGCTTGCTAAGTTGGACTTTGGTTTTCCATTGGTATCCCATTTAGGGGCAAATATATGTTAATATCTCGCCAGAAAAGTCACACAAAAGTATGTTCCCTCTGGGCCTGATGCTGACAGAGAGTGGATTCCAATTTTGTCAAGGAGGCACGGTCTAAGTCATCAGGCATGGTGCTGGCCACCACTTTGCAGCATCCTTGAGTCACAGGATCTGCTTCTCCATTTCATCCTTGACTTTGGAGTGCGTAGTTTCTGAGTAGGGGCCTGTGTCTCGCTGGCTTTCTCTAGAGTTAGTCTGTCCAGTCTGTTTGCCTCACATCTGCCTTGGTGACCATCTCTAGCCCACAGGACCCTGAAGAAATCTCTGCCACACTAACTCTTATGGGGAAAGCCACAGACCTGGGCTGCCTAGTCTGATGGAGGGAGGTGTGCCACGCTGGTGTGAGTGTCCCAGGGCTCTTAAAAGCTCTCCACTTGCTCAGGTTTTTTTCTGGGATTCTCCAGGTATTTACTATGAACCTGCTTTTGATTTGGTTTATTAAGTTGTTCGAAAGAAAGCAGGAGAGATGAGATTTCAGACGGGGGAGGAGCAGAGAGAGGAGAGTGAGGAGATGAGGAAGAGGAGCGGTAAGGAAAGGGAAGGGAGCCTAATTAGATGGAATAAAGAAGTGAGAAACCATGTGTTAGAAAAAGAGCCAGCCATGATGGGCAGCTGGGACCTTGAGACTCATATCTCTTCTCCTTTTTACCCCCGCCCTGCCAGGGTGGGCACTTCCAGTAACGGTGTACTATCTTCTCAGAAGCTAAGTTTACCCAGATTTCAGTGCACTGTAAGTAGATGTATAAGGTATAGAGCTGTGCACAGGGATTTAGGCTCTGCTGAAGTTGTATAGTTTCATAGGAAGATGGCTAGGAATTGCATTCTCCCCTGGGGATGGAGTCAAGCATTTGTTTTAACATGACCAAGCCAGTTCACTATTATCACCTAATGTGTTTGCCATCCTACTCAGAAACCTGAACTGGTCCATTGGGAAGCTACAGCTAGTACTCTCCCTCCATCCTGACCACAACTTGACTTCCGGCATTATCTTTACATCCTGTTTCATGCATCTGAGCAGGCTCCTATTATGTTTTGTGTCCTAGTTTCAAGAGCCTGTTGAACAGGCTTTCCTGACGCTAACTTTATGCCCAGCAGTCCCAGTTCCCTTTCTGTGGCTGTATCAGCTTACCTTGTTCTGAGCTCAAGCCCAACATTGGGGATTTTCCCTATGGGGGCTGTTAGCTATCACCTACCAAACATTCTTTCCTCTCCTGTCCCTCGTGACCTGATCTGAATGTTGAATAGTCCTATGTTCTAAGAAGCCTTCTCTGGAGCATGAGCTGGTCTGTACAAATAGAGAAGACACAGAGAGCTGGGTTCTAACCTACATTTTGGGGACATTGAGCAAGGACTTTGCTGTGTCTCTGTGCCTTCCAGACAAAGCTGGCATGCAGCAGAGGGCTACCCCACATTCTGCTTTGATGTGTGACTTGTAGCAGGCAAGGCAGAGGGCAGGAGGATCTCTTTGGCTGTGAATCTGCTCCCTGGCAAACTGAATCAAGTGTGCCTTCTTGTTTTGTAACCTTTTACTTGATGCTACTTTTTTGTTGACAAAGGTTCTCTCTCTTCTTAAAGGATGGTTTCCTTCCACCAGTTTGTCTTGTGAATCTTTCCTTATTATCCCCTCCACCTGCTATTTCACGCTGACTTTCTGCAGGTGCACCCAGGGCCCGCAGCCATCCATCAGAATGATTGCCTCGGAATTTGTCTCTATCAAGAGCTCCCTGGATGTTCTCCTTTTGTCATGATATGACAAGATGACTTTAAAAAACAGATTCCCGCTGTTAATCTGTGCGGATGATGTGGGACCTTCTGATGGATTCTCTCTCCTTTGCCACGGTAAGATCACAGCACATGTTTGAAAAGTTAATCAAGCACCTTCTTAACATATTTGTGTGTGTATATGTTTGTGTGCATGGGAGTATATGTATATACGGGCACATGTGTCCTTGTGCACGCATGTATAGGGTGGTCAAGCTCAGGTGTCTTGCAGTCTCTTTCTGTCTTATTTTGGAGATAGTCTCTCTTTGAACTTGGAACCCACTAACTTGGCTAGCAGTGATCCTCCTGCCTCTGCACTCCCAGAGCTAAGTTTCCAAGTATGACATGCCCCTGTCAACCATTTTTTTCCTGAGATTTTGGGCTCAAACTCAGGTCAGCTGTCCTGCTTGCCTGGCAAGCACTTTACTCTGTCCATTACGGAGCTTTGGGGCTGCTTTGCTTCACAAGCATTGCCTGAAGAATGGGGAGTTTTCCCCTGTCGAAGCTCTAGAAAGACAGAGAAGGTCTGATGATGCTGCTGGGCACAATCTGCGCAGCTGGCTTTACAGCAGCTCCAGAAGTGGTAGGCAGCATCAGCCCAGGGAACACAACACAGAACCTCACAGCTCAGGAGGACCTCAGAGACGGCTCCACAGAGCCACAGCAGCTGGGGTATCTCCACCCTTCCGTGCCTTGTAAGCTGCCTCTTTCTAAGCATTGCAAGGATCCTGGAACACCTCTTTTTTCTTTCCCATGCATCCCTTGGAAGTAAACAGTTATCTATACTACTAAAGTATTAGCTTGGGTGGCAATGAAATTGATGACAATAGTAACTACGATTATTGGCTCCAATAATGCTTTAGGCTTCTACATATATTTTAATGCTTAATAGTTTCATAATATAAGTTATATCTCCAGAGTACATACAGGGAAAATAATTCACAGCAACTTATTTACTTGTTCAAGAATATTAACCTAGCAAAAATAAAATTCAGACTCAGAGTTTAAGAAATTGCTATTTACTTAATGTGTGTATTTGTACGTGCAATGCCCTCAGAAGCTAGAGGAGGGTGTGGATTCCCCAAACTGGATGGTAGACAGTTGTGAGTTACCGTGCGCTGGATATCAAACTGTTTGGAAGAACAATCAGTGCTCTAAACTGCTGAGCCATTTCTCCAGCCTCTCAGACCTTGCTGACTTAAAACCTGTGCCTTTTCCTGCACTTATATATGTGGTAGAAAACTTGTGGGAGTAACCAACCAATATCTAACTTGACTGAAGGCCCATTCCACGAGATGGAACTCATTCCCAACACCACTTGGGTGGCCAAGAACCTGAGACTAGATAGGTCAGGGACTGAGGGGAAAACCAAATACTACTGTCTGCTAAAAGAACACAACAATAAAATGACTCCCAATGACATCTGCTATACCCATAGATGAATGTCATGCTCAACCATCATCAGAGAGACTTCCTCTGAAGAAACAGATGGAAGCAAATACAGAGACCTATAGCCCAGAATATGTAGGGAGTGCGAGACCTTGGAACACTCAGCCCTGAAACTGATCTCTCCATGAAATCCCTCCCATCAGGACTCAGGGAACCCTGAGGAAGAGGAGAAAGGAGTAAAAGATCCAGAGGGATGAAAGATGCCAAGAAGTCAAGACCCAACAGGGCTGGCATAGATATGAACTCACAGAGATGTCGGCAGCATGCACAGGCCCTGCACAGGTCTGCACCAGGTGGGTTCCTACAGCTGAAAGGAGAAGTAGACACAGGTCCCATCCCTAACCCAGAAGGGATCTCCAATTGATATCGTTTTACAAATAAGAAATTAGTATTCTCCAAGTGAGTCTCACTGGGGAAACAAACCACTCTTATGGGTAGGCTCCATGCCCAGCATTCAATGGCCAACACCAAATGAACTCTGGCATCTTTGGAGGTTTTTTTGTCTCATAATGTTAAGTCAGGGCATTTTTTTCTATCTTACAGGTCCTTTTCATATACATTACTACTTCTGGTTTGTGTTTTATGGGATTTCTGTGCATTTCCACACCTATATACATGTCTTGCCCTTTTTCTTTGGCTCCTTTTCTTCTTCAGTTGCTTTCTCTTTGGTGTGTTTTTTATTTTATTTTATTATTATTCCTAAGATTATTCCTGTTTGTTTTCTAAGGAGAGACAGAGAGGTATGGGTTCATATCGGAGGGGTGGTGGAGAGGAGAAGTCATAATCAGAATATATTATATGAAATCATTTATTTTCAATAAGAGAAAAAAAACCAACAAAACAAATATACATGACAATGCTTACCTTAAAAAGTGGGTTCTGGGATTAATCCAGGTTCTAATGTGTGTGGGACAAGCATTTTACTAGCCTTAATTCAGTTTTCTTGTAGGGTTTCCTATTTTTGCCCATCCCTGTCAATGCTGATATCACCTCACTGCTTTCCATTAAAATCCTTAAGAAGGACTAAGCTAGACTTGTGAGCAGTGTCATCCTGGGGTAGATGAAGCCAGATCTCAAACTGATCACACAGCAGAACTCAGAAAGTGTGGGGAACAGGCTCTCACATAAACCACATTGTTATTCATCAATTTTGTGTAAAAAGTGATGTTTGGGTTCACTTTCTTTGTAAAAAGTTTAAATATTACAAAGCCATAGAGGAAAATATCACCCAAAGCCTTGTGTAGACTAAGAAAAGTTACAGGTGCCCATCACTCACCTTGAAGGTTTTGTAGATGTTCTGTACAAAGCTGGAGGGTGGTTCTATGTGTTAAGTAAGTGATGTTGGTGATTTAGCACCGACTCAGAAACATGGCCATCTTAGTTAGGGCTTTCATTGCATGATGAAATACCATGAACAAATCAATGTGTGGAGGAAGGGTTGATTTTGCTTACATTTGTGTCATAATCGACAATTAAAGGCAGTGAGGGCAGGAAGTCAATCAGGGCAGGATCCGGGAGGCAGGAGCTGGTGATGCAAAGACCCTGGAGGAGTGTTGCTCATTGGGTTGCTTTCCATGACTCCCCCAGCCTGTTTTCTTGTAGAACCCAGGACCACCAGCCCAGGGATAGCACCATCCACTGTGGACTATGTACTCCCACATCAATCACTAAGAAAATGCCCCTGAGGCTTGCCTGCAGTCTGACCTTATGAGGCTTTTTCTCAGTCTCTGATTACTTTGCTGTGTCAAATTGGTATAAAACTAGTCAGCAAATGATTTTATCTGGACCAAGGCAAAGGCAAAAGCAGCTGTCTTCTGTCTGACAAATGTATGCAGATGAGTCCCTCTCTTTTCTGATACGCTCTAACTGTCTTTCTGCATGGCAAACTACACTGTCAGTGATATGTTAACAGAAGCATTAGAATAGAACACGATCATGTGTAAATACCCAAGAGCTTCCCATTACTTGTGAATATTTGCATTGCAAGTATTCAGTATATCCCAGTTTCCCAGACAATTTCTTTTTCATCTTTTAATTCTTTGAGAACTTCATGTATGTATACGCTGTATTTTGATCATATCCACTCGCCTACTTACACACCCCAACTTGTCCCAGACCTCCAAGTCACCATCCCAACTTTACATCCTCTTTTAATTTTTTATGTAACTGAGTCTAATTAGTGCTGTCCCTGGGCACATGGGTGCAGAGCTATTGATTAGAACATGTGCAACTTCTAAGAGGCCAAACCCCTAATGAAAACTGACTTTCCCTCCCCCAGCATCCATTGACTGTCAATAGCTCCTCAGTGAGAGGTGGGATACAGTTAGCCCCTCCCCCATCTGTGCTGGAATACTGAAGCACTTGTGAAGGACTTGAATAGCCATCTCCCGTGAGTTCGTGAGTGTAGTTGCCATGCCACACCCAGGAGACACTGTTTCACAGGGGTTCTCTCTGTCTCCTGTACCTGTTCTGTGAGGTGTAGTCTGACAAGATGGGATGATGCCTCTGCATGTATCAGATATGCTTGCCTGAGTATGGGACTCTTTCCTGTAGATAGATGCATAGGGACTCACAGAGATCCTTAGGGTTGACAGAAGTAATCAGTGTTGACATGCAGCTCTTCCACCTAACTGGACAAGTTTCTAGGCCTTCGAGTCGTCTTTGTGAGAAGGGAGTGGGATTTCATAGTGTAGTTAGTGTGTGGGCTTCTATAGAGTTGTCGAGCTAACCCATGGAAAGCATCCAATCGCCCATCTTAGAGTTCTGTGTGCTGTTTATTATCCAAAGAGCTATTTATCTGCTATGGGATGTAAACCCAAAATTGCCTACAAAACTATCTTCCAGGAGTGGGGAGATAGATGGGGGCTTAGCATTTGTTGTGCAGTGGTGAGGGCTTGAATTTGGACCCTCAGAAGCCAAGTAATGCTGAACACGGTATACATGTCTGTAATTATAATGCACCCATGGTAACTTATGAGTTAGGGAGAAGGGAACATATTGAATCTCATGGGTCAGTCAGACTGGTGTATCCAGTGGTGAACAATACAAAACCCTGTCTCAAACATGGTAGAAGGCAAGGACAGACATTTGAGGGTATGCTCTGATGTCTACACGTGTGCTGTGACATGCATGTGCCTGTATTCATGCACGTGGGCATGCACATAGAGGCATCACACACATACACACACACATTTAAAAATCTACCAGATGTGCCTGGTTTATCACAGATATGTAATAAATTCTAGATTTCTCTTTCTTTCCCCTGTATAGTCTGTATTGTAAGTTTTTTAGCTGAGATGTTGTGGTCTACGTTATGGAGAAGTTGCTTGAGATTTTCAACCTGAGCACAGACCTGCTTCAATTTGTCTCTTCAGTGTGATGAATTGTGTGATGCTCTGCTTGGTACCAGTGAGGCAGAAAATCTTTCAAAAAAGGTAAACACAGGAGAAAAAGGACCAGTTAGGTCAAGTGGAGATGTCACTGTCTCCATCTTCAAAAGGAGGGTTTGTTGTGAGCAGTTGTTACGAAGAGGTCCCTGGACAGTTGTTAAGTGATGTAAGCTACTGATGCGAGCCACGGATGCTCAGTTTTCTAGTTTGATTGCTGTCTTGAAAAGATACCAGTGTCTGACTGGAGTGCATTATAGGTTGGTAGAAGAACATCTGAGAAAATTCCTTGACCTTGTCTGTGTGTCTGTGTGTAAATAAAACCACATACAAAAAACACTTAAAACATCCCAGCAGCCTGCAGTTAGAGAACAGCCCCCCGCCTCGTGAGGAGAAACATTTCCAACAAAGCTTTTCAAATGCCTCTCTCCCAGCGTCACCTCTTTTCATTTAGTCAGAGATGTCTGAGAATGGGGACCATCACAAGTTAGGTCATCCATTCTCTAGCCTCTCAATAGATCTGATGCACAGAAAAAAGAAGAAAGGAAGAAAGAAAGACAAAGAAAAAGAAAAATAACAGGCTGGTTGGCGACAGTCTTTTCCAGAGCTTTTCTGGAAATAGATGGCTGTGTGTTCAGTAACCCAAACTTGTGCTGCGTGTGGTAAGGGTCAATGTCTCAAATCACCATACCCTCCAAAATGAGGGCTACCACTCCTCTGTAGTCACTCCAAGGCAGTCACTCCGAGCTGGATAAGGGGATTGTTTATCTTAGAAGAAAGAAATGCCAGGCAGTGGGAGATGGCTTACTGGGTAAAGCAGTTGTCACACAAGCCTGTTGACCTGAGTTCTTATCCCTAGAACTCACATAAAAAGCTAGGTATAATAGTGTGAGCATCTGTAATCCAGCACCTTATATGCCCAGATGAGGAGTGTGCATTTGTGCAAGTGCTTGTATGTACACACACACACACACACACACATACCTGCTGATTCTATGGGAAGCCACCTTCACTTTCAGCAGTGGCTTTTCAATCTGATCAAATGCTGTAGAATTCTATTCAAGTTGCAAGTTAAAGATGTAATCAAGACCTCAGTTTAGGCAATGGAGAAACATCTTTCCCTTATGTATAAAGGCCCCTTTGAACAAATTGATGCTTATCCTCAGCGTGTGACTTAAGGGCTACAAAGTCCCCAGTGGTTAGGGTTTTTATACACCATACAGTTTGAATCCTTCTTCTCAGTATCTGTGCACATGCAGGTTTTTCTATCATGCCTGTTTTTCTCTTCCTCCCTCTTTTGTCCCCAAACAACAATATTTACATGGAAGCTTCAGAACATCTGGTGCTTTAGAAAGCCTTGGTCTCACTGGGTGAGCACCATTCAGTCAATCCAGACTCGGAGAGCCTGGGAGGTAGTCCAGCCCAACACTTGCACGTAAGCCTGACAACCTTAGTGTGACTCCTCAAACCCATGTCAAGATCAGATGCAGTGACACATGTGTCTGTGACCCCAGAAAGCCTTGGAGATGGGAGCTGGTGGTGGGAGGATCTAATCTCACAGGCCAATCAGCCCAGCACATGCAGTGGTGAGCAATGAGAGAGAGAGCCTGCCTCAGACGAGGTGGGAGGTAGAGATGGACATCAAGGCTGTCTTCTGACTGCCACACATGTGCTATGGCACACACACACTCACACTCACACACAGACACAAGGCTGTCCTCTGACTGACAGATGTGTGTTGGGACACACGTTTGCTCACACTCACATGCACACACACATGTGTTGTGACACACATTCACTCACACTCACATGCAGATATATACATGTGCTGTGGCACACATTTGCTCACACTCACACACAGACACACACATGCTGTGACACACTCACTCACACTTACACATACATGTGCTGTGACACACTCACACAAGACATACATGTGTGCTGTGGTACACTTTTACTCACACTCACACACAAACACACTTTACACACATGCATATAGAATGTGTGCACACATACATGCATGCATACACGTATACACACATGAACATGCGCCCTCACACATACATCCATTGCTGGAATGTGCTTCAGAGCTTCTGTTCCTGGCAAAACCCTACTTAGTCGACGTCTCTCGGGTTATAACTCCAGTCTTTTCTGACCACTTCTCTAACGCTGTTCCAGCCCACCCAGAGTTCTTTTTTATGTCTGTCTTTCTTCCTGAGTGCCCATCACTGGGTAACAGTGGACTGAATCTCAGAGAGGGAACCAGAGCAGACTTTCTTAGGTTTGGGATTGGTGGTATGTTGGGGCAGGGAAAAAGCATCTTTCCTTGTTTTTCCAGAGGGATAATGAATAGATGGTTCTTCAGAAAGTTCTATTCTGACTCACACCCACCGTGAGAGGAGCTTACTTCCTCCACACGGTGTGGTGTTAGATGGGCCATGCTGCTCATGGAGTTGTTAGGGCCATAGCCTGGGCGCTGGCAGCTCTTATAAGATGGGCTCAGCCACCTGTCTTCAATAGGCCAATTTAACAGACAAATAATGGTGACACAGAGAAAGTGTGTTCACTGTGGCCACACCAGGAAGAGGAACTGAGGAACAAAGATCCGGTGACTCCCCAAGTCTATGTTTTGGATCTTGACATGAGTTTTAAGTTTAAATAGAGGGCAAGAGGTATGCATAGCTAAGTCCTGGTCAAGGTAGGGTCCCCTCCATTGAGTCACAATGGAGAGTCACAGTGTCTCCTACAAGGTGACCTGGCAGGCCTTCAGAACCCCGCTAAATAAAAGACAAACCTACCTCCTCCCTCCTGCTGCAGCTGGCACCAGGCTTCAGCTCTTCCCTTCTGCTGCATTAGATTCCTGGGGGAATTCCAATTCACTGGGCTCCATTGTCTCAATGGTTCCAGAGACAAGTGGAGGGACACAGGTGTCTGCTGAGAACATCTTTGTTCCTGCCAGAATGGTTACAATGTGGCTTGTTTTGGGCAGAAGAATAGACTGGAAGTCTCCCTGTTCCTGTTGTGAGCTGAGACCCTAAATGGCCCTGACTGTTTCTGTTTGTTCTCAGGATCCCTGCTGTCATGCTGAAGGGATGTGCCCTGGATGATGAGACACCCATTAGAACTGCCTCAATGGGCCTTATCAATATCCTTCTAGACATATGCTTGAAAAATAGCATTTACATCATACAACTGGGATTCTGTGTTGTTCTACAGCAAAAGCTCACGGGTACCTAGAGAGATGAGATGGATGGTGACGAAATATAACCATGGCTTAATGTATGGGAGGAGGAGAAGGCTGTGATTCATGGCGTCTGTCTCCAGCACAGCTGAGTTGTGTTGGTCCCTGTGGGGCAAGACTCTCCTGGGTGGGGTGAAAGATTCTGCTCCAGGCCTTCCTGCTCTGTCTCTCCCTGCTGTAGTTAACTCAGCAAGATAAGCCCATCACTTCTAAGTCCCATTGTTTAATTCCCCTGACTGTGTAAGTGTCTCCCGGGCAACCTCCAGGCAAGTCAATTAAGGGCCTCCGGATGGGCTGGTGACACCGCGATTACTCAGGAGGGATTACTGAGTGCTGCTGCACATTTCAACGTTAAATGTTATAATTACGTCAAAGCTTAAATGACGGCCACTTGTCCTTTAGATAGCATCGTGAGGGATCTGGAGCTTTTATGCTTTCCTTTTTAACGTGGTTAAATCACTAATGACTCCTTTCATTGAATCTCACTTCTGAGCCGACTGTGTTCAGAAAGCTATCCTGGTAATTACAGCGAGAGCAAAATATCAACAGAGCAGCACCAAACACCGTTGTCAGGGACGCCCAGAAAGGTGAACTCCAGAGCCATGAATGTGATGTGGTGTACCTTCGCGGTCTAAAAAAGTAAGGGGACGTGGGCAGGGCTCACAAAGCCTTTGGATTGGAGTGGGAACCGAAGCATGAACACTCATGTGCCTGTGTGAGTGAGCGCACATGCGTATGCTCACATAGGAGCAGGTACATAGGAGAATACATTTATGTGTTTGTGGAATTGGAAGACAAATTTGAATGCTGTTCCTTAGGTTCAGTCCACCATTTCTTTGAGCTACCATCTTTTATTGGCCTGGAGCTCATCCCACAGGAGGCTAGGCGGAGTGTTGCTGAACCCCAGTGAGCCCTGTCTCTGCCTCTATAGTTATGGGATTACAAGCACATTCTACCACACCCACATTTTATTTTAACATGGGACCCAGGTTCTTGTACTTTGAGACAAGTGTTTTACTGACTGAGCTGTCTTCCCAGCTCGGAACGTAGATTTTTGAAATGCCTTTCACCAGGTTTTCAACAGCAAACCCTGACTTTTTTTTATTTTGATTTTTTCTTTTTTGGTTTAAATATATCTTAATCTCAACAACAAAGCAATAAATATCATTTCCTCATTATTTTGAAGTTGATTTTCTTCAGTAGCTGAGGTTTGTAGAACATAGCAATCCTTTTCTTCCCACTCCTCTTTCAATATCCACCCACTTTTAATATCCATAGAATGACAGAATAAGAAGAGATGGCTCAGCCAGTAAATGGCTTGTCATGGGAACTTAGCCTGAGTCGGATTCCTAGAACTGATATGAAAATTCTGGCTGTGGTGTTGTGGGTTTGTAACTCACATAGTGAGGATGTGAAGACAGGAGGACCCTGGTGGCTGGGGTTTAGTGGAGCTGGTGAATTATAGGTCCATGAGAGACCCCGTCTGAACAAACAAGCAAAAAAAACACCAAGGAGGGGACTCGGTGGTTAAGAGCACTGACTTCTCTTTCAGAACACCAGATTTGATTCCCAGCAACCACATGGTGGCTCTCAATCAGCTGTAACTCCAGTTCTAGGAAATCCCAAACCCTTTCTGGCTCTCAGGAGCATTAGAAACACACACGGTGCACAGACATACATGCAAGTGAAACACCCATACACATAACAACTTAATTAGTTAAAAAGCTTGGAGTGAACAGTGTCTGAGGAAGGACAGCCAAGGTTGAGCTCTGGCTTCAACAAGCACACACATGCATTTGGGCAGCCTCTTCCCCTCCACCCCTGCCCACATCCATAGGAGTGTCCAAACATCACATACTTCATGCCAATCTGTGTCCATGGTCACTGAGCCACCTGTGGTCAGCATGTTTCCGTTTGTTAGAAATGTACCTGAATCCCACTACATATCTGACTACACATCAGGTTTTACTTGACCCACACAGTATACCATAAGAAAAAAGTTTCCAAGTTTATAAGCTGTGGTATTTCACACAGGTCTCGCTTTTGTGATTCTATTCAAAGAGTCTTAGAGTTGGCAGTATGAACTGACACACTTGACTCGCCATGTTCTGTTCCCTGTGTCTTTTGTTGTCTGGGTCTCAGGAATCTTCCCTATCTGCTGGCCGCAAACCAACATTCATATTTACAAGTTTCCTGCACTGTGTGTTGGGGGGAGTAGGAATCCCGAAGGAGTGAGTGACAACGTCCCTGCAGACAGCGCTTGTTTGGTGGCTAGGCAAGTCCTCTCCTTCATGCTCACCGACTTTGTCCCTTCAGACAGCGCTTGTTTGGTGGCTAGGCAAGTCCTCTCCTTCATGCTCACCGGCTTCTTGTGTTGGAGACTTTCTCTGGGGGAGAAGATGGGCAGCATTTGGTGACCCTCTTTCTTCAGCAGAAAAAGCAATTTGGTTGCATGCTAGTTTTCTCCAGGGAAGCCCATGCTGAGGGTCAGAGCAAGCTGAGCCCGTGCAGACAGAGGAAGAGCTGTTGCCCAAGGAAAGATTTGTCATTTCTGCCATGGCTTCTCATCCGGCAGCAACATCTCCGTTAGTCTTCTGCTGTCACTTTTAAGAACTAACCACGCCCACCCCAGCCACTTCTGACCTTCCCCTTCGCCATCTTTCTCTCTCTCTTGTGTGGTTGTCTCCTGTCGTGTACACACGTTTCTCTCTGTCTCTGTGTCTTTATGTCTTTATATTTGTCTAGCTCTGTCTCTCTGTTTTTCTGTTTCTTTTTAAGTAATAAATGTTTACCCTTATGTTTACTTACTATGTCTT
The DNA here is from genome assembly GCF_982192425.1 of Myodes glareolus. NCBI lineage: Eukaryota > Metazoa > Chordata > Mammalia > Rodentia > Cricetidae > Myodes > Myodes glareolus. The sequence goes on along the minus strand of NC_142047.1, from coordinate 64,365,914 downwards.
GTGAGCCTTTTATCCGCCATAACCGCCCGCCTGACTCCCCCGGCTGCATGGCGTTGCAGGGACTCACGGTCCCCCTTGCCGGACTCCGCGAGCTGCCCGGGACATCCCATCATCATATTCTTTTTAAAAGAACAAAATTTGGTGCTGCGGACTTGACAGATTCACCCGCCAAGGTCCAATCCTGGCTTCACATATCGTCCTGTACTCTGAGCTCCAATTTCCGGGATTGAATGGGACCAAGGGCCTTCCTCAACCCCGCCAACTGCCTGGACTCCTTTCTACAAACAACACCAGCTTCCAATTGTAAGTTTCCTCACTCCAGCCAGCTTATCTGAGCCTTTTAAACTCAGGATTGACCAGTCCTCCTGGTGTTTCTGGGCTCGGTACTTCTCCGCCCCGTCGCTGGCGTCCATTACAGCTTGCGTCCTCTGTTAAGCCCGTGCATTCCCGCACCTGGGGACCCGGGGTTCCCAGGCTTCTTCCTCTTTATTTCAGTCTTTTCTTCTTTCCAACCTTTCTTGCAGACGTAATTGGCTGATCTGGTTCGGCCTCTAGCATCCCACATGGGCACTCGGACGCCTGGGCACATGGTTTTGGATGCTTGATTTGCATCTCACCTAAACGGGGAGCCGTTCCCCATAGGCTCGAGATGCCACGTTTTTTTGCGGGTTTTTCATGGTCTTGATCTGGGAAAGCAAGTCGTACCAGCCTAAATATGCCTAAAATTGTCTGTTTATGCGGGTTTTTCACGATTCAGACTCTACATAACAACCAGGCGGCCCCCGGCTTTTAAAATTCCCATGGTCTTTCCATTCAAGCCACAACACGTGGCCGCCGCCATGTTCATTGGGGTCAGGTGACTTTATCGCTAGATTCACTGAGAGCCAGATCACGCGACCAGGCCCTCCCACTGTTATGTATGTCCCGCTTTCCCCTCCCCCTCCTCAGTGTTCATTAAAATCCTCTCCTTAGCTGTGATTACAGGTGTTTTGCATAGTGACGTGCTTTCTGATAGGGCCCATCAAAAACATACACTTTGCCTAATTCCTGTTCTCTATGTATAATGATTGTTCATTTCATCTCGTTTCAGACTACAAAATCATAAACTGGTATGGACTTTTAAGCTGTTTTCTACCATTGTCAGTTCTGCCACTAATCTTAATGTTACAAACAGTTTTTTTTTCTTTCTGTCTGTCTTTTTACAAATGTGGATCTTACCTATTAAGAGTCAATACAGTCAAACTCAAACCCAATCTTCCAGACAGATTCTATACTGCAGTTACACCTAATAATCAGCCCTCAACTGCTCAGAGATCTGGGGAATGCGATATTAATTGTTTAATTATTTAAAAAACTTTTCATAACAAAAAGAGACAGGTTGGCTCCTAGCAAACACTCTGTTTCCTCCGAGAAGACATAAGACAAACCGTCACTGACCACCATCCATCTGCAGTTTGCTTTGACTGCCAAGCGCTGACCATTGGGCAAAAACTGCCTGTCACCTAAACTGGAGACCTCCAAACGTGGACAGGATCACTACAATGGACAGCCTAGCTGCTCAGGTCAAGGTAGGCCTGTCTTCCTAAAGATTTCTTGGTACACAGGGTCTTCAAAAGCCTGGCAGCTCTACATTAAGCAACAAAGGTCAAATGCAACCATCAGTGACCAGGGAGGACCAAAGAGTAGCTCTGGGTGCCAACCAAGTAAGTTCTCTGTCATTTTTTTGATCAGTAACTCAAGTAAAACCTTATCCTTCTCAAAGATCTCTGACAGTCTGATAGCTGAGAGGTTTTGCCAGGTTGTCTCACCAAATAAAAATACTTTTCATTATAATTTCTGTTTTTACAAACCCAAGGAGTTCTTAAAATTTCTGTTTTTCTTATGAGTTCCAGGGAGCCGAATGAAAAAACCCATCATAAACAGATCAGATACAAACCCCTCAATTCCCTGGTCCTAAAATTTTTTCTCAATTTAACTTTGTCCTCCGTTCTGCCAACACCCTAAACAGGTACAAGGGACATTTCCATGCCACAGACACCTGTCCTGTCGGGAGCAGAGATCAGCTATGCCAGAATGTGACCAACACCCAGCTTCTCTCGGATCTCCCTCACCCCCACCCACCCCCAAAGACGACGCCCACAAATCAGACGGAAGCAATCTTGAGAATTCGCCGCCCCAATTCCTTCAACCTGTAATGTCTAACCTTCTACTTTTTATTATAAAAAGGATCCGGGAATGTTAGTCTTCTGCTGTCACTTTAAGAACTAACCACGCCCACCCCAGCCACTTCTGACCTCCCCCTTCGCCATCTTTCTCTCTCTCTTGTGTGGTTGTCTCCTGTCGTGTACACACGTTTCTCTCTGTCTCTGTGTCTTTATGTCTTTATATTTGTCTAGCTCTGTCTCTCTGTTTTTCTATTTCTTTTTAAGTAATAAATGTTTACCCTTATGTTTATTTACTATGTCTTGTGATCCTTTTATCCACTGTAACCGCCCGCTTGACTCCCCGGCCGCATGGCGTTGCAGGGACTCAAGGCCATCCTTGCCAAACTCCGCAAGCCGCCTGGGACATCCCATCATCATATTCTTTTTAAAAGAACAAAAATCTCCATATGTGTATTTCCTCAGCTTTCTTTGAGGCATTGTAACGGTGTCAAAGGCAAGGCAGAGAGAAAATAAGATTTCTTTCTCTTCCCAGTTCTGGCTCAAATGTAGATAAACTCGTTATTTAGCAAAGTGCTGAGATGAACCTGAGATTCCAGAAGGGATAGGAGAAGTCTGTGGGGTCAGTGAAGTGGCTCACTGGACACTTGCGGCCAGGTCTGATGTGTTCACTCCCTTAGACTTACATGGTGGGAGGAAAGATCTGCCAGCTACAAGCTGTTTTATAACAAGCCCACCCAGTCCACAGACAGATAAAATAGATGGACAGGCAAAAGAAATGAGCAAATAAATGAGTGGTTTACATGATAAACCAAAAAAGCATTTATGTGAGAGAAGGAAGTCTTTAGTCCTTGTTCACTGTGTATGTTGGGGAAGGGTGGTTGCTTCCAGGGAACATTTATAGATCATGAGATTTGTGAGGATAAAGAGAACAGCAGTAATTATAAGTGAATCCAGGGTATCCAACTGACCTTCGGTAGCCTTGGACTGTGATGTGAAGGTGTTATTCTCTCTGAGAGCACCCAAAGCCCAAATGTGGTGGAGGATGAGCTACGTGGCTCTACTGACACCCAGGAAAGCTGTGCCTTCTCAAGTTGTGTGGATTTTTACAAGGCACGGCTTCAAGGAGAAGCTTAATTAAATGCCGTCTGTCTGTTGTTTGGCATGCATCTTCCGGGAGGAGCCTGGAAAGATCCATGGCTTCCTCCAGCATAGTCCTGCACATGGATAGTGTTGTCCCGAGAGTGAGATTCCCAGAAAATGAATCGCCGACAAAAAGCATATAGAAGTCTGTAGGGATGACTTGCAGGCATGAGGGGTGGATTTGATTCCCTAGAACGCACATTAAAATGCCAGGCTTGGTGGCACATACCCATAATCTCAGGGCTGAACAAGGGGTAGAGACAGGAGGATTCCTGGAGTTTACTGGCCAGTCAGTCTAGTGAAATTGATGAGCTTCAAGCCAGTAAGAGACCTTGTTTCAAAAACGACCAACCAGACAAGCAAAACAACAGTGTATAGCACTGGGGAAAGACAACCACTGTTGATCGCTGGCCTCAACACACACACACACACACACACACACACACACACTCTCCACACACATACACACCACACATACACTTACACCATCCATACACACCACTCACACCAAACACACACACACACACACACACACACACACACTACACATGCACATACAAACATACCACACCATACATCCTCCCCACATGCACAGAGGCCTAACTGGTGAGCTCTATGTCAGTGAGAGATTCTGTCTCAAAGATGGTGGATGACATTCCTGACGACATCAACCAAAGTTGTCCTGTAGCTTCCATATATATGCACACATGTACTCCTTACATGAAAACACACGTGTACAAGCACACACATTTTAAACAAGCAGATGAATGCTTTCCTCTCATGTGAATTTGGAATAAGAGAGATTGGGTTCTAGTCTCTGTCTTGATCCTCCCAACAGCAGAGTTTACTTTTTGTTTTAGCATCTCCTTCTTTCTCCCAGAACTTCCCCCTTCTTTCCCTTTCCTCTTTCTTACTCTCTTCCCTCCTTCTGCTCCCAGAACTTCCCCCTTCTTTCCCATTCCTCTTCTTACTCTCTTCCCTCCTTCAGCTAAATTAGCATTTATCTAGATTGCTGAAAAAATGCTTTAAAAAAACAGTATGAGGCATTCAGACCACGAATTCTTAGGTAGCATCCATAACGTGGAGAGGAGAGTCCATCATTACTCTGGAGGCCGTTGGGCTCTTGCTGTTGTGTTCATTATGCAGAGGGGGCACAGCATGGATGTCTCTCCTAGAGCCAGGGTTCAATTCGAGTGGAAGAGCTACGTCTCCCATTTGTTCCATTTAGTCAAAGTCTATGAACGTGTGGGGCTGAGAATGCAGTGGGTGTCCTCTGGAGAGGTGTGGCCTGCTGTCTTCTGGGGTGCCAGAGGTCTGAGATAAGAACAGACAGAATGGCTCAGTTTTGGCTTCTGGGTTGATTTCTAAGCCTGGTGTTAATTGATGCAGTGAATGTGGGCCAACAGGCATACTCTCTGTCCTCCCCTCAATATCATAAGGTTCTCAGGATTGTGATAGGACCAGAGGGATAATGTAAGTGAAATCTTTTAAATAGAGCCCTGTATATGGGAAGATCTCAAAAGTCACATTGTATGTCTATATGTATGTATATGTGCATGTGTGTAGATGTCAAAGGACTGCTTGGGATGTGTTCCTCAGGCAGCTTCCACCTTTTGCTTGACCCCAAATCTTCTCATCGATCTGAAACTTTGGTAAATTAATAGACTAGCCGCCCAGCAAGTTTTGGGGCATCTGCCTGTCTCCACCTCCCACCTTGTCATTTCCAGAACTACAAGTGTGTGTCACAGTGCCTGTCTTTGTGTATTGATCCTGGGGATCAGAGCTCATGTGTCCAAGCTTGTGAGAGAAGTGCTTTGCCGACTGAGCCATTTGCCAGTGGCCTTTGCGCTTGTGCTTTAAAAGTGAAGTCCAGTGGGACGGTGGGCTGTGTGCAGGTCTGCGAATGCCTCGTGTGTGCAGTCTGCAGCGCCCTGTGAATGCGTCGTTCTCAGGGATTCACAGATGAGGGTTCAGAGGGACTCACGGACAGGTCAGTGCATTAGGCAAGGTGTCGATGTCCACAGAACGGTGACACGAAACACAAGGAAGAGTGAAATGATAGCAACAGCACCAGAGAGTTGCTTTTGCTCAGTTTCCTCTCCTCTTGTTAGAGAGAAACAGATGTGTGCGTACATTTGGAAATTAACATCATGTGAGAAGGGTTTGAGGGTTTGCTGTAGTTTACTAGTCTTACATTTGCATTTACAACTAGGTTGTACATTGTAAAGGGAAATACTACCACTCGTAGTGAGATTTTCATTTTCTTCTTGATGTAGAGCAACTTCACTAGCTATGCTTAGGAATATAAGGATGAGTCCTGAATTTTTCTGCATGTTAAAAGGGTAGGCTTGGTCTGGGGAGATTGCTCAGTCAGGTAGAGTGTTTGTTATACAAGTTCAGGGATCAGAGTTTGAGCCCCAGAATCTGTATAGAAATCCGGGCACAATGGTGAGTATTGTAATCCCAGTGGTGGGGAGGCAGTGATCCCTGCAGGTCACCGGCCACCAGCCAAGCCTAATGGGTGAGTTCTAGGACAGCAAGAGACTCTGTTTCAAAATGTACACAAACAGCTTTCCTGAGGTTGCTTTCTGGTCTCCATATATTCACAGGCATATATATGCACATTTTGTACACACACACAACATGTATCTGGACACACAAACACACACACACACTCAGGGAAAGAGAGAGAGAGAGAGAGAGAGAGAGAGAGAGAGAGAGAGAGAGAGAGAAAGAGAAGGCTTCCAAGATGTCCCCTTTCTTTCAGGTTTTTAGGTAACTGTAGTAATAGAGAGGTGATATTTTTCCTTTTCCACAGCCTTCCTCTCTCCTTACTAGATGTGTAGACTTAGTTTTTTATTATGAAATGGGTTAATTCTAATGACAGATGATGGATTATGTAACACCAGGACATTTGTGATTATAGGAGAAGAACTTTCCAAATGCATGTGACAGAGCTGTGCTGGTACAGGTGTGTGCACATGTGAAGGAAAAGTGTGTGAGTACATATGAGTAAATGTGTGTGCAAGTGCACACATGCATAGAGGCATGAGAAAATAAAACCACTGCCAATATTGCAAATGCATCTTGTCTTCTAAACACTCAGCTCATCAGCTTCCCTAATGTGTTCGGGAAGCTGAGGAGAAGTGATTGCTCCCATTAGTCCCAGAGGAATGTCGAATGAGCTTTTTCTTCAGAGCATGTCACCACAGAGCAGGCCTCTAAAAACCAAAGCAAATTACCTTCAGTTTAAGAAGTCATGGGACTGTTTACTGAACACCTACAGCAGTTTGCAGAAGGCCTGTGGCAGCCACTGGTGACTGCCTCCTTTGACTCACTGTCTCAGAAAATGAGGACATGAGACCAGGACTTCAATAACGTCACCAGGGCATTCTCACAGTGCCTTTTCTAATACCCCTAGACGACAACCTTTCAAGAATAAGTTTCTAAATGTTCTCGACACAAAACAGCCATTGTGTGGGGAACAGTTAACTGATATGGTTTAACCACTCCTGGAATATGTGTATAAAGTATCATGCACCTACCATAATTATATGCCACTTGCAACTTATTAATCAAAACATTTAAATGAGAAGAAACAGATGGGCAGTCTAGAAAGAACATTCTAGATGGCCTAATAGTCAGTGCAAATGTCCTGAGGTACAAACTGCAGTTCTGTTTACGGAGGAGAGAGGAGGCCTGTAAGATCAGCTTGGTTGGAATGGGACCAATGTCACTGGTGAGGCTGGAACATAACAGAGAGACAAAGAGAAAGGCAGCCCTGAGTAACTGTAAGTGAATCTGCTGATTTTGTCCTGCATTGGGAAAAATAGGCAGATCAGTGGTTAAGAGCTCAGGATGGCAGGACATGAATCTCATTTGACAAAATCCCTTGGACTGTTTTGGAGGAAGGAGACCAGCTAGAAAAAAATAAGCTGGAAGGGGGCCAGAACTTAGGAACTTCATGTTCCCCTTTTCATCTCCCCTGAACTCCCTTTTATCCACTCCTCCTTTTCTTTCTAACAATCCATTAAGTCCAATTAGTGCTGCCCATATGTGCATGGGTCAGGGCATTGGGAGCATGGGAAACCAACCAGCAGCCACAACCCCAAAAGAAAATGATTGTCTCTCTCCCAGCACTATCAGCTGCCATAGCTCCTCAGTTAGGAGTAGGGCCTCATGAGCCCTTCCCCCTTCTATGCTGGTATGTTGGCTGCTTTGAACTTGTGTGGGTACCCTCGGCTGCTGTGAGTTCATCTCCTTCCAGTCCTCCAGCTTGTATGTCCTGTCTTTCTCCCTTTCCTGATGCTTCCTGAGCCTTGGAGGGGTGTGTGATAAAGATGTTGCACTGAGAGCTAGCTGAGCATTTAATAGTCACTTATTCTCAGCACTGCGGCCAGTTTTGAGTCTCTACGTTGAAGGCTCCAACTGCGAAAATAAGGTTCTCTGACCAAGGCTGAGAGCAGACTAGGTCTATGGGTATAAACAGATATTTAGACGGCACAAAGGAAGGTTCCACTATAGGGCCAATGACTTCCCAGGATTTGACCAGGTTTACCATACTATGCATGCATTCCAAGAGGTTTAATTTTAAAAGGAATAGAATCTAGGAGAACTATTTGCAAATAGGGGAAATGTATGGAAAATATGGATAATATTCTTTTGGGGGTGTTTCCATTTAAGTAACAGCACTTTTACATACTGCTATTTTTCTTTCCTGTTACAGAACCAGACTTTCTTCTTGGTGCTGCAAGTGACAGTTGCTAGTGGCCCCATTCAACCATCCCTAGGGAACTGATTCCAGTTCATGCCTGGCTTGCCTTCCATCACACAGGGGCCCTGCATCCTTTTCCTTTGATCAAGCTTCCTGGCAGTCACGTTGAGAGTTTGTTACTAATGTTATTAAGTTCCAATCAGCGATGACTGTGATTATCATCTAATAGTTATTGCTTTGCACTTCCATCCAGATATCAGATATAATGAGCCAATAAAGCTGTTATTAATTTAGACCCAATGACAATTTTAGGCCTTCTCTGTTGAAGATTAGGGAGCCTCATAAAAGTAGGGCACAACTGAGTATTCAAAAGTAATAACAAGAATAAAGTAATTGGAATATGAGTGGACAGGTGTTTCTGACTTAGAAAGGAAGTGTAGCTTGGAACATCAACACTTCCGTTTGCTGCTGAGAGGACGGAACAACTCCACAGGGGAGTCAGACTTTCTAGGACCTGGACAGCCTGGCTGGGAAAGTTGGCTCTTCAGCAAAGACACAGTGCTATCTTAGATTTGTTTGTCATTGGTTGGAGAACAAGAGGCCACAGCGATGGTGGAGGGAAGAGGGCTGCTTCTCTCTATCCTGAGAGCTCAGTAAAGGATGCTCTTCCTCTGCCAGGCTCAGATGTTTCCTGGTGGCCACAGACTGAGCTGTGTCCCATACTGCTGTCACTACTACCCAAAGAAATGGATTTAGCCAGTCTTGGACCAAAACAACTGCAATTAAGTAAAGCAAATCTTCGCTCCTTTGATGAGCTTAGGTGCTTTGCCACAGTGATGGGAAGCTGGCTAATGTGGCACCTTTTCTGGTGGCATCACAGAAAACTTACTCCTATGGTAAGTTTTCTTTTAATTCTTTATTATTTATCTCCATTTTGAGCACGTATCAATGACACATCACACTGGGAATCATTATATTTTTATACATTTGTGAGCTGCACTTAGATCATCCCAACCCCATTTTGCTCTTATGTTCTCCCCCAGCCCTGCTCATTCCCCCCCTTCCCAGCCATCTCCTTCCTACTTTTATGACTGTTTGTTGCTCTTATTGTCTCTGTGATTTTAAACAGTGCTGTTCATAGAAAGATGGGCAACTGACCAGGGGCTACCACCCTGAAGAAAATGTCTCCACTTTCTATAACCTTTAACTGTTCGTAGAACTCCAGGATAAATAAGATTCCATGCGCCCTTCTCCCTTCCATGACACTCCTGTGACCCTCTGAGACATCTAGATCTTTTTTTTCCTCCATCACTGCAAATTTCTTCCTGGCTAACATCTCTTGTTTTCCCTTCTCCTGCTCCTGGAAATGCAAGTACACGACCGTTTTGAGCTGGCTAGGATTGCTCTGCTTTTATATACAATGACGCATGGGCTGCTACACAATTCAGTCTGGTTCTTGCCTCAGCGGGCTGCTCATCCAAACCAAATGAAGATGAGCATTTGCCCTGCTTTTCCCTACTGGCACTGGACTGGTCTCAGTGCTGTCATAAGGACACTGGGTCCCCAGGGCATGTGTTCTTTTCTCTGTCTCCTTGGCCATGACTCCTCTATGCCTTATTAGCATATATAAATTAATGTGTGTGTGTGGGGGGGGGTTGTGGGTGTGTGTGGATGTGGGCATGCCTATGACCTGATGTGCAAGTGGCGGTCAGAGCATCAGCTACTGGCCCTTATAATCCACCTTGTCTGACATAGAGTCTCATGTTCACTGCTGCACGCACAAGATTAGTTAGTCTGTAAGCATCCAGGAATTTTTCTTCCTTTGCTTCTCATGTCTGTCTGGCTTTGCAAGGGTTCTGATGACACAAACTCAGATCCTCATGTTCGCGCAGCAAATGCTTTACCCCGAGAGTCATCTCTCCAGCCCTCCATGACTCATTTTTCCCTTAGTATTTCCAGGATTCTGAAGCCTGGAGCCACTGCATGTTAAAGTGGGCTGTGAGAGGACAAAGCCAGCCCTTTATTCAACGTCATTTAAAACCCATTCTAAGTGCTGGGGGGGGTGATTTTAAATTGATCTGAGCAGAGTTTGAGCATGTTCAACACAGCCAACTTTTCCTTCGGTGCCCTGGTTGAAGCACAGCTTGCTAATTGAGTTGTCTGCTTGGCTTGATGACTTTTGCTGCTGTCGAAGGGGAAATCAATGCTAGTATTTCCTCACTGCTAACCATCTGTCTCGAACCAATATTTTCCCTCTCCATTGCTCTATGGTTTTGTTACCTGTGCATTTAGTTCTGTCTGAAATTTATGGAGGTGTGTGTGTGTGTGTGTGTGTGTGTACGTGCACGAGAGGTATGGTATGGTATGTGTGTGTAGTGTGAAGTGCACATGCATTTTGATGATCCTGCAGTCTTCAACTCATCCAGAATCAGTATTTGTGATAGTCTATCCTGCTCAGCTCATGAATAACACCCTCATTATCTGATAAAAGAAGATTCATTTTGTGGCTTTTTCTTGGGTAATGAATTCTTTTCATGGTATTCTTGCTTTTTCCCCCTGTAATGGGAAGAGGGATTTATCCAGGGCGCAGCTTGGATGAATGCACCTGTCACTGAAGCATCCTTTGGTGCCCATGTACCACTGACTGTGTATCTCTATGGCTTCTGGCTACTTTTCCCTGGACCAGGTAGGAGGTGTTTGTCCTTGCTTCCCAGGATGTTCCCTGAACATGTGTCCTGCTGTGTCTCAGCTCTGTGGCCACAGTGGCTAGAGCACCTTCTGAATCTCAGATGCATAGTGGCTGTTTGTTGGTGTGACCTCTCATTCTCCCTCTTGCTCTGCATTTGGTTTTAAAACTGTTTTCTTTTATTATTTAATTATCTATTTTAGTGCATATCTGCATGTATGTCGGTATACACTTGTGTGTGCAGGTGGAGGCATACACATGTGTGTATTCATGTGGAGACCAGAGATCAGCCTTCACAGAAAATACGTTATTGACTGAGCCTTCTTCCCCACCCCTCAAAGCTCACTGCTCCTCTTGGAGGGTATGATCTCCACTCCTTACCATGACTGATGTAGCCCACTGTGATCTACCAGGTCTTGTCTCCTTGACTTCACTTCCTGGCTCCTATTCTAGGAACTCTGAGGCTTCGTCCTCCTGAGTTGTCTTGATCTTCCCGAAAATGCCTGTCAGAGATTTCATGTCAACCAAACAGCTCTTCTGCAGTTCCCTCTGTGCCAGCCTGGATCCATTCAAGACTGAGTGCTGGGGTTCTGTTTCTGCTACCCAGGGTGTTGCTACTTTCTGCTTTCCAGGCCTGTGTTGTTTGCCTTTTTCTTTTCCTTACCGGACTCTGAGCACCTTGGGTGCAACTTTGGGTTACCTCCCCTACTTGCTGTCATCCAGAGTGTGGCCTTCTGTGTAGACAGGATCAACTGTGGCTCACTGAGTGCTGTCTTTTCACATCTGCCCTGGAAATTCCCTTCTATAATGTGACTTTTCATGAGATGTATGGACAAATGTCACCCTAATAGGACATCGATGACAAACCAAATCAAACAAACAAGCAAACCAACAAACCAGTTTTACTTAGGTCTAGTTGAGTGAATTAGTGAGTTTGGAGGGGTTATTTAAAGAGGCATGGGTGACTCAAAGTCAGCTGCCTCACTGAAAGGCCACCTCAGCATCACTGAGGGTTGCTGCGCAATCTGTATGTGGCTTGGCTGGTGAGAGTCTCATCTCCCTGCCAATATCACTGTGGCTATAACCAGGGGGTGGAGTCTCGCAAGTTTCAGCAGTTCCTGAGATTTGTTTATATCCTGCAGTTGTTTGAATGAGAACTGGCCCCCATAGGCTCATATATTTGAACACTTGGCGCCTAGTTGGTGTCACGGTATGGGCATCGGGTAGAGCCTTTAAGAGGTGGAATCTTACTGGAGGAATTATATAGCCTTAGGGTCTGGTTTTGAGGTTTTACAGCCTGGCCCCATTCCCTGTTCCTTCTCTCTGCTTCCTGGGTGTTGATGAATGTTATAAGACAACTTCCTGCTCCTACTGCCAGGTTTTTCCACATGGTGGACTACATCCTTCTGGAACCAGGTACCAAATGAGCACATCTTTGCTCGGTTGCTTTTATCAGAGTGGTTTGCTACAGCAACAGAAAATAGATTACCATACTTTGTGGTTCTTAACCTTTTAATTAGGAGGAAATAACTATACAGCAGCTTCATATTCCTGGCTTCACTTCTACAATGAGGGTACAATGCCACTTTTTCACAGATGAGTCATTTAGGGCACGGAGAGGTTAAGTAGATTGTGTAAGGTGGCTCAGTTTTTAAGTAGAAATGAGAAAAAGAGAAGCTAAGCCTCTTGTATTTTGAAGCTTTATTACTTTGGTTCATGGTTTTTCTCTTCTCTTTGCTTTGTTCCTATATGCCAAGAGTTCTTAGTCCCCTGTGCATACATGCTGAGAGTCCCTGGTCCCCAGTGCTTACAATACTGAGAGTCCCAGGTCTTTGTGCCTACATGCTGAGAATCCCTGGTCCCCTGTGCCTACATGCTGAGAGTCCCTGGCCCCTGTGTCTACATGCTGAGAGTCCCTGGCTCCCCGTGTCTACATGCTGAGAGTCACTGGCTCCCTGTGCCTACATACTGAGAGTCCCTGGGCCCTGTGCCTACATGCTGAGAGTCCCTGGGCCCTGTGCCTACATGCTGAGAGTCCCTGGTCCCTGTGCCTACATGCTGAGAGTCCCTGGGCCCTGTGTCTACATGCTGAGAGTCCCTGGCTCCCTGTGTCTACATGCTGAGAGTCCCTGGTCCCCTGTGTCTACATGTTGAGAGTCCCTGGCTCCCCGTTTCTACATGCTGAGAGTCCCTGGCTCCCCGTGTCTACATGCAGAGAGTCCCTGGTCCCTGTGCCTACACGCTGAGAGTCCCTGGCTCCCCGTGTCTACATGCTGAGAGTCCATGGCTCCCCATGTCTACATGCTGAGAGTCCCTGGGTCTTGTGTCTATATGCTGAGAGTCCCTGGTCCCTGTGCCTACATGCTGAGAGTCCCTAGTCCCTGTGCCTACATACTGAGAGTCCCTGGGCCCTGTGTCTACATCCTGAGAGTCCTTGTGCCCCTGAGCAGGCTTTCACTGCTCTATCTCACTGGTGGACAAGGGCATGGTAAATTAAGCTCAACTGGAAGTTGTACTGGGCATTTGCTGTGTGCCTGCTCTCTCTGTCCTCATGTGAGGAGCCCATGTGTCTTTGCCCTCCTCTGGTCTCAGGAGTGGAGTTCTATGTGCCTCTCCCACTCTTTCTCACCTCAGTTTGCCTCATGGGAGGTCCAGAGATGAGAGAGAGGGAGGAGGGCTTCCTGACAAATCGTGCTTCTCAGAATAGTGCAAGCAAGTATTTGTGTAGTGAATATTTCATCCTCTGTGGCTCCAGAGATAAAACGAAGGCTATGAGTAGCACCCAGAAACTTCCCAACTTAAAAGGTTCGACCTATGAGTTTCCAGTCATGGGACAGTGCAAAAGTTATATGTGTTCAGTAGGAATTGTGTTTCTAATTTTGAATTTTTGTGTGTATTTGTTCTTCACTGCCATCAGGAGCCAGTTTCTTCAGCCTTCCAACATAGACTGAAGACCAACTGCTTTGCAGAAATTCTCCAGGCTTTGGTAAATCTGACTGTGATGACTGAGGAGTCCAGTCTCGGGAACTGGGCAGTTACAGGGCTCTTAGCCTCTCCTGCAAGCAAATGGTCATTGGTGGACCACTTTGTACCATGTTAGCCAGCCTAATAAATCATCTTTGAAATATACATTTGTTTTGTTGATTCTGTTCTGCTAGAGTGCCCTGGGTAATACATCATCCTCATTACTTCCCATAATGCTGCTCAAATCAACATCTAGTGTCCTTATACAGGTTTAGCAGAACCTTTGAAGATTCATCTTTGCTTTTTGGAAGTCTTACTCTTTATACAAATTTTCACATTCTGGAACTATCCAGGAAGGAATGTGTATGCCAATATGATTTTCATGATCATTTCCTCAAGGAGGAAATCTCTTTATTAATTTAGTGATGCATTAATTGAATGTCACCCATATGGCTGGGGAGACGGCTCAGTGGGTCAAGTGTTTTCCATGAAAACTTGAAAACCTGAGTTGAATGTCCAGAATCCATGTAAAAAAAAGCCATGTACGGTGGTGGCACATGTTTGTAATCCCACGGATGTGGATGCAGAGACAATCAGATCCCAGGGGCCCGCTAGACAGCTATCATAGCCAAATATATTTGTTTCAGATCAAGCAATAGACTCTGCCTCAATAATTAATGTGAGCAACACCTGCAGAACCATATCAAAGGTTGATCTCTGGTCTCCATGTGCACTTGCACACACACAAATGCACTCTCACCATGCACATCCACATACTTTAGTGCATGCTCATGCACACACACACACACACACACACACACACACACACACACACTTGTATGTGCACTCACATGCTTGTGCACCTTCTCAGATAATGCAGGGTAAAAGAAGGCATGGTAGATGAGGACTCAGGGGCTCTCCAGTAGCAGAGCATGTGTGGATACTTGCAAGGAGGACAGAGCTTTTGGACAGCAGCTTAAGAACAATGCGGTGCTACCAGAGGTAATGAAGCAGTGTGTGGAGTGGCAGATAATCCTGGAGGAACTGAGTAAAGGCCAGATCATAAGATATGACTTTCCTATGAAACTCTGTAGACATTTGAGATTTTAATCATGGCATACATGTACCACTACTTACAAGAATAAAGATCACTGCAAACAAGCCCTGGCAGTATAGCCCTCTAATATTAACACTCCTAATAATAATATTAGAAGTCTGAGGGTCAGGAAATCAGGGTCATCATTGGGTCAACTGGAGACCATCCTGGGCTACAAGAGATCCTGCAAAAAGAAAGAGACAAACAACCACCCCCACCAAAACCCCTGAAATGGAAAAACCCAAAAGCAAACCAAACAAACAAAAAAGAGTGAGTTTCCATGCCTGATGTCACTGGGTCAAAAGGAGAGTTCTGAGGGAATGACAGAAAAGCTTTACAATCTCAGGCTGGCCCAGGCATGGCTCATGTGTCCCCTCTTGAGTGTGTGAGATGGGGACCCGTGGGAAGTGGTGCCTTGCTCTGAAACAAGCTGATTTCTGAGAACCCAGATGATGTTGCTAATCCCGTTGCAGGGTCTATTTCCTGGGAAGCCAAGTCTTCTCTGTGGCATTTGCTCAGCACCTTGGAGAGCGCCCGTCAGCAGGCGGGCTTTGAAGGAAAGGTCAGCCTCCTCAAAGGTTAATTGTTACCCTTAAGAGAAACGTGAAACAAACTGCATTGCTACATGTTTAATAAGCTTCAGCTACAGCATTTCACAGAAGGTGATCCTGGGTGATTTGATTTCAATAAGGAATTGTCCAGAAATAAAATGCTCTTGGCCACGTCTGACTTGGAGAGAGTATGATGTCTTTGTGTGGGGATTCACATTTAAAACCCACATTTAAAAAGGAAAACTTTTTCTTCTTCTGAAATGTCCCTTCCCCCTATTTATTTCTCAGAAAACAAAACAAAACAAAACAACAAAACCAACCCCAACTCAGGGAGTAGCTTGTGGCTGAATCCTTGGTCTTTGTTCTGCGATCTCTGAACAAGTCTTCAGGATCTCATCTTTGGCCATCTTTTCTCATCTGTTCTTTCTTCTTCAGCAATCTCCTCCACCTCAAGTGGCTGGACAGTCTCCCTCTTACTCTGCTCTCTCCTCTCCATGCTGGCCCAAGAGCCTTCCATGATGTCTGGCAGGTGTCTCCACACAATTTGCTTTAGCAAAATTGGTATCTGTTTTACCTACAATTATGCCCGATTCCTCTCTTCCACAGAACAATCTCTTCTTCTCTATTCTTGCCTTGCCCCAAGGCTGAATTTGTGTTCATTGTCTACCTAGAACCCCGTCTGCCAGAATGCCAACTCCCATTATTTTTTCTTCACAGCCTGTCTTAGGATTGTCTCTTTTCAATGTGGAACCCATTGTCCTCTTCAGCACCCCTGTCTTGGGTCACTATAATAGTGTCACCATGCTTGTTGTAGCTCATCCATAATCTAGAGACGTAAAATAAATTTTTCAAAGAATTCTTAATCTGTAAGTTCTTTTTGTGTGTGCTTTCCTATATATGGAATAATTGTAGCTCGACTGTTTTATGCATTCTCAAACTCATGGTGAAACTTAATCCTCAGTGTAACAATACTGGGAGATGTTGTGCCCAAGAAGCCCCTACCCCCATGAATAGATCAGAGCTATTGGAGGGAACTTCACAGAGGGATTTGTGTTCTATATCTTTCCACAGTTTATTATGTAAGGGCGTAAAAAGAAGGCCCTTGGTCTGGCCTTGGGAAGTGGTTGTCAGTAAAGTGTTTGTTATGCAGACATGAGGAGCAGAACTTGATTTACAGAATCCAGATTTAAAAAGAAAGAAAAAAACAAGCAAAACCCAGGTGTTGGTAATGGTAATCCCAGTCCCAGGAAGGGAGAACTCAGGGTTGGTGAGAGACCCTGCTTCAAAAACTTAGGGTGGATGAGATCCTGGAGAACACCTGATGTTGTCTTCTTTGATCTCACATATAAGTTCACAAAAGTGCACATGCACCCACCCACACACACACACACACACACACACACACACACACACATAGCACAAACACCACACATGTACACTCTTGTGCGCACATATGCATACACACACACCACAAAGACTACATACACATGCACAAACACACATATACACACATGCACACACACAATCTCATTTACCAGTTATCAATAATCTGATTTTGGACTTTTCAACTATGAGAACCATGAGTAAATAAATTTCCTTTTAAATAAATTGCCCAATCTCAAGTTTTCTAGAAGGACAAAATGGACTAAGACAGAACAGGATGTTTCTGTAGTTTCTACAAATATACAAGTGACTTTAGAATATGTAATGCATAGAGGCTTGAAAAGTCTGAAGTGCAGGAAAATTTCTTATGTTATGAATGGGGTATTAAGGATGGTTCTGATAAGGACACAGAAGAGGGCTGCAGGGCAAGTATGAAACTTGCTAAAGGCTGCATGAGTGGTGGGCATCAGGCAATAGAGCCATAGACAGTAATGGCCATTTGTGCAAGATCTCCGCCAGACTGCAGAAAAGGTGCTGGACAAAGACTATTCTTGTGACACAGCAGACAGAAAGGGACTTAGTCCATGACATGAGTTTCAAAGCTAGGCATGGTGGGATGTCTGTAATCCCAGCTCTGTAGAGGTGGTGACAGGAAGATTCCTAAGGCTCACTGGTTAATCATTCTGCAGAAACAGTGAATGCCAGACTTACTCAGAGATCCTTTCGCCAAAGATAAGCTGAATTTCTGCTGTAGAGATGTCTCAGCATTTTAGGGCATGGTTGCTCTTGCAGAGGACCCAGATTTAATCCCAATAATGGCTCACAGCTATCTGCAACTCCAGTTATAGTATATCTAAGGCCTTCTGCAGATACCAGGCACACATGTGGTGCGCATACATACATACAAGCAAAACAATCATACATATGAATTAAAAATAAGTTTTAACACTTTAAAAAGTGAGGTGAAGAGCAATTGAGGAAGACACCTGTTAATCTCTGTGCTCCATATGCATGAAGGCACATGCACACACATATATACACATACACTTATATATACACACACCATACATACACACATACATGCAGTAATAAAGAACTTGCCTGAATTAAGTCTGTGTCCCAACATTTTATGGAAAACAGAATTTAAGAGCAATGAATTGGATATCCTGCTGAAAAAGGTCTCTAAACAAGATGCTAGGGGTTTGTGGCTTCTCTTAAAACAGGTAGCAAATGTTAAATAAGGAAACGATTTAAAAGAATAACTCCCAGTTGAAAAGGGAGAACATAAAGTTTTGAGAAACTCATAGCTTGGTCATGTTTGAAAGAAAAAATCAAGTTTAGTCAAGAAAACCAAGGATCTGTCCAAGGAAGCTTGTGTTGACTTGTCGGGAACGGAAAGGACTGGGAGCTGCTCTCCAGAAGGTGGAGAACCGCAATGAAGTCTAAGCAAGGGGCTTTCTTTTCAGAGATGATTGTTTACAAGCTGCCTTGTCCTATACCAACCGTGAGTTCCAGGGTTTCAAAAACAAAATAATTAGAGGAGAGGGATCCAGGGCTCCTGTGGGACCTCCAGGCTTGCTGCTCAGGGTCACCTCAAGTCTTCATTCTTCACATCCTAGCTGCCCTCAGCTGTCTCTCAAGAGAGCTCAGGTCTGGTTCTAGCCTCTGCTTTAGAAGGTACAAGCTGGCAGCCTGGGCTCTCTACATGGTGTAGATCCTGCAGAACCACATAGTGTTTAACTCCCGGAGACACGACTTCTTTTCTGCAGCTTTAAATGAGCTACAGAGAGCTGCTATGGAAGTGGATCTGGGCAGACATTCCCTGCTAGGATAATAATGCCTAATGACCCTAGGAAAGCTAGCCTTGGGACCGCAGAGCTGGAGAGTCCTCTGCATACAAGAAAAGCACAGGCGGCCAACTCATAAGATTCTCATAGATTCCGTCCAGTAAAGTGGAGTTTCCGTAGCCAGGAGCAGTGATGGCCCCTCTTCTGCCTCAGTGTACCCAATGGAAGGACATAGTATCAAAGATAACCATTCCTGCATAGAGCTTGCTTATTCTTTTAGACTGGTTGGCCAGTCATGCTTCACCTGCCTCCAGTACACAGCACTGCTCTGTGCAGCTTTCGGTGTGTAGTGTTAGGGTCCTCATTCTAGTGTGGGTAGCCACTTCCTTCCTGACTGGTCCATTCCCCTGGCTGCAGCCTGGACTTTGACTTGCTGCTGAAATAAAGTGTTGTTAGGGAAAATTGGGATAGAGCAAATATTTTGCATGTGAGAAGGAGATGAAGTTCGTGAAGCTATGGACATAATGCTAAGGTTCGGATAGTTTCTTCCCCTAAGACATCTGTATTTGAAATAGTAGGAATGGGGGAGGGGCTGAAGAGGTGGCTCCATGCTTCACAGCAGGTACAGCTTTTGCAGAGGACCAGAGCTCAGTTCCAGCATCCACGTCAGATGTAAGCCTCCCGCGACAGAAGCTCCAGGGAATCTGGCATCTTCCCCTGGTCTTTGCGTGCACATCTGTGAACACACACATACAGACACCAATAAAAACAAATCTGAAACATCCAGTATTTGGAGGTGGATGTTTGGGCTATGCCCGGGTCTTGGAGGCCCCATCCTTGTCACACACAGATGATCTTTCCTGCTGGGTGGTAGAGCAAGAAGGGCCTCACCACGTGCTGGTGCTGTTATCTGGCCTACAGAAAGTGAACTTCTCTACAAATTATCCAGCCTATGGGTTTCAGCTTCACTATCTTTCAGTTCCTATCTCTTGTAGACCTTTCTTTATGACAACCTTTAGCACTTTGGCTTCCCCAGCTGAAGCTCACCCCTCCACTTCTGAGTCTGTGCTGTTGCTGCTTCTCGGGGCCCTGTGTGGGGAGTCCTCCCTCTCGGTGTGTGAGGTGGGCATTCTGGACTGGTGCTGTGTGGGTGCCTAATCCAGTGTCTTCTCTCAAATGATTTCTCATTTGGAGACTGCTGTGTACTACGGTTATTTGTGGCATTTGGGTCCATGGCCTGTGTGGTTGTTAATACTGTGAGCTTAGGACCTGGAGATGTCTGCTGGAGAAACTTTAGATTGGGTTAACCGACATAGGAGGACCCACCCTAAATGTGAGTGGCACTGACCTGAACCAAGAGGAGGGGTGAGCTAGCACTAGCATTCATTGATTTCTGGTCCTGGCTGTGGGTGCCGTGTGACCAGCCACCCACACTGCTTTCAGCATGGCTTCCCAGCACTGTGGTCTGTTATCTTGAGCTGTGAGCCACTGTAAACCCTCCCTTCCTTTCATTGAGTTCGTTAAGTTTTTTTTTTTCTTTTCCACATTAATGAGGCAGCAATTGATGCAGGGCATTAATCAAGATGGATAGCAATTTATTTACCTTGTCGTTCCCACAATTAAACTCTCTATATTTGTTTTATTTAATTAATTCTGCTTAAGAATGGGGATATCATTCCTTCATAGTTGGTGTCTGGACAACAGTAAATGGATCTTAATCACTTAAATAAACATGGTCCAAGCATTCAGTTCCATAACGAGGCGAGCCCAGACCTCTCTGAGCAATTTCTCTGGTTCTGAATGTAAGTCTCATTGGAGCCACACTGAGCACCTTCCCTGACCTGCACAAATTTCTGTCTGTCCACCGTTTTCCTCAGGAAGTCTGCTAAAGTCAGGCTCAGGGCTTCCCATTTTGGGCTGTTTGTTTCTTTTCTTATTTGCTTTGTTTCTGTGTTAGGTAGGAAAGAGCCAATATATAGACCACCAAGTTTTATTTTTCCTTTTTTTGGTTATGATGTATAAAATTTCCCCTCCTATCATAAGTTAATAATTTTCAGTTGGGCCTTGCTGGATCACAAATAGTATTTTAGACTCAGCTGTAGGCACTGTTTTCCATGGGAATAGGCTTGGGTAGTAAATGAGGAGGGTGGCACGGTGGTTGTCCATGGTAATTTGGCTTAGGAGGTACAGTGGGGTATCAGAGAAGTGAGACAAGGAGTTAAAGTGCTAATTTCCCTAGCCACACATGTTTCTGAAAAATCAACACTAGCTTTTCTGAAAAGTATTGTAATTTTTATTTACTTATGTTTTTATGTGTGTGAGTATGTGTGCAAATATGTGTATGTGTAGTATAGGTGCCCCCGAAGCCATAAGAAGACAATGAATCTCTTAAAGCTGGGATTAAAGGTGATTTTGAGCAGTCTTCTGACATGACATGGGAACCAAACATGGGGCTGTGCAAGAACAGAAAGCATTC
The DNA here is from genome assembly GCF_982192425.1 of Myodes glareolus. NCBI lineage: Eukaryota > Metazoa > Chordata > Mammalia > Rodentia > Cricetidae > Myodes > Myodes glareolus. The sequence continues at coordinate 64,344,952 of NC_142047.1, read as the reverse complement.
TTAACTCTTGAGCCATTTCTCCAGTTCCATGTACTGGCCGCCCCTCCATTCCTCAGCCGTCTTTTTTATTTTTTATTAAAGTAATTGCAATCCATATTATTATACTTACTATATTACTACTGAAAGCAATATTCATAACATGTATCAAGCAAACATCCACACTGCGTTGCTATTGGGAATTTGCTTAGTTCCAATTTCCAGTTATTTGTTAAATCACCATGACTGCAATTCTGGCTTTCACGTTGAGGAATAAATGCATTTAACTCACATTTCTTATTCTGAAGGTCAGATTGCTTTTTAGGCAATGCTTTTCTGAAATATTTAGCCTTTTAGAAATCTAAGCATGATTCGTAATAGGAATTTCTGCTAAAACATTTTAAACATTTAACTACTTAGAATAATACTATCAACTTTACCTCCTCAAGGCTTTTTGTGAGACTCGGGTTTAAACATCTACAATATGTTCTTGTCCAAGACTCAGAACAGCTTCTCCACAGTTTTATGATTAAAAGTTAGTTTCCCCTCAGACTGTTAAGTGGGACCTAATCTCGCTTAATGATCACTGCTATCTTCATTTCTATTTCTATGTATCTTCTGGAAGCATCAGGTGCTCATGAAATTTGTCTTGTTTTTGTTCCCTTATCCGACGACATCCCAGTTGGTTATTTTATTGTTGTTGTTGTGGCTTGTCTGTTTTATTGGCAGGGTCGTGTTGTAGCCCAGGCTAGGCTCCAACTTGCTATGATAATAATAGCCTTGACCTTGTGATCCCCTGTTAATCCCAGATTTGCAAGGAGAATGACTACAAACACAGATTTTATTTATGTACATATCACTGTAAAACCAGTGGCTGTCTCCTCTAAGGTAGGTTCATGAGACCAGCCTGGAGCCAATTTCCCCTATCCCTTCTATAGGGCAAAACCTTAAAATGGGGGATTTTACATACAAGCATGTTTGCAAAAGTGAGACAAGGCAGCTAAGAAGAGTCATGAAACAATGGTTGCAGAACGTTTCTGGGAACAGGTGGCTTTGGGGGCGTTGGTTTACAGTACATTCTATGGTTCCTGGGGTAGGGCAGAGTCCAGGTTATGAGAAACAGAAACAAATTTTATGGTAAACAGAAACTAACTGAACTCGAGTATCAAAACAGCATCTGATTTAAATGGAAGTAGCTGGCTTCTCACCTCTCGTCTCCACCTCTGAATATTGATATTATATGGGCACTCACCATGTCCGGTTTATGTGATGCTGGTAAACAAACCAAGGGCCTTGGGCATGCTCTCTGTTGCCTGCTGTCCTAACCCACAAGTGTGATTCTGATTGACTTAGTCATGTTTCCTGTGGCTGTAACCAAATAATTGTCATTAAACAATTTAATGGAGGAAAGCTTTATTTTGACCCAGAGCTTGAGAGTATAGTTTGTCATGGTAAGAACAACAGGCCAGGAAGAAGAGTTTGTTTGTGGCAGCAGCAATATGAAACTGCTTGCTCATATCTGGGTGGCTCAGAAATAGTGAAAGGGGGTTCAGATGCCAGCAGACTTTTTCTTTTTCCTTTTTAAAAATATTTATTTTGCTATTTTAATTATGTATGTGTCTGTGCATGTCTTTGTGGGGTATGTGTAAGCGAGTGCAGGGGCCTGCGGAGGTCAGAGGAGTCAGGCTCCCTGGAGTCAGTTACAGGTGGTGTTGGATACTGAACTGGGTTCTCTCGAAGAGTAGCACATGCTCTTAACCGCTGAGCTACCCCATGCCTTCCTTTACCCATCTGATCCAGTATGAGTCCGCAGCCTATGGAGTAATGTTGCTCACATTCAGGGAAGGTTTTTTCACCTCAGTTCATCCTTTCTAGGACCACTCTCATAGGCACATCCAAAGGTGTGCCTCATTCACGGCTCCAGCCTTCTTAATCCAACCGGGCTGGCAATTAAAATTAGCTACTGCAATGATGCATCTGTTATCTTCAATATTCAGAATGTTGTTTTCCCCCTGATACCCTTGCCTACTGCATTGCTTTTAGGTGTGGCTTCAGAAGCCCTGCCTGGATGGCACCTCTGTCTACACTGATCTGCCACTACAACTTCCCATAGATTTGCCTCTATGACTTCCCACAGATCTACCTCTATGACTTCCCACAGACCTCTGTAGTATGAGCTGTGGGCCGCTTCCCGCCACCCGCCTCCCAGCTAGCTTTACCCCTGAAATAATTACACGGAAACTGTATTCTTTTAAACACTTCTTGGTCCATTATCTGTAGCCTCTTATTGGCTAACTCTTACAAATTGATCTAAACCATTTCTAATAATCTGTGTAGCACCACGAGGTGGTGGCTTACCAGAAGGATTCTAACCTGCAGCTGTCTCAGAGAGGAGAGTCATGGCGACTGCCTGCCTCTTCTTTCTTTCTCCCACAATTCTGTTCTGTCTACTCCACCCACCTAAGGGCTGGCCTATCAAAAAGGCCAAGGCAGTCTCTTTATTAACCAATGAAAGTAACAATAGACAGATAACCCTCCTCCATCAGACCTCTATGACTTCCCACAGATCTACCTATATGACTTCCCACAGACCTACCTCTATGACTTCCCACAGACCTACCGCTATGACTTCCCACAGATCTACCTCTATGACTTCCCACAGATCTATGACTTTCCACAAACTTACCTCTATGACTTCCCACAGATCTGCCTCTATGACTTCCCATAGATCTACTTCTCTGACTTCCCCCTATCTCTATGACTTCCCACAGACCTACCTCTCTGACTTCCCCTGAAAGAGCACCCAGAGGGTGTCTGACACACCTGGAGATCCGTACCCAAGAACCAGGTTTGAGAGCCACTGGATGCAAGAAAAAGAGGCAATTTTTATTATTCACAGGCCTGTGGGTGCTGCAGTCACATGGAGAAATGAACACCCCGAGCTGCACTTTGGGGTAGTTTATATAGGCAGAAGCAAAGTACAGAAGCAAAAGCGCGGTTACAGGGATCCCATTGGCCAGTTTGAATGAGGCAAGTGGTGAATTTGAGGGCAGGTCTCGTGGTCCTTGGTCTGGATCAAAGAAACTAGATAACTGACCTGACCCTATCTTAAGCACATATGGTCGTCTCTGAAGTTTTTGTTCCCATCCATGCCAGATGTCTGATCATAAATCTCCTGTCCTGCAGCCTGATAAGGCTGTCCTGGATATCTCGCCAGATGTCTGACCATAAATCCCTGTCTTGCAGCCCGATAATGCTGCCCTTGTTCTGACCCTGGGTATCCTGCTTTTCTCAGCATTCTGGGGACCTTTCCCTGAACTGAGCTTGTTTGTGTGAACCTTTGCAAAATGACATAACTGTAGCTAAAGTGAGTTGGGGTCCTTCATTCCCCCATTTCTCTTATAATTTGAGTTAATTCTTTAACTCAAACTGATTATGGTATTTCTGTCTCCTGTTGTCTTAATTGCTGATATTGGTGGGTCAGGACCAGAGTCTGGATAACTAAAAGCCTGTCTTTTATAGATTGCACCAGGTGATTTAAAATGCAGGGGCCAAAATAAGTAGAGGCCCAGCTATATATTGAAAACAAAATCAAAAGACTTGCTCAGACAATAACCACATGAGAACTAGCACTATTTCAGAATGGCTCTTAGCAAAATTATCTGATGAATGAAGCTTGAAAGTAACTACATGGTAGACATTGTGAACCATTGCAAACCTGGGAATAGCACCCATCACTGTGGTAATAGTCTATTGACTACAAAGAGCTTATCTCAGCCCTAGGAAACACATGGATGCCTTATCATTGTAAAACAATGTTTTCCTTAAAAGGCAAGTTCAGTATTATGAAGACAAATCTTCTTTGCTGTAGACACTGGGAGTGTTGATCCTCAACTCCAGAGAATGCGCCTGAGAGGTCAGCTTCGGCCCAGTTGGCATCATATGACATTCATCAGCTTCCATTATGTTCTATAGCATCAGCTTCATCCAAATGTACAAGGGTTATGCCCATCGCGAGAACTTCAACAAGCAATGAAAGAAAATGCAATACAGAATGACAAATGTTCAAAACAAAACAATAAGCCCTAAAGCCAGAGGATAGTCAATGTGGAAGCAGAAATCGAGAATTAGGTTTAGTTCGTAAGAGGTACAAAAAAACAAATATAATTAAACCAGTAAGTCCTCAAAGCTCAACATGCCATTAAAACATTAGGCCAGCTTGGACCTAGGGACAAAATTCAGAAATAAAATCAATGGGGGTGTAAAAGGGAGATGGTGTATTAGGATTTATGTTCAGAACTAAAACAAAAATAGAAGAAAAGGCTCAGCAGCATCTTGAGAACCCAGACAGTGGTTCTCCAGCCTCAGCACTCAGAGAGACTGTAATGGTAATCGTAAATAAAACCATATTTGGTTATATTTTGAAAATTAGGCCATTTCATAATCTCATAGATCAAAGCAAAATTTTCATGTAGAAAAGCAAAACCAGTTAAGAGGTGAGAAAGAATTAGGTGTGTTTGCTTTTCTCTGCCAAAACGGTCTAATCTGGAAAAATCTCAGACCGTATAAAATAATTTCTGTCAATAGGTCCCAGACACATAGGGGAGGAACAGAACAGAAATACTCTTCGCTTCTGTTGTCTGATACCGTGTTTTAAAAGACATCAACTCTTAAAAAATGAGCAGAGCCCTGTGGGCTTCTGACTTTAGGAAAGAAGAGCCTTAAAGGCGATGCAAACCCATCTTACAGCAGATGTGCCTGTCCTGTGCAGGCCTTGAGCTCAGGATATATATCACCAGGGTCAGCCATAGTCAGCAGATGCATGAGTAGCAGCTAACTAGCCAGGAAACAGAACTAGTGGCAGCGATTGCTGGGGTGTTTTGAACCCAGAGAAAAACAGAGGGAGGTCTGTCCAGTCATTTTTGCTGGTCTCTGGGGCCATTTTTGTCAGTTTATATCCTATCTATCTGACCTGAGCTTTGAGGTTGGTAAGCATAATTGATCCCCAGTGTCTTGGCCATGCTCTGACTTACCTGGGCAACAAAGGCAGGTCTATTATCAGACATGATTACCTTGGACATCCCAAACCTCGGGAAGATTTTTTTATGATCTTCTTAGCCATTACATTGGCTGTCTCAGTCCTGACCAATGTATGTTGGCTATCTTCTTTGGCAAATGTGTGGCCTTGAGGAGGCTCAAAATTTCCACAAATTTCAGCAGTTCTCTTTGTCTGTATATTGTTCCCTGTATATGGGTGGTGGCAAAAGCATACCTGCTGTCAGTGTAGATGTTTCCTCTGCTATCCATAGAATTTGTGTTAAAGTCACAAGTTCAGCCTTCTGGGTGGGCCAACATCCCTGAAGGGAGGTTATTCATCCAAATCATTCGCTTCCTGTTCATCATTCCTGCCCCCACCTTTTGCTTACCTTCAGTCTTGTATACCTGCTTAGCTCCGACTCCCAGCCTTGTGCCCCAGGCAAGCTTTGCCATTATTTCTGGCTCTGCTGGCACTGCTCAGCCTGCCATTCTGCCAGCCGCCTGTCCTTTCTGCAGATGCCGGTATGATCCATAGTCCATCGACGCGAGAAGGGCACAGGAGCAGCAGCCTGGTGCAGGAGGGCACCTGTGGTAGCATTGTGAGTGCTCTATTGCAGTCTGACATGGGTGAGGGGAGCAGACTGCAGGGTGAGCAGCCAGGGCTCATGCAGGCTTTAAGGCAAGTGTGGCACTAAGGCAGTTGCTAAGAGGCAAGGATTTCTCCGGTGGTGATGGCATGGGGAGGTGGTCATCCTGGTGAGGAGGGCGTGGTGAAGGCAGAGGCAGGCAAGCAGCCTGCGTCTTCTGCAGAACTGAAAACAGCAGGAAAAGCAAAAGTCCCTCGTTTGGTCAGCAAAAGGCTTTGGTCATACATTCAGGGATGACCAGGGAGGAATGAGTCATTTATGTGTCCTTTTTTTTTAATTTATAGTTCATCCTTAAAAGAATCTATAGAGGTATCTAATGTCCTTTTTCTTGCAATAAGCACATTAGCCTTTGTCCAAGGGGTGCCTCTGTTCATCTTTATTTGTCTTTGGTCTTCTTCTGTTGCCCAGGCTCCCTATCTGTCTGAGTCCAAATTTCCTGTCTATGATCCCTCCGGTTTTCTCTTTTCTCTGCCTCCTGCCTTTCTCTCTTTTGCTTCATTTTCTCTGTCTCTCATTTAACATTTTCTCTGTCTCCCCAAATTCTGCAAGGTATAATCTTGCAACCTATCTATCTGCTGTAACTTCTTCCTTATATCTGATGTTGACTGTCCTATGAATGCCATGCTATCACTGCCTGCTGACTTTTAGAGGTTGGGCAAGATGCCTGTAAACCTTCATTAAACATTTAAGGAACATAGATTCTAACTGGCTCCTGGAGAACTTCTCTTACCTTGGCCGAATTAGTGGGGTGCCTTGTAGCCCCCCTGAGATTTGCCATGAGCCCAGCATTTTGACTGTCAGTTTTTCCCTTTAAGAATTAATTGGACATCATCATGTAGAAGAATGAAAGTGGATCCATATTTCTCTATGCACAAAACTAAAATCCAAACAAATCAAAGACCTTAACATAAAACCAACAATATTGAACCTCATAGAAGAAAAAGGGTTTTAAATACATTTTTAAACATAGACTCAGTGGCATAGACATTGAGAGAAACAATCAATAAATGAGATCTCCAGAACTGAGAAGCTTTCTGTAAAGCAAAGGATATAATCAGCAGAATATAACATCAGCCTGTAGAATGGGAAGGTATCTTTATAAGAAAATTAGGAACTTAGTCCTCATAAGAACAAATAATCCAGTAAAAAAATTATGTTACAGACCTAAACTGTAAACTCTCAACAGATGAACTTAAAATGACTGAAAGATATTTACAATTTGCTTAAATATAACATTCTTAATCATTGGGGAAATGCAAATTAAACAACTATGAGATTTTGTCTTATCCCTGTAAAAATGACCAAGATTAAAAATATTGTTTGACAATTTATGCCTAAGAGAATGTGGAATTTTATCATAGGCAGAATCTGAAAACAACCCATCATGTATCTCCTTTATATCAATAATAAATGGAAATCATCATGTTTTTAAATAGCCATACATATTATAAAGAATCAAAAGGCCATTTTAATTTAACCTCATCATTGTCATTATAGTGGGTTGAGAGGCTTCAGCTGATCCTCATCATGTGGGGCAACTTGGGGGCCCCCAACCCATCATAAGCATTGTGAGCATTCAATTTCAGATCTAAACATGGACCGTTTACATGGTCCTGGCTCAGGGTCAGGGCTTTTATAGCGATAGTTCTTGAAGATAATGTAGTCCTGTGCCCATCTAAACAGAGCTGGAAGTTACTTTATTTTATTTTTTTGGACATACTACATAGTAAGAAATATAGAAACTAACAATCTGTAGTTTTTTTATAGGCACTTTTTTTTAAATGACTCAGCTTAATTCCCCTCAATTTTTAAACTCGAAGATTTACCCTGGACACAGCACGTGATGACTGGAACAGAGCATCCCTAGAGAGATGCTATCAGGGCTGGCAGACCCTTGAAGACATCCCTGCCAGTAGGAGCTGGGAAGACCTTGGCATTGGCTATAAGGGGAGGGAGCACCCTGGATTGTCTAAGGCAGCCCTCCTTTCCCGCTCATGCTGCACCCGCCTGTTCATCGCAGCCTCAGAGCATGCGTGCTGCCTCGCAACCCGCCCCGCTGCAGCCTCAGAGCGCGCAGCCTCCATCGCGGCTGCCCCCAAGGCGCCGGTTGGCAAGTCCAGCCATTGCTCTCATTGGGGCTCCCGTCGCCACCTGGAACTAACCGGTGGGTTGGGCAGGGATCTTCCACAATCCCACTTCTGACACCAAATGAAAGAGCACCCAGAGGGTGACTGACACGCGTGGAGACCCGTGCCTAAGAACCAGGTCCAAGAGCCACTGGATGCAAGAACAAGAGGCAATTTTTATTGTTCACAGGCCTGTGGGTGCTGCAGTCACATGGAGACCTGAGCACCCCGAGCTGCGCTTTGGGGTAGTTTATATAGGCAGAAGCAAAGTACAGAAGCAAAAGCGCGGTTACAGGGATCCCATTGGCCAGTTTGAATGAGGCAAGTGGTGAATTTGAGGGCGGGTCTCGTGGTCCTTGGTCTGGATCAAAGAAACCAGATAACTGACCTGACCCTATCTTAAGCACATATGGTCGTCTTTGAAGTCTTTGTTCCCATCCATGCCAGATGTCTGATCATAACTCTCCTGTCCTGCAGCCTGATAAGGCTGTCCTGGATATCTCGCCAGATGTCTGACCATAAATCCCTGTCTTGCAGCCCAATAATGCTGCCCTTGTTCTGACCTCAGGTATCCTGCTTTTCTCAGCATTCTGGGGACCTTTCCCTGAACTGAGCTTGTTTGTGTGAACCTTTGCAAAACAACATAACTGTAGCTAAAGCTAGTTGGGGTTCTTCACCACCTACCTCTATGACTTCCCACAGATCTATGACTTCCCACAGATCTACCTCTATGACTTCCCACAGATCTGCCTCTATGACTTCCCACAGATCTACCTCTATGACTTCCCACAGATCTACCTCTCTGACTTCCCCCTACCTCTATGACTTCCCACAGATCTACCTCTATGACTTCCCGCAGATCTACCTCTATGACTTCCCACAGATCTGCCTCTATGACTTCCCACAGACCTACCTCTATGACTTCCCACAGATTTGCCTCTATGACTTCCCACAAGTACTCATCACCCCAGGCTCCCCATATGTAGCAGGCTGTTAATAACTGTCTATTCTCACAGGACCGAGGTCTCATTGCACGGAAAGTCCTTATGTCAGTGCTCAACACTCACTGAACCCTCAATAAATGCTTATTATTATTCTTTTCTCACTCTGACACTCATTTCTACAACTGTCTTTATTATGTGTCATTTGATTTCCAAGGCTACCTGTGTGTTTGTAGCTCCCCCTGCCCCCATCCCCAGTTCTTTTCTTTTTTGGGTTTCCTATGAAGAATTCTCCAGAAATTCCCTATTTAGTGATTTTTCAGGTGGAGTAAAATGAAGTGGCTTTGTGTGAAGAACGGCTGGCCATCTTGAACTAAGCAGAGGAAGGAAAATAGCAATCCTAAAAACGCAGCTGCTGCTTTTGAAGATGTAGGTGACAAGATCTCGGATGTGCATATTTTGTCTGATAGCATGCAACTTATTTATTCACAGGTAGATGCTTACCAAGAGGCAACACAAAGCTTAGGAAGTGGTGTATGGAAGTGTGTGCTTGTCTGTGTGTATGTGTGCACTTGTTGGGTGTGTACAAGTAATATCAAAATAATGACATTTTCTTGACATGAACCAGCTGACTTTCTAATGAACTGGTCATCAGCTAATTCCATAGCAGTTAATATTCTTACCTCTGTTGTTTATTAGTCCATATTATACCGTAATGGAATTTAAACTCTTGAGTTTTTCCCACGTCACAATCTTTCAACCATAGGATAGAATAAATTTTCATGGAGTATTACACATTTGTAAAATACTTGAAATTCAAATATAGTTGTAGACGCATGTTTAGCATACATTATAAAATATTATGCAAATAAATATGAAGACCTGAGTTCAAGTACCCATAACTCGTGCAAATGCTGGGCGTGTCTCTGTACGACTATGTATGTAGCCCCAGCACTGGGGACTGTTGACAGGTGGATCTTGAGAGCTTGCTTATCTCTGAGCCTGGCTCAAAAGCTGAGCTTTTGGTTCAGTAAAAGACCTGTGTTAAGGCAATCATATGCCGTGATGGAGGAAAGTCTCCTGACATATTGCCCTGATCTCTACATGCATGCATTGGTTGATAACCTACATTCTCAGCTTCACAAACCACACAGATGCACAAACCACACAATTATAAATGTTTTATTACAATGATACATTTTTGAAGAGGAATAAGTATAGTAACTGCTTTAATTCACATTTTCAGTAAGTTTAATTTCAGTTGAAATTGGGAATAGCAGGCTTTACAAATTAGAAAAAGTCAGTTGAGGTGTATGGCTCATCCATACAATGGGGAAAATCCCTGTTCAGAACTGTGTATGATCCAGACTGCCCTTTCTTCCCAGACACACCTTAACGTCTCAAAGACCACCTGGATGAGTGGGTGAGAAGACCAAGAACTATTTCATAGACTCTCCATTGTGAGTTGGTGAGGTAGCACCTTGAGTAAATTCCAACAGAAAAGAAAAATAAGCTATTATATACTAGAAAGGACAGTGGATTTTAAATGAGAAGACCCATGCTAACCTTTGGGCCTCCTGAATGATCTCCACTAAATCAAAGGCTGTTTCTCTTCCATCCTGAATTTCTACCTTCTTGTGGGATTATGTTGAAGGATGTTCTCCATCCTAATTGTTAGATACCTAGCCACTTCTGCTCTGAAGCTCACTGATTCAAATATTACTACTTTGTGGCTATAATTATAGAAAACTACACACATTGGGTCATCAACATCACTTAATGGGTAGAGAGGTTTGCCATCAAGCCTGACAACTTCAGTTTGATCCTTGGGCCCCACATAGTGGAGATGCTGAACTAGCCCCACAAATTGTCCTCTGACCTCTATATGCTTGCCGTGCCCTGAGTGCATGAACATATATACAAACACACATTAATAAAATAATTAATTTAGAAACATGTAATAAAAGTTAAAAAAAAACTGTACACATAACTATTCTAGCTAGATATGTTGATTTCTAGAATATTTTGGACTCAGAGAGACATTGTGGCTTTGCCTCAGAATTACCATATTTCTGTATTTTTATCTCTATACCATTCTCATGCTGGCCTTCAATTAGAGAGCAATATTTATTGAAATTAGGTATTGTTGACAGCCTAAGAAATTATTCCTTTTTAAAGAAAGAAGGACGTCTGCTACCCCCTCCATTCAGACCTCCTGCAAACCCGGTGGCTCTGGGCAGGGATCACCACCTTTTGTTCCTCTCCCTTTTGGTCCTTGCCGGATTCCAGCCTTTCATCCACCACCAGGGGCTCCCCTGATGACTCACACGGTGAGGAGGAGACCCAGGTAAGTTACCTATAAGTTCACTTCTAAGTCCCCTCCATTCAGATAGCTCCAAAGCCCTGTGCTTGCCTGTTTGCCGGTGAAGACAAACTCCTCCCATGTGGTTGGGAGACCCAGGCCTTTCCCTCCCTTTTGAAATATGCCAGATTTCTGACTTGGATCATGCAGCTGCAGCATCTGGCCTCATAACCCAGGGCCAGTCTCTATTGCCAGGGGAAACCTGTTCCAAGCTCCTTAATAAAGCTATTGAAGGTTCCAGACTCTAACTGACAAGAAGACGACCTGAGATAGATGCTGTAGTCCTAAACACCAGACAGACACAGACACTGACATTCAGTCATGCTATGGTTCAACTCTTTGATGAACATTTTAAACATCTCTGTTAAAAAAGAAGAAGAGGACGAGGAGGACAAATCAAAAAAGAAAGAAAAAGAAAAGAAGGAAAACTAACAGGAGCTCCAGATGTGGAAAGTCCAATGGAGAACTAAAAACCTCACACACACACACTAATGGGTATCCTCTAAAAAAATCTATAAATCTCATTGTAATGGCCATTAATGAAAGCTAAATAGAAGAATTCCCAGACAGAAGTTCAGGAGACTCAACAAAAATTGGGAATTATAGGCCAGTATCCACATCAAATAGATGCAAAATTATCGATATTATACTTGCAAACTAACTTCAATAATGCTTATACAGACTATCCACCAAGATCAAGTCAGCTTCATCTCAGAGAAACAGGAAATATTTAACTTAAATAAATCAATAAAATAAACACAACACACCATATAAGTCACAGAAACCACAAGGTTGTCTCACCAGACACAGAAAAGACCCTGTATAAAAGCTAATATCTACTCATGGTAGAAGTCCAGGAGAGTCTAGGGATACAGGGAGCATATTTCAACATAATATATACAGGGAGCTCACAGCCAACCTTAACTAAATGAAGAAAAACTCAAAATGTTTGTTAGAAACCACCCATATTACAGAAACAGATCCACCCTCAGCTCCCTATCAGCAACTCAATGCCAGCAGTCACGTCATCACCAGCCACCAAATGCTGCATGTGCACCCACCATTATGGCCCATTCTCTAGCTCTGTCTCTTTTCCTTTCACTCTGGATCCATCTCTTTGTCTCTCTGTCTCTCTGGTCTCCACTCAGAGGCAGACTTTTGTTGCCTCCCCTGCCACATAAATCTTTTGCATGAGATCTGTTGTGTGGTATGATTTCTGCAGCTTCCCTTAGCTCTGATCTGCCAAGGTCCTCTTCCCTCACAGAAACCAACAGCAAGGCAAAGATGTCTATTCTTCTCCCTTCTGTTCAGTACAGTGTTTGAAGTCATAGCTAGAGCAGTAAGAAATGAAAGGGAGAAAGGAGAAATACAAACAGAGAATGGGGAAACCAAAGTATCCTGATTTGCAGATAATATTATTCTATATCCTCCCAGAAAACTCCCACAGCTGATATACTCATTCATCAAAGTAGAAGGATATAAAATCAACACGGAAAAATAAGTAACCTTCTTATTTACAAACAACAAAATACCAAGAAGTTTTTGGGGAAATAATCCCATTTATAAAGCTTAAAAATACTGAAAGAAATCTAACCTGGGAACTGAATGACTTTTACAGTAAAAATCTTAAGACAGTGTAAAAAGGAAGCTGAAGAAGAAGAAATCAAAAGATGGAATGATCTCCCATGTACATGGATTGGTAAGACCAATATTGTGAAAATGGTTATCCTATCAAAAGCAACCTGCAGATTCAATCCAACCCATATCAAATTCACAATGAAGTTCTTCACATAAATCGAAGATAATGATCTTAAATTTCTTATTGAAACACGAAGACCCAAGATAGCTAAAACAAACCTGAACAACAAAAATTATGGATCAACGTCCTAGATTTCAAGTTTTTCTATAAAGCTATCGCAGCAAAACCAGCATGGTACTGTCTTAAAATAGGTATATTGATCAATGTAATAGGATTGAAGGCATACATCTAATCCTACATTCCTGAAGCCACCTGATTTTTGGTAAAGAGTCCAAAAATGCACACTGGAGAAACAAGTCATCTTCAGCAAAGGTTCTCATCAAACTGGCTGGCTACATGTAGAAGAATGGTACCAGTTCCTCGCTTTTTACCCAGCACAAAACTGAACTTCAAATGGATCCCTCAATTTAAGATCTTGTAGTTTAAATCTGATAGAAAAAAATTGCTTAGCTACAGCAAAGGTCTTTCTGGACAGGATCCTGTTAGCATAGGCATTAAAACCAAGAATTAATAATTAGGGTCTCGTGGAGCTAAAAAGCTTCTGTATAGCAAATGACATCATCATTAGAGGGAAGGGGCAGCCTCCAGAATGGAAAAGATTTTTACTTCTTTACTGCCTTTACATCTGACAGAGGATTAGTGTCTAGAGTATATAGAAATCTAAAACAACTAAATACACATCGAGAAACAACCTAACTTAAAATGTGGCATGGACTTCTCAAGCAGAGAATTCTCAAAAGATAAAATACCAAGGGTTGAAAAGACACTCAAAAATAGTCAGCATTCTTAGGTATCAGGGAAATGTGAATTGAAACTACTTTGAGATTTCATCTTACCCTAGTGGGAATGGCTAAGATTGAAAAATAAATGATTAGGCATGGTGGCACACAGCTTTAACAACAGTACTCAGGTGGCAGAATCAGCTGGATTTCTGTGAATTCACGGTAAGCCTCATTTACAGAGATGTTCCAGATCATCCAGCATCACAGAGTGAGAGCTTGACTCAAACAAAACCAAAAAAGAAAAAGAAAAAAGAAAACAAAAAACCAAATACCAATGCTGGTATGAGAGTAGCGAAAGTGGACCATTAACCCATGCCTTTTAGGTTTGCACACAGTGCAGGCACCGTGGAAATCAGTGTGGAGACTCCTTCAAAAGTGCAGAAACAGATCTGCCACATGATCCAGCCACAGGACACAAAAGGATCATAAAGAAATTTACTGTTATTCATGCTTCCTAAAATACATACATATTAAAGGAGTTAAAATGGAGTCACCCCATAATGGGTGACAGTGTCTCTACTAGATACACAGACTATCAAAAAAGCAAAAACAAACCAAACAAAAAGATAACCCAGTGTCACAAATGGCTTACCTTTTTAGGAGTTGCTGCTGAGTGAGGTTCCATAGACTCCCAAATATTACAGGCTACTGCCAACGCTCTCAGTTACCGTCCAGAACTAGATAGCAAGGTTCTATTGATGAAGACACCACTTACTTGGGCATGAATAACCAAGATGTACTAATCTAGAAGCTTCATCACTACTGGCTAGCTTTCGAGTGCTGGAAAGGTGTTGTGCTCACTACTAGAGGACAAAAGTAATTCACAGCCCAGCTGTGAATCCTGCTGTTGTGTAGCAGTTTCTATATGACTAAAACATTCCTTCCTGTAAGAAAGTTCCATAAAATAGGAAGTAAATAACTCAAAATAGCTTCAGGAAGTCCCCACTTGGCCCCTCCTTCCCTGTAGAAGGGTCATCTGTCTATGTGTTACTTTCATTGGTTAGTAAAGAGACTGCCTTGGCCCTTTTGATAGGACAGCAGCTTAGATAGGCAAAGTAGACAGAACAGAATGCTGGGAGAAAGAAGCAGAGTCAGGCAGAGGCAGAGAGCTGATGCCATGCAGCCAGCCACCAGGTCAGACATGCTGAATCTTTCCCAGTAAGCCATGACCTCATGGTGACATACAGATTATTAGATATGGGTTAGTCAAGATGTGAGAGTTAGTCAATAAGAGGCTGGAGATAACAGGCCAGTCAGTGTTTAAAAGAATACAGTTTCTGTGTAATTATTTTGGGGGTAAACTAGCTGGGAGCCGGGAGGTGGGAAGCGACCAGCTGTTCCTTTTACAACACTTCCCTGGAGTAGATAATAGAGTCTGCTGAGAGTACTCTCAGATGGGCCAAGCTGCAAAGTAGACAGACACCAGACAAGTTACCTCAAAGAAGAAACCAAGCAACCTACTGAGGCACTTGGAAAGGACACTCCAACCTACTAGGCCCCTGAAGGTTGTGCAGTATACTACAGGTTTCCGGCCTTAATGAGCTGTCAGTCATGCTGGGGTGGGTTTGGTAAAACTGCTGTCTTTGAGTCATTTATGCTCCTAGAAGTAAACCATCACCCACATTCCTACATACAATCAGACTCATCACTAACTCGGATTTTGGTGGCATCTGTACTTTAGTCTGTTGTGGGCTTACTATATGGTGTGAGAAGTTAGGTGTGTGTGTTGGATCTCCTCATGTGAAGTCTGTCACACAATATAATTGGTATCTGAATAGGGACTGGACAGAACTAAAGATGAGCTGTGGAGGACTGAGGGCTTGTATGGATATTAAGACATGCACCTGAGACTAAGCAACCTCAAGAGATCATATGCTAAGGAAATTTTTATACGAAGCCCTTTTCTGTGTGGTTTGTGTTAGCATGTCTGTGGCGATAGTTGTGTGGTTCTTGGTAAAGGTAATGAGATGTCCCACTATGGCTGAGCCACCAGGGCTAGGGCTGTCTGAGGGAGGAATGTCAGGATGAAGTCTTCGTCTGTGTGGTATGGAGTGGCATGATTTCCTGATAAGTGGCATTCAGCACATGAGTACAGGGATGCCTTGAAAACCGCTGAGGCTTTCGAGCAATGGTTCTCAATCTTCCTACTATTGCAACCCTTTATACAGTTCCTCATGTTATGGTGATCCCAAAGAGAAAATCATTTTCATTGTTACTTCATAACTGTAATTTTGCTACTGTATTAATCATAATATAAATATCTGATATGCAGGGCATCTGACCCATGACTATTGTGAAAGGATCAGTTGAACCCCAAGGGGGTCACAACGTACATGTTGAGAACCACTGGCCTAGAGGGCGTTTTGTGGTCTTTGAGATTAATACACAGGGACTGAAATAGTTAGCAATAATAGGGGAGGTTGCCTGGCTACTGTTATCTATAGTCAGAAATGGAGCTGAGACAGAGATAGTGGCCAAGTCGGATCTTGTTTGTATAAAGGAGAAATTAAAACATAGAGGCAGATGCAGCCAGCATCTTCCATGTTAACCTTTGATCTAACAGTAAATTAGACAAATGAGAGGATGAGAGAGAGGTAGTAAGAATGACAGAAGACACACGATAAGTCCAGCCTTTGCTAGAAGAAAGAAGTAAAATCCAACGTGCAGGTGGGAGTCTTTGCAATGGCCCAGTGCAGGAAACCAAGGTAATCAGGAAGCACTCAGCTCTTGAGCTGCTGGAATTAGGGAAGAGTTTTAAACCAGTCATGAAAGAGCTTTCACAGTGTGGCTTGTGAGGCCATGGGACATGGGAGTGAACGCAATCAGTCTGACATCCATCCCTCCTGAAGGCAGAGGCTGCATAACCTGAGACCGTGTGGGGGACATCACGTCCTGATAGACTGGCTTGTCAGAGCCATTAGGAGCACTTGGCGATCTCCTTCTGAGGTCCCCACAAATAGCAGATCCTGGAGGACCACAAAGGAGGAACAGGCACTATTGCAGGAACTAGTAGAAAAGCTGTGTTTGGATTCCAGTTCTGTAGGGCAGATAGAACAATGTCGGCTGAGATGTTAAAGAAAAGGTTGGTTAAGGAGAGACCTGGAGATAGTCTGGGGCTTTGGTGGCTTTGGTTGGTCAAGGTATTTATAGAGTAGGAAGGGCTTTGGTAGATCTCAGTGGCTTAGAACAGCATGGAAAGAGTGCCCCAAAAGTAAAAGAGCAACCTAAAGGAGATAAAAAAAAGGGCAAAGCTGGGGGAAAGTTCTGGATGAATTATTTGATAAATGTGATAAGATTTGTGTTGAACTGAACTTTCCAAGGAAAAAAAATAATACAAAAGCTGAGTTCTGTGCTAAGGGGTTTCAGAGGCTTTGGAGCCAGAGGAACAGTTCACAGAAGGCAGAACAACACAGGGGAGGAAGATCAAGTCTGTTCCAGGGGAAATTCCACCCCTGGGTAATTATACCTATAGACTCTGTAAGGGTCAGAGAATCGCCAGAGATAGACCCCAGACTCAGATTGCATGCAAGCAAACAGCCAACATGCGGGGTCTACCAGTTGTGCAGAGTGGCAACCATGAGAGGCGCATGCAGGCTCCTTTTAAGCATAGCCAGGGAAATTCCAGGAACAGTTAGATCATCTTAAGCATGACTGATGAAACAACCAGTTACATCAGTACAATTTTTATTGGCTGAAGTTCTGGTTTTTTCATTTTTGGACATGCTTGGGTAGGTCTGAGTATGTTTCAGCAGGATCACAGGAGCTGTATTTTTCGCTCATCATCTTAAGATATTGTGGGCAGGCTCAGGCCCTGTATGTGCTCTGCTCTCTCCCTCGTCTATGCTGTCAGGGATGTTGTTTACTAATGGCCTGTTGTTTAAATAATCCTTGCCTGCTGAAACTTTGATCTGACTGTAAAAAGGGGGGAGTTCAGACCTCTCAACTAAGGATGGTGTATTTCTCTCCAGCAAAAGGCAATGCTAGGGGTGGAGATGGTTTGCCCAGTCAGCAACTCTCAAGAATGAGCCAGCAGCTAAGAATTGTGCATTAGGAGGCAACAGCTACAGCTACAGTGCCAAACTAGGGCCTCTTGGACCCAGCGAGCCAGAAGGTACAGCAGAAGCAGGCTGGGCCATGTTCTCTATTGGCCTTGGGTGGTAGGTTGAGCAGATTAAATTAGGCCCACTGGACTCATCCAGCATGGAGAAATGTGGGGAGCTTCCATGGAAGAGCTCCAGGATGTGGGAACGTAATGGCTCAGGGAAAGTGACTTAGCATTGCAGAGAGCTAATTCAGTTAGCACCTCCTATCCATACTTTTGTACCAAACCTTGACCAGTGGAGGAAGCAACTGATAGAATTGCAAGGGGCCTTTTTGTGTTATATTAGATCTTTTTATGTTCAACTGCAGTATCTCCTTAGCTGTGAACTTCTGAGGTCACCTCATACTTGCCCAGAACAGAAAACAACAGACGTTCAGAGTGCTTTACTGTGGTGATTTGAGTAGAAATGGCCCCTGAAGGCTCATGTATTTGCTTGCTTGGTCATCAGGGAATGGCACTACTTGAGAGGAACTAGGAGGTATGGCCTTGTTGGAGGCAGTGTGTCGTTGGTGTTTTGCGGTTCCAAAAGCCCAAGCCTGCTGGGGAAGCTTTGTCAATCAATTAACTTTAAGAGGTGGGACAAAGTTAGGGTGTGGCCTTCTGGGATGGGAGAAAAATGAGCATGCTGCCCAGGTGCTCTCTCTGTGTGGTTCCCTGGCAACACAGCGGAGCTTGGACTTCTGGTTCCTGTTTTGTGAGCTTTCGCCTTATAATAAACAAAGATATAATTGTTTTATCTTTTAGCCAGCCTGGTTATTTCCTGAACCGAGTTAACTCAACACAAGCCAGTCCTGGTGGCTGTCTATTCCTATTGACAGAGGATCCAGATGTAGAAGTCTCAGCTACTTCCCCAGAACCATGATTGTCTCCCTGCTGTAATGAACATGGATTAAACCTCCAACCTGTAAGCCAGCTCCAGCTAAAAGCTGTCCTTTATAAGAATTGCTGTAGTCATGGTGTCTCTTCATAGCAATAGAACAATGACTAAGATATTTACCAAGGTTAATTTTGTGACCCCTATTTGTTATGGGATGGCAGTGGTTCAGGATGGTGTCTTATGCTGCCCATCCTCTGGAAAAGGGTTTCTTATATAATGACATGCTGTTAACTGTTAACTTCTGAGTGTCTAACAGATTTAGAAAAGTATTTAAAAGGACACACAGGTTCATCTAAAGTGTGGCACTAAACCTTCTTAAAGCTACAGCGCCTTAATCCAGTTTCTAATGATGTGGTGACCCCCAATCATAAAATTATTTTTTTAACCAGACAGTGGTGGCACATGTCTTTAATTCCAGCACCTGGGAGGCAGAGGCAGGTGAATCTCTGCGAGTTCGAGGTCAGTCTGTTTACAGAATGAGTTCCAGAATTGGCTCCATAGCTACTGGGTAACACTGTCTCAAAAAATATTTTTTGTAATTGTAACTTTGCTACTGTTATGAATCATATAGGATATGCAGATTATCTTAGGCGACCTCTGTGAAAGGGTCATTTTGTCTTAGTTCACCTCTGTGAAAAGGTCATTTGACCTTCAAAGGGATCATGACCCACAGCTTGAGAACCAGTGGTCTAAGGAACTATGAATGGGAGACTAATCTGTACAGATACAAGGGTTAGACACACCTGTGAAATCTTACAGGTGTTATGGTCTGGTAAGACATTGATCAAATCTTACAGCAGTTTATGCCTGTAAAGATAAAGAAGATATAGACACTTGGGGAATATTAGACTTTTATATCCCATCTTTTCCAAGCTACCCATCCTCTGTATAACTTGATAAAGAAGAGTAATATTTAGGATTGGAACAAAGAGTCTCAAGGGTCTTTTGAGTAGGCTAAGGTCCTTGTAGGACAGGCTAAGCAGCTGCTCCACAACCTCAGTGTCCCTTCCATTAGAAGTCACCAGGAGTTCAGAAGGCTATGGCTGTGGGTCTGCAGCAAAGGGAACCTGAACACTGGAGCTTTGGTCACAGCATTAGAAGGGAGCAGAGGTTCGGTGTACAGTGTTAGAACGGCAGCTATAATAGGCATATAAAGCATTGCAGCATGTAGAATCCATGATAGGCCAAACCTCAGGGACCATAAAAACATATTGCCTAAAAGGGACTGGATTGAAGGCCTTCTGGTCAGACCTCCTTCTGCTGTGACACAGAATTAAATTCTACAAAGGTGCAGTGAACACATACTGCAACGAGGTGAGATGTCTGCCAGTCTCATCACAAATGCCATGAAGCCCACTCTAGGACCAGTGTCTATTAAGGCACTGAGCATCCTCCAGTAATTGAAAGAACAGCTAAGTCAGATAATGCACTGGAAGGGATACCTGCCATCCCTGTAGATGCTTGGTACACAGATGGTACTAATAGGTACACCAAAGGAGAATGGGTAGCTGTAGCAATACAAATGATCACAGATACCATTTGGCTAGAAAAGGGAGAAGGAAAAAATAGCCAATGGACTGAGTTAAAAGTTAACCTCATCCAGTAACTGATGGATGCAGATGCAGAGATCCATAACTAACCACTAGGCCAAGCTTACAGAGTCCACTAGAAGAGATGAAGGAATGATAATATGAGCAAAGGGGCAAAGACTATGATGGGGAAACCCACAGAAACAACTGACCCAAGATAGAGAAAGCTCACCAACTCTGGAGTGATGGCTGCAGAACCTGCATAGGAACAAACTAGACCCCCTGAATGGAGGTGACAGTAGGTGAATTGGGCAGCTTGTGAGGTCACTGGCAGTGGGTCCAGGATCTATTCCTTGTTCATGAACGTGATTTTTGGAGCCCATTTCTTATGGAGAATTCTACCTTGCTCAGCCTAAACACAAGGAGGAAGGCCTTAGTCAGGCCTCAACATGGTGATGTGACATATTTCTTCATCTCATCACAGGAAGCTATATTCTCTCTGAGGAGTAGATGTGGAGTTGGGTAAAGAGAAGATGGGGGAACATCAGGATGAGGGGATGGAAGGAGAAGTGAGATTGATATATAAAATTTAAAAATACACTTTCAAAAAGAGTTATGGATAGAAATAACCCATGAGAACTGGCTTATGACAATCTGTACTGACAGTTGAGCTGTATACAGTAGCCTTACTTTATGGACCAGTGGGAAAAGGAAGACTGACAGTTGCTCAGCCAGTCATAGTTAGGGCAAAAAAATTGGAAAAAAATATAGAACAGAGTTCAACAGGAATCATAATCCCTGGTCATTTTCCATGTGTTAGTCCACAGCCCATTAAATCCCCTCTGGAATCATGAAACAGATGCCTTTATCAAGGTGTGGATCATTTTCCCCCAGGTACCATTGAAAGTTGCCCACTAGGTCCATACAAAATCTGGTCATAGGGGAACCAAAAAAGGTTGGAAATTATCTAAGGCTGCTGGCATTCCTGTGAAATATTTTGTGTGCTATTCAAAAGTGGAAGACCCATTTTCTGATTACAGCCTTGACAAATGGATGCTCAGATGAAACACAAATCAACTTGTCCCATGAGGGAATGGCAGTAGAGCCCATAGGGCCTATGGCTGTCAGTGAATGATGCAAATATGCTGTCACCTGTAGGTGGAGACTGCTTGTTTGTTTCCTGTCTGCCTACATCAGAAATAATCACACAGAAACTGTATTAATTACAACACTGTTTGACCAATCACTTGAGCATATTGCTAGCTAGCTCTTATATCTTAAATTAACCCATCTCTATTAATCTGTGCAACACTATGATGCTGAAGCCTATTGGCAAGGTTCCAGCAGGCTCCCACGAGTGTCTTTCTCCTCTTGTGGCTACATGGTGCCTCCCTGATTCTGCCACTCTCTCCTTATATATGTATATCTTCTAGCCTGGCTATATTCTATCCTTCTATAGGCCAAAGTAGCTTTTTTTATATTAACCATTGGTAGTAATACATATTCACAGCATACAGAGGGAAATCCTACATCACCTCCTTTTTTCTGTCTAAGTAAAAAGAAAGGTTTTAACTTTAACATTGTAAAATTATATAAAACAAAGCAGTTATCAAGCAAGAATTATAGTTACTATATTTAGTTTATTTACATTTGGCAAAGTAAGGAAAATACTCTATCATCTATCTTATTTTTGTGAGTCTAAAGTTTTATATCTAATCTATGTTTTATAATTGTAAAACTGTCTTTCTTCAACTCCATCAAATACTCCAGAAGGATATAACATTACCTAAATAAACAGGAAGTTCATTGTAAGCAACTTTCAAAACTCTAGAATTGACAGAGACATCTTGCTTCTTGGACAGTTACCCAGAGTTCTTTTGTATCATTGGGATATCCATCCTCAGCTTACAGACCCATAATATCTAGCAGACTTTTCCATGAAGCAGAGAATTTCAAAGATAGTTCCATCTATATTGGCAATTTGTCAGTCACCTTCTTCTGTGTCCTGCAGAATGTCTGGCAGACTCTTTTATGAAGTAGGAACCCTGAAGGACTGAATAACCTTTAGGCAAGTTCAGCAGTCGAGTCACTTTTTTTTCCCTGTGGGTCTTGGAGTTCATACAACATAATATCAAGCAGTCCAGAAAAGAGCAGTTCCTTGCCCAAATGGCTAACAAACTCCATAATGAGAGTCTTTGATGCCCATCTTCCTCTTTTACTAACTGGTACTGCCAGGAGCAAATGTTCTTCATTGTCATGAAAAGTCCGAAATTTTTAAAACTTTCTAAATGCCATATTCTGTTAGCCTTTGAAAGGTTTAAAGAATACCTATCTAATTGAAATGATTCTCTATATATCTAGAAAACCTAACTAACATAATTACAATAATATATAATTGTATTACAATGATATAATAATTGACTATGATAGATGACTATCTATTAGCATGTATTTATTAGTTATAAATTACATTTTTAAATGAGCTGCACAAATACAATATTTTAAACAAGAGCAGAAATATATATAACAAAATTGATCTTAAATTTGTATTAGTAAACCAAGATCCATATTAATGCAAAGTATTCATCTCTATCTGAGACTTTTACTCTCAGGGTTGTGGGTTCAAATTCTACATTGGGCACCAATTTGTAAGCAGAGACTGCTTGTTTGTTTCCCAGCCATGCAGACTCAAAATAATCACACAGAACTGTATTAATAACAGCACTGCTTTGCCAATCACTTAAGTATATTGATAGCTAACTCTTATATCTTAAATTAACCCATCTCTATTAACCTGTGTATCACAGTGAGGTTGTGGCCCACTGGCAAGTTTCAAGCAGCTCATATGGGCATCTTTCTCCTCCAGTGGCTACAAGGTGTCTTCCTGACTCTGACTACTCTATCTATCTATCTATCTATCTATCTATCTATCTATCTATCTATCTATCTATCTATCATCTATATATTCAGCCTGGCTATATTCTGTCCTTCTATAGGCTGAAGCAGATTCTTTTATTCATCATTGATAGTAAAACATATTCATAGTATCCAATGGGGAATCCCACATCACTCACCCATATGGATACAACCACAGCACTTTAACAAGCATTTCTCTGCAAGTGACCATTCGGTGAAGCTACCATTAAGGGTCTCACCCAAGTAAGTGTTATGTATGTGAGTTCATGAAGAATAGAGGGTGACAGAGGTAGTCATTTAATTAATACTGATACAAGAACTGAACTGAAGACAACCAGGTACAATGGTACTTCCTCCTACATTATAGCCCTACTGGGGTTGGGTTAATTGAAAGAAAAAATGGGTTGCTTAAACAGAAGCTAAAGAGTATAAACACAAAAGTTACCCTATGTGGGTAGAAAAAGAAACTCCTAGTAGCCACAAGGTTATTGAATGAAAATCCCAGGGTTTCCTCTCTATGAGTTATTGGCTAGGGAAGCCTTTGCAGTCCCATACACCATAAAGGCTACTGCCATTGCTGTTGGTTGTATGTATCTCACAAGATGGTGAGACTTTATTGCTGAAGACATCACACACTTTGACTGTAGGTCATGGAGAAATTAAGCTGGTACTGAACTGCTGCCAGCTTCCATAGTACTGGAGTGGGCCATGCAGGCTGCTGGTGTACAACAGTCATCAACATTTCTGATCAGCTATAGATACCAACATGACAGGCAAGGTGTGCTTACTTGTGCAGTAGTAGCTTGGCTATCACATGTAAGAGCAACAGCCTTCCAATTGGATTTAAAGTCTGCTCCAGAAAAGGAGCTTCACATCAGGTACTGAAAATCAGAACAAAAATCTGCAGCTGGAGAGGTCCCAATGTGGAAGCAAATTCTATTGTTTAACTGGCTGGATGTGATGTCCCTGTCAAATGCATTCTAAACACTTGTGCTTACACCCACAAATCACTGCTGTTGTGAGCCTCAACTCATAACCACCAGTGAAGCTCCTGAGGACAAGAAGCCGTTACTATGGCCCAGTGGCCTAATTCTTTTATTTTTAATTTTAAAATTTTATTCATTTTACATGCCAACCACAGTTCCTCCTCCCTCCCCTCACCCTGCTCTCTCTCCTCATCCCTCCAACTCATTCCCATCCAGTCTTCTGAAGGGGTAGCATTAAGTTGAGGCAGGACCAACCCCTTCTGCTGCATCAAAACTGAGCAAGGCATCCCACCATAGGGAATGGGGTCCAAAAAGCCAGCTCATGCATCAGGGATAGATCCTGGTCCCACTGCCAGGTGATGCTCAAATAGATGGAGCTATACAATTGTCTCTCACATGCAGAGGGCCTAGTTCCATTCCATGCAGGCTCCCTAGATATCAGTCTAGAGTTAGTGAGTTCCCAAGATTTAGCTGTAACTGTGGATTTTCCTGTCCTGATCTTGACCCCTTGCTCATATAATCCCTCCTCTCTCTCTCTGATGGGACTCCTGGAACTCAGCCTGGTGCTTGGCTGTGAATTTCTCATCTGGTTCCATCGGTCACTGTGAAGGCTCTATGATGACCGTTAGGGTAGCCACCAATCTGATTACAAGGAAGAGGCCTAATTCCTAGTCATAGATGGATGTCGATGTTCACTCCCTCCAAGGCCCAGGATAACTGTGGAGGAAAGGGTAGAGTGTTATGTAGACATTTTCTCCCAGATTGAAATCTTCTGTCCTGCAGGAAAGGTCCTTCAGACAGAAGAAGGTACACAACCAAAAAGGCTTCAGCAAGCCCCTGAAACTGACCAGATTCACTAGGTCCCTGACTCCCAAAAGTAAATAAAAAGACAGCTGAGACTGGCCCTTAGATAAGCCAAGCTGAAAAGACTGAGACCAAAGTGTGTGCCTGGAAGGAGCAGAAACCAGCAGAGCTCTCTGGGAGGGTAAAGTTTAAACTAACCAAGCCAGTTTGCAAGGCCACTCTCCAGCTCAGTGTGATGTCTGAAGGCTGCCCAGTGGGCTCAGGTTTCCAGCTTTCATGAGTTGTCACTCATGCTACCGTGGGCTTTGGTGAGGCAGCTGTATTTGAGACATTTCTGTTCTTGGAAGTAACCCCATCACCTATATTTTTGTAAGTAACTCAAATGAAACAAATTGGTTCACAAAGTTGGGCTTGGGAGGTATCTGTACTTTGGTCTGTCATGAGGGGATGAGTAGATGTGTGTGTTTCATCTCCCCAGGAAATGTCTGTCACACAGTAGCTAAAGTGATTGGCCCGGCAAGGCTTGCCCATTTGGTTCCATAAATGTCATAGCAATGGCAAAATCCTTTCTGATTGTGTTTAAGACCCACTCCACAAGATGACGCTCATACTTTCACTGTTATCAGGGCCACGACCCAGTGACTAGGCAGGTAATAAGCCCTGACTACTACTGTTCTGCCAAATGGACACACTATCAAACTGATTGCTAATGACATTATTGGATCTCTCACCCCTCACCAGAGAAACTGCTTTCTGCAGCAGATGATTAACACAGAGACCCGCATGTGAGTTTGTTCAGAATGGGGAATGTTCAGACCTACATGGGACATTGACTTCACGTTTGTTCCTTCTTCCCAAGGCTAGGGGACCATTAGGGAAGAAGGGGTGGAAAGATTGTTAGAGCCAGAAGCTGTGGGTGATTGCTAGGGAAAAATGAGTTCTGAACACAACAGGGCAGCTACAGCTGTGAACTCACAGCAGCTGTATTAGCATGAATAAGATCGGAGAACGCTCCAGCCTGCCAAAATCCCACAGTGGAGAAGGGGTGTGGGGTTGAGTCTCACGCCTAGCTGAGAAGGTATTGACAATAGGCAGCTGCTGGGAGAGGGAAAGTCGGTGTTCTTTATGGGCGTGGCACTTGGGAGGCTGCCCATGCTTCAGTGGATGGCCACACATTCAAGAATTTATGGGCAACACACGCTAGACTTTATGGTCAAGAAAATAATGAAGATTCAGAGTCTGGAGGGCAGGGGAGAGGGGCAGACCTAGGAGAAGTTGGGAGAGGGGGATAAAATGTTAAAAATTTGTTGTATGAAATTCTCAAGGACCAAATATATGTGTGTATAATATATATAATATATAAAATATTACACAATGTAATAAACATATAATATATTAATATATATTAATTATTATAATATAATATAGTCATATTATATTATTATATATCATATGATTAAATATCTATATATCATATCATATCACATTATTATATATGATATTATAATATCATATATAATAATATGATAATATTATTATATTATTATATGATATTATCATATATTATATGATATAATATTATATATAGCAGTATATCATATATAATAGTATAATATATTAATGATATAAAATAATAAATATATAAAACATAGGCCGGGGAGACAGCTCAGAGAGTAAAATGCTTGCCTTACAAGTATGAAGATCTGAGTTTGAGCCCCAGAACCAACAAAAAGTTGGGTGTGGTACTGTTTATTTGTAATCCCAGTTCTAGGGAAGTGACAACAGGGGGATTCCTTGCACTTTCGAATCAGCCAACCTAGCCCAATCAATGAGTATCGGGACAGTGAAAGGCTGTGTCTCAGAAACTTAGGTAGACGGTCCCTGAGAAGCAGTATTCATGGTTGACCTGTAGCTTCCACACACACACACATGCCCACACCCACACGAATATGTGTCTGTCTACCCGCAGAGACAGGTAAAGCTATTATGTGAACAGCTTGTTGTAGGCTGAATGTATTTCCTGTATTAACATTCTAACTACAGACGTCTCAGAATGAGACCTCACTTGGAATACGGTAACTGAACTTCATTGCTTAAGAGTAAGTCAAGTGAGCAGGGTGGGTTCCCTCATCACTACACTGGGAAATCTGTCCATGCAGAGATTAGCATTTGATGAGAAAATCAGTGGAGATTGAGGTGCTGTTCCTTTAATCCAGGAGACACCAACGACTGCCAGCAGGTCCCAGCAGATATAGGAGGGGCATGAGGCAGATCTCCCTCAGTCGACAGAGGGATGCCACTCTGAGGACATGCTGGTCTTGGACTCTGTAGTCTAGAACTGTGATACTGTACATTTTGTATTACTTCTGTCAACTAGTCTATAGTAGTTTGCTTCTTTAGCTGTAGAAAATCTAAAATTTTATTCATCCAAAATTGAATTTATTTATTTAGTTAGTTAGTTAGTTTTTGTTTTTGTTTTTTTTAATTTACTTATTTATTTATTTATAAGAATTTCCACTTCCTCCCCTCCTCCCAATACCCTCCTGCTTCCCCCACTCCCTCTCCTCCTCCCTCTCCAGTCCCTTCAGGGTTTCCTGCCCTGTGGGAAGTCCAAGTTCCTCCTCCCTCCCTAACGGTCCAGGGAGGTGAGCATCCAAACAGACCAGGATCCCCAAAAGCCAGTCCATGCAGACAAAACAAGACCCAGTGCCATTGTCAATGGCTTCTCAGTCAGCCCCCATGTCAGCCACATTCAGAGAATCCGGTTTGATCACATGCTCGTTCAGTCCCAGTCCAGCTGGCCTTGGTGAGCTCTCATTTGATCAGTTCCCTTGTATCAGTGGGTGAACGCACCCCTTGCAGTACTGCCTTCCTTGTTCATGTTCTCCCTCCTTCTGCTCCTCATTTGGATCTTGGGGGCTCAGTCCAGTGCTCCAATGTGGGTCTCCGTCTCTATTTCCATCCATCGTCGGATGAAGGTTCCCTCTGGTTCTGCCTTCCTTGCTCACATTCTCCCTCCCTCTGCTTCTCATTTGGACCTAGGGAGTTAAGTCCAGTGTTCCAATATGTGTCTCTGTCTCTATCTCCATCCATCGCCAGATGAAGGTTCTATGGTGACATGCAAAATATTCATCAGTATGGTTATGGGCCGAGGCCAGTTCAGGCACCCTCTCCTCTGCTGCCCAGGGAACAATCTGGGGATCTCTCCTTGGGCCTGGAAACCCCTCCAGATTCAAGTCTCTTGCAAACCCTAAAATGGCTCCCTTAGTTGAGATATATACTTCCCTGCTCCCATAACCATCTTTCCTCCCTCCCCCACCTCCCATTCCCCCAAGCCATCCCCAGTCCTTCCCTTCTCCCCTCTCCCTAAGCTTCACCCCTTACTTCCACTCCCTCACCCCTCCACCCTCCCCACCCCAGTGCACCCAAGTTTGCCTAGCAATCTTGTCTACTTCTAATATCCAAGAGGATAACTATATGATTTTCTTCAGGTTCACCTTCTTATTTAGCTTCTCGAGGATCACGAATTATAGGATCAAAGACCTTTAACTATGGCTAGAATCCACTTATGAGTGAGTACATACCATGTTCCTCTTTTTGGGTCTGGGTTACCTCACTCAGTAAAGCGTCTTCTATTTCCGTTCATTTGCATGCAAAATTCAAGATGTCATTGTTTTTTTTTACCGCTGAGTAAAACTCTAATGTGTGTATGTTCCACACCTTTTTTAACCATTCTTCTATTGAGGGGCACCTAGGTTGTTTCCATGTTCTGGCT
This sequence comes from Myodes glareolus, assembly GCF_982192425.1. Lineage (NCBI taxonomy): Eukaryota > Metazoa > Chordata > Mammalia > Rodentia > Cricetidae > Myodes > Myodes glareolus. Next base: position 64,316,333 of record NC_142047.1, on the reverse strand, counting down.
ATTACAAATAGTGCAGCTATGAACATAGTTGAACAAATGCTTTTGTAGTATGATAGGGCATCTCTTGGGTATATTCCCAAGAGTGGAAATGCTGGATCCTGAGGGAGGTTGACTCCCAGTTTCCTGAGAAACTGCCACACTGATTTCCACAGTGGCTGCACAAGTTTGCATTCCCACCAACAATGGATGAGTGTTCCCCTCACTCCACATCCTCTACAGCATAGGCTATCATTGGGGTTTTTGAGTTTAGCTATTCTGACAGGTGTAAGATGGTATCTCAAAGTGGTTTTGATTTGCATTTCCCTGATTGCTAAAGAGGTTGAGCATGACTTTAAGTGGCTTTTGGCCATTTGAAGTTCATTTGTTGTGAATTCTCTGTTCAGTTCAGTACCCCATTTTTTAATTGGGTTAATTAGAGTTTTAGTGTCTAGTTTCTTGAGTTCTTTGTATACTTTGGAGATCAGACCTTTGTCTGATGAGGGGTTTGTGAAGATATTCTCCCAGTCTGAAGGTAGGCTTTTTGTCTTACTGACAGTGTCCTTTGCTTTACAGAAGCTTCTCAGTTTCAGGAGGTCCCATTTATTCATTGTTTCTCTTATTGTCTGTGCTCCTGGGGTTCTACTTAGGAAGTGGTCTCCTGTGCCTATATCTTGTAGACTACTTCCCACTTTCTCTTCTATCAGGTTCAAAGTGGACAGATCCATTTGGACTTGAGTTTTGTGCATGGTGATAGATATGAATCTACTTTCATTTTTCTACAGGTTGACATCCAGTTATGCCAGCACCATTTGTTAAAGATGCTTTCCTTCTTCCACTGTATACCTTTAGCTCCCTTGTCGAAAATTAGGTGTTCATAGCTTTGTGGGTTAATATCCGGGTCTTCTATTCAATTCCATAGGTCGAGTTCTCCGTTCTTATGCCAATACCAAGCAATTTTCAATACTGTAGTTCTGTAATAGAGTTTGAAGTCAGGGATGGTAATGCCTCCAGAAGTTCCTTTATTGTATAAGATTGTTTTGGCTATCCCTGGCTTTTTGTTTTGCCATATAATCTTGATTATTGTTCTCTCAAGGTCTGTGAAGACGTTTGATGGGATTTTGATGGGGATTGCATTGAATCTATAGATTGCTTTTGGTAGAATTGCCATTTTTACTATGTTGATTCTCCCAATCCAAGAGCAGGGGAGGTCTTTCCTTTTTCTGTTATCCTCCTCAATTTCTTTCTTCAAGGACTTAAAGTTCTTGTCAAATAGGTCTTTCGCTTCCTTGGTTAGAGTTACCCCAAGATATTTTATGCTATTTGTGGCTATCATGAAAAGTGATGTTTCTCTGATTTCCCTCTCTGCTTCTTTATCCTTTGTGTATAGGAGGGCAACTGAATTTTTGGAGTTGATCTTGTATCCTGCCACGTTACTAAAGGTGTTTATCAGCTGTAGGAGTTCTTTAGTAGAGTTTTTGGGGTCGCTTATGTACACTATCATATCGTCTGCAAATAAGGAAAGTTTAACTTCATCCTTTCCAATTCGAATCCCCTTGATCCCCTTATGTTGTTTTATTGCTATTGCTAGAACTTCAAGCACTAGATTGAACAGGTATGAAGAGAGTGGACAGCCTTGTCGTTTTCCTGATTTTAGCAGAATGGCTTTGAGTTTCTCTCCATTCAATTTTATGTTAGCTGTCGGCTTGCTGTATATTGCTTTTATTATATTTAGGTATGATCCTTGTATCCCCAATCTCTCCAACACCTCTATCATAAATGGGTGTTGAATTTTGTCAAAAGCTTTTTCAGCATCCAATGAAATGATCATATGTTTTTTTTTCTTTCAGTTTATTTATATGATGGATTATATTGATAGATTTGCATATGTTGAACCAGCCCCACATCTCTGGGATGAAGCCCACTTGATCAAAATGGATGATTTTTCTAATGTGTTCTTGGATTCGGTTTGCCAGTATTTTATTGAGAATTTTTGTGTCGATGTTCATGAGTGAGATTGGCCTGAAATTTTCTTTCTTGGTTGTGTCTTTATGTGGTTTTGGTATCAGGGTAACTGTAGCTTCATAAAAAGAGTTTGGCAATGACTCTTCTGTTTCTATATTGTGAAATACATTAAGGAGTATAGGTATTAGCTCTTCCTGGAAGTTCTGGTTGAATTCTGCATTGAAACCATCTGGACCTGGGCTTTTTTTGGTAGGGAGATTTTTGATAACAGCTTCTAGTTCTTCACGACTGACAGGTCTATTTAGATTTTTCATCTGGTCTTGGTTCAGCTTTGGTATATGGTACTTATCTAAAAAAATATCCATTTCTTTTACATTTTCCAATTTTGTGGCATACAGGCTTTTGTAGTAAGTTCTAATGATTCCCTGAATTTCCTCTGTGTCTGTAGTTATGTCCCCCTTTTCATTTCTGATCTTATTAATTTGCATGTTCTCTCTCTGCTGTATGATTAGTTTGGATAGGGGTTTGTTGATCTTGTTGATTTTCTCCAGGAACCAGCTTTTAGTTTCATTGATTCTTTGGATTGTTTTCTGTGTTTCAATTTTGTTGATTTCAGTCCTCAGTTTGATTATTTCCAGTCTTCTACTCCTCCTGGGTGAATCAGCTTCTTTTTTTTTCTAGAGCTTTCAAGTGTGCTGTTAAGTCTCCAATGTGTGCTTTCTCCATTTTCTTTAATTGGGCACTTAGTGCTATGAACTTTCCTCTTAGCACTGCTTTCATAGTGTCCCATAGGTTTGAGTATGTTGTGTCTATATTTTCATTAAGTTCAAGGAAGATTTTAATTTCTTTCTTTATTTCTTCCTTGATCCTGGGGTGATTTAGTAGTTGACTGTTCAACTTCCATGAGTTTGTTGACTTCCTGGGGGTAGCATTGTTGTTGAATTCTAACTTTAATCCACGGTGATCTGACAAGACACAGGTGGTTACTAATATTTTTTTGTATCTGTGGAAGTTTGCTTTGTTACCAAGTATGTAGTCAATTTTCAAGAAGGTTCCATGAGCTTCAGAGAAGAAGTTATATTCTTTCCTATTTGGGGGGAGTGTTCTATAGATGTCTGTAAAGTCCATTTGATTCAATACCTCCAATAATTCTCTTACTTCTCTGTTAGATTTCTGTCTTATTGACCTGTCCATTGGTGAGAGAGGTGTGTTGAAGTCTCCTACTATTAGTATGTGTGGTTTGATGACTGCCTTGAGTTCTAGAAGTGTTTCTTTTATATATGTGGGTGCCTTTATGTTAGGGGCATAGATATTCAGGATTGAGACTTCTTCCTGATGAATTGTTCCTTTTATGAGTATAAAATGTCCATCTCCATCTCTTCTGATTGATTTTAGTTTGAAGTCGATTTTGTTAGATATTAGAATGGCCACACCTGCTTGTTTCTTAGGTCCATTTGCTTGGAAAACCTTTTCCCAACTCTTTACTCTGAGAAGGTGTCTGTCTTTGTGGTTGAGTTGTGTTTCTTGTAAACAGCAGAATGTTGGATCCTGTTTTCGTATCCAATCTCTAACACTGTGCCTTTTTATAGGTGAATTGAGTCCATTGATATTAAATGATATTAATGACCAGTGGTTGTTGACTCCGGGTTTTTTTTTTTTGTAGTAGAGTGTATGTTTCCCTTCTTTGAGTTGTGCTTGTGAAGGGTTGCTAGATGTCTGAATTATTGTAGGCAGTGTTGGGAATGTTGGATTCCTTGGGTTGTGATTTTCCTTCTAATACTTTCTATAAGGCTGGATTTTTAGCTACGTTTTGTTTATATTTGTTTTTATCCTGGAATATTTTGTTTTCTCCATTGATAATGAACGATAGCTTGGCTGGGTATAGTAGTCTGGGCTTGCATCAATGGTCTCTTAGTTTTTGCAGTACCTCTATCCAGGACCTTCTGGCTTTCATGGTTTCCATAGAGAAGTCTGGTGTAAGTCTAATAGGTTCACCTTTAAAAGTTACTTGACCTTTTCCCTTTGCAGCTCTTAATATTCTTTCTTTAATCTGAATGCATTGTGTTTTGATTATTATATGGCAAAGGAATGTGTTTTTTTGATCCAGTCTATTCGGTGTTCTGTATGCTTCTTGAACCTTCACAGGAATATCGTTCTTTAGGTTGGGAAAGTTTTCTTCTATAATTTTGTTTAATATATTGTCTGGACCTTTGATCTGCAATTCTTCTCCTTCTACCCCTATTATTGTTAGATTTGGTTTTTTTATTATGTCCCAAATTCCTGAATGTTTTGTGATGAGAATTTTTTGGATTTGCTGTTTTCTTTGGTCAGAGAGTTTATTTTCTCTATGGTGTTTTCATAATCTGAGATTCGTTCTTCTATCTCTTGTATTCTATTGATTATGCTTGTTCCTGAAGTCTCTGCTTGTTTACCTAGATGTTCCATATCCAACCGGCCCTCGGTTTGTGTATTTTTCATTGCCTCCATTTCAGTTTTCAATTCTTGAACTGATTCCATTACCTGTTTGATTGTTTTTTCTTGGTTTCCCAGGGTATCGTTTACAAATTTACTCATTTCTTCAAACTTTTTGTTATATTTCTCTTCCATTTCTTTACTAATTTCTTCAATCCTTTCTAATATTTCTCTTCCATTTCTTTAAGTGAGTTATTCATACCCTGTTTAAGGGACTCTATTGCTTTTATAATGACACTGTTTTACACTTCTTCCGGAATATGGTGTTCAAGTCTTTCTGTAGTAAGATCGCTGGGATCTGGTGTTTTCATGTTGTTTTTCAGATTGTTGGAGGAATTCTTGCCTTGGCGCCTGCCCATCTCTTCCTTCAGATGCTCTCCATTGGCTCTTCTCTCCTCTGGGTCTTCTGCTACAGGATCAGTGCCACTTGCTGGCCAGGAATCTCCCTGCCTGCAGTCCTACCTTGCTGCAGGCATGCTATTAAAACAAAGGAACTCCCTCCTGCCTGGTTGCACTCACTACCCCATCCCGGCGGTGCCCACACAGGTTGGGTTGGAGGATTTTATGCCACGAAAAAGGGAGGGAGGAAGGTAAGGGGTTTCTGGCTGAAAGCAGGGATGGGGTAGGCGGAGAGAGGACTTAGCTGGGGGAAGCCACCCCTTTGGAATACCCAGGGAGATAAGGGTGGCGGGAAAATTGTGTGTTCCCTTACCGCTCTTCTGTGGCGGGACAGGAGCACACTTACCCCTCCATTGTATCTCTTGTTTTTGTTTTTTGAGATAGAGTTTCTTTGTAGCTTTGGAACCTGTTCTGGAACTAGCTCTTGTAGACCAGGCTGGCCTCGAACTCACAGAGATCCTCCTGCCTCTGCCTCCCGAGTGCTAGGATTAAATGTATGTGCCACCAGTGCCCAGCCTAATTTTTATTTTAATTGATTAAATTTTGCACATGCATACTGTGCATACAGGTCACTCTCTACTATCCCATTCACCCTCCTGTTTCCCACAATTTTTTCTCATACATTCCTCATGTTTGTCTGTCTGTCTGTCTGTCTATCTGTCTGCCTGCCTGCCTGCCTTTCTCTCTCTGTCTCTTGGTGTGTGTTCCACCGAATTTAAGCAGGACCATCTATTTGATAATCAGTATGCAATCTTTAGGAACCTAGTAGGCTTAATAGCAGGTGCACAGCTGAAAACAGTAACTTCCCTCTCTCAGAATCTGTCAATCACCAGTAGTTTACTGGTAAGGGATAAGGCTAGGAGAGACCTGCTCCCACTGTGACTGATTATTCACAGGGTCAGTCTTGTGTGAGTTCCATTGAGGAAGTGCTTCTACTGCACCATCAGGCATTGGGCCTCGTCCTACAACTCACGTGGTGTGCATGGTGGCCCTTTGTCTTGTGGCTTCACCTTGCTCAGCAGCATTGGTTAAATTCTATAGTCTTTGATTGGGCTCCTAGGCATTATTCAGTTTGCTAAGTAGGGTTTATCATGGCTTCCTTCTGACTGATATGCTTGGTGGAGTCAGCCCATGCCTGCTCATCTTCTCGTTACTCTCTTTCATGTTTCTGGTGTAGACTGTGCTGTTGAGAAATGTTGCTCACCTTAAGAAGTGGAATCAGGGTAGAACCTGGGGATAAACAGTCCAAAGCTTATTGTTAAAGCCACCTTCACAGATGATGAGTTTTTGGTTCCCACTAGACTGCTATCAGCTTTGATAAAAGTCACTGCAAAGAATTAGCAGAATTAGGAGAGTGTTTCAGAACATCTTACTGTTTCTGTTTAGCTCTGAACTGAAAAGAAGTGCTCTTCTGGCTTTGTTGCTGCGCCTTTTGGCTTAGCTGCTAGGGTGGATCATGTCAGGGCTGCGTTTCCCTGAAGAGCGACAGAAATCACAGTGGACTCTGGGACATGAAGTATGTGAGCATCACATTTCTTTTGAGCTGAGTCTTGCTGGGTTGTTTGTGCCTAAATCTCATGTCCTCCAGATTGCCCTCTACCCTGCTCTGTCCCTCGCTATACATCCAATTCTTGTTTTCTTTCCAAATGACGTGCTTCTGCCAGGCATGCCTTAGGCTTCCAGTGGCTGCTCTGGAGAAAACTTGGTGGGAAAAGGCTGTTCATTTGGTGTACACCCTAGAAACAAAGTAAATATGATTTGTGAAGTTCTTCCAGGGCCAAGTTTGTGTGGATTGCAAACAAACGACTTTCAAACAAAATTCTGATTGGATAATTTCTTCACTGAGAGATTTTGGTAAATGTTAATGAGGAACAAGACTAACGTAAACAAAACACTAGGTTCATCATCTTGGTATATCCACCATGTTGTTCACTACTGACTTCCTGCTGTCCATTTCCCCCTTTCACCCCTTAGATTTCTGTACTTTCCTGAATCAGCTCTGGCAGCTCATACCCTCACACTCCTTCATCTAGCCCCCCCTCCCATTTTCTTTGTTTGGCTGTCCTCCTGTCCTCCATGTCAGTTTCTCTGTCTCCATGAATGGAATGTGTAGGCTAATGAAGAAGTTAAACCTAGAAACCAAAGTGATGAGAATATTTTTCTACATGAAGCTGGGCCAACAAGTAACAGAGCCATGTTCAGAATTGTTTCGAATGCATGTGACCCAGTGTGTCCGATGGCAGATCTTGTGCAGACCTTAGAAGCTGTGTCACATGACTAGAGTGACCTGGAGAGGAGCCCATGGAATGCCTCCTTCTACAATAAACTCAAGGGTCAAGAAAAAAATTACAAATTCATGTCAATATCATTCTGGTGATTTATAATTCACCCATGTAAACAGAACAGATGCCTCTAAGAGATTTCAAGACAGACACTGGCATATTTTCTGACCATAATCATAAAAGCCTTATTATAACAGTTATTATTTAATTTTAGTTTTGTTGTTGGATTTAAATCTGAAATTGAAGCCCTAATTCAAAAACAGAAATAATAATGGCTTATTGAGTGTTTCTTGAACTACACCTGGAAGAACATTTTTTTCTCAAGTTTTAGAAAAAGACAATACTTATAAGCTCATGTTCTGCACACGAACAGGTTGGTGGTCCGATTCTCAATCAACTCCTCACTGGCCAGGCTATCCATACCTATTATAATCATAGGCAAAGTCAGTCACCCAGCAGAAGCTGTTGCGTGTAGTAGAGTGCTGATTAAAACAGATAAATGCATTGACCATAGGTCTGTGAAATACTTGGGGACCTTAGGTTGACATCCAGAACTAATGTTAAAAATATTTGGGTGAGTGGTGAGGGCTTGTAGTCCCAGGGCTGTAGCAGAGGGGACAAGCACTTCTCTGAGAGTCTCAGCCTTTTAGTGAGCTCCAGCTCTGAGAGGGACCCTGTCTCACAAAAAAGAGCAGGCATTTCCTGGCAATTCTAGTATCCCGGAGTCTCTCTTGCAATTTAGGCTTTATCTTCACGGCTTCTCATAGTGGTCTCTCAGGGCTTTTTCGCAGGGACTCCAACCCAGTCATACGCTGCCTGGTCTCAGCTGCTGAGGTGGTTTAAATGTAGAAATGTCCCCCGTAGGTGCATTCGTTTGGGGATGTTATGGGATTTTGAAGACACAGAGCCATTCTAGATGAAGTAGGTCACTGGGGATGGGCTCTGAGAGTTTATAGCCTCGTTCAACTCCCTGCTGTCTGTGCTTTCTGGATGTGGATGGAGATGGGCTCTCCTGGCTTCCTGCTCATGCTGCCATGCTTTCCTAGCTATTGTGAACATCTAGCCTTCTGGAACCATGATCCAAACCAAACTTTTCAACAACTTGCTTTTGGTTATGCTATTATATCACAGCAACAAGATGGCAGCTCAATGATTTGAGTGAGAATGACCCCCATGGGCTCGTGGTTGAATACTTGGTCTTTAGCTAGGGAAACTATTTGGAAAGGATTAGGAGGTATGGCCTTGTTGAGAAGGTATCACTGTGGGCAGACTTTGAGATTACAAAAGATTCCCACTAATAATAGTGTATTCTGTCTCTCTGTCTCCTACTTGTAGATCAAGATGTGAACGCTCAGCAGTTCCTGTTAATATGCCTCCGCTCTACCATCACTGATGCTAATCCTCTGACACTGTAACCCCAATGAAACACTTTCATTTTAAAGGATGCCTTCATCACCAGGTTTTGCCACAGCAATAGAAAAGTGGCTAACACATAAGTTGATATGGAGATATGAACTCCTTGTGCTGAAGAACCTGACCACACTGTTCTGGAGAGGAATGAACTTGAGCCCATGAGACCAAGAGGTGGATGTGGTAGTATGAGTGAAAACTTCTCCTCTCTATGGGCTCACACATTTGAATACTCACAGATGTTTTCCAGTTAGGGGCTCTATTTGAGGGAGATTGTGTGATATCTTGCTGGAGGAGGTATACACCTGGGTACAGACAATGAGTATGTATAGCCTCTTCCCATTTTCAGTTTCCTCTGGGATTTCTTTGTGTCATTGGAGATGGGATCTCTCAGCAGCTGGTGCTGTCCTCTGTTGTTAGACTTCTTCACCCTAATGTACTCTACCTCTGGAACCACAAACCAAAATAAAATCTTTCTTCCTTAAATTTCATTTGGTTATCACAGCAACAGAAAGTAACTAACAAAGCTGTTTTCTGAAACCATGAAGCAGGACTCCAAATCCTGTCAATCTTGAATCTTCTATGCCTTCAAAACAAGTACCAAGTGGATGCTGTTGTAGAATTCTGCTGCTGTGTTGAGACATAGCCTACCTCATTTGAATTACAGCCATGTTTGCTTCTGTGTGTTGGTCCTGGGTGAAATGAGGAGAAGAGAGTCCTTTTTCTTGAGTCTTCAAATGAACCTGAGTCTCCATAAGATCGAGTTGTGAGGGTGGCCTTTGGCCCTCAGGAAACTTTCCCTTTTTCCCCAGTGTGGCATTGGTTTCTCTTCACTGCTACTGATTTTGTTAACAATTAAGGTTTCTTTCTCCTCCCAAATCCAATCCTCCATGTGCAGTTGCTTTGTCAGCCTGGTTTCTCAGGCTGGATGCTCTCCTGCCTTGAAATGCTGAAGACATTAGTCCAGCATGTCTAAACTCACGTTCATCCATGTCTTCAGTATAAGGGCAGAGTGAAGCCAGACACTTGACCATCTAGCATAAATGGGACCTACTCATTTTCTCAATTTTTACTTTCTTCTAGATCCTCATGATCTCCACTGTCTGCATCTTGTCTTCTGAGCTCTCACTAGCAGGGCCCATTAATTGTGCTTAGAGGATACTCTGGGCTTTCATTGTCTCAATTCCAAATTCTTTCACTATTCCTGTCACCAATCAGTTTAGAAGGCTGAAGAACCATGTGATAAGGTCGATCATAGAAACAGTCTCATCTCTCCCACCATTCTGCCTTACTATCTTTATCTGTTGCTGTGATAAATTGCTCTGATAAAATCAACCTAAGGAAGAAGTGTGTGTTTCGGCTTACATTGCAGGGGTATAGTCCATCATGACTGGGAAGTGAAAGCAGCAGTATCCTGTGGCAGGTGGTCCCATCATGTCCACAATCAAGAAGCCAGTGTTGATTGGTGTATGTCCTACATTGATTCATTCTTGGTCTAGGTTGAGCCATTGGTTTGAAACATCTTACAGGGACTATTCATTGTTATTTTTAAAAATAAGATTTATTTATTCTATATAAGGAGGTGTTTAGCCTGCATGTATGCATTATATATATACATATATGTATATGCATATATACATATATGCACCATGTGCTTGCCAAGTGCTCACGGAGAATGTTGGATTCCCTGGAACTGGAACTATTTATGGTTGTGACATAACATATGGGTGCTAGAAGACAAAGATAGCCCTTCTGCAAAAACGAAAAGAGGCATCTTAAACACTGAGCCACCACTACAGCCCTATTGATTGTACCTGTTTTCTGTTACATTATTGTTCTAATGATCTGTTGCCTTCTACATGGATTCTACTTACCACCATGCAGCATTCTTTTGTTGGATAATTGTCATTATGATACCACTTCCAAAAGGCTGAGATGACCTCCTCACAGAGTGGACATGGCCAAAGCTATTCCACCAATGAAGGGCTGACTTGGATTTCTGTTCTTCTCTGAATTGGTCAAGCTTTCATGTAGAAGATATTGAGCAACAGAAGGAACAAGAGAGACTGATTATACAAGTGATCAATGTTTGGTCACCTATACTAAAAGGTGTACATCAGACCAGCATTGCAGAAAGCCAGGTCACACTTCTGCATCATGGTTCCATCATGGTCCAAGTGTAATAAAATCCACATGAGCTCCATGCCTGTGGCCAGGGCTTGAACAAAATTAAACAGCTCTTATTTTTCCTCTGCCTATGATCTTCCAATTCAGGAATAATGAAGAGGGTCAAATGTGGTCCCCAGACTGATCATATGACTTGCTTTACTTCTGCTTTGCTCATTCCCGTGTCCTTTTGCCAACCTCCTGTCAGAGTGACTTGAAGCCTTCCCTTCCTCTCTCCTTTTATCTCAGTGCTTTCCTCTGCTCCTGCCTTCCTCTGATCTCTGCCAAGCTCACGGGCTGGTGGCCAACTCCCTTGCTACAAGAATTTATGACTAAACAGATTGTTTGTTCTTAGTTACATGGCCTTTACTTATTTCCAAAGTTCCTAGCAATAAAGAAGAAAGGACAATCTCACTAATTAAGAATAATGAGCATATGGATGTGAAGGAGGCGGAGGTTCTGAGAAGGGTAAAGAAGAAAAGGTTAGTCTGATTTAGTACAAAGGTTAAATAAAGAAAAATTTTAGTTGTATTTTTTTAAAGACCAAGTAGCTTTTCTTATGGTGCACTGTCTCACATTTGACAGACATTTGTTGAATGAATGAGGAGACTGAGAATTGTTTCTCCTGCCTCTAATAGGTCACAGCAAAGCCTTAGCATTCGTATCATCCGATGCTGTCATGGAGTTGGTCAGTTGCTCTTGCAGAAGAGCTGTGATTAGTGTATTTAATGTTTGTTCTATCTAATTCTCTTTGGGTGTTGAGGTGGGTTTGATTGTTGTAGGAGCTTTTGTCTTTACAAAGTTACTAATTAGGTAAATACATTACTCATTATGTATAATTCTCAAAAACTTAAAAAAATTTCAACTGTTATTAGTGGGGTTGGAAAGATGGTTCAGTGGCTAAGAGGGCATACATTTCCTCCAGAGTAAATGATTATAAGACCCTAATGTATATTTTAGTGACTTAAAAGAGGACAAAACTAGGTGGAAGTTATGACTTTATTTGAGAGTGGTGGAATCTCCCTGATTGGATGGTGCGGGAGAATTATCTGTATTCTGTCAATCATGTATTTTAATAAAATGCTGATTGCCCAGGCAGGAAGTATAGGCGGGTCAACCAGACAGGAAGTAGAGGCGAGTCAATGAGATTAGGATAAGGCTAGGGAGGAGAAAGCTCCCTCAGCCACTCCTGTGCAGACCACCGAAGAGGCAGCATATAACCTGACCAACTGAGAAAGGTACTGAGCTGTGTGGCTAACATAGATAAGGATAATGGGGTAACAAAAGTTATAAGAGCTAATAAGTAGCCTGACCTAATGGGCCAATCAGCTTTATAACTTATAGAGATGTCTGTGTGATTGATTTTCCTTGGGAGTTGCCGGTTGTGGGGTACTGGGTGGGACAGAACCCCAACAAGCCGGCCCCCTCATGTTACAGTTGGACATGCTACTGACCTCTCCTCTAAGTCATGGGCACTGGGCATGCGTGCTATGCAACATTTCATGGTGGATTTCTTGGGCAGTTTCTTTCCTCTTGTCTTCTGACTTTCACTGAACTCAGTCTTTTTGTGTGAGTTTTCATACTAGCTTAAAATGACTAGCTTGTGTTATAGCACTCTAGAACATCACTTACTCCTAAACGGAACTTCTAAATTTGTCCTTTAGATGGCTTCTTTAACTTTTCTGGTTGAGTGTGTGTTTGTAGCATGTGTGGAGACCAGAGGTCGGTATCAGAAGCATTTCTTATGGTTCTAAGCCTTAGTTTCTGAGGCATGTCTGTAATGGAACCCGAAGCTTACAGTTTTTGTTAGACTGATTGAGCAACAAGACCCAAGGCTTCTGCTGTAGCAGTGGGGCTACAGCCTTGGTGTGGAGACAGGCTTTTCACATGGGTGCTGGGTAATCAGAACCATGTTCCCATACTTGCATGAAGATCGTTTCTGACTAAGCCATCTCCCCAACCCAACTTTTCTGGCCTTGGTCAAGTCTATCATGGCCCGCAGCCTCTCTCTCTCCCAGAGCTTGTCCAGATGACAATCTTGTACCTATTTCCTGGGATCTGTGACTGTTGCCTCCATTGGCAGGCCGAGAATTACATCTGCCTTTGTTCATGATTTAGATCCATGCTCAGTAGTGCGTGGTGGTTCAATAAATCATTACTGAATTAATGGAATGAAAGTTTTGCAATCATCTAATTACTTAGCTATTTTCATGTCTCTTTCCTCAATTAGGCGATACTGATTCCTCAAAAGCTAGAGTAGGGCCTGACACACACTAGACGCATAATAAATGCCCATGGTTGACATGGACAGGCTGTGTCGGCTTGGTGTCATTACAGCATCCCAGTAGGGAGTCTGAGCTGACAAAGCATCAGTAAGCCTGATGGAGGAGTACCAGTGAGGAATTACAGAGGAAGTGTGGCTCCATTTCTTGAAGAAAATGTGGGACTGAGTAATAGTCTCATTCTGTCTACAGTGGTATGTACTTATGGTACATAAGTTATGTACTTATGGTACATAAGACTGTTAACTACTTAGTTAGGCAAGGAACTGAGAAATATTCATTAAAATGTGTTAGAAAGGGGGCCAGGGAAGTGGCTCTGAGTGCAAGGTGCTTGCTATGCAGAACATGTGTGTCTGAGTTTGAATCCCAAACACCCATGCAAAAAGCTGGACATAGTGACATAGGATTGAAATTCAAGTGCAAGTGTGGTGTGGGAAGTCCTTCAGTCTATGTTTTGCTTTTATTGGTTAATGAATGAAGCTGTTTAGGCTAGGGCTTAGCAGAATAGGGCAAGGTGAGAATTCCAAGCAAACAGAGGATTTAGAGGAGGAGAGAGGAGGTGGAGTCAAGAGAAACCATGTAGCTGTCGCCAGGGACAGATGCCTCCGCTGGATCCTGCTGAAACTTTGCCTATAGGCCATAACTTCGTGGTGATACACAGATTGATGGAGATGTGTTAGTTTAGGATGTAAGAGCTAGCTAGCAATATGCTTAAGCTGTTGGCCAAACAGCATTGCAAATAATATAGTTTCTGAGTGATTATTTTTGGGTCTAAGTGGCTGGGAGCGAATGAGCGGCCTCCCCCAACACAGAAAATCATTGGGGTTCACCAGATAGTCAATCTAGTTGAATCAGTGAGTTCTAGGTTCAGTGAGACACAATGTATCCAAAATTAGGGAAGGGAGCTGTAGAATACATCTCATCCCATGTTGGTCTTGCCTTCCTGGGTTTGCTTTCTAGACTTTAGTATTTCATTTTAAATGAAGATTTTAGCATAAAAGCTCTCCAAAATTTCTAACCCTAATATTTTCTGTGCCTTTTTAAATGAGACAGGATGAAGTATTTGACTTTTTTATTATTGATTTTACTTATCCTTTCAGGTTTAGTTTTTTACTCTAAAACTCTAAAAGAAAAAGTGGAACACTTCAAAAAGGGTATTTAGAACATAGAATGTTGTTGACTCGAAATAAGGCAAATCAAGCTGAAATATAATAAAATCCTATATATACAGGGCTAGAGACATGACTTAATTGATGTAGTGCTTGCTGCACATGCTTAATATCTGAGTTTGAATCTCCAGTTTGAATGTATAAGGCTGGTATGGCAACAATACATGATTGTGATGTTAGTGCTGGGGAGACAGAGACATGGTTATCCCTGGTGTCCCCTGGACAGCTAGTCTCGGTTTAGTGATAGGCTCAGTTCTTGGACCTACTAGCTGTCTTTTCTTGAGAATTTACTACCTTGGGTGTCTATCTGTCTTTTCCTTTAATAAGAGATGATGGTCAACTGGGCGGTGATAGTGCATGCCTTTAATCCCTGCCCTTTGGAACGGAGTCAGGTGGATCTCAGTGAGTTTGAGGCCAGCCTGGGCTACAGAGCAAGTACCAGGACAAGCTCCAAATCTACATAGAGAAGCCCCATATTGAAAAACCAAAAAGAAAAAGAAAGAGAGATGGTGGTCATATCTGTATCATATTGCAATATTTTCATAAAAGTTATAAGAATGGATCAGAGCAGACAGAGGAGAGTATGATGGAGATCCCACTCCGGTCCTAGTACTGTTGCACACAGTGGGTGTATTAGCTGCTTCTTTCAATATTGCAGCCAAGTATTTGACAAAGGCAATGTAGGAAGGTCTGTTTTGGCTCCCTGTTCCAGGGTGCAGTCTATCATGGTGGGGATGGCATGGTGGCCGGAGTGTGAGGCAGCTGGTGACATCACATCTGCACAAGAGGCACAGAGAGATGAATGCTGGTGACATCACATCTGTAGCCAAGAAGCACAAAGAGACGAATATTGGTGACAATACATATGCAGTCAAGAAGCACAAAGAGATGAAAGCTGGTGACATCATATCTGCAGTCAAGAAGCACAGAGAGATGAATGTGGGTACTCAGCGACTTCCTTCTTCCTAGGTAGTACAGGACCCAGCCCATCGTGTTGCTCACTGTCAGGGTAGGTCTTTCCACTTCAGTTCACCTAATCTACCCACCCCACCCCAGCTGTGTTTCCGTGGCGATTCTAACTCCTGGCAAGTTGACGGTATTACCCATCACTGTAGGTGCTTAATCAATGCAAGGCCCTCCCTTCCTCAGCATGCCATAAGTTTTGAGAAGTAAAGGACTCCTTTTCCTCTCTGGAAATAACCATGCTTCACCTAAACAGCGGCGTTCAGAGTGGGAGCTTAATAGAGGTTCGTGGTCGGAGTGAATAACTGCTCAATGCTGAGAAGCAAAACAGAGCTGAAGAATGCTTTCTTAGGGTCAGGGAGTTGGGCTAGATGAGGAATAAGCCAATAAAATGCAAATACCATTACCGAAGACGGGTGACCTCTCGAGCAGGGTGAAGTGCGCCCATAGCTGTGCTCTCAAGATTGACTGAAAACTATTACCCCTCAAATGCTTCTCCTCTGGCTCCTCTCTCCAGCAGCAGAGCTGTAAAAGTGTGGGCATTATTTCCTGGTAAGCCACAATGGAAATGCTGTGGAATTGGACAGAAGAACGTTAAGGATTCATCATAGTTTATTCCATTACAATAAACACCTAGAAAGCCATAATGGTGTGCCATCTATTATGTAGCTCCATCGACCTTTTCAGACGTTACACAGTCTCCAGAGGCCTGCTAATGGCATAGAGGCTATATAATCTCTACACAATAGTGTTTAACTGCATCTGAAATAGGGGAATCTCCTAGGGTGCACAAGTGCTTTGGTTCTGTATGTGTGTTTTGTGTGTTTGTGTTTATGTGTGTGTGTGTGTGTGTGTGTGTTGTATTTCTATAAAGGTGTATACACATGTGTGAATAAATATACAAGTGGCTTGTCCTCTTTCTTTATTTTGAGACACGGTCTGTCATTAAATCTGGAGTATGACCAAGCTAGACTGGTCATCTAGTAAACTCCAGAGGTCTTCCTGTCTCTGCTGCTTCAGTGCTGGGGTTGTGGATGGAAGTTGGGTTCTGAAGTCATGTTCTCATGCTTTCTCAGGATTAGCTGGGTACCCAGTCCCCATGATCTGGTTCTTCTGTCTTTTTAAAGGAAATCATCAGGAAAAGGTCTCTGGAGTTCTCTTTTTCAGGATAGATAACAATGTATGAATAATCATTTATTTGAACTCAGTTTGTAAGACATTGTCTAGCTCATATATAATATCATGTGTATGTGCCCATCCCTGATGACTACTTTGAGACTTACAAATTAATGAGCCAAACAAAATATAAGGCAGAAAATGACTACGCAGTTTCAAAAATTGCTCTTAACATCCCTGTTAGGTTTATCTTGTTTTGCTTAAACTGGGTCATAAGCCATGCTTATTGTTTAGCTACTCCTAGAAAATAAGCATTCTAACATTGAAAAGGGGTACATAAGAAACTTTAAATGAAGATGGGGCTGAGAAGAGAGGAGGGGAAACTTTGGTTGGGATGTAAAACCAGAGCAAAAAATGAATAAACAAATAATGACAACAAAGAAACCTTAAATGATTCTTAAAACAATCTAAAGTGAATTTGTTATTTAATTTATGTGAATGTCATGACTTGTGTCTTCTAGCTATCCATATCTTCTTAATTTCCCTTTATTATTTGGTTTTACTCATTTTTTTTATCTGCCTGATTAAATGACCTCTTTGTTTCTTTCTCTAAGTTTTAAGGAGTGTCAATGAAGTGCCTGCTGTGCAGAGCGGGGACTTTGACCTTGATCCCCAAGACTCTTGTGAAAAAAAGTCGGGCATGTTGGCAGTAGGGGCATGACTGGCACAATAGTGGTTGGTAGAAGGGCAACAGCAGCTTTCTGCTTGACTTTGAGTGCTGCTCCACACAAAAGATAATTCATGTTTTGTGATGCAAACCTGTTCAAAAGCCTGTGGCTTTGGAGATTTTATGACTTAGGGTAACCCAATACTTTTGTCTTACTAAATGGATATTACATATGTACTAAAATAAGTTGCAATACTTTTAACTGACAGTGTTCAATTGATAAATGGAGAAGTCTAACTAAATTCAAGAAAAAGAAAATCACAGGTGCATGAGATACCTATCTCACACCATTTGTGTGTGATTGAGTCACTATTTAAGTAATACTTGTTAATAACTATAGCCATTTCCCATAGCATCTAACAAAGCATGGTGGAACAAAATGCTGACCACATGTATTTGAACTTATAGTTTTCAGCATTTTTAGACCTGGGTAGAACAGAGAAAATCAAGCCCTGAAGTGGTCACCTATCTTTCCTTGCTGTTGACTGCCTGTGTGCATTTGGCTCATCTCTTTGACTCCAGGCTTTATTTCAGAAATTGGCTATTTGCAACACATATTTCACAAGACTAAAGTTATAATTCAATGCAATGCATGCAAGTATGTAGAGAAGAGCCTGAATGATTATTAGTAGTCTTGGTGTGAATTGGAGTAACTTGGTCAATAAAAGAACATTAGAAGAGTTTACCTTGACAACAGAATAATTGTGTCTGAGAAGAATCTTCAGGAGATACCTGACCAATCAGTGGAGGAGTGTGGAGAGCTGCGTAATGCCACGCCTTAAAGATGGCACTGTTTTCCGCCTTCCACCTCCCCGATGGTGAGTGCTCTCAGTCGTAAACAACTCCATATATGGCTAAGGCTAAGGATCTGGCTTGCTTCCGCATTTCTGGACCTATCTGCATTTCCCACGTAGCATGCTGGGATTGGATACCCAGAGGCTATTTAAACTGTGGACTGGCTTTCCCCGGGGTCAGAAGGTTGTTCAAGGTTCCTGAATAAACCACAGAAAGAAGAGTCAAGTGTTGCGTCTTCCTTGCTGGTCGAGGCGGGCGTGACAGAGGAGACAGACAACTTTTCACTTCAGCTTCTTGTTATCCACACAAATTGAAAAATGTCACAGTTGTTTGAAAATCCCCTTCATATTCTGCTGATTTTAGTTTTGCAAAAGAAGAAAATAAGTGCTCTGTCAAGTCATAAAAATAAAGACTAGTTTGTCAATGATGAGCTAAAATATTAATTGATTAGGTGAGTACAACATATTTAGCTTAAAAAGTTCAATGGACATAGTATGCAAGGGGAGAAGTTCAGTGAGCCAGGGCTGACGTCCAAAGTGGCGTCTCACTGTAAGGAGCAATCGGCAGAACAAAGACAAGGAGCACCAGTAAATCTTGTAGTTCTTCTGGAGTCATTAAGAACCCAGGTAAGTGACTCCTCCTCCCCTAGTGATTCAAGCAGATGCATTCTCATTAAAGCTACAGGTAACAGGGCACTCAGTGGGGGGAGGCTCTGTGGAAGTCTTCAATTAAATCTCAGTGGCTTATAACAATATACTTCATTTCCCTCCTGAGAACCTAGTAAAGAATGACACCCCAGAGTGCCACAAGCATTCTATGACTCAAGGAGCCTGTGAAATAAACTGAAAAATGGGGAAAGCATAAAAGAACAGACATCAACTTGATTCACATTTTAAAGTTGTTTTCAGACTGGCTCTATTCCCATCTAGAATTTGCATTTAATCCCAGGGAAGGCTGAAGAACATGTTAAGAGAAAATATACTCCTGAGACATTTCGTGCTTGTCACGATGAACATATGGCATGCTTGTTGCTACGAATCTGTGACTTCAATACTTTTGTCACCCAAGACCATGTTCCCTGCACCACTGTTGATGTTGCTATTCTAATCCACACCTTGGGGGAATTCTATTTGTTTGTTTCTTCCATGGAGTTTTATACTAACCATTCACTGGGGAAGCATCCTGTTCTTCCTTGTAGGTACATGTTGGCCAAATACACCTGAGTGTTTCTCTCTTTTGTGCCTGCCTTTTGCCCAGACCTTTTCCTTAGTGGAGTTTCTTGTCATTCTGAAGGGCTTATATAGGATGTGAAAAAATGTCCAATTATGTGATGGCTACTGCAGTGCATAATTGAAGTTTGTTATTGGTTAGTGATGGGAAAATGATTTAATACTTTTCTATATTGAGATTTAGCCTAATAACTTTGGCATTGGAGATCACAGTCTAACATACCTGCCAATGGACAACGTATTCCCCTTTCCATTGATTTCTCATCTTCTTTTTTACTTTGTTCTCACAGTTCTTCATGAAAATGCCAAATATTAGTTGGCATTGATTTTTCTTAGAGATTTTGAAATTTATTTTTTTCTGGGATAAAAAGAGAAAGCAAGGTATGGCAGAATATGCCTGACATCCTAGCTCCTTGGGAGTCTGAGGCAGGAGGATTGCAAGTTTTGGACTAGCCTGGATACCTAACAAAACCACATAGTAGGAATTAAATATATATATATGTGAAAGAAGTTGATTATACAAAGCACTGTTAGCAACCTGCTTTAGGTTTTGCGCTACATTAAATGATGAATGAGCTTGCACACTCATAGATAAAAATATTATATTCCTAGGTTGTTGTTCTATTGCAATTTTTATGGGAATAAAAGAAATTAAATTCAGAAAATTAGATGTTAAGTGGCTCAACTTACATATATAATCAAACTGATAGCATATTATAGTTCAATGAATGACACTGTCTCATTTGAAGATATAAAATAACTCTGCTTAAAATGAGTCCTGCAGAATTACTGTGACAATTTAGTCCCCCTCCATACTCATGCCTAATCCTCATGAGGAATGGCCACTGAACATGGGTCCCTGTGTATGCACATGAAATTACACATGTGGGCCAGTTAAGTGGCTCAGCAGGGAATGTGCGGGTCGCATGTACCTAACATCCTGAGTTCCATGCTTAGAACTGCAGAAGGAGAGACTCAGTTCTTAACAAAAGTGGGCCTATGCTACATCCACGGCTGTCACGCCAGTGTAGCAGAAATGCTGACTGGGCAGGCAAGTGTTGCCGGAGGATTGGGATCTGTGCTTCTCAGAGCTGTGTTCCAGGCGGTCCCTTGGCAATCAGCTGGGGTCATGATGCCACCTGTAATTGCTACCTGCACTGACTCGACCTGGCTGTCCATGGTGCCATATGTCTGTCTTTTCCCTTATCTGTGTGTTCTTTGTGATCCTTGCATATTGCTAACAGATCAGACTATTCCAGGCAGTTGCGGATACAAACAAGACTGCTGAGGACATTTTTGAGCTCTGCCCCACTATTCATTAAAGCCTTTAAGGAAATAGCCAGTTCTGGAAATTGGGAGGTCATCGTTAAAATAATTCCTTAATGATGTGGAGCAAAAGAAGTTGCTCTTATCAAGAGAAACCTTAAAAGTCTTCTGTAGGAAAACAGCTGCAGCAACACTAAATATTTGCCTGAGAAATATGTGCAGTTTAACAGGAGGTCTATGCAGCCTTCCTTATGGCCAGAATAAACCTTGGCTAATTACAACATCTGACCCTGAGAGTCAGGGAGGGAAGAAAGTTGAGATTTATGGTATGAGACCAGTTTCAGACAAGTTTGAGATCATGTCTTTAAAATTTCCTAGCCGAAAGTTTTCCCAGGAAGATAGTGGCCTTCTCCTCTCACACCCCAAGATATTCTGAGCACAAGGTCACTTAGCCCAGCCAGCTGCCTGGTACAGACTGGGCGAAAGTCCTTGTGCCCAAGTCAAAGCATTTTCAAAGATTCTTTTTGTAAACTGTTTTATGCTTTTTTTTAATGATCTGATGATGTATGCCTTTGCCAAGTTCTTTGTTTGTAAAAATATAAAAGCCTCACACTAAAAAGTAAAATCATAGCAGCATATTCAAACATATTGAGTGTGACTGTCTGTCATTTCCTTCGCCGATTCCTGAATACTCCTGAGCCTTTTGCCCTGATTTTCCCATGGTCTGAGTGGCTCACCTGAGCAAGTCCGTAGCAGGCCTACAGATATGCACTGTGGCATGGGCACACATGTGTGTGCATGTATATATATATATATATATATATATATATATATATATATATATATATACACAATAAATAATAAATAAAATATTTTAAAAATCCCACATACACATATTTTATATCCTGAGGACTGAAATAAGAGTATGTAGAAATAATATAAAATATAATACATTTTCTGAAACTTGTGAACAAATATAGTTATGCCTCATGTTTTTAAAAAGTAATTATGTGATTACAGAGTTTCATTACATGTTTGTCCTTCCATCTACATTTGGGAGTAATTTCGGGTCCCATGTAATACCCAAATCTGGGGCCCTTGAACAGCCTTATAAAACATGATGTAATATTTGGATGTAACCTGTGCACATTGCCCCATATGCTTTAAATTGTCTAGATTATTTGTAATACCCAACACAATGCAAATCCTTTGTAAAAAGTTGTTACACTGTATTGCTTGTACATCTAGTGAAGATAGAATTTTTTGCCCATTTGACGTCTGCAGTTTCTTTCTTCAGTGCTTTAGGTCTAACATTTTTAAAAAAATGAAGTTAAAAGCCTTTGTGCTTGATGTATAGATGTTTGGAATTATAATATCCTTGTACTGGCTGACTTTTGTCAACTTGACAGAAACCAAGACATATCCAGGAAGAAGGAATCTTAATTGAGAAAGTGCATCTGGAACTGGCTGATAGAAAAGTCTGTGGGGCGTTATATTAATAACTGATACGTGAAGGCCCATACCCCTGTGCGAGCTGTCCTCGAGTTCATGCGATCAAGCAAAGTGGAACGACCAGTAAGGAGCCGCCTTTCGCGGCCTCTGCTGCAGCTCCCGGCTTCAGGTTCCTGCAGGAGGCTCCTGCTCCGACTTCCTTCCGTGATGGGCTGTGAGGCGGAAGCGTAAACCAAATAAATCGGTTGCTCCCTGTTGCATTTGGTCATTGTGTTATTGCAGTAACAGAAACCCAACTGAAACAGTCTTCTCGGTGACATCTTCCTTTGAGACTAGTTTGGCTTGAAGTTTAGTTTGTCAGGTATCAGCATACCTTTACATGTTTGCTTCTTTGCTCCGCTTGCTTAGAAGACTCCCCCTCCCTTTTACCGTAAGGAGGTGTCTGTTGTTGATGGTGAGATGCCATTCTTAGAGGATGTAAAATATGAATCTTGTTTTGTAATCCATCTGCTAGTCTTTGACTTTACGGGAGAAGTGAAACTGTTACTAGTGAGAGTTATTGAAAACATTTATTGGTTCCTGTTGCTTTGCTGTGATGGTGTTGCTTTCTTAGATCTCGTGGATAGCTGTTCTGGGATTCTATATTTCTTGATCATGTCTAATCTCTTCAAACTGAAACAGTCTTTTGAATATGCACTGTCGAGCTGGTTTTGTGGGAAAAGTTCCTCAGATCTGTTTTTTATTTAAAAATAATATTTGTTTATTTATGGTTTTTCAAAACAGGATTTCCCAGTAGCCATGGAACTTATCATAGATACTTTCCTCCTTCAATTATGACTCATGGTTTAGCTTGGGTGTGTAGTTTGGGCTGGCATCTGTGGGCTTTTAGAACTCATAGGACATCATTCTCAGTCCTTCTGACTTTCAGGGCCTCCAGTAAGAAGCAGGTGTTATTCTGATGGATCTGCTTTGGTGTGTGACTTGGTCTTTCTCTTGCCTCTTTCATTGTTATTTAGTCTATACATTTAATGTTTTAATTGTTCTGTTGTATAGGGAGTTTTTTTTTCTGGTTCTGTCTGGTGTTCTCTGTGCTTCTTTTCTTAGATTTGGGAATTTTCTCCTATGATTTTGTTGGAAATATTTTCTGTGCCTTTACCTTGGTTTCTTCTTCCTCTAAATCTGTTACTTAAAGATTTGCTTTTATTGTAGTGTCCCAGATTTCCCTGTGTGTTTTATTCTTCTTTTAAAATATATTTAATATTTTTTGATTGAGTATTTCATTTCTTCTACCTTGTCTTTGAAACCTGATTCTCCACTTTTAACTTGATCCCAGAATACTAGTGATTGTTTTCATAATCCCAGTCCCGGTACCCATCTTTGGAAGCCCACCTCCCCAAGGAGAGTCAAGGAAGCCCACCAAACCTTGACCCCTCCCCAGAAAATGTCAAGGCTACTCCCACAGGTTATTTAAACTGCTTTCCAGAAAATAAATATGCAGTCTTCCCTCTCCCTCCTTGGTGGTCTTGTCAGCTTTCTGTTTTCCCCTTGGGGTCACCTGAGAGCATAGATGTCCAATTAAATCTGAATATCTTTTAATTTGTCTTATTTGGTCTGATTGGCACTATTTGCATCAGTGGAGACACTTGTCTTAGAAATCACTCCTAACAGTTTACTCTGAACTTTTTGCTTAACTTCCTGAATTTTGAGTTTTATTTCATTTTTTCTTTTCTTCAGAGATTTCATTTCTTTATTCCATCATTGAGACTGTTTATATGATATATTATATTCATTGATACATGTCTATTGAACCATCTTCATATTGCTGGAATGAAGATAACTTGACCGTTATGAAATCTTTTTTGATGTGTTACAGGACTCTGTTTATAAATATTTTATTGAGAATTTCTACATCTGTGTTTACCAGGGAGCAACCTGACATACAGTTTTCTTTTTGTCCTGTGTTCACCTGTTTATTTTTATTTTTGTGTTCCTTTCCTAATTATGAACTTATTTGAGAAACATTGCTGTCAGCTGTTGTTTAAAAGCCTGATAGAATCCAGGAAGTAAATCCATATATGCATCAATTTTTTTTTGGTTTGGGAGATTTAAAAAAAATCTTGCTTCAATCTGTTTGTTATAGATATGTTTAAGTTGCTTATCTCATCTTGGTATATTGCTGACTGGTCATTCTGATAACATTGTTATTAGTTGTCTTATAATATTATAGATGATATAGATTTAGAGATAATTTCTTACTACAAATGATGCATTTAACATATTAGGATTTCTTTTCATGAAAATTGTGGATTTTAGGTACATGAAAACTTGCCAAAACCAGAATTTTGACATCAATGGAAATAGAAATTTTATTTTATTCATTAGCACCTATTAAGCTATTTTAAGATTTAGTTTTTAGTTATGTGTTTATGTTTAGGTCTATATTCATGCAAGTGTGATGTTCTTGGGGTCCATAGGTGATAAGAACCCTTGGAGCTGGAGTTACAGTGGTTGTTTGCTGCCTGATGTGAGTGCTGGGACCTGAACTCAGATGCTCTGCTCTCAGCTGCTGGGGTGTCTCTCCACCCTCGCAATAGTACGTGCTAATGGTTGGCAGAGGGGCTGCTTGGCTAGCTTAGCCATGAAGTAACCAGTTTGTAGAAGGAGGCCGCTTGTTTGCTCACCAGCAGCCTAGAGCCAAAATAATCACACAAAAGATATATTATTTAAATCACTGCTTGGCCCACTAGTTTTGGTTTCTTATTGGCTAATTCTTATGTCTTAATTTAACCCATTTCTATTAATCTATGTATTGCCATGAGGTCATAGCCTACCAGCAAAGTTACAGCACGTCTGTCTCCAGTGACTCCATGGTGTCCCTCTCTGTCTTCCTTCTCCCAGCACTCAGTCCAGTTTTACCCACTTACCTAAGTTCTGCCCTATCAACAGGCCAAGGCAGTTTCTTTATTCATTAACCAATAAAAGCAACACATATACAGAAGGACCTTCCACACCAGTATAAGACAGTGTATGTCATTGTGACATCATCGTAGGTGTACATAATGTATTCCAATTTTACTCTCTTGTCCCTCTTCCCACACTGCACACTGTGTCCCTCCCATATAGTCAGCAAAGTCATTTCAAGTTTTGATTATTACCATGTTATCATCTTGAAATCTGTCTCATTTTGGTTATTTACATCAGGATACCAGAATATCTTACATGAGAAATTAGCACATAACTTAAGCTTCAAGGTCTGATTCTTGGAAATTGCATTTTATCACAAACACAGTTTTAATAATGCTCAAATTATAATTTTTGTGACTTTAAGTTGAAATGAGATGCTTGCTTTCATTTATTACATATAGACTTAGAATAGACTTATGACTTTTTTACATTTTTTGTTGAATCATTCTTTCATATGGGTAGTTTTATTTAAGGGATAGTTGATTGCTTATATTTTCTTAATGTCATTCCATTCAATATATAAATATCATTTTAAGGGATAAACAAGGCTTTTTATTGTAATTCTTTAACTATTTTGTCCATACTTGTGACCATTTCTTAATTTTAATTTCTAACGTTGTTTCTTTTCCTTTTAATTCTTTATTTACATAGATTCCCCGTCTCCAAAACATTAAAACATTTACTTATGCACTCAACAGTTTCTTATGCTGTAATAATTTATTGTTGTATTTTCAAATCAATTTCTGTATTCTATTTTGGATTGCTTTGCTATTTGTTTCTTCCTCTCTGTAATTTAGGTGATTAATCAAGTTACCATAATTATTATTACTATTTTGGCATTTTATTAGCATATACTAATATGCATAATGACAGATGTACTAGGTAACTGCCGGTTGCCATGTCAGAGTTGCAGTAGATGACAATTGACTTCAGGGGATTGGCCCTCCAGGAAAGAAACCCTCATGGGCGAATCTGATTGGCAAGAGCTTGTCTCCAGAATGATTCTTTACTGTTTTGCCTTTGTATGTTTGCTGCTGCCATTTTTTTCCTGGTATCTGATATGGTGTGAATGGGTATGGGGAGACTCCCCCCACTACCTTTAATGTAGTGTAATTATCTCATGGAAATATCTCATCCTACTGGGCATTTTTATCTGTGGATTGTTATGAAGATGATTTCCTCCTAATTTGTACTGTTTAACTGAAGCAATGAATTTATAGAAGAACAGTGTTAGTTTAAATAGGATAGCGATGATTAAAGGTTTTTAATAAATATAGTAAGAGATTATGATAGAGGTTAGTTTAGTGGACAAGTTAATATAGGTAAAGATAGGATAATATGTTGCCCCTGCCACTGAAAAGTTGAGGCTGCAGAGAATAAAAAATAAAATAATGAAATGCTACAGAGAACATTTGAATTTCTATTTATGAACTGTAGAGACTGTAGCTTAGGTTAATGATTAAAGAAAACGTTTGAGTACCAGGAGCCAGGTGGCTAGAATTCTTTTAATCTTAATGTTGGGATATGTGTTCACAGGTTTCAGAGTGCATCATAGCTGAACAAAACTTTGAAAATAACATACAGTTAGACTAAGATATTTTTGTAAAATAGCGTTAAGGTGAAGTACCCAAGAAGACCATCTAAAGTTCACCAGGACACACAGCTGAGTGATAGATTCATCAAGGTTAGGGGTCAAAACAAAGCCGCCCTATTAGTTTTAGCTGACGTGCATTTCTTGTTAGGCTTGATTAGACGTGCATTTCTTGTTAGGTGTTCAAGGATGATGACTAACTCCTTGTGCCCTTTCCTGCCTTCAGATTCCTGACATAAAAAACTATTGATGAGGGGGGATGCACCCTGAAGATGTAAAGCAGAACTGACTGGTTCTTTTTCTTTATACAAGTTCAGACTTGTGATTCTTCTAAGGTTTCTTATAAGAATACCGTGGAGATAAATAAGACAATGATTGGTCCTTTCTTTGTAACTGCAAAATGCAACCTGCCAGTGAAAGAACTGGCTGGGAAAAATGCCTCGCTGTGCATGCTCTGTTAATCTGTAACAAGTTGCTTGGACATGAACCTGTGAATTTTGGGGACAACTTGATTTTCACCTGTAATATGTAAAATGTTTAATGATGTAAGGGATAAGGCAAAATATGCTGTTTTTAACTTGTATTAATTGTAATCACTTGAAAATTAGAATGTAAACACATTGTGATTTTTATATTGCTTGAAACATTTTGCTGTGGTCTATAAGATTTAAGGGAAAAAAACAAAGTGTTAGAAGAAAATGTTCAAGAAGGAAGGAAGAAAAACATGAAGAAATCTGTGGAGGAAAAATAATAAGAATAAAGAAAAGGCCAGAGGAGTATGTGTATCTTTCCCCTGCTCCCTCAGATTAAAGTCTTAGTGCACTAACTCCGTGGAACCCCTTCTAGCCCTGTGCTACTGGAGGCTGATCCGCATGGCAGAAGTACTTAACTGTCTAGAATCATCTGAGAAGGTAATCTCAATTGAGGGACTGCCTGTCAGCCTGGCCTGTGGGCGTGCCTATACAGGCTTGACTTGATTTTCAAATGGTATACGAGGGCCCGGCCCACCGCAGGTAGCGCTATTCCCTGGTCTGGTGGTCCTGGCTTGTGTAAGAAAGCTAGCTGAGCCGACAGTGATGTCGCACACCTTTAACCCCAGCATTCAGGAGGTAGAGGCAGGCAGATATCCGTGAGTTCGAGGTCAGCCTGGTCTACAAGAGCTAGTTCCATGACAGCTAGGACTGTTATACAGAGAAACCCTGTCTCGGAAAGAAAGAGAGAGAGAAAGAAAGAAAGAAAGAAAGAAAGAAAGAAAGAAAGAAAGAAAGAAAGAAAGAAAGAAAGAAAGAAAGAAAGAAAGGCAAAAAGAAAGAAAGAAGAAAGGAAGGAAGGAAGGAAAGAAGGAAGGAAGGAAGGAAGGAAGGAAGGAAGGTAGAAAGAAAGAAAGAACAAAAGAAAGAAGCTAGCTGAGCATGAGCCTGTGATGAATCAGGAAGCAACATGATTTCTTCCTCAAGCTCTTGTTTGACCTCCTCTCTGGTAAACTGTGACATATTCTGCCCTTTTCTCTCCTAAGATTTTCTTGGTCATGGTGTTTGTCATAGAAGCAGAAGGAAACCAAAGAAACAGTTTTCATAATGACACTTCATATATGTGTATAAGATATTTCAATCGTATCCGTCTCTACCCTTTCTTTACAAGAGCTCATGTTGCTACGTCTACCTTCAGTGTTAAAATTCAGATAGTGCCGTTAATATTAAAACATTTTAAACATTGTACAATTTGACTTTAGGTTTTCATTTAGAACTATTGGTTATCTAAAAGAGAGATACGGAAAACATAAGTGAGTTAACACTTTGTTATCTATGTACCCTACTAAGTTCTAAAAGTTTTATGATGGAACCAGAGATTAGAGAATTGATAGTACATGGGAAGGTTTGTACACTTCTTTGTTGCCTGGTACTTGCCAACCAAAAGCTATGTTTAGGGTTGGGGTCAAGCTTCACTGGATAAGATACCTGCTGAGAACTGGGTGTGGTGGTGCACACTTTTAATTCCAGCACTCAGGAGACTGAGGCAGGCAGATCTCTGTGAGTTTGAGGCCAGTCTGGTCTATAGAATGAGTTCCAGGACAGCCAGGGCTACACAGAGAAACCAGGTCTCAGGGGGAAAAGATGCCTGCTGAGCAAGCATGAGGATATGAGTTCAGACTCCTAGAGCCCACATAAAAGCCAGACTTGGATGCACTGTTTTCAACATCAGTGCTCCTTAAAGGTGGAGCCAAGATCCTCCTCGGAGGCTCACAGGTCAGCGAGCTGGCTGTATGCAGCAGTGTGAGTCCTTTTCTCATAGACGGTGGCAGGTGGGGATTGGCCTCTGACCTCCATGCACAGTAATACCCGCCCACACACATAAATGTTCATTTGGTATGTGGAAAGCAGCAATATGTCATATCTGTAAGGCACAGCGTTTTCTGATTCACCCAGAGCTGACACTAATAAGGCGATTTAAATCTGCTTCACTTTTTGTTACCATAGATCGCAGAGAAACACTTACAGGTTCTTCCCATCTCTTGCTCTTGTTGCTCTTGCCTCAGAATTGCTGTGCTTTCTCAGGTAAGGACAGCAGGGCTCCACTGCGAGGGTTCAGGGACCTCTGTCCACACTCCTTTTCTCTCCGTTTATTTCTACTGTGTATTGCTACCTGTCACCTCTCCTTTCTGTTGATGTCTGTTCTTTGTAATAAGCACAGGGATGAGTTTTAGGAAACCAGCCAATAATATTTTCTTTTAAAAGGTAAGTTCACTTTGTGGGTGCTGACATATGTGATGCATCCACTTTCCAAACTTTGCATCTGTTTGTTTTGTGTTTGTTTATGGGGGGAGTGCACATGTCACAGTGGCATCTAGAAAGCAGAGGGCAGTTTGTGGGAGTCAGTGCTCTCCTTTCACCTTGTGGGCTTGTGAATTGAACTCAGAATGTCAGATTTGGAAACAAGAGACTTTACCCACTGGGAATCTCACTGGCCTCATCATGCATTCATCATTAGCTAATAGTTTCAACATTTTATAACATATTGTGTGAGTTTTTAGAAAAGATTTATTTTACCTCTTGTGCATGAGTGTTTTGCCTACATGTATAGATGTGCACCACATGTGGACCTGGTGCCATCAGAGGTCAGAAGAGGGCATCGGATTCCATGGAACTGGAGATACAGATGGTTTCAAGCTAGCTTATGAGTGCTGGAAATCATGCCCAGGCCTCTGCAGGAGCAGCAGGTTGTCTGACCCGCGGAACCATTTCCCGTCCCTGGGGTTCCTACCCTTAGCATGCACTGACACTCTTCTGAGAGCATGAAAAGGTTACACTCTGCTCTCAGGATCTTCCATTAATATTGTTTAGTGATTTTTATTTTATCATGCAGTAGTATGATATATTTAATCACATATTCATTGATTATGAAATTCTGGCGTACTAACTAATGTTCTTTTTGTTGTTGTTGTTTATTCAAGTATCCGAAAACACTCTTTCCACTTCCTCCCCTCCTCCCAATACCCTCCCGCTCCCCCCACTCCCTCTACTCCTCCCTCACCATTCCCAAGAGCAGTCAGGGTTTCCTGTCCTGTGGGGAATCCAAGTTCCTTCCCCCTCCCTCCGGGTCCAGGAAGGTGAGCATCCAAACAGGCCAAAATCCCAAAAAGCCAACCCATGCAGATGAAACAAGACCCAGTGCCATTGTCAATGGCTTCTCAGTCTTCATTTGGACCTCGGGGGCTCAGTCAGCCCCCATGTCAGCCCTAACTAATGTTCTTCTATGAAGGATGCACTAGTTACCATTTGTGTGTTTCTTTTTGCCGTATTTGCTTCTTTGATCCAACCCCTGGCCTTTATCCTCTTTCTTTGCTACTCACAGAGGAGACCCACGTGTGATATCTTTGCCTTTCAGGGAACACAGGTCTGAGCATGTCTCCTGTGTTATCAGGTTCTCTCCATTTACTGGGTAGAGCTCTGTTAGAAAAAAAACTAAGGAGAATGCTAATTTATTTTAAGCAGCAGGGCTTCTACACTTAAAATTAAACTCTTAGACACATGTCAGCAGGGAGAGAGTCCTTGAATTTTCATTTTTTGTTCTTTTATTGTTTTCCATTGTGTTTAGAGGGGAGATTAGAATAGAAATGATGCATTCCTCCATCTTTAATTAGAGGCTTCATACTGTTAGATCACAGCCCCCCAGCTGCCTCTCAACTCTCCCTCATAAATCAGACTATACCTTCAGAGCTCTCTCTGGGACAGAGTTGACAAGAAGCCGTGGTGTAACCTTCAACCCTTCCTTTCCACTCAAGGTGGCTGCAGAATTAGTTTGTGGTACCACCTAGTGCCTCCCGCTGTGCACATAGATCAAGCCAGGGCAGGGCACGTGATTGGAAGTTTGCCCATCCACTTCTGAAAACTCTGTGGGAGCCAGAAACTCCCCTTGCTCTCTGCTATTGAAGGACAAGCTCTCTCTCCTGTCAAGCTCCATTCCAGCTGCCCATGGCCTTGATGCTCTCTCCCGTATTGCTTTCCTACTTTAAGGCCTAATTCATGGTTGCCTATGATTGCATGGCTCCCCACCAGCAAGGCTTATATGGAGAGTTAATTCATACCAGTTCCTTTCAATACCCCATATTTCATTTACTTTCCAATGTGTGTTAGCTTTTTAAAGTAAAAGGTTGAAAATAAAACTAAGATGCAAAACTAAGTTATATGAACTTGATATTGACTTTTTGAAAAATATAAAGAAAAAGTATTATTGCTAAGTCCATGTTCTTGAGCTATCCAAAATGTAATATTTGATTTTTCTCATTTCTTCCAACAGACAATTTTATTGGAGAATTTTCAATTAGCTGTGCAAACAGAGTCATCACATGTCATTTGGAGATGAAAACTAACAAGACTGAAACTCAGAAAGACATCCCGTCCCATCACCCTGTGTTCAGTTGGTAAAAGTTATCTAGTCTGTTTGCAGACTAGGTAAGTCTTTGTGGAATTAGTAAAACTCTCCACAGCTCAGAGGGTGAAAACACTTGCCCATTCTGGTGACCTGAGTGTGAACCAAGATGCCCATAAATAGTACACAGGTGTGGTGGTGTGCACCTGTAATTCCAGTTCTCGTGCAGTGGGATGGGAGGTGAGACAGGACAATCATGGGGAAGTTTATGGGCCAGTTGGTCCGGAATATGCAAAGTATCACAAATCCCAAACAGCAGGTGGAGAGAGACCTATGGTGTGCACACACCTGCACTCATAGACACCATGTATACACACACACACTCACACATACACACACACAGTTTTCCAATGTTAAAACTTAGAACACACAGAGGTGTGAAACTAGACAGCTTAAGAAGAATAAACACTGACTCCAAGGAAGCCAAATTATAAGTTACATTTTTTTTCTATATGAAGACAAAGTGTACATCTATGGCCAGTGCTGGGCAACCATGGACAGCCCACAAGGACGGAGTTTGTATGTGGCTGAATGGAGGAGGCCTTCATTATTAAGTCTGAATAAACTAAAAGCCAGGCTACCCCTTCCCCAGGCAAAGCAGCAGGCTTCCAAGCCAAATCTCCCATCTGTGATGGAGACTGTCTTTGTCACTAGAGTCTTCCACAGAGTAGCGACACAACTCTTCTTCCTTTTCAGCTGTTCTTTGTTCTTGTTTAGATACCCAGTTTTGTGTTAGATCCAAATTACCTGAGAAGATGAAAATGAGATGATGCCAGCTTTCTAATAAACCTGTGACGTCAACATTGACTGAATAGTCCATCTCGAAAATCCAGAGAAATCTCTAGAAATGCCATTAACCCTACTCTTCATGTATCTGTGGTCATAATTACTGTCTCTGAGACTGTGCCTTTCTTCTTCCCTCTACTGACTTGTTATCCAAATCATGACCAGTTTGTACGTGATTTACCCTTTCCCCTTGTGTAGGGTATTTTCAGATGTGTACTGGAAGGGTTGACACTTGATAGCTCACCTGCTAGCAGAAATGCAGAAAGCTAGTTCAGCACCTATTTGTGTGTGTGTGTGTGTGTGTGTGTGTGTGTGTGTGTGTGTGTGTGTGTGTACATACATGCATATGCGTGCCACAGCACACATGTAGAGACCAAAGGACAACTCCTGGCATTCAGCTGTTTCTTCTGCAGGTTCTGGAACAAACTCAGGTCATAAAGCAGGCTAAAAACTTCTGAACCATCTCCCGAGGCCTATTTTATTTTATTTTATTTTTAAAGATCCTAGCACTTGGGAGGCTGAAACAAAACATCGGAAAGTGTAGGGAGCAAGAAACCTCAACTCAAAAGTGGTAAAGGTTTAGGGATGACACACAAACTGTGTGCTGTATGGATGGACTGAGGAAGCTCGTGCAGGGAAGCTGTCGGCACTCAGTTCTGAATGAGGCAAAGGGTCACTTGAAACAAGGAACTGACCAGGCTTTCTTAGAAATCAATGTAAAGAGACCCAGTCTGCATCCTCGCGGACTCCCTGTCTTATGCTCCTGCACACTGCTGCATCCTGTGTCTTGCTGAGCCTTAAATGATCGTCACGGAGGAAAGCAAAGACTCTGGAGGAAAGAAGGCCTAAAGCCACAAAGGAATCAAAAATGAAGACTATTTAAAGTGCAGCTTTCCACCACTCTCTCAGGGCCAGCATTGGCATTCTGCTACTTTCCTTAAATGATAACACCCAACTTAGAAAAATATATATTCGTGCCCATACTGCAAGGGTTGGGTGATGGGAGGACTTGTATCCCATGTCGAGAGCTGTTTAAAGTCGTTGAGATAATAAACCCTTCATTCTCATAACAAGAGTGAGATAATGAGATGTTAATCCTTCCAAGATTTAATAGATTTATTATTCTAATGAGCTACACCCGGCAGCTTTGAACTGTATGTAAAAGCATATTAATCTTTTGACAGATGTTGAGGGTTTTTTGTCACTTGGTCTGGGTGTGTGATTAGAGAGTTATAGCTGAAGCTTCTCATTAGAGTTTTCCTTATGGCCTAGCAGAATATTGAGGATAGGTCTCTCTGTCATCTTGGATTTATTGAATTCAGCTATGGGAATAAAACTTTGCACAGAAGAAGTATGATGAACAATGATGAAGGAGATTAAGTGCTGTACAGGTTCAATGATGAACAGAATTAAGCAGAAACAGTAGAGGTTCATGTCTGCTGCTCATTGTGATTCAGTCTTATAAATTTAACAGCCTTGATAATTTAACAGATATATTCTGAACACCAGTTTTGTGTCAGGCACAACGTTGGTGACAGGAATGAAGAGCAATTGGGACATGCTTTTGCCTTGGAAGATCTCAGCATGAAGGGTGCGTTTGTGAGAACTGACCACAGATTTCCAGTCAGACAAGGAGAAAGTGAGCACCAGGCCTGCTGCACCAGAAGGCTTGGCATGCTGGAGAATGGTTGTGACTGAGATATGAGGATGATTAAGGAAATCAGCAATTGGTGGCTGCTAGAAGAGAAAGAGCCAGTTTATGACTACAGCCCATGAGAAGCTACCCTTGCTCTCATAGGTGGCCCTACACCCCCACACACACTAGTATCATTAAGTGAACTCAATACTTTTTTAAAAAGTGCTCAAGAAGTTGGGAGGGGAAAGTGGACATCAGGGATAGGAGAAGAACCAAAAGGGAAAGAATGAAGGGTGAATTTTTCAAAAACATGTGCACTTGTGAAATTTGCAATAAAAATTTTTTAATAGACTGGGCATGTGGTATGTATCTAAAAATCCTAGCACTTGGGGGATAGAGGCATGAGGATGGGGACTTCAAAGCCAGCTTGGGTACATGAGATCCTGTATCAAAACAATAGCAACAGTAACAAATGATAACAGTTGTAAAGCTGGATGAGTAGTTCACACTTGTAATGTTACCACTTAGACAACTGTGGCAGGAGAATCACACATTTGAGGGCAATTTGGGCTATAAAGAGAGCTAGGTGATCTACCAAACC
Organism: Myodes glareolus; assembly: GCF_982192425.1. NCBI lineage: Eukaryota > Metazoa > Chordata > Mammalia > Rodentia > Cricetidae > Myodes > Myodes glareolus. Next base: position 64,282,157 of record NC_142047.1, on the reverse strand, counting down.
TTATCTCAAGACGTGCAACCCAGGCCCTATACCTGAGTGATCATCATTGTCCTGAGTCGTAGAGGAACCATGACACACTTGTTTTCTCTACCATATCATAGAAGGCGATGACAGCAACCGATTCTGTGCTCCTCTACCTTTGTATATTAGCACCAAAACTGTCCCTGTTATTTATTTTGTGCTGATAAATATTTATATAATGAATACAGAGATGCTAGAGAGAAGTAGAAAGCAATAAGGAGGCAAAATTCTCCTAAGGAGTGATAGAGACTGTGGAGTCTTCACCAGAAAGCACTGGTGGTAGGTGGCCACTGGCGATGTACCCTGCAGGTAGCCATTGGTGAGGTACACCTTTGCAGTACGTGTTTGCGGTTGTGTGAGGCCATGGTGCAATGCTAGTGAGATCTCCTTCCCATCTGACTCAGTAAACACGCAAATAACCAAAGTAAAGAGTCATGAAAGTCTTGGGTTTGCCATATTTCAGCTTCAGATACTGAAATGTCCTTTTCTACTGTATTCTACCATGCATAATTTAAAAACTGAATCACTAACACTTTGACACTACAGAAAAATACAGCACAGAACAACACAACAAAACAGTGCAGATAGGTGACTGACCACTTGACAAGAGGGAGGAAGGAAACTCATGGCAATGCGGTGTTGGAGGAACTGAAGAGCTTTCAGAACACCGCCTGAGGGCTTTAGAATCACCATTGTGATGGGGCAATGGAGAAGAGAAGGACAGAGATCCAGAGTCAGAATCATGGGAAAATGAGGGAGGCGAGCAGGAATGATGCAGTGACAGTGTTGGGGGAGAGGATGAGCTCATAGCAGATAGGAGGTATTTCAGAGGAATTACAAGTCTTCATTCGGGCTGGAGGGGTGGCTCAGTGTAAGAGCACTGACTGCTCTCCCAAAGGATCCGAGTTCAATTCCCAGAAACCACAAAGTTACTGAGATCTGATGCCTTGTAGCCTGCAGACATATATGCAGGGAGAACACTGTATATATAATAAATAAATAACAAATCTTAAAAAGAGACATTCTTTTTTTTAAAAAAAAAAAGTCTCCATTAACTATTTTTCTTGATGCTATGACAAAATGCCCAACAAAAGCACTTTAAGGCAGGAGGGATTATTTTAGTACACAGTTGGGGTATGTCCATCATGTCAGGAAGACATTGTGACAATATCTTGAGACAGATGGTCACCCTGCATTCTGAAAGAGGTGAATACTGATGCTCATTCTATTCCCCTTTTTATTCAATCTGGGACCCCAGACATGGAATGACACTGTTTAGAGTTGATCATCCCATCTCAATTAACCCAATTTTAGAAACTTGTAATGCTTGTTTCAAGTGGTTTTAGGTCTTGTCAAGTTGACTGTGGATATTAAGAATAATAGGGTCTTCAGAGGCAGGAAGATTATGTATGAGAAACTATGAGGAACAAGGGGGAAACTGTCCTATGTTGTAGAAGAAACAGAGCTCACACATAAGATGGCTTCAGGGGTCAGGGAGTGAAAAGTTCCACAAGGATAAATTGCATCAAATGTATAGGGAAAAGAGAGAGGACGGAGAACATGTTACACTTATCAAGGTTTCAGAATCAAGAGAGGTAAGAGTTAGGGTCAGTTAGGAATACACCAACCTTGAGGGCTTTAGTCTCAAGCTCCTCGACAAGACCAGGATGCAAGTACAGTGCCAACAGCAGGTGTGCCACATAGGGTTCTTCTGGAGAGGGCTGACATCCTCTGTGCCCCTCTTAAACAATATGAATACCTGAGTCCGGGACATTCAGAGGTATGCGGCCGATGTTGTTAGAAGGAGGAGCTGAAAGGGCATACCAGAAGAGCAGGAGGAAAGAACTGAAGAGCCAGGTGATGGAGAAGAGTGCTGTCTTCAGGAAGTGGCATGGCTGCTGTACTCATGGACTCACACCAGTTATGGCTGCCTACACACGATCTGCACCAGATCAAGCTGGTAAAAATTTCAGTATAGATGGGTGAGGAGTTTACAAGGTGGCCCCACTCCTAAGAGCAGTTGATTGCTTCTTAAGAGGTAGAATCATTATTCTTCTGTTGTGTAGCCATTGGTAGCCTGCACATGCTTCAGTGGACTAGCCCATGCGTGTATTGGTAGCATTAACTTGACTTTGTGGGTTATTTTTTTAAAAAAGAAGAAGACCTGAAATTGGGAACATCTAGAGGACGTTGAAATGGGAAAGGAGAGGTGGGTAAGACCACATTTCCCTGTATACATATGTGAAATTCTCAAAGAATACTTTTAAAGAGCAGGTGAGGGAAGGAGATGAGGTAACAACTCTATCCTTTCTATAAACAATGGTTGGTCCAATGACAAATCAAGACAAAATCAAACTCTGTGGTTTGATATAGAATAGAATTTCTATTTCTAAGTTTTTTTAAATTAATTTATTTATTTGTTTATAAAAATTTCCACTTCCTCCCCTCCTCCCCATACCCTCCCATTCCCCCCACTCCCCCTCCTCCCCGCCCCACTCCCTCTCCTCCTCCCTCTCCAGTCCTAAGAGCAGTCAAGGTTTCCTGCCCTGTGGAAAGTTCAAGTTCCTCCCCTCTCCCTCCAGGTCTAGGAAGGTGAGCATCCAAACAGACTAGGATCCCAGAAAGCCAGTACATGCAGACAAAACAAGACCCAGTGCCATTGTCAATGGCTTCTCAGTCAGCCCCCATGTCAGTCACATTTAGAGACTCCGGTTTGATCACACGCTCGTTCAGTCCCAGTCCAGCTGGCCTTGGTGAGCTTTCATTCGATCAGTCCCCTTGTATCAGAGGGTGAACGCCCCCCACATGGTCCTGATTTCCTTTTTCATGTTTTCTCTCTGATCTTCATCTAAGTTTTTGAGAGACAGTAAGGGCATCACCACAGAGAGGGTAAAATGTCACTTGGATTTGAAAGAATGAAATTTACACTTTGTTGTCAAAGCAGTGGTCCAAGCCGTGAAGAGCTCTCCAGAAATGACAGAGCTAGGAACCAGATTAGCAAGTGGAGCTAGCAAAGGCCCCACCCACTGTGATGGAGGCATGCTAGATCAGCATGTGTGTCTCAATTTGTTTTCTGTGGTAAAACTCTCAGGCAAAAGTCAATCAGGGGGAATGGGTTTATTTTTGACTTACAGTGTAGGGAAGTCAAGGTGGCAGGAATTGAAGCCATTGGCCACATTATCTTGTAGTCTGGAGGCAGAGAGCAATGAATAGATGCTAATGCTCAGCTTTCTTTCTCAGCTTGGACAGTCTAGAACCCCAACCTGGGAAAGTCGCCAATCACAGTAGGTGGGTATTCCCACTTCATAAAACATAACCAAAATAATCCCCACAGCATGCCCAGAGGCCTATCTTCCAGGTGATTCTACTACCTTTCAAGTGATTAGCTCTAACCTTCACACCAAGAGTTCTAAAGTCTTTGTTTCCTTTCTTCTCCCTGGGTATTCTAGGAACCTGTGAGTCTGTTGGTAGATTCCCTCCAGGGTATGTGGCTTATGCTCAGGGGCTTCCCCTGAAAAGGTCTGCCTCCTACTAAGAGAGAGGACCGGAGCCACTTGTTCATAGCTGTATTTCAGCAAGTGTTCCTGCAGGGTGACAGGTACAGAGTAGGAATCCCTACATTATGAGGGGGATGATTGGACTGTCTTTGGTAGTTTGCCCTAGGCTATTCAATCATCTGTCGTTCAGTATTTTACTAATGATCTGCAACTTTCAACAAGCAAGAAAATTGTGTTACTGAGCAATCTTCCTGAAGGAAGTGAGACCTGAGCTGAGTCTGGTCAGTGACTTTGAACAAACCGAAAGCTTTAATACGTCAGTGTGCTGGCATTGACATTAAAGTAGCCTGTCAACTTTAGCAGGATTTTTAAAGCATAGACTATTCTAGACTATAAAGTGTAAGGTAGAGAAACGGCTTGTTGGGTAAAGTCTTGCCGCACAAACATGAAAACTTGAGCTTGGATTCCCAGAACCCATGAAAATCCAGAGGTGTAGCACCGATATGTAATTACACTGCTCCTAATGCAGGACAAATGGGGTGTAGGGAGGACAAGAATCCCCAGAAACTCACTGGACAGCTAGCCTGGCACACACAGTGACAAAATAATGAAGAATGTTGACTCAAGCCATGTGGAAGGCAAAGACTGACACCCAAGATTGTCTACACCATGAGTGGACATATGCATACCTACACTCACACACAAACAGGCACACATAGTACACACATCATAATACACATACACATAAAGGAAACATGATCCAATTATGAAGCATACAATTTTCTGAAGAATTTGCCTGTTGGATAGCTAATGTCAGTGTTCTCCAGGAAGCATTATCATCACATAGAGGGAAAGGTGGTTTGTGACAGTCTTCATTAAGAGGTTCTGTCAAACTCTTCTGGGCTTAGGTGGTGGAGCACCAAAGTCTGCTCACCCTAGATAAGGAGCTAATGACTGACAAAATGAATGATTCTATTTATAGGGGATACAGATGTGGAGGATTCCAAAAGAGTTAGCTCACCACAAAGTTCTACCCGTGGATGACGGCCTCATGGAAGCTGCTGCACAGAGTCCCCTTTCATTAATCTTCCACTTTCTATATTTTCTAGCATTTCCCAAGAATGCTGAATATTGGCAGGAGGGGGAATGACTGGGCTTCTCTCCTAGCTCCTTCTAACCAGTATTAACAGTTCCATTACCATTACCATGGATCTAGCTATCAGTTTTTGTTCAGTTCTAGCTATCATCTGTTGTTCAGTTAGTTGCCAATGGTTACCTAAGTGAGGCAATCTCATCTCCAAAATGGCAATGGGTGGATCATGCCAGGCCTGGAGGAACAAAAAACATAGTAAAATTGTAGGTGACTCTGATGTGGCTTCCTCGAGGAACTTAGGTTGTTCAGTCTCCCTCTGTGCTCGGGCATTCTCATCTATTCAGCAGAGGGCCTCTAGCCTACATCAGGCCACATCTAACAGCAGAAGTCTAATCTCTTTTATTTCACGGAATATTTTATCTGGGGCCAGTGAGATGGCTCAGAAGACAAATGTGCTCAGAGGATAGAAAATAAATTGTTTTCGCCCATTTTTGTAGCAAGGATGCTTACAGCTCATCAAGAGTCACAGATAAGCAGGAGGTTCTTGGCTTCTTGCCCTTAGCCTAAGACTGGCTGGAGCCCATTTGTCTTAGAACTCCTCTGAGAGTTGGAACGTTGTAGACAGGTTGTTCTCTGGCTGAACTCACAATCAGCAAAGGGGGCAAAGCCCAGAGAATTAATTAGATAAGGCTTTGATCCTGCAATCAATAGGATGCGGGGTTGAGAATGGGGCTATGCTGGAGATTGAAGAGATTTTTCTGCTCCCTAAAGTACCAGACTATGGGGGAAAGAGAGCAGGAATTTCTTGTAACCACTGTCTTGAGTCAGATCAGCACGCCAGCCATGCTTGTCCCTCCTCTGTGCTGTGTCTCTCTTTGCTGAATGATATAGTAAAAACTGCTTTGTTTTCACTGATCTTTTCGATGTGATTATAGAAAGAGGATCTTGTTTCCCACACCTCCAACGCTGATGACCTGAGTTTAATCCTTGGGGTCCACATGGTGGAAGAAGAAAACTTTCTCCTCCAAGTTGTCTTCTGAACTCTACACATGTGCTATGGTGTGTGTGTGTGTGTGTGTGTGTGTGTGTGTGTGTGTGTGATAACCTACAAACAAATGTGTAGTGCAAAATAAAATTATTTATGAAGTCAGGTTATTAAACTCATAGTACATATTGATATATTAAGATATCCTTAAAAGCTCATATTGTTGTATTTATCTCTGACTACATGGCAGAAGAGTGAATTTCATTATCAGTCACATAAATAGTGACTCAAAACTCATTCTTTTTAAAAGAAACCTTATTTGGGTTGGGTAGATTGCTCAGTCAGTGGCTAAAGTGTTTTCCCACACATGTTTGAGGATTTGAGTTATGATTCCCAAATCTATGTACCCACAATTCTCGTATTCCTTTGGGTGTGCGGAGCACAGACACAGGAGGAATACCGGAAGCCCACAGGCTAGCATGCCACACACTGTGCCAAACAGCAAGAAGACTTGTCTCAAGCAAGGAGGAAAGTGAGGACCAGGAGGGGAGGTTGTCCTCTGCTCCACAGGTTTGTGCCCATACACACACACACACACACACACACACACACACACACACACACACAGATCCTACACACATCATACATACATTATATACACACACACATGCACATGTACACACACAGATGAATGCACGACTATGTATACATAAGTACACAGATCTCACACACACATACCTACATGCAAAAGTTTTCGGAAAGCCATGTTAAAGTGGAAGAAACTTAATTCAACTTTTAAACCAGAGGGACAGATGTACTCTTTAGAACTAACTCCCGCATTTAAAGCTGCTATGACTAGAGAATGGTTAAATGATAACTATAGAAAGAGGAAGTCAAAATCCAGTATATGCAGAGGAAGCAAGTCCCAGTGTCATTGTCAATGGCTTTTCAGAAAGGCTCCGGGCCAGCCACATTCAGAGAATCTGGTTGGATCACGTCCTCATTCAATCCCAGTCCAACTGGCCTTGGTGAACTCTCATTATATCAGTCCCCTTGTATCAGTGGGTGCTCGCATCCCTCGCAGTCCTGATTTCTTTTTTCATTTTCTTCATCCTTCTGCTCCTCATTTGGACCGTGGAGGGCTCAGTCCGGTGCTCCAATATGGGTCTCCGTCTGTATCGCCATCCAACGTCGGATGAAGGTTTCCTCTGCTCTTGCCTTCTTTGCTCACGTTCTCTTTCCTTCTGCCTCTCGTTTGGACCTAGGGAGCTAGGTCCAGTGGATTTTGGCGATCCAGTCTGTTTGGATGCTCACCTTCCCTGGACCTGGAGGGAGGGGGGAGGAACTTGAACTTCCCACAGGGCAGGAAACCCTGACTGCTCTTAGGGATGGAGATGGAGGAGGAGAGGGAGTGGGGGGAGTGGGAGGGTGTTGGGAGGAGGGGCAGAAATGGAAACTTTTATAATTTAATAAAATAAAAAAAAATAGAAGAAAAAAAAAGAAAGAGGAAGTCATCTCAGGTTTTAAGAAATTGGTCAAATTGCAGTCCTGTATGGTAGCAGGAGAGAAGATGTATATTTCCTCTTACCCTTCCTTCTTTTCGAACAGCTCATTATCCAAGTACCTCTTTCATGTTGAGCTTTGTAAATGACCAACTTCATGTAGTTTGCTAGAAAGAGGTAAAATGCAATTTCTGATCTTTCAGGAAAATATTTTCCTGTAATGGAATGATTGAGTGCAAGGCAATACCGGTAAGGTTTCTAATAACCTTCTAGAGATTAGAGAGAAAACTAAACAGAAAACACGTTATCTCTGAGTTAAATGTACGTGGTTAAAACTGAAGGAATTTGGGCATGGCAGAAGCGTACAACACCTTTTGTGCTGTGTTCATCTATTGCTACTTATCAGGAATCAGCTAAAATTCCTCTTCATTTTTTACAGGTTAGGTCTGTGCCTACACCTCTGTGATAGGAGCTAAGTGTTTAATGTGAAGCTACAGATAATACTAGTTGATCTAGGCATCTGTTCCCCACTCATTCTACATGGCATAAAATAATGTGTAGAAAACAGAAACCTGGCTCTCTGTGGTTGTCAGGATAATAAATGAAAAATGTGGGTAAACCACTCAAAGTTGTTGCCCAGCAAATTCTTCAGAGCTGAAGCATTTTCCCCAGGAATGAAGTGAAGGCTCGTGAGTCTCAGACTGCAAACAACCTTCTGGCTCTGGGGAAGCCGAAACCTAGAGGATTCACTAAACCTCTGTTTTGTAGGCTCCCCAGTGCCCCCTTCACCTCTTCTCTGTCCCCCAAGGTTAGAGAAGCAGTAAACTCCTGCTGGGGGCTGATACTAGTCAGCGAACAGGTGAGAGAAGAGTCTTAGACCTGTGTTGCTGCCTCCAGATCCTGCAGAGAGCTCCAGAGTCGCCATTTTTCTGAGTGGTCACTGTGTTAAGGTGGGCAGAGCCTTTGAGTGGTAGCTGTCCCTGTGAATGAGGATCAGAAGGAGGCTAAAAAGTGTCAAGCAGAGAAAAATCCTCTAGTTCTCCTCGGAAACTCCAGAAGGAAAATATCTGCAGAATATTCATGGAAAAACTGTACATGTAGGATACTAAGAGAGAAGAGGGTCCAGTGGTGGGTGTCACTGAAAGTCCTTTGTCCTGTGTGCACGCTTCTGTGGTATAAGGGCAGTGTATGATGTGAAACTCAGCTATCTGTGCACTGTCTCTGGTTGTTAACCATTATGACTACCTGTACTTCTCAAACTATAGTGGGGTTATATCCTGATAAGACCATTATAAACTGAGCACATTTTAACACCATAGTGTGTTTACGCCCTAATATGAACACAATTTTACTTCAAAGTACATTTATACCACTCGTGTATTGTAAACCCTTGTTCATCCGAAGTGTTGTAGGAACACTCGTATTAGCCTACCGCTGAGCAGAACCATCTGATACACACCTCATTTTATCATAAATTCTTTCCATTCTCATGGCATCTATGTAATGCTGTATTGGGGGTCAGGATGATGTGTGAGTACATTTTTTCATCATGATAAAATTGAAAAGCCTTTAACATGTTTTGTGTGTATGTATGTGTACCTGAATGAGTTTGTGGATATCCAGTTTGTACCCAGTGGAGACCAGAAGAGTACATAGAATCCCCTGGAACTGGAGAACAGAATGGTTATGAGCACCACATGGGTTCTGGGATCTGATCCCAGATCCTTTATGAGAACAGGAAGTACGCTTAACTACTGAGCCATCTCCGACTCCAAGTTGAAAATCTGTAAGTCAAACCCTGGAGTTATTCTTAAGAGGGTTGTTGGGCAGCTTTGGAGAATGCTCAGTAGATAGTATTTACCATGCAAGCATGAGGACTGGGTTTGGATTCACAGTCCCCACAAGAAAAGCCAGGCAGGCATGATAGTGTCCTTTAATCCCAGGACATAGTAGGTAGAGATGGGGGCTTGCCTGGTAAACTAGCCTAGGTGAATTGGTAAACTTTGGGTTCAGCAAGAGACCCTGACTTTGTAAATAAAGTGTAGAACAATCCAAGCGGACACTCAGTGTCAGTCTCTGGCCTCTGCATGCACATGCACACATATGCACCTATCACAGCACAGATGTGCACCCCCACATGTGTGTGCTTACACTCAAACACATGTACACACCATGCATAAACACATATACAAACTAAGAAAGTAAAAGAGAAAGGGGGATGCTTTGGCTGATGAAACTTAAGACTTGTCACATCTGAGTGACTCAGGCTATTGGCTACACGGTCTGTTCTGGAATTCTTGCACACTGCTGCTGGGTTTGTTTGCTTCATTTAGGATATTGATGAATTTCATGTTTTGGAAACTTGTGAGTTTGTGTCAAGTTAGTACATGGGGGTGGCTCTATTGAAGCACTGGAAGCAACATTTTATCTTGCCTTGTTTTGAATGCTTCCCATTGAAGTTCTTATTTTGATTTCCTCTTTAACGCAGTATTTAATTAAACACATGATCTTAACATCTGGACATATGGATTTTCTTTGGGGTAACATTCTGTTGCTCTTGTCTCCTTTGATTGAATTTGTGCAGTGAACGTAGTCTCTTTGATTTTTGCTTTTGGAATTTGTTAAGGTTTCCTTGGTGGATTAACAAATGATTGGTTCCGTCAAAGCTTCATGTGTGTTTGAAAAGAAAGTGCTTTTCCGTTAGAGCAATTTCCACATAAAATGGATGCTATACCAAGCTTTTTCAGCTTTATTTTTTAAGAGTCATCTACTTTTCTCTAGTTCTGCTAACCAATCTTTGATAAGGTATCATGCTTTGGGGTGCCAATTTCTCTTGTATTTCCATCATACTTTTATTTATGTGTGATACAAGAGCATATACTTAGATTGAGCTATTACTTTTTTATACGTGTGTGTGTATGTGTGTGCATGTGTGTGTGTGCGAGTATGCAAGTATGTGTGGGTATGCATATATGTGTATGCATAAGTATGAGGAGGCCAGAGGACAACCACGGTTGTCATTCCTCACATGCCATCTACCAAATTAGCTAGGCAAGTAGGTAGAAGCAGGGCCAGTGGGCCCCAGGGACCCACCTGCTTCTGTCTCCTTAGTGCCAGGAGTACCAGCACACTCTATCTCTCTTGGCTTATTTTACATGGATTCTGGGATCTGAACTCAGGACTTCATACTTGTGGGCCAAGAGCTTTACCAACTGAACCAGTTCCCCTACCCCCACCTATACTTAACTTTTGAATAACTAAAAGGTTTCCCTTAGTGGCTAAACTATTTTTATATTTCCATGATCAGTGTACAAGAATTCTTTTTCCAAGTCCTTGCTAACAGTTGTCATTTTTTGTCTGTAGTCATCCATATTAGTTACCTTTCTGTTGTATGATAAAATACCATGAATAAATCCAACACAGAGGAGAAAAAGGTTAATTCCTGATTGCAGTTCAAGAGTGATAGAGTTCACAATGGTGTAGAAGGCATGCCAACAGACAGTGAAAGCTGCCGCAGGATCAGAAGGAAAGTGATCACATTTTCAAGCACACGTAGGAAGTGCCATAATCCCTCAAAGCCTGCTCCCAGGGATACTCTTCCTCCAATAGGCCTGCACTGCAAGGGTCCATGACCACTCCAAAGAGCACCATTAACTGCAGACCAAGTGCTCAAGCTCATGAACCTATGGGGACATTTCTCACTCAAACACCACATCCTAGTAGATGTCAAGTGTTCTCCCTGTGGTTAGTTGGGGGGGAGGGGAGATGGGGTCAAATATAACTTCTTGGCTATGTGTGTCTTCTTCGTGGAAAAACTTATTCAAGACCCTCACTCATTGTCAGTTGCTTCTCTTTTGCTTTTGGAGCTTCTTAGACATTATTCTACCTATTAAACACTTATCAGATGTTTTGTGTACAAATATTTTTAATTTTGTAGGTTGTGTTTCACTTTCTTGATAATTCTCTTTATTCTCCTAAACTTCAAAATTTGATGAAGTCTAGTTATATCCATTTTTCCTCCTTTTTTTTAGTATCATGTCTACAAATGCAGCCAAACTTAAGGAGATTTAAACATTATTTGCTTGTAAGAGCCTCAATAAGATATCTTTTATATTATGCTAATTCTTTCTCTCTCTCTGTGGACATACACATGGTATGTGTGTATGTACGTAAAAGCACAACCTCATGATTAGTTCTTCCTTGCCTTCTACCTCATTTAAGGCAGACTGATTTTGTTTTGATATTGTATATTCTGGGCTATCTGGTCTGTGATCTTCCTGGTGCTTTTCTGTCTTTGTGACTATCTTTGAACAGAAGCACTGGAATTATAGGTGTGTGCAGCCATGCCCAGCTTTATGTGGCTTCTGGGATTTGAACTCAGATTCTCACACGTGTGTGGCAAGTTTTCTTAACCCCCAAGCCAATTCTTGTATGTGTGACGTGACAAAAGGGACCCAATTTTATACCTTTTTCACATGATCATTCAGGCTTTCCAAAGTTACTTTCAGCAGTGGTCATTTCCCCCCATGCTTTGGATTAGGGTCGCTTGTCTAAAATTAAATGTCCTTGGATATATGTTTTATTCCTAGACTCTTGATTCTGTTCCATCTGCTATATTTATCTCTCCTAATGACTGTGGCTTTGTAGTGAGGTCAAATTTGAGAAGGCTGAGGTCTGCCAAGTTTGATCTTTAAAATAATTAATTAAAAAGCTTCAGTATTTTTATTCAATACCAAGAATACATTTTAGCATTTTAAAGTACAGGAAATAAATTCAAATTCATGTTTTCAAATTCCTGGCATGGTAGTCTTTGTAACTTGGGAACAATAAACCTGTATTCCCTGGAATTTTCAGAAATTGGAAAATTATGACCATTTTAAACAGGCTTCTAACACTATTTGGGCAGATAACTTCACATGGGGAGGGCTTTTTCAAAACAGGGTAGTTCTGGCCTTGAACTCAGAGAGAGATCTGCCTGCTTCTGCCTTGCAAGTGCTGGAATTAAAGCCATGTGCCACCGTGTCCCAGCATTTGAATTCATTTTTAAAGAGCAAAATTTTTAGTAGTGTATCCAAAGAAATAATAGCCTTTAAAACAAATTTCATTTTTTTTTTCTTTTTGGTTTTTCGATACAGTGTTTTGCTGTAGTTTTAAAGCCTGTCTTGGATCTAGCTCTTGTAGACCAGGCTGGCCTAGAACTCACAGAGATCCATCTGCCTCTGCTTCCCAAATGCTGGGATTAAAGGTGTGCGCCACCACTGCCCAGTGCATTTAATTTTTTGACATGTTTTCTGTTTTTTTGTTTTTTTTTTTGTTTTTTTTTTTTAGAATTCCTTGTTTCTTATAAACTTAAAGACTGATTTTTTTATGAAGATGTTTTCTCTGAGTTGAAATGTTTCCCTTTAGGCCCTTTAAGGCTCATGAATTTCTAAATTAAAACATTCTATTTTAGAGAGAGGTGAAGACACAGGTGGTAAGCAACTCACAAGTCTCAAGAAGTCTCTGAAATTTACAAAACTGAGGAGGACCCTCCCTGACTAGGTAAGGATTGCTGAGAAAAGGCAACTCTGACTTGTCTAGCTGCCTGAATAACTGCATGAAGCTCCAGGATTGCAGCTCTCATTAGTCAGAACCTGAGATGGAGTTAGCTTTTTAGTGATACAGCTGCCTTTGGTCCATTTCTATAAGCAACCCTCATTTATGTTCTCATAAATAACCCAAATAAGCTCACTTATTTACCAGGCTGTACTTGGATGAAGAGATTAATTTGGCCTCTCATTGGTCCCTTATGAGGGGTAAAAACATGCTGATTCATGTCTCCCCAGGAAAAGTTACACATTTGGGTAATTGTCTTAGCTTCGTGGCTGTTATGATAAAATGCCTGGTAAAAGCAACAAACAGGAGAAAAAAATCCCCTTATGATTCAAGATTACAGTCCATCAGTGTGCAAAGTCAAGACAGCAGAACTTGAGGCAGATAGTCACATTGTCAAGAGCAGGGAACAAAGTATCAGCGCACTAATTTTAGTGGTCAACTTGCTCTCTTCATTCTTACACAGTCTAGAATTCTCTTTCTGGGGAATGGTGCCACCCACAGTGGGCAGATTTTAATAGCTCAATTAAAGTAGTAAATATTATTCCCCACAAACATGCCCAAGGAGAGTCTAAACTAGACAACTGAGACTCATTTACCAGGTGATTCCACTGTATGTAAAATTGACAGTCAGAACAAACCAGCACATAAAGGCTGTATTGAATATGCAGATTATTTTATCTACCAATACTAAGAATTCCTACCTATAAATATGGCTGTATTTTCATTTTCTGTCTGTATATAATGTTACATGTACATGTGTGAGATAGAGAGAGAGAGAGAGAGAGAGAGAGAGAGAGAGAGAGAGAGAGAGAGGAATTTATGTATGTGTGTAGAGTAGGGAAATATATTGGGTGCCCTGCCCTACTACTCTCTATATTATTCCATTGAGAAAATGTCTCTAGTTGAGGCTGGAGGTAGATTACTGAACAACAAGGTCCAGATATTCTCCTGCATCCACTCCCGCTGTCCCTGGAAGTTCTGGGATGACAGGCATATGTGTATCCACACATGAATTGTTGCATGGATTCTGAGGATTGAACACATACGCTTATGCTTGACCACTGTGCCATCTTCCTAGCCCATATTTTCATTTATTTAGCAGTATTTATGACACCAGATATATGTAAACAAGATAAATGCTCACCAGTGGATAAAGAGATGTCGTATTCGTATACCATGAAATCTGCTTAACCACAAAACGGAGAAAGAATCTTGCCATTTGTGAAAATATGGAGGGGTTTTAAAGATGCTGTATTATGTAAAATAAACCAGGCACATAGAAATAAATGCTATATAGCTTCTTATGCTTGTAAAATTTTTTAAAAGTTCATCTCATAGAGTAGAAAGTAGAGTAGTTGTCATCATAGGCTGGGAAGGCAAATGGAGAGATTTGCCAGAAGGTAAGGTGAGATAAGAGTATTCTTATAATAGAGAAGTGATTTTTACTTTTATTTAATATTATTTGTCATTAATAGTAAAATTATAATAATATTAATAAGTAAGTGATATATCTAGGCAGAGACTGCTTGTTCATTTCCTGGCCTCCCAGGCCTGAAATAATCACACATAAATTATATTAATTACAACACTGCTTGGCCAATAGCTTAGGATTCTTATTAACTACCTCTTATATTTTAAATTAACTCATTCCTATTATTTTATATTTTACCACAGGACTCATGTTTTACTGATAGTTCCGTGGCAGAGCTGTCTGTGGACATCTTTCTCCTTCAGCAGCTACATGGCTACTGATAGTTCCGGGGCAGAGCTTTCTGTGGACATCTTTCTCCTTCAGCAGCTCTATGGTGTACCCTTATCGACAGCCTACTCTCTTTATATATTTCTTCCAGCCTGACTATATTCTGCCCTGTATAGACTGAAGCAGCTTCTTTTATTAACCAATGTAACAAAACAGATTCATAGCATACAGAGGGAAATCCCACATCACCTCCTCTTTTCTGTCTCAATAAAAAGGATGGTTTTAACTTTAGCATAGTAAAACATATAACAAAATAGTTATCAAGCAAAAATTTTATTTATAATATTTAGTCTATTTACATTTGGTAAATTAAGGGAAATACTTTATAATCTATCCTATTTTGTGAATTTAAAGTTTTATATATAATCTAACTTTTATAATTATAAAACTGTCTTTCTTCAACTCCATCATCAAAGAATCCAGAAGGATATAATATTACTTAAGTTAACAGGAAGTCCATTGTAAGTAACTTCTAAAATTCTAGAATTGACAGAGCCTTCTCGCTGTCTGGACAGTCACCTAAAGTTCTTTTGTAGCATTGGGGCATCCATCTTCAGCCTACAGGCCCAGAGTATCTGGCAGACTTTTCCATGAAGCAGGAAGTTTGAAAGACTGTTTTGCCTATTGACAGTTTGTCAGTCACTTTCTTCTGTGACTATAGAATATCTTGCAGACACTTTCAAGAAGCAGAGACCCTGAAGTACTGTCTTACCTTTAGGCAACTTCAGCAGTTATTTCTCAGTGGGTACTGTATGTCCAGTTCATACAGCATATTATCAAGCAGTCCAGGCAAGAGCAGTTTCTTGCCCAAATGACTAACAAATTCCATAAGTAGAGTCTTTGATATCCATCTTCCTCCTGAAATAGATTGGTGCTACCAAGAACAGATGTGTCTCATTGTCATGAAAAAATCCTAAGTTCTTAAAACATTTTAAATTCCATATTCTGTTAGTCTTTGGAAAGTTTGAAGAATATGTATCCATCTGAAATATATCTCTGTACATCTAGAAAACTTAACTAACATGACTACAAGCTTGACTATTATAGATGGCTATCCATTAACTTATATTTCTTAATTACACATTACATTTTTAAATGAGCTGCACAAGCACAACACCTTAATCAAAAGCAGAAATATATATATATATATATATATATATATATATAAAACAAAATAGACCTTAAATTTGTATCAATAAAACCAAGATTCATACCAATACAAAGTATTCATCTCTATATCATATTTCTTTTTAAATGAAAACAAACATTTATAAACAATCATTTAGGGAATTTGGGCATTGTACTCTAGACTACTCTCTGCTGATTGGGGGTGCTGTTAATCAGGTCTTTCATGGGGTATGCTCTATGTCAGGTCCATCTTAGCCAGCAGTCCTGAAGCTGTCATGGATGTTGGACCATCTGGGCCATTGCTTTAGGGGGTGTTGTTTTATCAAATCATATTAGCCGGTAAGGAATCCACAGTTTTCTATCCTCTGTGGAAACAAAAGGAGAATCTCTTTTCCAAGCAACATATCCTTAGACCTAAATTTAGAAGTCAAGATACCTTTAAAATATATATGTTGTTTTAGCCTAGCAGCCCATACAATGAAATGTCTCTCTGTGCTTAGCACATTCACTGTCAAAAAATTTAAAGAAAATGCAAAAATATACATAACTCAGACTTTCTGTGTATTTTTCATCTTTACATGGCTTATTTTTCTTACTCTATTATTTTCTACAAGTTTAATATTTATTTTATTGTCTCTACTCTTTTAACCTATGACTGTCTGTACTCTTTTATATTATAACAGTCTAAACTCTTTTCCCTCTCTCTCTCAAGCTGATGTATATTTATCAAACAAGGTGACACATTTAGAGGTCTTTTTCATTAGAATTTGTCTTTATTGTGCATATATCTGTATTTATTTTCTGACCAGGAACACTTTATTTTTTAAATGGTAAGCAGGAATGACTAGGGCCTACTCCATGGCCCTGCCTATTGGCTTCACCAAAAACAACATGGCAGAGGAATGTTCACTGCCTCTGGGAGCCATGCACATTTCCAACTCTAGGGTTGCAGTAGATCTGTGTCACCATTAAGCTATTTGTAACATGCTGCTCACAGATCTCATTTAAGGGCTCGGCCTCCTGAAAGAGCCAGAGCTGTTCATGCAGCTAGCATGAACCAGGAAGCCCTCCTCTAAAGAACCTGTGCAGATTTTACTGCCAGTCCTGAGTCACGATGCCTGTGCTCGCTGCCATCAAACAGAGTCCATCATTTTAAAAAAATAGGGCTACCAAGAAGCTGTGCTAAACTCTCTTCTTTTGTGTCTAGAATTACATTTCAAGCTCTCTCAGATTTTACATGGATGTAGCTGTTCACATTGTGTGGTGCCAATTTGAAGGCAGAGACTTCTTGTTGATTTCCCGGCCACCCACAACAAAAATAATCACATAGAAACTATATTAATTATACTGCTTGACCAATAGTTTGGGCTTCTTATTAACTAACTCTTATATTTTTAATTAGCCCATTCCTATTATTTTATATTTTACCACGAGGATCATGGTTTACTGGTACGGTTTTGGTGTGGATGTCTTTTTCTGAATGTCTTTCTTCTTTGGCAACTACATGGTAACTCCTTCAAAATTTGGATCTAAGCTTATGATGCTTTGGAAAAATTCTTCTTTTATTTTCACAGAGGATGAGACCCTGTGGATTGTTTCTATTCCAATATGGTATGATAGACCATAACCTCCTGAAAGGTTGCTGTGAACACTCTCAAAAAATTACTTCATTCAACTGCCAACTGAGATGAACCTAGCACATAGGTTTTACCATGAAAGGTCTGATTTACAGCACCCCTATACTGCAGGAAGAAGTTTGGAGAGAAATAACTATGTCCATATTCTCAGATATTATTTATAAATGTTCTTTTACATTAAAAGGGGGATATGATATAGATATGAATAATTTGCTTTGGTATGGATTTTAAAGTCAATTTTGTTATATGTATATGTATTTCTGATCTTGATTAAGGTATTGTGATTCTTAGTTCATTAAAAAATGTAATGTATAATTAGGAAATATAGGTTGTTAATGGAAAATCATCAATAATAGTTGTCTGTAGTCATGTTAGTTAGATTTTCTAGATATATAGAGATATATTTCAGTTGAATAGGCACTCTTCATATCTTTCAAACACTATAGAATATAGCATTTAATGTTTTAATAACTTAGGGTTTTTCATGACAATGAGACATGTCTGTTCCTGGCAGCACCAGCTACTTCAAGAGGAAGATGGACATTGAAGAGGCTCCTTATGGAGTTTGATAGCCATTTAGGCAAGAAACTGCTCTTGCCTGGACCGTTGCATAAACTGGACACAGAGAACCCACAGAGAGAGGACTGCTGAACTTGCCTAAAGGTGAGATGATCTTTTGGGGTTCCTGATTAGTGAAAGAGTCTGTGAGACATTCTGCAGGACACAGCAGATAGTGACTGAACTGCCTTTGAAATTTCCTGCTTCATGGAAATGTCTGCTGGATACTATGGGTCTGTAGGCTGAAGATGAAAGCCCCAACAGTACAAAAGAACGTTGGGTGACTATCCAGGCAGTGAGATGTGTTTGTCATTTCTATAGTTTGAAAGTTGCTTATTTCTTGTTTACTTAGGCAATATTATATCCTTCTGTAGTCTTTGATGGAGTTGAGGAATGGTTGGTTATAGTTATAGTTTTCCTTAGATATGATAAAAGATAATATATATATATATATATATTCTCACTGTAATTCTTGCTTTATAACTGTTTTGTTATATGTAATTTTGCTATGTTACAGTTAAAGCCTTCTTTTTGTTTAAACAGAAAAAGGGGAAATGATGTAGGAGGATCTTCTATCTCTCTGTTGCTTTCATTGGTTAATTAATAAAGAAAACTGCTTGGCCTGATAAGTCAGAACATAGGTAGGCAGGGAAGACAGAACAGAATTGTGAGAGAAAGAAAGCAGAGGCAGGCAGACGCCATGACTCTCCTCTCCGAGATGGATGTGGGTTAGGCTTTTCCTGATAAGCCACCACCTCATGGTGCCACACACATTAATAGAAATGGGTTAACCAAGAAGAGCCTAGATATAATGGGCCAGGTAGTGTTTAAAAGAATACAGTTTCCTTGTAATTATTTCAGGTAAAACTAGTCAGGTGTCCAGGAGCCGGGTGGGACAAAACACAGCCCACTGCTCCTTTTATACCTTCTTGCCTTTTATTGAATCAGTTAGGGATTTTGGATAGGGGCTCATGTATTCCAGATTGGCCTTGTAACTGTTTAAGTAACTAAAAATAATCCTAACCTCCTGATTTTGTGTGTGCCTGTGTGCATATGTGAATGCTGTAGCGTGACAGTGGAGGTTAGAGAACAACTTGTGGGAGTCAGTTCTGTCTGCCATCTGGTGCCCAGGAATTGAATCAGGTCATCGGACTTGGAAGCAAATACCCTTACCTGCTAGCCATCTCACCAGCTTGGTTATTCCTATTTTTTAAAGAGATCTTCGAGGATGATCCCTTGCAAACATAGAAGCCCAACTGTGGTGTGCTTCACTATTTGGCTATCTGATGCTCCTGATGTAGTAAAGAATTATTGTGTGGGTATTTGGCATCTCATTCATGGACCAGAAACACCAGAGCTACATAGATGGAGAAATGTAGGACCTCAACTACTTTCAATCAGAAATTTATATTTTAGGATGATTTCCCAGGGGATTCAAATGTTCACCCATACTTGAAAAATGAACAAAAGTTTGATTTGAATAGTTCAATGAAATTTATTTTAGTGCCTGTAATAATGAAAGGAGAACCATAGACTTGTTGAGAAAATGAGGACTGGTTTTAACATCTCCACCTCTCCTTGGCTTCTTATTCCCAAAGCCTGGCACCCTGTAGCCTCCCCACCCCTCCTTTTCCACATTCTCACTGTGTAGCCCTGGTTGACCTGAAACTTGCATAGCTGTAGAACAGGCTGGCCTGGAACTTGCAGAGATCTACCTTATTCTGCCTCCCGAATGCTGAGGTTCAAGGCATGTGTTACTACACCCAGCTTGAGTTTAGATTTTCAAACTCTGGGTCATAACTCCATGAAAGTAACATACTGAGTATGGGGATCACAAAATATTTGGAAACAGTAAAAGGATTCTGAATGCACAACAACCAAAAATTAATCCAAAATCAGTTGTGTAATAAACTGAAGCATTTTTGGGAGTGCTTGCCTGTACTGCATTCCAGGACTCCCTGCAGCCTTCATCCTGAATACACATGTGTGCTTTGCACTGTACTGCCCCAAGCATCATGGCTAAGATGCTGTTGTATGTTATTGATTACAATGTTTTATTGCACATATTGTACTTTTTGCTCTTAAAGAAACACAATGCATTAGCTATAGAAAGCAAATATTTCAAATATTTTTCTATCATTCCTCAGCATGTAAGTAAGCATTAAATTATTATGTCACTGGATAATATTGTCTTAAATTTCTTGATTTTAAAAATTACTACTTTAAAGCTGACTTAAGTCACGAAAATCCATTCAGTAAATTTTGAGAATAGAAAAGAATTCTCAACATTTTCTTCAGTGACCTTAAACATACTTCTGCCATTTTGTATTAGAAATTTATACAGTGGCATTCTTAGCATTTATAAGACTGAAATGTTGATCAGCACTGACAAATCTTGAGGATACTATACATCCTAAAGTATCAAATATCCTGGCAAAAGTTCTTTATATAAAAATAATAAACTCATCATCTCATTAGTATATAACTTTTCTTTAATCTTTAATGAATGGTTTATATATATATATATGAGCTAATCATTTAAAATGTATTATTTATTATTGATAAATATTTTATTTGTGTACCAAATGTATATAACTGCACGGATACGTGTTTCTTGGGCATAAGAGGGCAGAGTTTAAAGAGCCCTGGAGTAGAGAAGCTGGGCCTGTGTGGCAATCCCTGTCCCAGAGAAGCCTTCAGAACGCCCAGTCTGACATGGAATCAGGATATTGATTCCATGGCTCTGCCCAGAGCACTTTCTCATGTCTACACCAACAGAATGGAAATGTTTGTGGCTCCCACGGGATGCAGGGGGCCAAAACAATGCTTTTCTTTCTCCTTTTGATGTTTTATTGAAAAAGAAACCTTCCAATACTAAAGTTTTAATATAATATATATTGATTTGAAGCATTTCATGTCTTCTAGAAAACAAATTGATACCTGTTGAAAGGACAACTCTGACTGACATTTTGAGTCAAGGATATTTGGGTCATGGTGGATTTTTTTTCTTTTGTGCATCTGTACAGTTATTTGAGATTTGAAGGTGTCCTTAAATCAATCTGATGTTTACACTCTGAAGATGCTCGTTCACGAATAACACAGGAGTTCTTAGTAGCAAATGAATTTAGGCATGTAAAGCCCTGAAAAAGAGGGGCGCTTCGTTCTATCCTGTTGTGGTGCCCAACAAATCTTACTTTCAAGAGCTGACAGCTGATTTGGTAGTACTTTTCAATGGGAAAATGACTTTTCTATTTCCCAGCTTAGCTTTTATGCATTAGTTTAGCAAATATTTTAAACACTCTGGTGGCATAACTGAATTTTAGAATGAGAAAATAAGAGGTTTCTTCCTCTAAGAAGTCAAGGGTTTAGAAACTCAACAGTTTTCGATTAGTTATAAATCAAGTGCAATGCAATTGATTGCATCTATTGGATGAGACCTAGGAATCCAGAAAGCATATGCTTTGTCCTAGGAAGACTGAAGAGGGATGTCAGACTGGGGCTTTAGAATCATAAACGTCATCAATTAAAACTGTGTTGCATGAAAGACTCTTGTATAGATTAGACTGGGCAGAAAACCATGCAATAGGTTTTCTGGACAGCGGAGTGACCTAAACCAGAACTTCACATTTAGAAAGTAATATATCTTCACATGTTTATGGCTAAAGCACAGATTTACAGGTTTTTTATTCTGATTAATAGTGGGAATACACTGTGCACAATGATACAGTTTTACATAGATATTCAGACACAACTGCCACGGAAACTAAATGCCTCAGGAATATTTACCTTTGCCCAACCAATGTCAGCCCCTTCTTTCTGTGTCTCTTTGATTATATTTGATTCATTTACTAAAATTATGACAATTCACTAGGGTGCCATTTCCTACAGTGTGGAAAGCAGCAGCTTAGGAACCAGATTGCTAGAGTGGAATCTATCTTGTTGATTACTAAGGCTCCTGAGAGTGTAGAACAGAAGCTTCATTCTCTGGTCTGTCCTGTCCCCTCAGTATCTTTTCCTGTCTGTCAAAAACTGTTCCCATTTTCTGTTCTCTGATTGCAAGACCTCATGTTTATTCTTTATTGCAACTAACTTAAGATGCTTGTAGAATTTGAATTTGATATGAATAACAGTCACTTGTTGGTTTATAGTTTATTGATTCTGTGATTCTTATGATGATAATGTAAAATTAGCATCATAGCCTTACTCCCATTTTCTGTGAATTATTACTGTAGCCCTTCTACTTATGTATGTGAATGTTAGGACAGGTTTCCTAGAAAAATATTCTAAAGGTATTTCAAGTTCATGGCTAATTAGGAAGAAGGCATTTTCAAACCGCCAGGCGTTTTGAGCCTTTCACGGGTTCTGTTGAGTTTGTTCTGTGGGAGGGTCAAAAAAGACCCACTCTGACAGGAAAGGGAAGTGGCAGTTGAAGAGTGAGGGGCCACTGACAGACTTTGACTGCTAGAGGCCTGAGGCAAGGACCTAAAAGCATCAGCAGGAGGCTGAAAGTCCCAGACACAGAGAAATAGTTGTAGATCCCAAGGCACCATTCAGTTGTCTCAGGTCACGGACTGAATAAATGGGAGAAAGTGAGCTGAGCACCAGCTCTCTGCTTCCTGATGCGTAAGCCATGTGACAAATGCCTCAGGTTCCTGTCTCCATGCCTTTCCTGCCATGGTGGACTGCACCTTCAAAATGTAAGCGAAAACAACCTTTTCCTTTTTCAGTTTGCTTTGTCACAGCTGTAAGTAATTAAGATAGAAAATTTGTGCTGAGGAGAGGGCCTGTGGCTATGGTAAAACCTGACTGTGTGACCTGTAGCCATTGGGAGCCTGTTTTCCGGAGGAATGCGAGGGTTTAGAACCATGGGCTGTGGAAGCCCAAGAAGGCTGTGATGCTGCTTAACAAGTCAGAGTGCGAGAGCTGGAGAGGCTGGAAGGCTTAGAGAGATCCTTACGGTCCAGGCTCAGCTCATAGGTCAGACTCTACTGGGAACTGGGGTGGAGACCACTCATGTTCTCTTCGGCCAAGGACCCCGGCATCGTTTTGTTCATGTTCTGAGGATCTGGATGAACTACTCCAAAGTAATCGGCTAATTTTGTGGGTGTCATGTTGGCCCCATCCTCCTGCTGCCACGCCTTCCTTGCAATTATTGACTGCTTATTCTTCAACTGTGACCTGAACTAAACCCCTCCTCTCTTGGGCTTCCTGGGTTCTGTTTTCTGTCACAGCAATGAGTAACTGATAGACACTCAAGGTCTCAGTGAGGACATCTAGCCTGGGGAGAAGCAGCACCTTCTGACAGCCTCTGCCATTTTCTGGATAAACGTGTGTTAATTTGTCTATTCACCTACTTGCTCAAAGAATATTCGTCATCTGCTAACAAATAACAAAGTCTGGCAGAGGTGATTGGTGGGAGGGAAGAACTCAGTTTCATCCACCCTTCTCTAAGGTGTTGGCCACAGGGGTGTGGCAGGGACTGTCACATAGTTAAGGTAGCAGGGACCGATACAAAAGTTACTTCATTGCATGTGGTAAATCTACCAAAACCAGAAAGCCATGTAATGTCCATGAAGCACCAGTAAGCCATGAGTGAGCAGGGCTCAATTCACCTCCTTACTTCTCAGCATTATCTCTCTCATCTGTTGACTGTGAACAGCCTTGTCCTAGGCCCACCCTACTTCTTGCACTAATGTGTGTGCCTTGCCCCCATTGCTTTGCTTCTGATAACTAATTACTGAATTGGTATGTGTATTTTCACATTATAAAATCATTATCATTAGTAGGAAGTTCAGTTGCCAAAGCAACTAGCAATGGTGGCTGCAGGTTTGTACCCACCTTCCCCTAACCCTGCCCCCGCAACCTGCACCCACACACCTTTTAACTCTCCTCAGTCCAACGGTGGTGGTGGTTTTCTCTTTTTCTTCTGTGTTTGGAGCTGTAAAATGTTCCACAGCCTTCTACCTCTTTCTTTCTAATTTTCTGTAGGATCTCACTGCCTTTTCCCAACAACTTCTATATTTTAGTTCTTCAAATTCATGTTGGCAGGAGGATGGGGCCAACATGACACCCACAAAATTAGCCGATTACTTTGGAGTACTTCATCCAGATCCTCAGTAGCAGACATGTGTTTTAAATAATTAAAACATTAGAAATTTGTAACAAATGGTAGGAAGTTTTCTATTGTGACATCCTTATCCACCATTGTCATCCCTAATTCTTTCTTTCTCCCTTCCTTCCCTCCCTCCATCTTTCTCCTCCTCCTTCTCTCTCTCTCTCTCTCTTTTGATAAAGTCTCAGGTGTCCCAGGCTGCCATCCTGCCCAGCTTCTCTCAATCTTTTACTGGAACAACTAATTTTAACACTCTTTGTTGATTATTCATCTATTTTACTTCATACTTAAAAATAATAGGATTAAATGTTACTTTTAGGTTTTTCTGTTTTAGTTATGATGAGTTATTTCCTGTAGATATGGATTTGTTTCAGTTTTCTTCTACGGTTACTATTTTTTTCCTCAGCTCTTCATGATAGCAGGCTCAGGTTTTGTTTCTCAGCTTCTGTGTTGGGCTCCAGGGAGTTTAGAGAAAGAGACAAACATGAAGAAGAGGCCTGGGGGCAGGTGTGCAGTGCATTGCACGCTTTGTTGAGGTATTTAGGTTTTATCCTCAGCACAGCCAGAAGGCACTGGAGAAGTTTTACTATAGAATGACACGCCCTGCCTTAACAACTTTCCCCTTTTTGGTGTGTTTGTGTTTGTGTTTGTGTGTGTGTGTGTGTGTATGCATGTAGCCAGAGGTTGTTTTCAGATGTCTTTCTCTATAGCTTTCCAACTTATTTTTTGAGACCGAATCTCTTACTGATTCACCTCTCTGACTAGATCAGCTGGTAGTGATCCTCCTGTCTCCATCTCCATGCTATCATGCCTGGATTTTTCTAAAACATGGACTCTGCAGATCCAAACTACGATCTTTGTTTTCACACAGCCACCAAGCAGCTACTGACTGAGCCAGCTCCTTAGCTCCTTGCTTTGATTATTGTAAAGAATTGTAAAGAATCCACTGACAAACTATTACATTTGTGCTTGGGCGACAAAGGTGACTTTACCCAGTGTGGCTAGCTGTGCAGTTTCAGAAATCCCACGATAAGAGATTTATTTTCAATGGAGCATCAAGGGAACTGAGGGGCAAAGGCTTAGAAAGAGCAGAGGAAACCAAGGTAACTCCCAGGTTTACCTTGAACAATTGAATGGATGGTGAACCATGTGTAGAGATTGGAAATACTGGAGATGGGATGATATGTTACTGAGCAGAGAAGGAGGGAAAAATGGTTATATCTTAACTAAAAATCTTAGCGTGTGTGTCTTTATGTACATGTTCATGCATATACAAGTACAGATGTGTGAAGGTGCCTGTGCACACGTGTGCATGAGACCAGAGGACAATTTTGGCCTCATTCTCAAGACTTTCTCTACCTTCTTTGAGATGGGGTCTCTCATTGACCTGGAGCTCATAAATTTGACTAGAGGCCAATGTCAAGTGTTTTCCTCCTACAGTTTACCTTCTCTTCTGTGATAAATACCATGACTAAAGGCTACTTGGTGAAGAAGGGGTTTCTTTGGCTTATATTTTGTGATTGCAATCTATCATTGAAGAAGTTAGGGCAGGAGCTCAAGCAGGAGCAGAGGCAGGATCCATGGAGCAAACTTCTTCACTGGGTTGTTCCCTCTGGTTTGTTCAGCTAACTTTCATGTATGGCCCAGACTCACCTGCTTAGGGATGACACTTCTCACAGTGTTCTGAGACTACCTACATCAACTTATCAAATGACTCTCTGTCACTCTGGCCCTATGCATTTGACCCATCTTGTGCTTTGTTACACTTGAGATAGGGTTCCAATTCCTAGGAATTGAACATCTACCTCTTGAAGAGGCCAATTCAGATGCCAAGATTCTGGGGTAATGATACTTCCCATGTCTAGTAAGCCTTTAATAAAAATGCCATTTATATACACTCTTAGCTTTGGTCTTTGGTTATTTATAAAAGTCTGCCAGAATATACATTTTCTGTGTCCTACTGGAGTGCTTGATTCACCCTCTACATCTATTCCATTATCCAGACCAGTATGTTTTTTTGCAGTATGCACTGGATTTTTTTTTTAAATGTCGACCTTTGCCACACCTCCTACATATACCTAAGGCTGAGTCTTCCTATTCTTGCCATTCCCAGAGGAGACATTATTTCTAGGAATTTCTTGTCTACAATCTCTTCTCAGATGTTCTATTCTACCACAATTAAAACATTTGGTATTTTGACGTCTCCTCATAACATTGGAAATTGCTTCTTCTAACCAAGCTTCTTCTACCATAGTCAAATGTCTTGACATTCATTATGTGTAAGACCCATTCATCCATTGGTGCTAATCTGTCTGACCTTTAAAGGTCCAAGAATCTTTTTGCCTCCTAAGTTGGCATTTTTATTTATTTATTAAAAATTTCCACCTCCTCCCCACCTCCCGTTTCCCTCCCACTCCCCACACTCCCCGTCCCCCTTCTTCTCCAGTCCTAAGAGCAGTCAGGGTTCCCTGCCCCATGGGAAGTCCAAGGTCCTCTTCCTTCCATCCAGGTCCAGGAAGGTGAGCATCCAAACAAACCAGGCTCCCACAAAGCCAGTCCATGCAATAGAATCAAAACCCAGTGCCATTGTCCTTGGCTTCTCAGTCAGCCCTCATTGACAGCCACATTCAGAGAGTCCAGTTTGTTCACATGCTCCATCGGTCCCAGTCCAGCTGGCATTGGTGAGCTCCCATTAGATCAGTCCCACCGTCTCAGTGGGTGGACGTACCCCTTGCAGCCCTGACTTCCTTGTTCATGTTCTCCCTCCTTCTGCTCCTCATTTGGACCTTGGGAGCTAAGTCCAGTGCTCCAATGTGGGTCTCTGTCTCTATCTCCATCCATCGTCAGATGAAGGTTCTGTGGTGATATGCAAGATATTCATCAGTGTGGCCAAGGGATAAGGTCTGTTCAGGCATCCTCTCCTCTGCTGCCCAAGGAACAACCTGGGGACATCTCCTTGGACCTGGGAACCCTTCTAGAGTCAAGTCTCTTGCCAACCCTAAAATGGCTCCCTTAATTAAGATATCTACTTCCCTGCTCCCATATCCACCCTTCCTCCATCCCACTCATCCCAAACCCCCAAGCTCTCCCCAATTCTCCCCTTCTCCCTTCTCTCTCCCCATCTCCCCTTGCACCCCACCCCCCTGTGCACCCAACTTTTGCCTGGCAACCTTGTCTGCTTCCAACCTTGTATACTTCCTTGTATACTTTCATATAGTGATTCAGGAAGATAACTATATGATTTTCTTCTGGTTCACCTTCTTATTTAGCTTCTCTAGGATCATGAATTATAGGATCACTGTCCTTTATTTATGGTTAGAATCCACTTATAAGTGAGTACATACCATATTCATCTTTTTGGGTATGGGTTATCTCACTCAATAAAGTGTTTCCTGAGAAACCGCCATACTGATTTCCAAAGTGGTTGCACAAGTTTGCATTCCCACCAACAATGGATGAGTGTTCCCCTTACTCCACATCCTCTCCAGCATAGGTTATCATTGGTGTTTTTGATTTTAGCTATTCTGACAGGTGTAAGATGGTATCTCAAAGTTGTTTTGATTTGCATTTCCCTAATCGCTAAGGAGGTTGAGCATGACCTTAAGTGTCTTTTGGCCATTTGAATTTCTTCTGTTGAGAATTCTCTGTTCAGTTCAGTACCCCATTTTTTAATTGGGTTAATTAGAGTTTTAATGTCTAGTTTCTTGAGTTCTTTATATATTTTGGAGATCAGACCTTTGTCTGATGCGGGGTTGGTGAAGATCTTCTCCCAATCAGTAGGTTGCCTTTTTGTTTTACTGACAGTGTCTTTTGCTTTACAGAAGCTTCTCAGTTTCAGGAGGTCCAATTTATTCATTGTTACTCTTATTGTCTGTGCTGCTGGGATTCTACATAGGAAGTGGTCTCCTGTGCCCATGTGTTGTAGACTACTTCCTACTTTCTCTTCTATCAGGTTCAGTTTGGTCAGATTAATATTGAGGTCTTTAATCCATTTGGACTTGAGTTTTGTTCATGGTGATAGATATAGATCTATTTTCATTCTTCTACAGGTTGACTTCCAGCTATGCCAGCACCATTTGTTAAAGATGCTTTCTTTCTTCCATTGTATAATTTTAGCTCCCTTGTCGAAAATCAGGTGTTCATAGGTTTGTGGATTAATATCTGGGTCTTTGATTTGATTCCTTTGGAAAATATCTCTGTTTTTGTGCCAGTACCAACAGTTTCCATTACTGTAGCTCTGTAATAGAGTTTGAAGTCAGTGATGGTAATGCCTCTGGAAGTACTTTTATTGTATGGTACTGTTTTGGCTATCCTGGGTTTTTTGCTTGTTTAATTTGCTTTAGATCAGTCATACGTATGGGCTCCCATGTATATTCTTCGACTACCTTAGCGTATTTACTGCCAGATATTCTTTCTGATGATATCACCAGAAAAATAGGTAAAACTCTGGGTAAGCTATCTCAGAGTTTTGTACATACTGATGAGTCTAAATTTTGTCTTTGTACCTTTTGTCTCTGGTCATCAAATTTGATAAATTCCTTAATCTTTTCAAATCTTTTTACCACTGTGTTTTGTAGCATCTGGGTCTCCTGTCCAGTGTTCTGTTCTAATGCCTCATTGATGATTCCAAGGTGTGAAGTCTGTCCAGTAAAGATAATGTCCTTGGACATAATTTTTATAGCATGCATATTACCTTCCTGGAGAGACATTCTATCAGTCAATCTATCATAACCCTTTGGCAGAGTCTGATTAATACATTCAGCAGTATGAATTCTGTCATACAATGTCTCAGCACCCTCTGTCATTGATGGGTTTTGTTTGTCAGATTGGTTGTATTCTTCTCCAGAGTGCTGAATTTCCCTTTTAGTTGATCATTATCAGTCTGTAAGAACTGTATCATTTTTAAAAGTGCCTCATTTGATTGGGTCTTGTTTGTCAAAAATTGGTTGTAGCCTTCTTCAAAATGCTGTATTCCCCTTTTAGTTGGCCATTGTAAGTCTGTAAAGAATGTATCATTTCTAAAAGTGCCTCATTCTTGGCCCTATTATCAAACCATGCTTTTAAGGAGAAAATATGAAAGACAAAGCTAATTCTCAGAATCAAATAGAGGAATGTAGCAGGGAAATCATACAAACCTTGCATAACATTGTACATGGTATAAATAAAAAGGCTATTGAACACCTGGATTGTTAAATTGTCCCTAATCTTGCCCTTTTAAATTATAAATCTTACCTGTGATTTAGTTTGAGCTGGAATAGGTGCAATAACTATTACCTGCCAGTAGGTGTTGCAGCGAACTTGTAGCCACATGATCATTTTGAATCTAATTTTAGCATTAAGTGCTGAAAGATAAGCTCAGATTAAAAACAGATTTTTAATGTAAATCACAGACTGTGCACGCCACATAATTCCCTGACTGGTCTGCTCCGCATGAGCACAAAGAGAGCAAGAAAGCAGGGAAGGCATGTCCCTTACTGGACCCAGAAGCCAGCAGCATAGTCGCAGGTGGCCAAGGTGCTCTGAAATGTTTAAGGAGAAAATACGAAGGGGCATGGCATGGGAATTCTATACCCAAATGAATGGCGTGGAGCCTGATAGTGGCTGGCTAAAGCCGCTAGAGACCTGAGCCCCATGATTTGGGCACCAACTGTAGAAATTAGCTCAATTTGGGAAATAACTAGGCTAGCTAAAAGATAAAGCAATTATATTTTTATTTATTATAAGGGAAAAGGTCATGAAACAGGAACTAGAAGTCCAAGCTCAGCTGTGTTGCATGGGAACCACAGAAAGAGAGAGTACCTGGGTCGTGCGCCTGTTTTTCTCCATGTCCCAGAAACCCACACCCTAACTTGGTCCCACCTCTTGAAGATAATTGGTTAACAAAGCTTTCCCATCATATGTGAATATATTTTAATCTCAAGTATAAAAGAAATAAAAAAATAAAATGTGAAAAAAAAGGCTGAGGGTGATGGTGTGAGCTGTAATCCTAGTGTTTATGCGAGGGGGACAGGATGATCCCTGGGGTAACTTCAGAATCAGTGAGAGACCCTGTCTAAAAGTAAATTATAAGGTAGTATAGGAAATGCTATTGTTCACTTTAGTTGTTATCTTCACACAGTTTGGAGTCTCCGCTCTGCTCAGGATGGGCAGAAGGCAGAAGATCATAGTCTCTCCAGCAGTCTTTACTATTTCTGTAACCCTGGGAAGGGGCCCTTGAGACTCTTGAAAGTTTTACCTAGACTATCATGGTTGTTTACTTTCTGAGTCTCATGAACTTCCAGCTCCTTCTGGAGGGGAAAGTTTGAATTTGGAGAAAACTATACAGCAACATGAAAGAACGATCCTGATATGGTTCTGCCAGAGATTGTGGTGGGTGCTAGATCCCAGCACAGCAGGCAGTGGGGCTACACTGTGCAGGGCACATAGCATCCTCAGAGATTGTGGCAGGTGCTAGATCCCAGCACAGCAGGCAGTGGGGCTACACTGTGCAGAGAGGTCAAGAGGATCCTCCGGGGAAGTGGCTCTAGGACCAGGCCTGATGTCTGAAGATGAGAATGGGTGACCTTGTCAAGAAGGTGGGGAGTGTGCACTTTTCAAGGATTAGGAAATGGGCTGGGAGAGGCTCACAACTTGGTGTTCTAAGAGAACTTCAAATGAAGAAAAAGCGGTCAGGGCATGATGGAGAAGTGGTGTGAGGCAGGATGACAGAGTTGTGGGACATCCAGAAATTTGAGTTTGCGAGAGTCACAATTTTCTACCTTAAATGCCAAGGGTTGCTACTGAGAATTTTTCTATTATTTTGCTTTTAAAATTTGTTCTTTGGAAATCCCATATATGAGTACAATATAATATCATATATGCCCCCATTCTTCTATTTCAATCTCTTTTGCATGTCCCTCTTTCCTGATCAGTTTTATATTCTGCTCAGATGAACATGCGTATAGCCTGAAGTATAGTCGTCCACCCACCATGGACCACACCCCTAAAGAAAACTGACTCTCCCTTCTCTAAAGCCATCAGTTCTCCTCAGGTAGAAGTAGGATCTACTAAGCACGGCCTCTCTCCATGATTGCCTTGATCCTGTGTAAGCCATGTACAGACAAGCACAGCTGCTGTGAATTCATGAGAGGCGTGTCCATGCCGTGTCCAGATGGCACTATGTTTTCAGCAGTCCTCCTTGACTGTTGGCTTTTACAATCTTACCACCTTCCTTTCTGCAATTTTCTCTGAGCCTTGGGTGTATCTAGATGTATATGTGATACAAAAGTCCAATTTAGGGCTGAACATTAAGAGGCTTTTTTTTTCCTAAAAGAGAATTCTGTGGCTTTGAAATGTTCTATAGATATTATAAAAAGGTCAGACCGGATGTGGGTTAGTGTGACTAAAAATTAATTTAGAAGGCTTTGCTCTGTCCGCCTGAGAAATGACAGCAGTGTATTCTCTGACATTGGGGTCAGTAAGGGGACGGTGTCCGGGAAGTCTTTTAAAAAAGAAGACAGAAGCAAACCAGCAGCAATACACAGTAGTTTTTATATTTAGAATCAAGTATGTGTTTTGCATATGACAACATCCTCATGTTCATTCATCCCCTTGACTAATTGTTCTTTGGTGAAATTGAACTCATTCACCATTAGGTTTGACGTGTTAAATTAATCAGGTCCCTTAAAAGGCTTCCAACTACCGAAAGCCTCAGACAGTTTAGGACTGCATCCATATGTATCAACACTGGTTTTGACAGCACATGAAGAGAGGGGGACTTGCATTTGTCCCTATGTAACTCTAGTATGCTTCTTGAGGCAAGACGGCATCCAACAGGTTAAAACTTATTTCCCTGGGCTCAGTGGGTAAGGGTGCTTGCTGCATCCTCCTGAGGATCTGAGGTGATTTCCTTGTACAAAGCTGGTTTGGTTCGGTGCTTGTTTATAGCAGGGCTGCAGAGATCAGAGACAGGAGGATCTGGGTCTTGCTGGCTGCCAGCCTAAGTCCAGGTTCTGGGAGAGGCTATCTCAAGGGGGTACGATAGTAGTGGAGCAGGGCACCTGGTGTTCTCATCTGGCCTTCATGTGCACAGGAGCACCTGTACACACATGGGCATGTATTCCCCCTCCCAGTACACACACAGTACATACACAGTACATACATGCATACACAGTACATACACAGGCTCAAGATAAACTGCTTGCTTTCAACTTTAATTCATTAGCAATTTATTATTTATCAATTGCAGCCTTAAACGGCAATGTCCAAGAACTTGGAAGTTACGATAGATCACTTTTCAATTTCATTCATGTCTTATCACTCCATTTCTGATTCCAATATTGCTTTCATAAAAAACTTTCCCTTCTCTCTAATGAGATACATTTTTAGAACACATTTCATGTTACATTGCCATTTTCCTTTAATGGAACTCAACTTGAAGTATCCATTTCTAGCTGGGAGTAAAATGAGATTCTTTTCCAGAACCCTGTTGTGCTAGCTGGATCTCTTCAGAACCCTAAGTGAGCTCTTAATGGGTCTTTTGACCTTTGACCTTCCTGTCTGTGATTGGACCCTGAGCACCCTCTTCGCAGACCCAAACTTCGTGCTGTGCCACAGTTCTCCCTTCTTTTGAAGCTTCTTGTACATCAAGTTATGACAGTTTTTACTTACATATGTGATTCTCAATTTAGGTGATGTCAATACCTAAAAATAACTTCTGTGAAACATTAGAGACAACTTTTTGTGTGAACGTATGTATATGCTTGTGCGTGTACAGTGTGTGTTTGTTTGTGTCTGTGTGTGTGAGTATAGAAAACAGAGAGCAACCTTGAGTGTTGCTCCCCAGGCACGGGCCTCCTTGTCTTAAGATAGAGGTCCTCACTGGCCTATAGCGCATCAAGTAAGTGAGGATAGCAGGACATCCAGCTCCAGGGACCTGTCTGTCTCTGCTTCCCCAGGGATGAGACTAAAAGCGTGTGCTCCCAATGTCTAGATAGTTTACATAAGTTCTGGGGAATCAAACTCAGGTCCACGTGACCACAAGACTAGCATTTTATTGACTCACCTGTCATCTCAGTCCTGGAGTCAACTTTCAAGGAGACTGTGAAGTTTTTAACAAAGTTCTAAAGGTTGAGTATGTAAAGTGGAAAGTTCAAGCCAAAGGAATGAGTGCTCCATGCCCTCAGGACTGAATGAATGAGTGCTCCATGACCTCAGGACTGAATGAATGAGTGCTCCATGGGGTCAGGACTGAATGAATGAATGCTCCATGGCCTCAGGACTGAATTAATGAGTGCTCCATGGCCTCAGGACTAAATTAATGAATGAATACTCCATGGTCCCAGAACTGGGGAGAAGGTACTTTTCTATGTGGGAGCAGACACCCCCTTTCTATCTTTCCTTCCTCCTCTCTTTGACTCTCGCTCTCTCACTCATCTTCTGTCGTTCTTGCTCTTGATTGCTCTCTCTCTTTCTCTTAGCCTTTCTATGCCCTCGTCTCATATCGCCCTTGATCTGTGCTTCTGGGAAGGCTGGCATTTGTACCTCTCCACTATCCCTGGATCTGTACCTTATGTTCATTGCTCTCAACTGTGCGTTTTCACCATCAGACCCCTTAACAGTGCTTCTCACTTCTGAAAGCCTGTAACAAACCAATTTTCACATACCCGTGTGTCAGCCAGCCTTTGCACGGGCAGAGGACTGTTAGGCATCATTCATTATATCATTCATTGGCAGTCAGGTAATAAACACTTGCTGTGTCCTCGCTATGCAGGTGTCCTGTGTGGTTTACTAGGGATTCAGACATGAAGGAGACAGAGCGGCAAGGAACAGCTGGGCACTAATGACATGCTCAAGGGAATGGAGATATTCTACAATGGGTAAAGCACTTGTCCAGTGAGAGTGAGGATCTGAGTTTAGGTCCCCTGCACCAATATCAGCTGGAGGCAGTGGATTTGGAATCCCAGCATTCCTATAGCAAGTTGGAAGGCAGAGTCAGGAGAATGGCGGAAAGCTTGTGGTCAGCTAACTTGCTATCAGCAGCAGCAGGCAAGAGACCATGACACGAACAAAGTAGAAGGCAAGGACTGGTACCCAAGGTGGTTTTCTGACCTCCAAGTATGTGCTATGGCACACACACACACACACACACACACACACACACACACGCACGCACGCACACACACACACACACACACACACACACACACACACAAGGGCACAATGGGAGAACTCCCTAGAACCATGGACATGGAAGTTGCTAACTGAAAAGGACTAATATCAGGAAAGTGTTACAAATCTGTGGGTACCTACAAGGGGATTTTATATTAGTGCGTACCTTCTAGAAGCCTGGCATCACGTAGGTCTATTGAAGAGGGACACTTAAAAGAAATCCCACACTAGCTCAGAATTGAGAAATAGATGGCTATTTATTTAGGGGTAAATTCACAAATCAGAATCCTCTGCTTGAATGGAGATCAGAAACTGAATCCCACAGTTGGAAAAAGAGAGCAGACTCATGCTCTACATTGGCTTATACAGTATAAGAAGCCACGCCCCAGTGGGCGGGTAACACTGGCTGTAAGACTTCCTCCAGCAGCCTATTACACTCATTATTCTCCAAAGCAATTATGGGAGGAAAATCATTGTTCTCACTGTCTTGTTGATGAGAAATCAGAATTCAGAAAAATTTAGAAATCGTCTAACATCACACAGCCAGTACTTAGGTAGCAAGTGTGTATTTTTAATTACGAGCAGTTTTAAACAGAAGCAGCACCCCTCGCTCATCCACATTAATTACCAGCCCCAGGTCTTCTTCTATCCATCACCCCCCATTCCGTTTGGTGGCAGTGAAATATTTTGAGCAAAACCAGGGTGCCATTTACATTTACTGGGTTCATTTCAGTATGTGTCTGCCATCCATATGAGCTCCAGTGGAGCAGGAACTGAACGAGCAAAGTGAATGGCTTTCTACAGAAAAAAAGCAGCTTGCGCTTCCTTTACCCGGATCTTTTCCTTTTGACTAAGCTCTAAAAGTAGGCTGTGGGCTGTGTGTGGCTTATTTAACCACAATGGAACTTCTCACCTTTAATAATATCTTCTTTCTCTCTCTCTTCTGTGCCAGTTATTAGTCCAGTAATCACGGTAATCACGGTTGTCTCCCGTATGCATTTTTCCACCTTCTTGAGTCAGCTAATTAATTCTGTTTGATTTTGGTTGACATGTTCCTTTAACATCCCCAAATTTCTATTGTTCAGCAGTTTATTACAGTGGCATTTAGGTGAACACGTTGTCTTTGTATGCAGGGTGTGCAAGTATGTGCATGCATGTGTGTGCCTGAGTAGTGTGGTGTGTGTAGGTCAGAGGTCTCTGGGTGTCCTCTGCTATTGCTTCAAAGTTATCATCTTTTGGAGACAGGGTCTCTCACTGAACCTGGGTCTTGCAGATTACTATCTCCGCTGATGGCCAACAGACCCATATGATCACCATGCTGTCCCTCCCTCTCCATGAGGCTGCAGGATCATCATGGCCATTTCTTGCTTTTTTATGTGTATTGAGGCTCTAAACTCAGGATCTCACACTTTGGAAGCCCTTTTTCCAGCCTTTAGGAAAGCAGCAGGAGTGGAGGGGGTGTCAGAAGAGGAAGCTTGGGGGCTAAGAGCACATTCTGCTCTTGTAGTGGAACAGGTACAATTTCCAGCTCTTAAATGGAACCTCACAACAGTCTGTAACTTCCGCTCAGGGGATTTGACAACTTCTTTTGCTTGCCACAGGCACCAGGCATGTACGTACATATTTGTATATACATAAAATAAAAATATTTTTTGAAATCAGCAACTTTTAAAAGGAAATGTCTATATGTATGAATGTACATGTTCAGTTGAGTGCATCTGTTTGAAGACTAGAGAACAATTTTCGGGGCTGTCCCTCTGATGCTGTCTGCCTGGTATTATGGAGACAAGGATCTCTCGCTGAATCCATGGCCAGTGAGCCCCAAATATCTGCTTATCTCTGACCCCCAAACACGTGTGCTCCTATACTCAGCATTTCACATGGGTTCTTAGATCTTGTCCTCATGTTGGTAAACACTTTACCAACTGAGTCTTTGGTAGTGTTTTTCTGTTTTGGTGCCACTTTGTTACCGATGTCAGATGTTGTTGCTGATCTGAGCTGTGCAAGGGGTCGGATCTAATGAGAGTTTACCAAGGCCAGATGGACCGTGACTGAACGAGCATGTGATCCAACCAGATTCTCTGAATGTGGCTGGTTTTTCTGAATGTGGCTGGCCTGCAGTCTTTCCGAGAAGCCATTGACAATGACACTGGGACTGGTTTCCTCTGCATATACTGGATTTTTGGGATCCAGTCTGTTTGGATGCTCACCTTCCTGGACCTGGAGTGAGGGGGGAGGAACTTGGACTTCCCACAGGGCAGGAGACCCTGACTTCCCTTGGGGACAAAGAGGGAGGAGGAGAGGGAGGGGGGAGTGGGAGGGCGTTGGGAGGAGGGGCGTAAATGGAAACTTTTTATAATTTAATAAAATTACAAAAAAAAAAAAAAAGAAGTCTCTGGGATATTTTCTGTGGTTTCTAAGGCAATGACAGTCACTGTCCAGTCAATTGTTTCATTGGATGTTAACTGCACATTTTTGTGTTTCCATCATTCCCGACACAGTCACTATGGTACTCCCATCCATTGCACGAGTTTATGTTTCAAGGCAAGTACGCGGTCCTGAACCCTGTGCCATCCACCAGAAACTGAGATGGCTACCACATAAATAACAGACACCAATGCCATTGGCACGAGGCATAATTTTAGCAAGCTGCTCTTAACAGTATGATTTAACATTTCTGGAACTTCCTGTTTGATATGTTTTAGAATGCTTGACCGTAGGCTACTGACACTGTGGAAAACAGAAACATTGCTTTGAAGGAACTATTGTAGTTACCATTCTTCTGTGATAAATTTTCTTACATAAATTATTTGGTGCCCAGGAAATATGGTTCATATGCAAGAGGTGGGTTGACTGATTTTGACCTTTTACCTGCTGAATTTTGTGATCATGGGTTGGCACATTATTAAGCAGAACCCAGGGCTATGTTCATCCTGAAGTCCTCTGGGCTTCACGTGGTTGAGTATGGCTGAAGATAGTTATGAACATGGCCCAGAACAAAAGTCTAAATTTACTTCTAACTCTAATTTTATTCTGGGACTTGATTTTGGAGTTATCAAATGTGATTATTTCATATGACAACATGGTGTTGCAGTGTCAAAAGGTGGAACACACCTGAGTCTAAACCTGTGTGCTCATATGATGAGTATATGTGTGTGCGTGCATGTAGTGTTTGCAGATATTTAAGCACATATATGTGTGTATGTATTTGCACAAGCTTTTATATGCATGAGAGGTCAGAGATTGATGTCTAGTGTCTTCCTCAATTTTTCTCACCTTATTTCCTTAATCAAGTCTCCTGGTTTAGTTCAGAGCTCACTATTTCAGCCAGCCTAGCTAGGAACATGTGCTGGAGATTTCCTGTCTGTGTTTCCCGCAGATTCTGGGATTGTACATGGGCTACCACACACACCTTGCATTTACATGGGTGTTAGGGGTCTTTACTTACTGAGTCCTCTCTTCAGCTCAAGTCTACACCTTTAAATTTCTACTTAACTGGAGAATTTAAAATACTGCAGGAATGAAAACAGGGTCTAAGTGTCCTAGCTCTTCTTGATAGCTGTGTATTAATAAGCCACGGTTCTCAACCTTTTTCTTTCTGCTGTTGGAAAAATCAGGGGCCACTAGGGGTCGCTCAGTGCCACTTCACGATGATTTTCTTTCGGGATCTGATTAACCATATAGTCATCACAGTTATCACTCAGGTTGGGGACAGTTAGGCATAGTGAAAGCTTGCTGTCCAAGCACGCTCTTAGCTGCTATTCTAATACAGAAGAGGCAATTTATAAAAGGAAGCATTGGACTTGCTTGCAGTTTCAGAGGGTTAATCCCTGATCATTGTGACGGAAAAACATGGCAGCAGGAAGGCAGGCACTCAAGCAGTGGCAGAGAGTTTGTATCTCATCTAAAAGATGGAAGTCGAAAGAGACTAGACTTAGCATAGACTGAAACCTCAAAGCTCACTCCCAGTGACAAACTCCCCTCAACAAGGCCACACATATGCTAACAAAATCATACATACTCCCCTCTTATGCTCGTGGCTTCCAGGGCTAGAGGACTCTGAGCCTGCCTGCCATGGTATCATCTTCCAACTTGCTTTCTGAAGAAATCAGCCTCTTGGAAAGAACAGGGAATTAGGTGAGTAAATACAGTATTTTCCTTCCAGTCTCAAGAGAGTGGTTGTTGTCGGCATCAGTGAAAAATTGTAGATTGGATGTGACTCGATGCTTCTCAGGAACTTGGCTAGGCACTGCTGCTGGAACCAAACATCTTTCTGTGTGCTCATGTGAATACTTGAAAATAATTTGTTTTTCCCTTGGCTGTTGAAATGAAAACGGTTTTTAAAAATTTCCGGGAAGTGCTGATGCAATCTCAGGAGGTCCCTGACCTGGTTTTTGTCACATTGGCCGTTCTATGATGCTGGAGACATGGGACAAGATTACCCTTATATGCCATTAACTTTGGAAGAGTTGAGTTCTTTCCCAAGCCATCAGCTCCCCCCCTTTTTTGTTGCTGATAATATTTTCACTAATCCTAAGTGAGAGGGTCGAGGCTGGCCATCTTCCCAAAGAGAGATGCCTGACATTTATAATTGCAGTATGCTAACCTCCTTGCTCACCTTTACCAGGAAATATGAAGGGAGGAAATGATTTCTGCACATAGGTGTTTTAGAGAGGAAGAGAGGAGTGTGCCAGTGGAACCAAACATGCTGAGAGAAGGGCAGAAGGCCAGGGATATCTAAGAACAGGAACTCCACAGAGAGTGAGGAAGTGTTGCTATTGTGAGCCAGGTGCATGCAAAAGAGATATCCAAGGTTTCTCCTCTTTGTACTTACAGTGCCCTAGATTAATAGCTGTTTGAAGATGGTACAGTAAAGTGCGAGTCCTCTCCAGCCACAATCTATAGAGTGGTTGTGGTTGGCATGATCACAGGGCATATTGCTACTCCTTCCTATACTCTTATCTACGTGGATTTGGGGCAGACGTGCTAATGTAAGGACCCAGATAGGATTATTGAAATACTCATAGAAACTGGTTAATGCATACTTTCAATGTGGCCCATGGTTTTATCCAATAGCTTCCTTTTTCCCTTTGGGTATATTGGCGTTTCCCTATAGATGCTGGTTAGGTGACAGATCGTATATGGAATTCACATTAGAAAGGCCAGGTATTCAAGAAAGGTCACTCCACCAGCACCACACAGAGAATGCAGATGCCTGGATCTGGGCTGACTCCAAAGATCAATGCCATTGAAATTTAAGTCCTTTTCCAGAAATTCTATCTTGCACTAATGAACATCTCTGCTATAGAAACAGTTTTTGTTTGCTAATATTACACAAAATGCTATAGCTTCTGTTGTTTTATTTGTGCTTTTCGTGGTGTATGTGTGTGTGTGTGTGTAGGTACATATGAATATATGCATGCAGGTGCGTGTCTATACACTGCTTGTGTAGATCAGAATTCACCTTAGGATGCTTTCCTTTATTCTTTTCACTTTATTTATTTTGCTGTTGTTCACATGTGTATTTGTGTTCACGTTTGTGTCAGCCATATGTGTACATGTGTGTGCAGAGGTCAGAAGAGGGTGCTAAGTTCCCTGGAGCTGGAGTTACAGGTATTTGTGAGCTTCCTGAGTGGGTGCCGGGAACTGAACTCCATTACTTTGGAAGAGCAGAAAGTGCTCTTAACCTCGCAGCCATCCTTCCCGGCCTCCTCACCTTATGTTCTGAGACAGATCTCTTGCTGAACGCACAACTCACCAACTGTGAGCTCCAGATGTCTGCCTGTGTCTGTCTTTCCAATGCTTGGGTTAGAGACACGTGGCATCACACCCAGCTTTTGCGTGGGTGCAGGGGATCTGCACTCAGTCCCCACACAGGCTCTTTACTGCTGGGTGTCTCACCAGCCTCCCTGCTCTTTGCTTTAGGAACCAGCAGGACCTGGGAGAGGACCACGGGCACCTTGACTGTGTTCCGTGGAGGAATGTGCCACAGCAGAGACAGTCACCACATAGAAAGAGCTACTACCTGTATCTAAAGAAAAACCAGTATTGTGTTGGGTAAATCAAAGGCCTGCTGAGTTCATTTTCTTTCCCATTGATATCAAGTGAACATTTTCCATTTTTCTTGGCTGCTCACAGTTCCAAGTTGGGCGACATTTTAAGATCCACAATTAACCACCTGATGGAAGGAGGGGGGTGTGAGTGGGGCCTGAGCAGAGCCAGTTGGTGGAGAACCAAGGCAACACTATCTGCGGGAAGTGGACAATCGCAACTGCGTGAGAGGAAGGTCCGGTGAGTGGCAATTTCCATTTACCCACAAGTCTCCATTTTGCTCCATAGAAAGCAAACTATGCAGCTTCCATCATGCATCCTCCTTCATCTGTGCTAGCTGTGCAAACCGGAGGTTGGTACCAGAGAAAGCTCACTGGCTCTTTTAGAATTGTAGTTTTCAAACTATAGTATGTTCATCTGGCTTTTGAGATGAAAGCCGTCAAAGAGTATGGCCCCTATTTCAGTTGTCTGACAAATACCTGCAGGTTTCTGAAAAAAGTTCTGCTGCTGTATAAAAAAAATCATGTCTGGTAAAAAACAAACAGTCTCCAGAGTCTATTTTAACCCCACCCATTTTCAAGCATATTTTGCAGGTCAACCCTGCTGTCTGGACCAAGACCAACTTACAACGGGCCCTCTAGACAATGCCAACACCTGCACCAGCTCCTGGGACTTCACCATTGGTACCAACTCTCCTGCCTCAAAAGGACACCAACCAACTAAAATCTGGTTTTAAAAGGGCATATCTACTCTCGTGTCTCACTTATTCACCCGAGCCACTCTTGTACAGCCAGGACACTTTTCTATCCCACTCTTTCTGATAGTTGATGACCCTTCTCATGGCTAGCCCTATTCATCGGGCCAAAATAACAATATGTTTTTTTCTCCTAGCCAACTGCCTTCTCATTTTCCTCAAGGTCTCCCTGAGGTCTCCAGGATGGCAGCAAATCAGATCCTTCTCCAACCACACCTCTCACTGAGTGTGAGCCCACCAACTTCCAATGCCCCCCTTTCCCACATTGCCCCATGCCTTCAGGAAGTAGCCACATTTGAGCCAGTGCCCCTTTATCCAAGGAATCTGGAATGTTTGGTTGGAAGCGTCACTCCAGTCCCCAGGCATCTATATGTACAAAGAGACTGGAATGTTTGGTAGAAAGTTCCAAGCTCTCTCCCCTGGGATTGACTGCAGTCCAGACTCCACCTCCAAGAAAGCCCACCCAATGGTGACCTCCTCCCCAGGGAGGGTCAAGACCACACCCATAAGCTATTTAAACTGCCCTCCCAGAGAATAAACATATGGTCTCCCTTTTTCCCTCTTAGTGCTTTTTCCGGGGGGCTGCCCAGGAGTGCTGGCATCCAGTAAACCTGGCCTTTTTTTAATTTTGTCTAATTTGGTCTGATTTGGATTATTGCATTGGCAGAGAGGCTTATTGGGCCAAAACAAAAACAAAAACAAAAACTTAACAGTAACTTTTTCTTTTGTAAAACTCTGTTAAAGACTACTATAAAAAAAAAAACTTACCAGTAACTTCTTCCTTTGTAAAACTCTGTTAAAGACTACTGTAGAAATACATTCCTCATTGCTTTCCTATGTTCTCTGTGAAGTTCAATAAATACAGGACAAAGTGCTCTATAGATGCAGGAACCACAGACAGGAATCAGAGACA
This sequence comes from Myodes glareolus, assembly GCF_982192425.1. NCBI lineage: Eukaryota > Metazoa > Chordata > Mammalia > Rodentia > Cricetidae > Myodes > Myodes glareolus. The sequence continues at coordinate 64,240,403 of NC_142047.1, read as the reverse complement.
GATCAAGCACACATATCAGAGGGGCAATAGGCAACTACAGATCACAAATTATACAGAAATGACAACAGGTGGAAATGGAGAATTCAAATCTGGGCTCCCTCTTAGTCTAAACGACTTGAAAAGTGTGCTGGCAAGTTCTGTGTGAACTTCATACAAATGGAAGTTATTTTGGAAGATGGAACCTCAACTGAGAAAATATGCCCACTATATTGGGTAAGCTTGTGGTACATTTATTTCTGATAGATGAATGATCTCTGGGAAGGCCCAGATCACTTAAGGAAGGACCATGTCTGGGTAGGTGGTCCAAGGTGATATAAGAAAGAAGTTTGAGCAAGTTATGGGGGGCAAGCCAGTAAAGCAGCACTCATACATGGCCTCTGCATCATCTTCTGCCTCCAAGTTCCTGCCTTGGATTTCTACCCTGATTTATCTTAGTGATGGAATGTGATTTCAGAATTGTAAAGTGAAATAAACCTTTTCCTCCCTAAGTTGCCTTTGGTCATGATATTTATTGTGGTAATAAAAACCTGAAGATAGTTATCCTCACAAAGTGAGGGCTTGAATGTCAGTACTTCCGAAGTTCCTCAGCAAAGTTGAATGGCTAGAACACATGAATGTCTTGTATCTTCTCAATGGCCTATTGTATGTGATATGTGATCAGTCTGTGGCAGACCTCATTCCCGGGTATTGTCTGTGTCCATCTTTCTGTTTGCCTGTCTCCCCTGCCTTTTTCCTTCTGGATGGATAGATGAAGAGAGATTAAAAGGGCCTGTTTAAAAATGCTTACCAGAGAGGGGTCTGTACAGTTTCATTGGTGACTGATTCAGGAAAGGACTTCTTTGCTTTTATCTTTGCCATATCCACTGATCAATCTAACTATTTATGTTCTGTAAAATTAGTTGGCAAAGCTACTGATAAACCATGAGTTTAGAGTAGCTCTTTGTGTATGTGTATATAGTGTGTGTATGTATGTGTGTGGTGTGTATGTGTAGTATATATGTGTGTGTGTAGTATGTGTGTGTATGTGTGTGTAGTGTGTATGTGTAGTATGTGTGTGTGTATGTATGTATGTATGTGTGCCATGGGGCACTTGTGGAGGTCACAGGACAATATTGGGTGTTGAGTCTCATCTTCCACCTTGTTTGAGACAGAGTCTCTGGTATTCATTGCATGCAAAAGACTAGCTGGCTTGGTGTTTTCTGGGGGTTCTCCTACCTTCACCTCCTATTCCACAGGAGTGGAATATTGCAGATTCATATTTCTGTGTTTGACTTTTATGTTGGTTTTGTGGATTCAAGCTTGGGTACCTGCACTTGTATAGCAAGGATTCTACAAACTGAATCATCTCTCTAACCCAGATTAGGAAAGGAAGGAAGGATGTTGGTGATCTAACTGGTCCAACAACAGGACCTCTTTGCAGAGGCTCGTGATCTAGCCGCCAGTGCTACACCAGGCAGTCCTACTTCCAACAGAAAAAAGACCCCCCAAAATAACAGAGGGACAATGGCAGCTAGTGATTTTTGAGTAGTTGTTTTATGCAGTAAATTTTTTAAATTATTTAATCTTCACAAAACTCCCAGTTCACTCACAACAACCTGCTGTTGGAACTTTTCCTGGAGGGATGATCAAATGTCTTTTCATCCTGATAGAGCATCAGTGGCAGAGCAAAGAAGCAATTCAGCTTCATTTTTGCTTGGCAAACCCATGAGTTTAATTGGGGTTAGTTGCATGAATATTCATAACAGATTACTTTCAAGAACGTATATGGGCAACTCAATATACATGATGTAACTCTCTTACATAACTGAAGAAAATGCTTCTACCTCTCTTTCTTTCTCTCCCTCTCTTCAGCTTACATGTCTTCAGTAAGATATAAGGCCCTGAAATCCTTTCCCTCTCTAGCAGCTCTGAACTGTCTATAAAACCTTGAGAAACAATAGGGTTTGAGCCCTTCTTTCCCTCTTTGAGGAAAGCTAAGGGGCACAATCTTGTTCAGGTTTCCTTGGTTCGTCACAGAAAATGATAGGTCAAGAGTGCCATGGTCCTGTCACGTGAGGACAGCATTCCACACCCAGAGTGCAGGTAAGGAGTCTTGCAGAGTTGCATGACTTGTGCAGGACCCAGATACAGTAAATGACAAAGGCGAGTTACAAACTACTGTCTCTACATCCTTGATGACCTTGAATTATGAAGCCTCTCTTCTGTGGTGAATGTGAGTCTCCTTTCTTCGAGAGAGAACAGTTCAGAAACCAAATGATCCTAGACCTGTCAAAATATTAAGACAACTGGACAAACTTGGTGTGAACTGCAACTCAGGTAGACGGTAGAGGAGTGTCCAGGGGTGTACACCCTTTTCTCTGAAGACCTGGCTTAAGAAACGATCCTTAGTTCTATATCTAGCAGCGGTAAGCAGAGTTGAAGGACAAATGACCACTTGGTACAGAACTGATGCGGTGATCAGGGGAACCTAGGACATTAAGGGCAGTTGTTTATGTAAGCATGTTTGCAGATAAGATGGGGAAGGCCTGGGAGTGTGGATCTACTTGCTACAGATGGGACCTGGGCTCCTACCTGGGGTCATAAAGAGTATGCCTTGAATAGTCTAGTAGATCCTGCTTGTTTCTTTATCTCCACCTTTCAGGTTTACTCTAGCATTCTATCCCATTCTCCCAGAAACATAGAGTTCTTGGTTTATTTAAAGATTTATTCAGGACAGTGGAGTGATTATTGCAGAAACTGTGAGTGCCAAGAGCCCTCATTTAATCTGAGATACCTTCCTGGAGACTGACACATGATGTGAGGTGTCTTGATCCCTGGCCTGGGTGTCACTGTGTACAGATACCTGAGCTCTTTAGTTGATTGCCAGACTGGCTGAAGCTGCTTCCATTGGGTCATTGGAATCACCTGCATTTCTTCTGTCTCTTTCTTGCCTTGGTTTGGTTTTCTTGTCTTCTGAGTGACTTTAGGGAATCTCACCTAAAACATACAGTATTCATGCTTATGTATTGCATATTTATATGTCCAAACATATTCAAAATTCATGGGGAATGCTGTTTGCTGACTCCAGATGGATTTTTAACCAAAATGCACATGGAGATCCGACTACATAGAACACTGGGGCAAGTCCCACCCCTCTCTGTTTCTTGTTTCATAATGTGTGAAATGACAGTAACAACAAATTTGAGGAGTTGAAATTCACTGTATTAAAATATGTAAAACACCCAGTTCTTGATTATTAAAAATTCAAACAAAGTAAGGGTGGAGATACCTTTGCCCTAAACATTACACATTTAAAACATTATGCTCATCACATTATATTACAGCACACATCTGTCTCATACATAGAAGTTGTGAAGAATTGTGCAGCCTAATTGGAGCACAGTACTGTGACACTACTCGGCTGCCACCCTCAGGAGGCACTATGTCTGCAGATGGAGAAATAAATATTGCTGTTTGTTCTTTCTCTTTGGTATATGTCAGTCCTGCATTGATCTTGGTGAGTTCTCTCCTAGGGATGCATGTAGAAGCAGTTTTCATAGCACAGATAAATATTAAAGGCATATTTAGTTTCCCACAGCGAACACGGCTGTGGAGATAAAGAGATGCATCACAGTAGAATGTTTTTGAAGGTAGATTAAAGGCTGACCATCAAAGTGACCCACAAGGCCTTAAAACGTGTACCTTGAAGGAAACTCAGTGACCTTTTCTCTCTCCCTGGGTTTTGGTGGAGCCTTGGGATAGTCTTGTGTGATGGGTAATTTAGACTGTCGACTTAATGCAATGCAGAATCACCTGAGAAAGTTGTCTCCACGAGGAATTGTCTGACTTAGGGTTTGGTGCATGCCTTCCTTTGAGGGGTTTTCTCAGTTGGGGTAGATGAAGAGGGAAGAACTCTTCTGGATGTGACCAGCACCGTTTCATGAGTTGGACCCGGGACTGAATGAAAGAGAGAGAGGAATTGGGGGGAGGGGGAGTGAACTGAGTGCTACCATGCACACATCAATTCCTAGCTCTCTTCTCTTGACTGTAGGTGTGCTGTTACCAGTTCCTTTCCTCGTGACTTTCCTGCAGTGGTGGATGTAACTTAGAACTGAGAGTCAAATAAGCCCTTTATCTCTTAAGCTGCTTTTTATCACAGTGTTTTATCCCAACAACATGAAATGAAACTGTGAAATCCTCTATCTTTTTTGTTCCCCCGGCCCCACAAGTTTCTTCTCAGGCTTTCTACTCAGAAGCACATGGCCAAGCTTTCTAGAGTTTATAAAGCAAGGGAAATTCTTGTCTGAGAAGAATGGCTTCTCTCTAACTTGTGAAGCCTGAGAAATCCTTGACTCCTCAGGACTGGGGAGCTGTCTCCATCAGGAAAGTGTTTGTTCCAAAAGCATAAGGAGATGAGCGTGGATCCCCACCTCTCCTGGAAGAAGATGCACATGGAGGTGTGTGCCTGTGGTTCCAGATGATTCTACAAGGAGGGGTGATGTCAACCTGTTGTGTTGACTGATGTTTTCTTCCCAAGTCATAGAGTTGGTGGCGGTTTGGAAGAAAATGGCCCTCAAAGGGAGTAGTGTTCCTCCATAAGTGGCCTTATGGAGGAAGTGTGTCACTGTGGGAGGTGGGCAGGCATTGAAGTCTCCTATGCCCAGGCACACATTTGCTTCTGCTGCCTGTGGAAGAGACTGTAGAACTCTCAGCTCCTTTCTGCCTGCACACCATCATGAAGACAGATAATAGATTAAGCCTCTAAAACTGTAAGCCAGCCTAAATTGTTCTCCTTTTTAAGAGTTGCCGTGGTCATGATGTCCTCACAGGAATAGAAATTCTAGCTAGAACAGAGCTCAACATGTAGTAGACCCTCAACAAATTTCAATAAATGAGAATTCACTGCACTTGGCAGCTCCTGTTTCACACTGCTTAGGATAAATCATACTGTGCACTGCTTATGATAAATCAGAGAAAATGTGATCGTTTTAGTCTTGGCATAGCCAAACAGAAATCAAACCCTTGTTTTTAAATTTCCTTCCTGGGGTTGGGATGTGGCTTAGTTGTTTGTGCCTGTCTGACCTTCCCAACACTACATAAACAAAACTGTACTTAGTGGCAGTCTTGGGAGGTAGAGAAAGGAGGATTAAGAGTTCAAGGTCATTCTTCCTTATGTAGCAAGAGTTCAAGGCCAGTCTGTAGCACTTAAGACCTCTTCTTTCAAAAGTGGACAAAGAAAAGGTAGTTTTCAAAGTTCTGGTTGAATAGGAGCTTGAAAGCTACCTGGATACCAAGAGAACCTGGTTTCCTTCTGTCTGAGCACTCCCTGAGAAGAGATATTATGAACTAGGTTCTACCCAAGTAGTCAGAATCCCTGCTGAGCTGTGGATTTGAAGTAGAAAATGTTTTTCTGATTGGAAGTAATTTCTGGTCTTCCTGGGTTGTTAGGCAGCTATTGTTTCTTCTTTTTTCCCTCACCTGGAAGATTGACTAGAGGGCATTGAGCCTTTTGGTCCAGCTCTCAGCCTCAGCATCCTGGGACCAACTACTGAGGGCCCACAGCAGGCATCTCTGTGGGGAGTGTGGAAGATAACCTGGAATCATCCCCTGGCATTCTGGGGCTGTAAGAGGTAATGAATTACAAAAGCTAGTTCAGTTTCAAGACTAGGAATCCAAGGAGATTAAATTCAGATGTGACCCAGAGCACGAGAGAAGAGGAAGTCACAGCAGAATGTAGCAGCATCCAGCTGGTAACATTCATCTTACAGGACGCTGCTTGTTGGGTTGCTCTATTATTAGGAGTTGTTCATTTTAATCAGCGATTCCTTTTTACTTCTTGGAAAGGACTGAATTTCTTAACTCAAACTCGATGACTATTTTTGCTTCACCGTGGAAAATTTATGGAAGAAAGTGGGTGGGGGTTGTTACGACTTAAAGAAAGTGGCAGGTTTGTGGAAAAGCAGCTGACAGGGGCATGTCCTCTGATGGGGCCTTGCAGGAGAAAAGCAGGCTTCCCAGCCCAGAGAGGAGCTTCATTAGGATGTATAGCAGTCATGCAAAGAGTGATGGGGTTTCTGAAGAGACCACATCCTTCATTTCCCAAAATATCAGGGTAGATGTAGCACTATGGAGACAGAACCAGCCATAGCAGGGCCTTAAAGAACAAGGGAGACAGTGGGAGGAAGCAGTTAGAGGGCCTTTGAGCTGTCAGGGAGGGAATTAGAAGCAACAAGCCACTGACATGGAGGTGAGAGTTGGAGGGAGGCACAGACAGGGAGAAGGTTAAAGGTGACTCTTCTAACGTTGGAGTTCTATGGCCACAGACTGGGCCTTGGTAACCTTGGTAAGCCAGGCTCAGCTACCCATCCTCAGTAAGCTAATAAGAGACATAGTAATAGTGAAGAGAAGAAAAAAGAGGTTTATTATGTGTTTTCCCATTGGGAAGATGAACAAAGACTCCATTGTCTCCTTGGGGTCGTCAAGTCTATCTTTGAGACATTAACATGAAATTTAGGCTTAAATAGAGGGCCAGAGGCATACACAACTAAGCAGTCCTGGTCCCGGGGTGGTCCCATCCACCATTGCCTCAGCCCCAGTGTCTCTTCCAGGGTCATCTGTCAAGTTATAAGCAGAGATAAGCCCTCTCTGGCTGGCCGTGGAGCCTTAGGCCCTTCCTTCTCCAAGCATGAGATTACTAGAAAAAAATCCAATATCTTGGGGTACACCAGAACTGTATGAGAGCCAAAGGGAGGGACACAAGTTTCTTTATTATGCCGCAGTCCTGGAAGAACAGTTACCCTCAGAATAGGAGTCAGCTAAATGTCTGCCATATACAGCAGGAGAGAAGGGAGTGGTGATTGCAGCATCGAGATTAACATGGAAGAAGCCAGAGGGCAGAGAAAGACTCGGTGGGGGCAATGTGGGTGTCCAATAAAGGCCGTGAACTTACTGGCCCAGGGTTTTGGGGCCTTTTCTCCCAGTTCATTTGTCCAGTCTTATTCTCAGGAGTGTTGTCCCTTTAATAAACTGTCTATTTCTGTTTCTAACCACATGTCCATGGTCTAATTCTGTGTCATAGGTCAGCAGTGACTCAGATCTGTGCCTGTAACAATCTCAGCTGCAGAATCATCACCAGAGATTTCCTTGTCCTCGATGAAGCAGAGTTAATGCTCATGGTGGGCGAAGAAAATAGGATGAAGAAGGAATTTAAAATGAAGGGACTCTCCCAGCTGGTGAGGGCGGCAGCCTTCCCCATCTCCTCATGCACCGCTGCTTCTTGACCCTCTTCAGCTGCCTCTGCCTTCTGCTTGGATGTAGGGTTTCACCCATTAGGATCTGCGCCAAGGAAGGCTATGCATCATTGGGCCCAGGAGGGCTATGCATCACTGTGCATCCTGGAGATGATGGCTTGCAGTTAAATTGTCCCTGGGGGCTCTGCAGATTTAGCGATTCACCCTCCTGAAAAGTGTGACTGTATTAATATTGATGTCCCTGGGAGAAAATCGAATCCAGGGACAGCTCTCTTTCTGTCTCAGCCCATTTGAATCCACAGACTGCTTTTACTCTTTTGAAAGCATTTTTCTATGTAGCAAAAGGAAGGAAGGTTAGTTTCCCTGAAATGGTGTTTCCATCTTTAAAAGCAGAATCAATGGGTTTTCTTCTTTCAGACCACAGGGAAGATGGTCCTCGGTCCAGCACAGTGGTCTCATCCTTCTCTCCCACTCTTTCCTGATGAGGACTGACACTGGGAGATGAAACCCCAACAAGTCCTCACTTCAGTGAAACCCTTCTCCCTCTTTCTCCTTCCTCCTCCTCCTTTCTCCTTCTCCTCCTCCTCCTTCTCCCCTTCCTTCTCCTTCCTTCTTTCTCTTCCTCCTTTCCCCCATCCCCCTCCTCCTTTCCCTCTTTCTCCCTTCTCCTCCTCTCCCCTCTTCCTCCTCCTCTTCTTCTTCCTCCTTCTTTCTCCTTCTCCTCCTCCTCTTCCTTCTCCCCTTCCTTCTCCTTCCTTCTTTCTCTTCCTCCTTCTCCCCTTCTCCCCCTCCTCCTTTCCCTCTTTCTTCCTTCTCCTCCTCTCCCCTCTTCCTCTTCCTCCTCCTTCTCCTCCTTTTCTTCCTCCTCCTCTTCTTCTGGCCTTGTGCTTCCTAGGAAAATGCTCTCTACCACTGAGCTAATCTCCATTCCCCCATTTTTCCCTTTGTAACAAAGCTCTATCCCCTACCTTAACAGGGTCTTGCATTGCCTCATAGGCACACTGAGATGTTGTTCCTAGACTTGAAATGATACACAGGGAAGCCAGGATTTGTACCTGAGTTGTGTAAGGTTTGATTTGAATTTCAAGCGGTATACTGATGTGGACTGTTCCATAGTGTAAAATGTATGTTTGAAGAGTTTTTGATACCTTAGACAAACAACATCCTGGTGTGGGTTCTGAAGAGTGTTCAGTCCTGCAAGACAGAGCTGGCGTCCCCTCTTACAGGGAGAAGGGAAGTCTCTAGCCAAATATAGATAAGGAAGTCATATTATGTGCTCCCTAGCATTTCCTGCGATACTCAGCTTCCTGAAGCCTTCTTGCCTGTGATCTGGGACTCCTCCAGAGTGTATAGTCGTGGGGTTTTCAAGTGAAAAGACTTTTCTTCCCCAGTAGCATTGGGTGCATCATCAGTGTCATGCCTGAGAGTGTGACATTCTCCACTTTAAAGTGCTGGCTTGTGCTCTGCTTTGGGAGGCGGCTGTGTGTAAGCTTTACTATGAAACTAGCCTGCCATATGCTGTATGAGCACTCTGGGAATCTGGCTCTGAAAGTGGGGACACTTCCCTGGGACACTGTTGAAGATCCTACAAGACCCAATGGAGTTCCCAGGGCAGTGCCACCTGGTGTCTGGTGCATGAAGGCTTGGAACTCAGTGTGTGAAGGCAGTTTCCTTTGTCCTTACTCCTCAGTGTACAACAAGGGCTCTATTTTTCTTCTTCTGTGTGTACTTAGTCAAGGACTTCATGACCCATCATCCTCTAATTCTTCCTTCAATAGCAGCTGCTGGGATTTTTCTGGAATACTGAAACAGTGAGCCACACCCTCAAGTGACAATGTTTCTAGAGTCCTGTTTTACAGCTCTCTTCAGAGATGCCAGGAAGAGGCCACTGAGAACCAGATCTTATTTGAGATTCAAAGTCATGCCATGACAACCTTTGAAGAACCACTGAGCACGAATTTCCTTTATTTTTTGCTTTCTTTTTTTCTGTATGATATGTATATATATGAGGGCTAGTGGTCAATTTTGAATGCTGTTTCTTAAAGCTATCCATTTTATTTTTAAGACAGGATATCACAATGGAGCTCTTTAAGCAGGCTAGGCTAGCTGGCCAACAAGCTCTACCTCTGCCTCCCCAGCACTGACATTACAAACTCATACCACCAAACTCAGCTTTTTTTTTTTTTTTAAAAACTGTGTTTTGGGTATGGTGTTGAACGTATTTCCTCATGCTTTTGAGGCCAGTGCTTTATTGATTGAGCCTTCTCTTCAGTTCCCACTGTGTCTATCTCTAAGCTTCTGAGTTCACCAGGATGCTGGCCCTGCAAATAATGCCTTGCTGGGTCTTGGGTGAAGATTCTGAAGAGGGCAGAGTATTTGGCTGAAGGTAAGAAGTCATGCTACTTGTCTCTCTTATCTCCTGAACCTAGACCCCCACAGATGGAGATGCTTGGCTTTGTGAGTAGGAGGAAGAAAATGAGGGGCATATGGAGGACCATCTTGGGACTCTGAGATCTACCTGGGAAAGCTGCCACAGCTACGAGTTGGTTTGTTGTCAGAGGAAAAAGAATGTATCTGAATTATTATGACAGTAGTTCTGAGTCCATATAAACATTCCCCAAAGCTTCTGGAATCTACATACTTTATCTTACTACACAAAAGAGAAATGGTCTCGAGCCACGATGGCAGCACCCAGTTGTCTCAGCTCCAGGAGAATGGCCCAGACTCATGGACACCCTTTCCACCGCTGTGGAGCCAGGTCACGGGGCATTACTGTACAGGTACGTAATGTATCTGTACATGATAGTTATCTACCCCACTCCCCTCTCCTTAAACCCACTTTCTTCCTGTTAGTCTCTATTGTTTCTGGACAGTTTGGGTTCTACTTTCATGTCTTATATTCATAAATGATTTTGTGTCTATAATAGAAAATCAAAGAACCACAAAAGAGTGGAAACATGGTCTTGGTCTTTCTGAGACTGACTTAATTTGCTGACTGCCATCATCTCCAGTTGCATCCACTTTTTTTCTGCAAATGACGTAACTTTGTTTTCCTAAAGGCTGAAAACAATTCTGTTATACACACAGGCCGTGTTTTACACCATCCGTATGATATCCATGTCATATCTCTGCTGTTGGAAACCTACGTTGGTTCCACAATTTAGCTATTGTGAATATGGTGCAGTAAACACGGGTGCGCAAGTGACCCATTGACTTGGATCTTTCAGGCAAATATCCAGAATCAGTCAATAAATGGCTGGTTATTTAATGAAGTTAGCAGACAATTCTTCAGAAATGGAGCACGTGCTGATCTTCTACAGGACACAGATTCCATTCCCAGTACCCACATCAGTGACCCACAAACACTTGTAACTGCAGCATCAAAGGATACGGAGCCCTCTTCCGGCCTCTGTGGGTGCCTGCATGCATGTGTGCAGATTCACAATCATACACGCAGACAAATAAAAAATAATAAAAGTAAATCACTAAAATCAAAGAGCTATAGATGACCAACAAACTGGGAAAAAAAAACAAAATAGATGGTGGTAAGAGAATCCCAATTTTAAACAAAATTGAGATTTCATCTCACCCTAGTAGGCATGGCTATTATTTTAAAAAGCAAGCAACAACACATGCTAGTGAGAATGTGGTCAAAAGAGAAGCCTTATCCATTGCTGGTGGGAGTATAGCAGAGTTCAGTTGCTGTGTCGACCAGTATGGGGGTCTTCAGAGGACATGTTGCGTCTGTATGAGACACAGTTCAGCTGTACTCCAATTCCCATGTTAGACTGACGAGTGCCTTGTTTTTCCTTTGTGGGACAACATCTCATGTCACCCGGGATGTCTTGAACTTGCTGTATAGCTGACGGTGACCTTGAACTTTTAACATTTCCCCCTGTGTCTCTTAAGTGCCGAGGTTCTGGGTGTGCCCACCAGTCCTGACCATTTTTCCGTTTTCTCAGAGCTCCTTTACAGCCTCTCCTATTTAGAAAATGCCACCCTCCTTTCACAGATGACTTATGGTTTGGGAGTAAGAAATATAAGCAGGAAGGAATTTTCCATAAAAGTAACCCAGGATTTTATTTTCAGAATTATAGAGTATTATTGGATATGAACACAATGTGCCTGTAACCTCATGGCACCTGCCTTATATTAAAAAAATGTGCATTTGATAAAGCCGAGGCTATGAACCACCAGTCAGAGCAATTTTTCAGAAAACATTGTGTGGAGTCTTATGACAGCAATAAATACCTAAATATCGGATTAATAATTGCATTCTGACAAGTTTGCCACGGTGGCCACACATCACAAAAACTGTTTATTCAGCTCCTCTCTGGGAAAAAAATAAAATGAGAAGATGCTTTGTATGAATTGTTTTCACATAAAGCCCCAGACCAGAAAGTGCTGAAAGTACAATTCCCAGTTGTCTGCTGACTGTTTTGGGGCGTTCTCACTTGGGGAGCAGGAGGTGGCACTGTCTGGAATCGCACAGTGTTCAGGATCTGTGCCGAAATTTAGGTGGTGTTGCCGTGACACCAGGTGCTTTATTTAACCTTTAGTTGTAGGGCTTTTTGTTGCATAGGAAAATGAGAAAATACAGTCCATACAGACTTTGCAAAGAGTGCACAGAGATATCCTTGCCCAAGTTACTGGCATGTGGCAAAAGGCATGCACTGCTGTCTCTGGCGAATGTCATATATGTAGCTTATACGAGAGTTGAAAACTGAAAAATTTGATACTTTAACCGTTTTGAGGTTTTTTTTGTTGTTATTTAGAGGTGGGACTCCATGAGATTCCCCCTCTTTGACACTAACCTGTCTATTGGCATTGTCATTGCTCAGTTCTTATTTAGGCAGTCACATTATTGAAGCTTCATGGGTGCAGCCTCCCTGTCATTTGTAAGAGACAAAATCTCACAGCAGAATTCCTGGTCCACTGACTCTTAAAATCTTTCTGTCCCCTTTTTCAAGATGTTCTCTCAACCTTAGGTTCAGAAACTGTGTTGTGGATGTATCTGTTTGGGCCTATGCTTCCCACAACCTGTTGATCTATGTGCTCAGTCCAGTTGTTTGCTGTAATGATCTATTTGCTGCAGGGAGGCGCTTCTCTGATGAGGGGTGAGAGTTATAAGTGGCTAAATCTTAGGGATGAGTTTTAGAATTCAGTTAGGGATTGTGCTGGTCTGGTAAAATGGTAGTAGCAGGCTATCGTCTAAGATCTGTGACTTCCCTAGCCCTGGTAACTGGTCAGGTTTCTAGCACCACACACGATTTTCCTCCTGCTAGTAGGCCTTAAATTCAATCAGTCAGTCATTGGTTAGCACAAAGTTCTGAGTGCCACTCTTATGCCTTTGGGATTTCTTGCCATGATGGCCATTGTTGTGGTCAGGACTATTGTTTGCTTCCCTACACTGAGAGCTCACACGGTACCTTCTGGTGCACTGAAAACTATACCATAAGAAGGAGCTTTTCATGTTAGATCCAGCTCAAATATTCAGTATCGTGTCTAAAGACTGTGGTGTCTTCTGCAACAAAGATTTACTCCAAGTCCTGAAAGGCAGTCAAGAGCAACACCAACAGCCTATGCAGTTCTGGCAATCGCTCCGACTTCCTTGACCAGTAACTGACTTTTCTCATGCCTGGTACTTCTGTTTTTGTTAAGTCATCTATGGGTTTCATGGGGAGCATTGTCAGTCCAAGTGGCATAACTTTATTATAGGTAATATATAAATTATATCTAACTTTATTTAAATATAAATACAATATTATTACTTGAGTTTTTATCAAGTATTTTTAGTGTTATTTGTCCCTCCTCCATCAATCTCTCCGTATTGTCCTCCCTCCTCCTTCCCCAATTAAAGTCTCCCTCTCCAGTTTTCTCCTCCCTGTCTCTTAATTCCAGTGGAATGGTGAAGAAGGGCATACTCGGGAAGGCTTTAGCTTCCTTTCCTGTTTGGCTCTCCATCTCAACAGGAATTCAACCATTTCCAATCTTCTTCACTTATTAGTAGTATGATTTAGAGCAATTTACTTAAACTTTCTAAGCCCATGTTCCTTCATCAACAGCACAGTATAAACGCAGTGTCGGCCCCCTAGTCAAGCATAAAGATTAAAGGAGGTAAGACATGAGAAAACTTAGTCATTGCCAGTATGTTTCTGTCCCTGTCCCTCTCTGTGTGCTATCTATGTTCTTAGTGTGTACTTGTCTATGTCCCTGTGCATGTATGTGGAGGGCAGAAGTGGGCACTAGGTGTGCATGTGTGTGGAGGTCAGAAGTGGGCACCAGGTATGCATGTGTGCGGAGGGCAGAAGTGGACATTAGGTGTGCTTGTGTGCAGAGGGCAGAAGTGGGCACCAGGTGTGCATGTGTGCGGAGGGCAGAAGTGGGCACCAGGTGTGCATGTGTGCAGAGGGCAGAAGTGGGCACCAGGTGTGCATTGTGCAGAGGGCAGAAGTGGACATCAGCTGTGCATGTGTGTGAAGAACAGAAGTGGATACCAGGTGTGCATGTGTGCGGAGGGCAGAAGTGGGCACCAGGTGTGCATGTGTGCGGAGGGCAGAATTGGGCACCAGGTGTGCATGTGTGCGGAGGGCAGAAGTGGGCACCAGGTGTGCATGTGTGCGGAGGGCAGAAGTGGGCACCAGGTGTGCATGTGTGCAGAGGGCAGAAGTGGACATTAGGAGTCTTGCTCTCTCACTTTTATTCCCTCAAGACAGGATCTCCTACTGAACCTGGAGCCAGGTTTTTAATCAAGTCCCAGTGAATCTCCTGTCTCTGCACCTGCTCTACCTTAACAGGGCTAGAGTTACAGGTTAGCCTATGATCATGCCTGAAATTTTGCTTGGAAATTGGGGATTTGAACTTGGGTCCTCAGGCTATGCAGCAAGCACTCATGCCCACTGGGTCATCTGCTCTATCTCGATCTTTTTCTTTTAAATTGTTTATTTTGATTAGTACACAAAGAATTAGGCTTCATTATGACATTTTAAACAAAATGAGTGTTTGTTCCTCTTCTCACCTTGTCCCCACCTCCCACCAGACTTGTACCCACCTCCCTCTCTAGTAGCCTCCTGTCTCCCTTTGTGACACAGTTATCCTTTCTATTTCCTTCCTCTGTGACCTGGTTCACGGACTGTCTCCTCCTCTACCCCTTACTCACATATGTGCAGACATTAGAAGTTAGATCTACACACGAGAGAGAACACTGGATTCCTGTCTTTCTGTGTCTGGGTTATGTCACTTAACAGAGTACTTTCTAGATTCATCCATTTTCCCGAAAATGTCACTTTTCTTTACTTTTCCCCCAGAATTCTTTCTCTTTGCTCTGGCTCTCGTGGCTAAACTTTCCCAGAAATGGATGTTTGAAAGACAAGCAAGCTTGTTAGCTGCTGACAGCTGCTGCTGGATCATCTTAGGTTCAGGAGCTCGGCCAACCGAGAGATGATGACCTTGGAGCATCAAAAGTGGAGTTTGGAGGTCACGGGGAGGAGAAGCACCTGTGACTGAGCACCCTGTCTTTGGACTCTTGATTGCATCAATTTGTATATGTCAATAATCATATTTATTTATAAAGTGTAAGCACATTAAATGTTTCTGCTGATAGTTTTTAGCTCTTCTGTGACACTGGCCACAGCCACCTTCCCTGCAGTTCTTAGTAGACTCAAACTTTGCTGCACTGCTTCCTAAGGAATTTAAAGAATATATGTATTTTTAGGTCTGGCTTTACATTAGAAAAAGACTTACAATGGAAATATTCCTCATGATTTACAGCCAAATGAAACCTTCAGGAATTATAGATGCTTTCATCTTGGGATAACATTTGCTGTTTGCTAGAAATGAATGTCAGCCATAAAAAATAGATGGGGGCTTCTTATTTAGTGTTTTCATTTGTTGTAGCAAATCTATCTGTCAGGCGAATTTGACAACAAGATGAGCTTGCTAGGCTTGATTCATACGGGAAGAACAGAAAGACTGTGGAGATTGGACTTCAGCATGGTGTGTGAGGAAAATACAGGCTAATAAGAAAATCCAAATAAACCGCACAGCCAGAAAGCTGAGGGGAGAAGGGAAAATGCCACTCTTGCCCTCAGCCGTTGGATAGTGCACACATTTCAGAAAGCCTTCAGCTTTGAATATGTACCACTAAAGAACCTGGGTTTTTATAGATTATACATTTTTTGAAAGCATGATTCTTCCTAGAGTTTCTATGCAGTCAATGTCTAAAATAGGATATATTTATTTGTCAAAAAGTTTTTTATGTATGTGCACACATGCATGTGTATATAGGTGTGTATACATGTTTAGGTGTGTGTGTGCATATGTGTGTCCATGCATGTGGAGGCCACAGTTTGGTTTTAGGCGACTTTCTTTAGTTGCTTTCCGCTGTGTGTTTTGAGATAGTATCTTTGTACCTAGAGCTCACAGCTTTCACTAGACTAGTTGGCCAGTGAGGTCCTTGCGATCATCTTTCTGTGTGCCCAGAGCTGGGGTTACAGGTATGTTGCTGTGCTTGCTTTTCTCACATGGCCTCTGGGAGACAGAATGTAGGCCCTCTACCAACCAAGCCACCTTTCCAGCCCAATTGGGCTTTTAATAACACCCGCTCCTCTGTTGTACATAACACTATTGGCAATGAAAGGAATGAGGTGTGTAAGGTATTTGTTCCCAGGGGGCAGATATGTGCTGGAAACACCCTGAAAACAGCAGTTTGTGGGATTGGGGGTAGCCTAATTAGCTTAGTTTGTGTTGTTGTTTTTAGACAGTGTCTCATTAAATACAGCTCGCTAGCCTGGAGCTCACAGAGATCTGCCTGCTTCTGTCTCCCCAGCACTGAGATTAAGGGTGTGCCATCACATCTTACCCTAGTTGGCTTTAACAGTCAACTTGACACAGCCTGGAGAAGAGAGTCTCAATGGAGGAATTGCCCAGCTTGTGCTGACTGACCCATGGACATGTCTGTAGGGAATTACCTCGATCATTGACTGTACAGGGGGTGTAGAACACTGTGGGTGGCACTAATCCCTGGTCAGGTGTTCCTGGGCTGTATAAGAAAGCGAGCTGAGCATGAACTTGAATGACAGCACACAGTGTGATCCCTTCATGTTTTCTTTTCTTCAAGTTCCTGCCTTAGCTTCCCTCAGTGGTGAACCAAAGAGCATACTCTGAAATAAACTCTATGTTTTCCACCCTAAATTCCTAAGTTGCTTTTGGTAAGTGTGTTTCATGACAACACAAAGAAAACCAGAACACAGGCCAAAGAGGTCAGGATGTTTTCAATGCACTTGTGGGCAAAGGTTGTGTTAGCATCAGAAGAGGGAGGGGGGGAAGGAAGGAGGGAGGGAGGGAGGGAGAGAGAGAGGGAAGGAGGGAGGGAGGGAGGGAAGGAAGGAGAGAGAGAGAGGGGGAGGGAGGGAGAGAGAGAGAGAGAGAGAGAGAGAGAGGAGACTGGGGAAAGCCATGGGAAGGAACAATGTTTGAATAGAGGTGCAGGACTGCCCAACCAAAATTGAAAGATCAGCATCTATATGGGAATTCATTTAAGTGTTCTGGTTTTGTGTGTGTGTGTGTGTGTGTGTGTGTGTGTGTGTGCACGCGTGCGCGCACGCGTGTATGTGGAGGTCAGTGGTTAACCTCAGGTATAGTTCCCCAGGCCCCACCCACCTTGTGTTTTGAGGTAAAGTTTCTCAGTGACTGATGTACTAAGTCAGAAGGCCATCAAGCGCCAGGAACCCTATGTTACTGCATCTCCATTGTTGGGTTTACAGGAAGGAACCAACTTCTTAATAGGTTTTCTGGAGACCGAATACAGGTCTTCATGTCTGCATGGAAAACAGTTTGTGAATCAGCTGTCTCCTAGTCCAAGAGAATCCTAAGTCACTTGCTGTGACAGACGAGGAAACCATGTGAGCTTGAGATACTCTGAATTCTAAAATGGTATGAAAATAAAATAAGAGCGGTTTGCAATATGAGCCTTGCAATATAAATAATATATTCATCCCTTTCCAAAATTCCTTTGATAGGAAAGCAGCCCATCATATTTATGATGAAGGGGCTTGGGGAGCAAACCATATTTAAGTAATTGAAAGACCAGGTCACATGTGGAAGGAGAGCATCCACAAACACACGTACACATAAGCACACATCATATACACACTCACATATGTACATATCACATACAAATGCACAAAACTATCCCCCCACACACAAAGATATACACATTTACACACACAAACAAATCTTCATGAGACTCACAACTTATCCAAGACTAGACTTCTAGGGATCTGTAGTTCCAAATCTGAATTCTTGTTGGTTGTTTCTCCAGTGCTTAATGTTGAGTTTTGCCTTGACTTCTTCTGAAGGAGCATCCTGAAAAAAGCTATAATGGAAGACCTCCATGTCTCCTTTGTGGTAAGTAAGGAACATGCAGACAGAGTTTAAGATGGTCTACATTTATAAGAAGAGTATTTTCACCCATAAGGAAATATAAATCTAGGCAACCTAACATGGTGAAGGCAAGATTTGTAAACTACCACCCTTTCAGCTTTTTGTTAGGTACCATTCTAGTTCGCGCTCTGTTGTGGAGATAAACACCAGGAGAAAAACAACTTGAGGAGGACAGGGTTTATTTCCTCTTATACTTTGAGCTCGCAGTTCATCATTTAGGAAAATCAGGGCAGGAGCTCAAGCAGGAACGGAAGCAGAAAACATGAAGGAATGGTGCTTAAAGGCTTCTTTCTAGGCTCATATTTAACTGCCCTTTTAAAGAGCCCAGTACTACCTGCATAGGGATGGCATCACCAACAGTAGTCTGGGCCCTTATACATCAATAAGAAATCAAAGACAGTCCACATACAGTCTCACAGTTACACTGATGGAGGCAATTCCCTCACCAAAGGTCCCTCTTCCCAGGGATGTCAGTTGGCAACGATGTTAGCCATTACATGTCTCCCACTTGCCAACTTGACAAACAAACACATCACTGTTAAGCCTCAGCCTTTCCTTGTCTCCATGAACTCATGATAATACTAAAATACAAAATGCAGTCCAACTTTTAAGAGTTTCACAGTCTATAAAAGTTTTAAGACTTTCAAAAATAGTTCTTCGGGAAGTCCAAGTTCCTTCCCTCCTCCCAATACCCTCCCACTCCTCCAACTTCCTCCCCCTCCTCCCTCTCCAGTCCCAAGAGCAGTCAGGGCCTCCTGAACCGCGGGAAGTCCAAGTTCCTCCCCCCTCCCCCAGGTCCAGGAAGGTGAGCATCCAAACAGACCAGGATCCCAGAAAGACAGTACATTCAGAAGAAACAAGACCCAGCACCATTGTCAATGGCCTCCCAGTCAGCCCCCATGTCAGCCACATTCAGAGAATCCGGCCCAATCACACGCTCATTCAGGAGAGGAAGGAGGAGAGGGAGTGGGGGGAATGGGAGGGTATTGGGAGGAGGGGAGGAAGTGGAAATTTTTATAAATAAATGAATAAATAAATAATAAAACAAACAAACAAACAAGAATAAAAATCTAAACAACCTAACAAAAAATAGTTCTTCACCGACTTGTCATCATGAGTACTTTGTAGTACCACAAGGTACAATGTATTTATTTTTTAAAAAAATTAATTTGCTTATTCCTCTCTCTGTGTGTGCATACTTGAATTCGTGTGTGTGTGTGTGTGTGTGTGTGTGTGTGTGTGTGTGTGTGTACATCTGCACGCACATGTAGGCCAGTTGACAATCTCAGTGTTATTCCTCAGGTATTGTCTTAGTATTTGAGAAAATGTCTTCACTGTCCTGGAACTCACCAAGTGTGTTAAACTAGTTGGACTCAAAGCACCCCACTCCAATATCCCTGTTTCTTCCTCTCCAGCTCTGCTAATACAAGTATGTATCATTATATTCAGGGTTGTTTTCTTTGTTGTTGTTTTATTTGAGACAGGGTATCTTTGTGTAGCCCTGGCTGTCCTAGAACTTGCTCAGTAGACCAGGCTGACTACAAACTCACAGAGATCCACCTACCTCTGCCTCCTGAGTGCTGGGATTAAAGGTGTGTGTCATCATGGCTGGTCTTTGGTCTTCTTTCCTTCCTTCCTTCCTTCCTTCCTTCCTTCCTTCCTTCCTTCCTTCCTTCCTTCTTTCCTTCCTTCCTTCCATCATTCCTTCTTTCCTTTCTCTTTCTTTTTCTTTCTTTCTTCCTTTCTTCCTTTCTTGCTTCCTTCTTTCCTTTCATTCTTTCTTTTTTCATTTGTTTGTTTATTTACATAAGTTTTGGGGATTGAAATCAGGTCAAGTGTTTACAACACAAACACTTTACCATGCAAGCCTCTCCCTAGGCCAAATATCTCTTTCTTTTATGACACACTTTTAACTTACTCATTTGCTTTATTCCTTAAAATACTAAGCACTAGGTTTGAATTGTCATCCATTAAAAACAACTGTAGTGGAATAAAATTCAATATTAACAAGAATGCAGATTCAGGATCTGAGAAACAGAGCATTTAATTTGATAGAAGGTTGAATAAGAAGGAAACAAAGGACTGACCTCAGCTGTGGCATCTCACCTGGTTCCCCGAGTTAAACACCCCAGCCTTCTTGCAAGTCAATGTGCAAAGATTGTCTGGAAACCTGTCTTTTGAAATAAGAGAACAAACGCTAGAAGAATCAAAGCTATCCACTTTGTAAAGTATAAATACATGTAATCAGGGCCTGGGGCTGCGGCTCACTGGCTGAGGACACTTGCTGTGTAAGCACAGGGAGCAGCACTTGGATTGCCCCTGCCTCGGTCACCCCCACCCTGTGTATGTCTATACTGAAGCTATGGGGAACAGAGACAGGCAGGTACCAGTAGTATTCAACCCAGTAAGCCCAAGGGCAAGTTTTAGTTTTTCATTCAGTGAATGATAGAGACCCCCAATATCTTCTAGCCTCTACATGAAGGCATGTCTACCCACACACTCACATTCATATAAACAGTCTCCCCCCACTAAAAAAAAAAACCCTGTGACCATGAAGTTGAGCTAGTCTGCTTTCTACTAAGTACTCCATTATACCATTTGGGAGGGCTATCAGCCTTCAGTATTTTCTCAGGCTGAATTCTCATCTATAATGTAGTAGAAATGATTCTTTAAGAAGCTGGTGAAATACTGTACAGTCAAGGGTACTCGAGGCCAGGGTACAGCACTAAGCTAGTCATTCCACACTAAACACCTGCAGGGAACAAAGGGGTATTTCCATTGCTTTCTTCCCAGTGCCTAGGACATTGTGAGTGCTCACTAAGTGTGTGAACACTATAGCTATCATCAGGCTAAATCTCAATTAAATTAGAGTTGCTTACTTTTTACAGAACAGATTTTACTAACATTTTTTCAATAGACCTTACATAATAGACCACACTGATTTTAATAAAATGTGCATTGATTAAGGCAAAATGTCAGGTTTCTGCCTTGAACACAATCTTCCACAGTCATTAAACAACATTAGAATTTTATGAAATCAAGTCATTCACTTTAATTAAAAATAGCTTTTATTTGACCTTCATGTTATTCTAGAGGGTATTGAGTTAAGATTTAGCAGAGAGTGAATCACTTTAATCAGAAACTTATTTTTTTTGGACTCCTAAAAATATAAAATCCCTCCAAATGTTACAGATATGTGGTCCTGATGGTTTCACCCCAAAGCATAAGCAAAGTGCATCAGTCACATCACCCTAAATTCTGCTTTGGGGATGAGGACAAGTATTTAGATGACCCCACCATTCTTGTCTGCATTCTGAAAGCAAAACCACAAATCTGAAGAGGTTCTCTTAGGAATCCCCTCTTCTAGAAGCTTTCTATCTCCTTCTACATTTTCCTTTGCTTTTCATACTATCAAATTCTGCCCTCCCCATTTCTATCCTTGCATTTGTGTGTGTGTACGTGTGAGTGTGTGCATTTACCATGGCATACATGTGGAGGGCAGAAGGTAATCTATGGTGCTGGTCCTCACTTCCATCATGTTTGAGACTCAGTGTCTTCCTGTTGCCACTGTGTACGCCCAGCCCACAAGATTCTATGTAGCATGACTGGCCGGCTTGTTTGGGTTTCTGTCCCGCCGGGTACCCCACAACCGGCAACTCCCAAGGAAAATTAATCACACAGAGATCTCTATAGGTTATAAAACTGATTGGCCCATTAGGTCAGGCTTCTTGTTAACTCTTATAACTTATGTTACCCCATTATCCTTATCTACATTAGCCACATGGCTCTGTACCTTTCTCAGCTGGACAAGTTACATGCTGTCTCTTTGGTGGTCTGCGCAGGAGTGGCAGAGGAAGCTTCCTGCTTTCCAGAATACTCCCAGTCTCTTTGCTCCACCTCTACTTCCTGTCTGGCTTTCCCGCCTATACTGCGTGCCTGGCCAATTAGCGTTTTATTAAAATATGATTGACAGAATACAGACAATTCTCCCACACCAATTCTAGGTGTTCTCCTGCCTGAGCTTCTATCTTACCATGGGAGCTAGGCATCTGATTTTATCTGTGATCCCAGGAATTTAAATTTAGGTCTTCACACTTGTGTGGCAAATTCCTTTCCCACTTAACTATCTTCCCAGGCCCTCTGTTTGTGTTCCAAATGAGATATTATACATAAACAGAAGTACACCCAGTTCTAATGACAGATAAAGTTTTATAACTCCCGCTCATCCACGTGCTCCTTATTTTAATCGGAGAAAAAGTTTGAATGTTCAGTTTCAACCTCATTTCTAATTGTGGACTTGTGGATGAGCAGCCTACAGGCAGAGCTCACCTGAGACTGATTAAAACAACAAGTTAATGAGCTCAGGCCTTCTGCTGGGGAGCAGCAGGACCCAGGTCTGCCTCCTCCTACTACCGTGCTTCTGATAGCACCAAGTGTCACGCCTGCAGGCTTGGCTCAAGCAGTAGTTATACTCAAAGCATATTCTAACTAATTATCTAATTCTGATGAGCTGTTTATGTTTAATTTTGTGAATATTGCTTTCTGAGATGGGTGACCTTGTGGAGCATTTCAGACCAAGGAGATATGGGTATTAAAATTCCTCCAGGTACAATTAACTTATGCTGAGTCCCATCCAATTCTTTTATTTAACATATGAGCTGATAATTAGCTAAGAAAATGGTAATATGACTAATGCAGTCATGCTTTTCAGGGCATGTGGTCACTGCAAGAGGTGAAAAAAATCAAAATTAAGTGTTTATATATAACCCCCCAAATATAAAATATATCTAAAAAATAACAGTTCATAGTTCTGTTCCTGTGCAACTATTTTCCTCCAAAAAGACATGTTTTCCCCTGGAGGTAGGAGGGAGGTTCTGAAGACTTGGAAAATACTCAGAAGCTCTGAAATTTCCCAGACCCACTGGGCCCTTCCCTGAAGTTTTACAAATAGTGAATAATTACTGAGAGAGGAGGTTCTTCAGTGAAGATGCCTGCAAGCTGTGCATGGAGCTCCAGGGATGTGGTTTTTGTGAGTTGTCTAATGTACTGGCCTAGATGCTTGGTAATACAGGTGATAGTGGTCCAAATGGGGTGTGTGTGTGTGTGTGTGTGTATGTGTGTGTGTGTGTGTGCACATGCGTGCATAAGAGCCCTACTGCCTGCTTAGTTTTGCTGTGATCCCAAAACTACTTTAAAAATAAAGTAGGTCAGAAGAACTAAACATTATATTCTACCATTTGTACAGGAATAAGAGGCTTCTAAGAATGTGATAGTTACTGCGTGTGCCCATTATCTTAGAAACCTTGCTGTCTTTTCACTTCTGTACATATTCTGTGTCTTCCCAAGTAAAGAATACAACAAAAATTCACAAGATCAATTGTGTATAGTTATTTTTCACAGAAATGGGAAAGGGGGCTTAATACAATCAAAACACATTGTATTCTTGTGTGAAATTATAAAAAATTAATAATAAAAGTAATCCTGTTGATCAATGGCATAGGTTGGAAAATGAAGAAATAACCGATTTTTATTCAGCTGACTTTTGATAAAGATGCTAAGAACACTTTGAAGGGTTGGTGTAGGCTCAAAGTGGTGTTGAGAGAACCGCTTGTCAACAGAAGAGGAAGGAAATTTGATCTTTATTTTATATCCCTTAAGTTTCTGGTTAGAACTGGTGAAAACTGACTGTGAAACCATTAAGAAAAAATGATGAAAATTTTGCAAGATTTTTCTGACTGATGTTTTTTATATAACTACAATCAAAACAGCAAAATGACCATGCTAAGAAGTTTTCTACACAGTCGAGGCAGTCCTTGAAATGAGAGAAGATTGTCAAGTCATGAATCTGATAAGGGTTTAACAGCCAAGACATGTGAGAAATTAAGTTCAATGTCAAGGAGATAATGTATCAACTTAAAGGTTGCCAAATGATGTAAAAACGATAAATAAAAATATACTCATTATCTTTAATTCTTGGAGAAATACAAAGAAAATTCATAACGAGCTAGAAAGATGGCCCAGAGGTGAAGAGCATTTGCTACTCTTCAAGATGACTGGAGCTGACTTCCCAGCACACGACCTGGGTGGCTTGCAACTGCCTGTATCTCCAGGTCCAGGGGATGCAATGCCTTCTTCTAGCTCCTGTGTTTACTCACACCCACATACACATGACATATACTTACACAGACACCAGGCATGTTAATATACGAATAAATAAAAATAAATTCTTTAAAAGAGAATCATAGTGAACCTTGAACCAACTGTCATGGCAATTACCAGGGAGATGAGAAATACCCAGAGTTGTGGATACAGAGAAAAGGAACCACTTCACCATCACTGGTGTAAAGATAGTCTGGGACTGGGACTCTGACAAGGAATAGAAGTTCATGAGGAAACAATAAATAAGACGTTTCCTTCATAGGCTTTTCTCCTGAATAAAAGCCTGCCATCCAGTCACTTGCCCCTTGTCTGTTTTTTCTTTCTGTCTAACTTGCAGTTACCACAGACTGAACAGGAAAGAGAAGGAAGGACAGGGAGTTGTTGGTTAAAGGGTACAAAGGCTCACTGTGAGGACTGGGTGGCTGAGCCACAGTGATGCACCAGACATATGCTACAAAGAACTAGGAAGGTGACTCTCAAGTGATTCTCAGGAGAAACTGGTAAATGAATGGATAGATATTAATTACCCAAACTTAATCATATCACCAAGTGTGCGCATAACAGACCGTCACATTACACTCCACAGCTATGACCTGTCAATCAAAAAAAAAAAAAAACAACTTACCAATAATTTAAGAAAGAGCAAGAAGGGAGAACACATGCCCACACACCAGAAGAGCCTTTCTAAATGTGGCTTTCTTCCAGCTGAGAATTGTCAGGGATCTGTCAGCAGTGAGTTCAAGGCTTTGCTCTCTGGCGCATATCATTCATCACTTGCTGAGGCTGGAAAGGCAAAGGAAAGCTACCTCTGCTTGGAGAGCACCAGGAGACTGGAGCACAAGCCACGGGATGAGGATGTGTTCTCTGACAATTGTACACTGCCTCTCATTCAGTGAGGAACTCTCCTGGTGCATTAAAAATCAATTCTGTGGGAGCAGCCTCTATTTGATGAGTGATTTTCCGAGAATACAAACCGTGCTTAAGAGCAACACAAAGTTCTTTCTTCCAAGTCCTTTTCCCTGGTTTTCTAACAGTACTTGAATATAAAAAGTAAAGGTTAAAAATTCCTTCTTGGTTATGTTTCTAAAATCCAGATGAGCCCAGAGCCAACCAGTCAGCCTTTGAACAGGGACCCACTATGCATTCACACATGATGCAGCCCAGTAATGAAAGGGTCCCCAGGTGAGATAGAGGGTGGGTTTCATTTTCTGCTCAGGAGGAAATCTGTCTGAAATCCACTTGCTTTCAAGTTTAAAGGAACACTTCATATGCATTTCATTGAGTAACTATGCGGGGAAGCCAATTATTTTGGCATGAACTATTTTTTCTCTTGTCCCATAGTAAAGTATTATCTACTTGGAAAGTTTAATTGATATTTCTGGAACATATTTAAGTGGAGACATAAATTTATTCATGATCTACATTCTTGTGAGAATAAAATATTATTATAGACTACCTTTTCTTCCTTTAACTCTTTGAGAGGTAGAATCACATCTCTGGGGCCAAGGAGATGGCTCAGTGTGTAGAAGTGCTTACCACATAAACCTATGAGCTGAGTTCAATCCCCAGGGTCCACATAAAATGCCAGATGTAGTGGTGAGCATCTGTAATCCCAGTACTCCTACTGTAGAGACAAGAGACTCTCAGGAAGCCCATGGACCATGTAGCCTGGGAAATGATGCACAGATGCAGGTGAGCCGATTAGTCTAGAGAACAATGCATAAAGGCAGGTGAGCTAGCTAGTCTGGGGCGTAATGCACAGAGGCAGGACCAAGATTGATCTTCAGCAAGATGGAAGGTGAGAACTGAATCCTGAAGGTTGTTCTCAGACTTCCACTGTACACAGTTCCTCCATTGGACTCCAAAGTAAATTTTCCCATGATGTGGGAACTAATTGGTTACCAAATACACAATAACAAACGTGGAATCTCATTTTAACACTCAAGTTGCTATCTAGAGATCCTAATGGACTGCCTCAAATCCTGCCCATATTCTGGGCCTTTTTCATGAAGCTAGGAGTAAGCATTATCTGGAAAGAATGTAGACATTTGCCAGCTGATACAAGAGAATCTCTGCCTAGAGCCTCATCCCTGGTGAGAGGCACCCTTTGTGTTACAACTGACACCGAGTGAGATATGCCTGCTCCCCACCCAGTCACTTGTCCGTATCTACTACCTATTGCCTCATGTTTCCTTAAAATCCCTGCACATGGTCATCGCTTATTCCAGTCCTGTTCGTCCTTCAGGATTTAATGCCGGCTTTGCCTTCCCATGACAAATCTTCTTTGAAGTCTATCAATAGCTAAGAAGCAAGTACTTTTGGTCTATGTTCTGTCAGCTTGTAGTAGTTTTTGAACTAGTGCAGGTGTGGTCTTTGTGTTATTTCTATTTCTTGTTTAGGTGTGACCCTCTTGGTCTTGTCTTTCACTCATGCCTGAAGCCACAGAAGTTCCTGCTTCTTGAATGATATTTGTAAATTGAGGTTTGAGGTCAAGAACCTTAATTCTGTGACTTGGTTTCCTGAGTGTTTGTTTTGTCTTCTGAGTGTTCCTTACCTTACAAGAATTATAAATTCAGTGTAGTAACACTCTCCTCCTGGGTTTTCTCAAAGCCTTTGCAGCTTCAGAGAAGCTCAACACATGCCAGAGACTCTTCCAGTAAACCAGTTTGTATCTTGTCATGCTAGAGCTATCATTTTGATTCTATTTGGCTCATCTGTATGCCTCCTGACAGGATTCCAAGTCATCACAATGATACTGGCTCATCAGTGGTACTCATGACTAAGCACAGTGCTACACTATGGAGCCAAACATGTGTCCAACAGCAAGGAGATGGATATGAAAGGGCAGTATATACACACAATGGTAGTGCTTAGCCATGTAGAAAAATGAAGTTATGTCATCCATAAGAGAATGGATATATCTGGAAATAATCATCTTAAGTCAATGAAGGCCATCCCAGAAAAATAAAAATCACACTTTTATCTTATTTATAGTTACTAGCCACACACATAACACACACACACACACACACAGAGAGAGAGAGAGAGAGAGAGAGAGAGAGAGAGAGAGAGAGAATTAAAGTAGATGTTAAATTAGCTAAGCTAACAAAAGGAACAAATAAGGGGGTAAAAAGTGAATGGGGCTATGACCAATGTATGTCCCACTGTGAAAAAACTTTTAAATAAAATATTCTTAGAGTTGTATTTAATATTTTGAAATGGTTTTCATTGTTTTCTATTTTACTATGCTTCAAAATCAGAGTTTTGTTTTTATAATTTGTAGTTGGCTCCTTTATATCCATACTTAATCTTTATAAACTTTGATTGTGGTGTGTCTTGCTCTATCTTTCTTTTGCTGTTGACTGTTCTCTGATAAAGCATCCTGAATATTTTTGTCAATCTTTTCTTCTTTTATGCTCAGTCCTTGTGAGTCTATTGGAATGACTTCAACTCTAACTATAGATGTGACCATGTACCATATAAATTTTGCATATGCATGTGTATATTTGTGTGTGAAGATCAAAGCTCAACTTTGAGTATTTTTCCTAGATGTGTCCATCTTTTTTATTTTTTATTTTTTGAGACTAGATTTCTCACTGATCTGGAAATTGTTGAGTAGAGACCCCAGGGATCTACTGGTCTCTACTTTTGTAGTGGTGGGATTACAGACACATGTCACTATTCCCAGATTTTCAGTGTAGGTTCTAGAGATTAAACTCAGATTTTCTTGCTTACGAGGCAAGTACTTTACTCATAGAGCTGTTTACTTAGGGAATCAAATATAATTTTGATGAAGAAAAACAGACTGAGTGTGGTTAGGATGTATCTTTTCTTATATTGACTCTTAAATAAATAATTCATTCATTCCCTGCTAGTTGGATTTAGTCATACATTTATAAAACAAGTATCTATTGAACATCTGCTATGTGCCAATTTCAGCTTAGGAAATGAGTAGAGCAAAACAGAAAATCTATGCTCTCATGAAACCACCAGTAATTGGGATGTGGAGAGGAAAGAAAAAACTAATTAGACTAATAAGTGAGCAGAATATTTCAGATGGTGATTAAACACCATGAATGTTGATAAAATGTGATGTGTTATGAAGTGGATACAGAACTGTGGTAGTACCTAGTGTATGATGGAGAAGTTGAATTTCAGACAATTGGGAAAATATTTAAGGGACCACATTAAAGCTAAGGCTAAGTGATACAAAGTATCAGCTAAGAAAATATGTGAAGGTTGTGGTTAATGCTGCCAACTTGACGGGTGCTAGAATATGCTAGGAGACAAACCTCTGGCACATCTGCGAGGCAGTTTTTAGGTTGGGTTAATTGAGGCGAGAAGACTCATCCTGTGGCCAGCACCATTTTATGGTCTGGGATCTTGAACTAAATAAAGGAGAAAGTGAGCTAAGCCCCTCTGCTTCCTGACTGTGGGTGCCATGTAAGCCTTACACTCCCTTACACATGCCATGATCTACCCACAATACTTAACTGTACCCTCAAACTGTGAGCCCAGATCAATGCTTTCTCTAGAGAGATTTTTTTTGGCAGGCATTTTCTCATAGTGATATATTAGTTACACTAGGTAACTAATATACAAAATGAAGAAATACAAAGTACCTAAAATGAGAAGGAAACTGGAACATTTTAGAAAAAGGAGAAACTGGAAAATGGTAGGTAACTAACTCCATCTTAACTCACGGAGGGAGTTTGGTTGTATAAAGAGCAAGTAGGACATTTTCTTATAATTTTCTTGTCTTCTTGCCACAAGATGGAAAAGTTTCTTTTTAAACCTTTGTTATTGACAAGCTCGCTCAGAGGCTAGGGTCAAAAGAAAAGAAAACTTCATGTCACTGGAGTTCCATGTGTAGCTCTGGCAGAAGCACCACATGCACCTTCAGCCTGTGTTGGTGGCTCTTTCATGAATTCATATCCCAAATTTTGGGCACCAAATGTAGCATGGATAATAAGAACCCAGAGAATGATATTGGGGTTCAACTTGAAGATCAGAAAAGCAAAGCAATCAAGCTACAAGAGAAGTCTTGCCTCTAAGAAGTTCTCAGATGGAAAGACAGTGAGTTCCTGTCTCATCCTGCCTTATATTCCTTTCTAGTGCTGGGATTAAAAACATGTAATCCCTAGTACTGGGATTAAAGGTGTGAGCCACCACCGGCTGGATCTGTTTCTGCACTGTTCTTGTGTAGCCCAGGGTAGCCTCGAACTTGCAGAGATCCATCTGCCTCTGTCTCCCAAACCCTGGATTAAAGGTGTGTGATACCACTGCCTGGCCCCTAGTGTCTTAGTTTTACTTTCTGGTTTTCAGACGAGCTCTATTTATAAAACATGAATAAAATATCACTATAGAGGAATTGTTCTAGTGGGTTGAAGCTTGATCATCTCATTGTGGGAGTCACTTTCTGAAATGAATAAGACAGTTCCATGGTTTCTTTTTCAAGTACCTGGCTTTGCATCCTTTGGTGATGAACTGTGTCCTGTGATGTGTGAGCCACATAGATCCTCTCCTCACCTAGGCTGCTTTTGACCAGAGTGTTTGATCATGGAACAGAAAACAAACCAGAGCATAGGAAAGTATTTAGACACAATTTGGATATATTCACCTAATGACAGTGTTTCTATAAAAAAAAAACAGTTAAAGGGAGATCCCAGGGACCCTTTCACATTTAAAGTGAGTTGACATGGAGAAACCAGTATTAACTTCAAAGCGCATACAACAGATAGTAATATATAAGCATTACAGCAGTATCTCAAAATGCATGTTTCAAAATCTAACAGAATTAAGGGAAGAAATAGATAATTTGTGATAGTAGTCGAACATTTCAATACTCTACTTTTGAAAAAATAATTACATGCCAAATACACAACATATGAACATTGTATATTCACGTTAAGCATAATATAATCTAATAATAACAGAATAAATGTTTAAGTACACAAAAGTATACTTAAATTACTTTTTCTGTGATAAAACACTTTGACTAAATTAACTTGGAGTTACCCTCAGGGAGAGCCAAGGTAGGAACCTGGAGGTGGGATCTGAAGCAGAGACCATGGAGTAATGCTGCTTCCTGACTTGCTCCCCATGATTTGTTCAGCAAGTCACCTGCCCAGGGATGGCACCATACACAACAATCTGGGCCTTCTCAAAGACTTTCATACAGACTGTATAATGAAAGATTTTTTTTCAATTGAGGTTCTTCTCCCCAAATAACTCTAGCTTGTGTTAAACAAAAATTCTGACCAGACACGTTACTTCCTACAGGGTAGATGATAGGGTAGGCCACAAACATAAATCTGATATGACTTTATAGTGGATCATGATTATAAACCTTGTAATCCAAACACAGGATGATAACCCTAAAATCCAGTAACACATATCTAGGAAACAAATAATGCAGTTCTAAATAAAAAATAATTTAAATCTACGAAAGTTTGTTTCTTTTGAGAAAACCAAAAATCTGACAATTAGTGATGTAATCTCTCAAACCACTAAAAGCAGAATAAGAATGTGGTTGTTATTATAGAATTTATAGGAACAAAAAAATTACAGAGGAATAATATTAAAAATGCCTGTCAATAAATAAATAAACTCAATGAAATAAATTACTTGATAGATGCAAAGTATAAATCTGATACTGATATAAAGTAAACACAAACTGACATGTAACATGTCAAGTGATTAAATTAATAATAAAAATAATCGAGGACACTGAAGTTTGGGTTCCCTGGTGAATCCTACAAAATACTTAGGAAACAATGAATATATATCCATTATAAATTATCCCAAATCATAAAAGCAGGAAGTCCATTCAACTTCATTCCGTAAGGCCATCATTACCTTGCTAGTAAGACACACAAAACACCTTACAACAAAAAAAGCACAGATTAATATGCCTTTGAACACACACACAAATCCTCAACAAAATAATACCTCTGTAACTGCATATAGAACAAGTCATAGAATATGGCCAAGCGGGGATTTTTCCCAGGTGTTCAAACTTGGTTTGGTATACAAAATCAATCAATGTTCAAAAGCTTAATGTTGTAGAATATTCGTTTAATCAGACAACGGTGTGTTACATTTGTTTATGTTGTGGAATATTACTTTAACTGTGTAAGAGTGTGTTACATTGGTTTATGCTATACTTATTTAATTACATAAAGATGTGTTGTATTTGTTTCACCTTACCTGACTAAGGCACCCGGTTGGTCTAATAAATAGCCAAACAGCCAATAGCTATAAAAATGAGGGAAGGCTGGCAGGGAGAGAGGATAAATAGGAGGAGAAATCTAGGCTTAAGAGAAAAGAAGAATGAGGGGAAGGAGAGGGAGGTGCCCTGGGCCAGCCAGGGAGCCACCAGGCAGCAGACATGAGAAGCAGTGAAAGTAAGATACACAGAGAGAGGGTGAAAAAGAAAAGCCCCGAGGCAAAAGGTAGATAAAGAGAAACTGGTTGATTTAGTTAAAAGAGCTAGTCAGTAAGAAGCCTAAGCTAGGTTGAGTATTTGTAACTAATAGGTAGTCTTTATGTCATGATTTGGGAGCTGGTTGGTGGCCTAAAAGGACAAGCCTGGTACAGCTTAGGGACATAAATCAAATGATACTCTCAGTTGATGTGGAAAAAGCTTTTGATAAAAACTAGCAGCATTTCATGATTAAAAAAAACAATAAACAACGAAGTAGAAATAAAATAAATTTTTCTTAGCATGAACAAGGAAATCTATGAAAAACCCACAGCTAACACAGTATTCAGTGTTGAGAGATTAAGAGCTTTCCCCTGAGACCAAGAAACAACAAAGGTGCCCAGTGATTCTTCTAGTTCAGGGATCCGGGAGGAAAAAGAAACCCAAGTTTTCTAGAGTGGGAATGAAGAAGTAAAGCCATCTCTGCAGGAACCTGGTTTGGCTTTGTACCTTGAAAATCCTAAAGAAAGAAAATCTACAACAATAGAAGCTTTGTCTTACAAATCATAAGCAAGGTAGCAGCCTCACAGGATCAATATATAAAAATTATTTCTATCTCTATATTCTACCAATGAACAAATTTCACTAAAACTGCCATCAAAATAGAACAAAGTTATGAAAAGAAAGTTGCCATAACACTGCTAAAAGAAACTATGTTCAGAAAAGTTGAGTATTTGAAGGATGTGCAATCCAGCCCACATTCACGAACCGAAGTAGTGAAGATAGAATAGTCTATGCACTGTTCTTCAGGTCCTGTCAAATTTCTGTGACTTTTTCCCAAGCTTATTCAAAAACTCTTATGTAAATGCAGAAATTATATAACATTAAGTGGAGGTCTATTAAAACCATACAAATGGGCTGGCAAGATGGCTCAGGAGTTACAAGTACCTTCTGCTCTTGCAGAGTTTAGTTTTAAGTTTTATGTTGGGTAATTCAAGACTGCCGGTCACTGCAGCACCAGGTGATCTGACACCCTTTTCTGGACTGCATGTGCACACAAACACACTCATACATACCTTAAGAAGATAACAAAGGGATTTCAAAATTTGTTATGACGTACAACAATCTGGATTGCCTTACACTAGCAAATGCTTAGTTATGTGGAGTAATAGAATGTCAGGAATTTCTAGAAATATAGGTGCCCACTTTTGTAAGATTAGCTTTGATTTTGAACTATATGTCTATGTTTGTCTGTGCATGGGTATATGTACTTGAGCGTAGGTGTTCGTGGAACTTCAAATCCCCCTGGATCTGGTGTTAAAGATGGTTGTGAGATGACTTGTGTGGGTGATGGGAACCAAATTTAGATCCTTTGCAAAAGCACTTTACAGTCTCGACCCCTGAATCATCTCTTCAGCCCCAACATAGCCTTTTATTCAAACAATCATTTTTTGTAGAATACTGAATCAATTCAGTGGACTAAATAGTCCTTTTAGTAACTGATGACAAAACACTCAAATCAAGCTATTGCTTCATACTACAGAAAAAAATAACCCCAAGGTATATTCAAAATAAAAATAATCCTGTAAATCCTTACAGCTACTAATATCATGTTACTAATAACTATTACTAATATCATGGTCCTCAAAGAAAAATATAAATTGGGTTTCATCAAAATTTGAAACATTTTTGCATCAAAGCTACTCTAAAAGTGAGAAGATAGCTCACAGGATAGAAAAAAGTACTTGTCAAGTCAGATTCTAATATCCAAATACAAGGACTTTCATAACACAACAAACAGAATAGCAGTGCCTGTTACTGGTCCCTTTCCTGTTGCTGTGACAGAGTACCGAGACAAAAGAACTTAGGGAGATAAGGGGTTATCTTCGTGTATTTTTCCAGAAAAGCAGAATGCATTCTGGTGAGTAAGAAATGGGAACAATCAGGGAAAGCCTTTCGGCAGGAGCAGGAGGCTGGGTGATCACAGTTTTGGAAGCAAAGAGAAAGAACAGAAAAAGGAATGAGGTTCTCAAACCTCAAAGCTCTTTCCCATCCTGTAGTGGTATAAGCTCCTTCCTGCCCTGCAGGAGTGTAAGCTCCTTCCTGTCCTGCAGGAGTGTAAGCTCCCTCTTGTCCTGCAGGGGTGTAAGCTCCTTCCTGTCCTGCAGGGGTGTAAGCTCCTTCTGTCCTGCAGGGGTGTAAGCTCCTTCCTGTCCTACAGGGGTGTAAGCTCCTTCCTGTCCTGCAGGGGTGTAAGCTCCTTCTGTCCTGCAGGAATCTAAACTCTTTCCTGTCCTGCA
The DNA here is from genome assembly GCF_982192425.1 of Myodes glareolus. Taxonomy (NCBI): domain Eukaryota; kingdom Metazoa; phylum Chordata; class Mammalia; order Rodentia; family Cricetidae; genus Myodes; species Myodes glareolus. The sequence continues at coordinate 64,206,849 of NC_142047.1, read as the reverse complement.
GGGGTGTGAGCTCCTTCCTGTCCTGTAGGGGTGTAAGCTCCTTCCTGTCCTGCAGGGGTTTAAGCTCCTTCCTGTCCTGCAAGGGTGTAAGCTCCTTCCTTTCCTGCAGGGGTGTAAGCTCCTTCTTTCCTGCAGTGGTGTAAGCTCCTTCCTGTCCTGTAGGGGTATAAGCTCCTTCCTGTCCTGCAGGGGTGTAAGTTCCTTCCTGTCCTGCAGGGGTGTAAGCTTCTTCCTGTCCTGCAGGGGTGTAAGCTCCTTCCTGTCCTGCAGGGGTGTAAGTTCCTTCCTGTCCTGCAGGGGTGTAAGCTTCTTCCTGTCCTGCAGGGGTGTAAGCTCCTTCCTGTCCTGCAGGGGTGTAAGCTCCTTCTGTCTTGCAGGAATCTAAACTCTTTCCTGTCCTGCAGGGGTGTAAGCTCCTTCCTGTCCTGCAAGGGTGTAAGTTCCTTCCTGTCCTGCAGGGGTGTAAGTTCCTTCCTGTCCTAAAGAGGTCTAAACTCCCTCCTGTCCTGCAGGGGTGTAAGCTCCTTCCTGTCCTACAGGAATCTAAACTTCTTCCTGTCCTACAGGAGTGTAAACTCCTTCCTGTCCTGCAGGAATCTAAACTCCTTCCTGTCCTACAGGGGTATAAGCTCCTTTCTGTCCTTCAGGGGTGTAAGTTCCTTCCTGTCATGCAGAGCTGTAAGTTCCTTCTGTCCTCCATAGGTGTACTTCGTTTAGCAAGACTAATGCTTTTAAAACCTTTCCAAGAACCACTGCCAACTGGTAACCAAATGTTCAAATACATAAACCTGTAGGGGACAGTTTTTCATCCAAGTCACCACACCTCCTTGTCCCAACCTCTAAAATCTGTAACTGTTTTATAGCAGATGGAAATGATCCCTGGTGACAGCACTAGATTGATGACCATGAGATCAGGAGGTTTTGAATTATCTAGAAGGGATTATATCACCACTGAGATTTTTACAATGGGAGGCAGGTACTCCAGGGCAAGAGAAGATGTGATCAAGGAGCAGACATAAGAGTGCATCACACATAGACCAGACACTGTGGGAAATTGTCAAGAAAAAGTGAGTAGGAGCTGGTCCTTACTTTGAGATGACAGAATTCCACATGTCCAGATGGTGGGAGAGGATGCTCTGTGGTTTGCTCAGTTGACCTGAAGACCCGTGTTGAATTTCTGATTTCCCAGAATGTAGGATGATAAGTTGGTGTTACTTTAAGTCTCCGTGGTCTCATTTTATAGAAATGATAAGAAACTAATGTGTATTTTGGCACCTGGGAGTTGGGAACTTTGTAACAGATGTTTAAGACAGCAGAAGTGCTATGGAGACTGGACAGTGGGCAGAGGCTGACATATTTGAGGACTGCAGTAGGAAAAGCCTGAAGGCTGAACTATGGCCTCTACACACATGAGCCTGGACACTTATACCCTATCAGCTGCACACATAGGTACACAGAGAGAGAGATACAGATAATAAAGGACTCTATGTGATGGTTTAGAAGAGAGTGAACAGCATGTTGGAGACAAATCTGCATTGGGAATTCCTGAATCATCGAAGATAGAGTCTTCATATAGTATCAGTGCTGAAAGTGTTGTGGATGAAGGTCTTGACGGAAATAAGGACCATGCAGTCCCTGGTTAGCACATGGAAGCTCACAAAGTTCACAAAGTCAGCTCTTTGAGGACACTGGTATGGTACTCAGGCACTTACATAGATACCAAGATAGAAATGGGGTTAGTCAAGAAAGAAGGAAGGAAAGAAGAACAGAAGAAGGAGGAGAGAGAAGGGGGTGGGACAAGGAAGATCATGAAGGAGGCTGTGCGCTAAAGAACTGAATCTCCAGTTATATTCAGGAGACTCACAGAGTTTTTCAGAATATTCTAGCAACAGGAACACTGCCAACTGGACAAAGAAAGAAGGACAAGAGAAAAAATTCAATGAGAGGAGGTGGTCCAGCTTCCCACTTTTTACAGGCAGGAACCAGTTGACAAACATCTCAGCTGCAGCCTTGTGCTGCACTCCCAACAGCAAGGTGACTCAGAGTGAATTGGGCAGGCCAGAAGAAGACAGTGGGGGAAGCAAGGGTGACTTATGCAGTGAAGCAGTATCCCAGAAGTAAGAAACAGGGAAGGAAGGGGCCATGGGCACAGGGCAGAGAGTGAAGGGCGGGGCCATGAGCACAGGGCAGACAGTGAAGGGAGAGGCTATGAGTACAGGGCAGACAGTAAAGGGAGAGGCTATGGGTACAGGGCAGAGAGTGAAGGGAGGGTCCATGAGCACAGGGCAGACAGTGAAGAGAGAGGCCATGGGCAAAGAGCAGAGAGTGAAGGGCGGGGCCATGGGCACAGGGCAGACAACAGAGAGTGAAGGGAGAGGCCAGGGACACAGGGCAGACAGTGAAGGGAGGGGCCATAAGCACAGGGCAGACAGTGAAGGGAGGGGCCATGGGCAGAGGGCAGAGAGTGAAGGGCGGGGCCATGGGCACAGGACAGATAGTGAAGGGAGGGTCCATGAGCACAGGGCGGACAGTGAAGCGAGGGGCCATGGGCACAGGGCAGACAGTGAAGGGAGCAGGACAGGAGCACAGGCCAACAGTAATTTTCTTTCCAGAGTTACAAAGTCATGTGAGTGAAAATAATAAGAGCAGCAGAGGGAGGCGGGGTGAAGGGTGTTCTTTACTTAAGCTCCATTCCAGTATCAAGTGTGCTCCCATTCCAGGGACCTGTGTTCACATGCTCTCATTTCATCCTTCATCCTATGAAGCAATTAGCATTTTTCTCATTTTAGAGATAGATGATTAGGGTTTGGAGAGAACAAGGAACTTGCTCCTGGTTACAGAGAAAGCATGCTTTACCAACCGATCTTTCCTTCTTATTCTTAGGGAGAGATGTGCTATGATTGAGTCTCCAGGCTCCCCTTGCCCTGTTAGTGAAGTACAGCAGCATAGGGAAACTCACCAAAGTGAAGTTGATCTTAGATCAAAGCAGGAATAACAGTAAGCTGCTTCATGCGTCAGCACAAAGAAGGGAAACATTGGAGACCCTCAATGGAGGGAAGAAGGCAAGAGCTGGAAGGGGAGCAGAGCTTTGAAATGTTCTCTTCTGGGCATGGCTGTTTTGAATATCAATTAACTGGATTGACTGCTTAAGACCAGGTGACATCCAGACATGGATGGGTGAGGTGCTCCTGAAGTCTCATTCTCAGGATGAGAGTTGTAACAATTATCAGCCACTGGGGAAGGGAGGAAACAGTTTTCTTTAAGGATTTGGTTGCTGGTGGGTTGCCCATGCTCCAGAGGGTGGCTCTGTACCTGTGCACATGTGATTTGCACTAATTGGACTCAAGGGATTAATAAAAATATTAATAATAAGGAGGACATGAAATCAAGAGGTATGTACATATATATACATCTTCTGGGGGAATGAATGTGGAGGTGGTGAGTGTATATGATCAAAACATATTGTACAAACATATGAGATATTCAAATAACAAACAAATGTTTACCATGATAGACAAGTCAACGAATCCCAGCTCTTCCTCTGTGAACCCCAGTAGTCCAGAAAAGATTTTAGGGCTTTCCTGCCTACTTAGATCTTCTGTTCCTGCTAGCCTCAGAATAAAATATGAGTTTTCAAGAATCCATAGCATTTGGGTCTTCTTGGATCTATAGTATCCAAACACTAGATGCAAAATACCCAATGGGATGCCCACTGAAGTCCATAGTATAAGCATCCTTTAAATTTGTTCTATATAGAACTATGGAAAGCAGATGCCCAAGGCTTTTTAAGAGAATGATTTTTTTCTCACTCAAGTCACTAAAAATGACAACCTCAAAGAAGCAGAGTCTGGTGATGTTAGATAGTGGTTAAAATACAGATTTCAGAGAAGGAGAGACTTAAACGTGAATAACAGTTTCATCTCCAGTTAGGTGTGTAGCGATAAGAAGCCTGTGTGATAGGTTGATAGTGGGGACAGATAGGACAGATAGGGGACGAGTTAAATAGCAAGTTTAATCCAGTTTTATTGTTTCAGTTATGCACTACATAGATGGTGCATCACAGCTAATTTGTCAGCTCTATAAAATGGTGAATTGGGTTCTTGAATCCCTAAGATTTGATAGAAGATATGAGAACCCAAGAAACGGTTTCAGGTGTGAATACTCTGAACCACACTAAGTTTCACATATAGTAGATTTTCAGAATATGAAAGGAGGACGGAGGAGACAAAAATGGATCAACACTGATGATCCCAACAAGACTGAAAATTCAAAGGAACAAGGTTACAAATAAAACAAACCAAAAATGGCACACAAGCTTATACTATCATTTTATGAAAGAATAAGCATTTAAGTACCAATGTGTAATCAGCAAACAACCTCGGAATAAAAATGACTTTTGGGATAACGTTAGTTTTCTGAAAAGGTCATTTAATTCATCCAATGTTTCTCGTTGGGTAGTGACTAAAGTACCCCTCCATTACTGCACCAGGTTCTCATGTAACCCAGACTGGCCGAAAACTTCCTATGTGGGGAGGCTGGCCTTGAACTTCTGATTCTTCTGCTTCTTCCTGCCAGCACTGGGATTATACACACTCATCACCCATAGTGCATTCCCCACTCTATGGTGCTAGAGGTAGCTTCAAGCACACTGAGCAAGAACTCTACAAACAGCCATGTTCCAACATCTTTCTATTTCTATATACGGCTCGTAATTCCTGAGCAAGACTCAGATAAGTGACAGGATGTTTTCATCTGAAACTATAGAGAAGTAAGTTTCTGTTGGAGAGAAATGGGTACTAAACCTAGTGTAGCAAAGTGGAAGGTGGCTGATGGGCGTGTGGAAAAAACCAGAGTCAAATATTATACCAGGAAGATGGGCCTTGCAGATTACAGCTGTCTGTAGCTTAGCTCAAACTAATGATTCTAGTTGTTTTCTTCATTTTATTTTTGAATTTTCAGATTTTATTCACTCATCCAGTAGTACTTTGTATTGAAATATGTTTCTTCAATACAAAAGCACTGATATTTAGTATTCTCTGGCCAGGTTTCTTTTCCTGCTAGAAGCTTTAGACATGTTCACATATTAAAACTGATCTTTTAATGAAATATTTCTGATACAGTATAAAGTTATTTGAAAGTGTATAGTATTAACAAAGTGATATAGTTATTTAAATATGTCCTACTTTTCCCCATCAGAACAATAGTTTCAATACATTATAGAATAGATTAAGAAATTTTATGTTGGACGAGGAGATGACTCAGACCATAAGACGCTTACTATACAAGCCTTAGGACCCGAGTTCAACACCCAAAACCTATGTAAAAAAAATGGAGATAAGATGGACTCTGGGGATCACTGACCAGCCAGTCTGGCCTATTAAGCCCAAGTTTCAGTGAGAGACCCTGGGGATCACTACCAGCCAGCCTAGCCTAGTGAACCCCATGTTTTAGTGAGAGTCTCTGGGGGATCATAGCCAGCCTAGCCAACTAATGAGTCCCATGTTTCAGTGAAAGACTCTGAGGTTCACTGTACAGCCAGTCTAGCCTAGCTAGTGATCCCCAAGTTTCAGTGAGAGACTCTGGGGATCACTGGCTAGCCAGCCTAACCCAGCTAGTGAGCCCCATGTTTCAGTGAGAAACTCTGGGGATCACTGACCAGCCAGCCTAGCCTTGTGAGTCCCATGTTCCAGTGAGAGATTCTGGGGATCACTGACTAGCCAGCCTAGCCTAGCTAGTGAGCCCCACGTTTCAGTGAGATTCTCTGGGGATCACTGACCAGCCAGCCTAGCCTAGTGAGCCCCATGTTCCAGTGAGAGATTCTGGGGATCACTGACTAGCCAATCTAGCCTAGCTAGTGAGCCCCATGTTTCAGTGACAGAGCATATGTTAAGAAAAACGAGATGGACAGTTACAAGAAACAACTTTGGAGGTTGACCCCTGGATTACATATGCTCACACGCACATACATGCACATGTCCATCCACACAGAGAAACATGCAGACAAACATACACACTAATTTTATGTTATCAAAAGAATTAGTAAATCAGAATAGATAGGGTAATCTTGATAATTCCCCTAATAAATATACCATATGTATAGATAAAATTGGAAGTGATCTAATTCACAGTGAGGTTTGCAAAGTTCTTAAAATTCTTCTGTGCACAGGTCCTTGACCCCCATGCTGTAATACATTCTAGAGGTGGTTTGTCCTTGGGAGGGTATGTTACAGGCTGGACAATACGTGTCCTCTTACTCTAGTCACAGAGTCACTTTACTGTCATACGCTAGGGGACAATTTCCACTTATTATCCATCCCTGGACAGCACACCTCCTGTGTTTACAATAAAGGTGAGCAGGAGCAGCACCTGAGAGCTATGCTCATTAGTCTCAATGCCATCAGAATTTCCTAGTGTTTGCGCCAGAGCTAATGGGCAAGAGTCTGTGCCCATAAGCAGACTATCGGAATTTCCACAGCAAAATCTGCATGCAAGTCAAGAGTAGATACAAGGTCTGTGCTAAAGGTGGTAATATGGACAAAGACAGAGTATATGAGACAGCCATGCAGAGAGAAGCTGGGGCCTGGGAAGGGGAGAGAGAAGCTAAAAGTGAGGGGCGGCGAGGGTCACTGGTTCTCCTCCTTTCTCAGTGCTCCTCTGCCATCTCATTAGTTGTCCTGCCTGGGTGTTATCTACACCACAAGCACATCTATCTTTAACGTAATCGCATAGGACTGGGAAGAGAGTCTTAGGACCCCCAAGAACATCACCATGGAGTCACACATCCAAATGCAAAAGCAAGGTTTTGTTTATTAAGTACGGGCTAGCATGGGTCCTCTACCTCACAGTCTGATACAGCAGATTGAGGGAGAGGGAACCCATCTACTATTGTAAGGGGTTTATAAAGACAAAAACCACAAGACAGTCACAAGGATTACAGTCTCAAAATACAAAATTACATATACTATATCATAATTGGCTAGAGATTAGGTAAAGCTCAGCTGTTAGTTCCTGACAGGCTATTATCTAAGGGGGATAGCAACAGCCCCCCTGGTTACATCTTCAGACATCTGCTGACCTTTTGCTCACTGCAGGGGTTGTTTGAAATATTACCCAGTTGGTAGGGGAAGTTGGGTGGTCAACATTCTCTGTATGACTACTGGTGGGGAATGGGCTGCAGTTAGCAACTTTGTGTAACTTAGGTTTCTCCATTAACTAATACTTCATTTTAAAAGGGGTCCTGCAGCCTTCAGGTTCAGCTACGGGCTGAGGGAGTCAGCCTTCAGATTATCCTGGGGACTGGGGTGTAGTTCAAGGTCCCCAAAGGGCCCAGCACAGAAATGAAATCTTTTCCAGCCTTTCATCTCCCCCGAGGAGTTCTAAGTGGAGTTCAATCCTGAACTCTTGGTTCCTCAACCTGATGAGAATAATATGCAAATTCTATTTCACCTTTATTGGGAATCGAATAATAGGCAGAACAATATGCATTAGCATTAGTATGCTGAGCCACAAGATGAATAATGTCAACCCTTTGTCTTACAAACTGTGCCAGTCTGTTGATTATTTATGGAACAACAGTTAAAATTACTAACAAAACCAATAGCAGTCCTTTAACAGCAGAAACAAGGGTAGTTAACTAAGGAGAGCTATTAAACCAGGATTTGAACCATCCCTATGAAAAGTCCAATTCTTTTTTATGCCTGGCCAACCCTTCCCTAACTGCAGTCAAATTATGTCTTATAAGTTCTGAGTGGTTAGTGTAAAAACAGAATTCCTCTCCTAAAATTGCCCATAGTCTTCCTAGGTAAGGGAGTTTTCTTTGACTCAGCATCTCAACCAGGGATTATAGAACGATGTATTTTTATAATTGCTTCCAGCTGACTTTGGAATGTTGCTGTCAAGAGCTAGCAAAGGTAAAATGTTAGCTAGAAACAAAGAAGAAATTCAGGCAATGGTGTATTTATCAGGAACATCTGGTTCGTGGACTCTGCTGAAGAGTCAGGGAGCATTCACATCAGCTAGACTGGTCCATATTAGTTTTCAGCAAGCCAAGGGTCTACAGTCACTTGGAGTGGATTATAGTCAGCAAATGATGCTTGGGTGTGTCTGCCAACCAAAGGGAAACCTGTTGAGAAAGTAGGAACAAAATTAAAACTTATATACTTAAAGAAAAATAATAATTCATTTGAAACTTTTATGCCCATATTGAAATCCATATTGTAAATAAAGCAAACAATAGATACCTGTAAAACAACAACAACAAAGACTCATACCTTTGACTCCTAGCAAAAAACACAGATTTGGGTTAAAACTATGTAAACTTATATTTAGAAGACAACCAAAAGAAATTTAAAATCCTGAGCTTGTGGTAGAAACAGTAAATAGTCATTGCTCTATCAGCTTATCAGAACTATAACACAGAAGGGGAAAGAAATCTGAAACCCTTTTCTGACACTGTCAACCTAGCAAAACTACAGCTTTGTTTCAACACTCTCAGAGATCTCAGAAGGATACACAAAGCTACAGCCAGCCTAGCCATCAACACTCTCAGAGATCTCAGCAGGATACATAAATTATAAATAAGTACAGATCAAACAGCTTTCAAATCTATTAAAATTGACAGGGACCAGCCCATGTACAGTCATACCCAGGTGTCCATAGCATTGGAGGCAGAAGTATCAGAACAGCAGGCTTTACCACGCCTGTAAGGTGAGAGGTTTCTGTGGAAGAGGGACTTGGAAAAGACTGGCTTTATTTTGTCTAGGCAAAAGTGGTGCAATCAATCCTTTGCCCACAGTCTGGGCTGGGTCCTCGCAGCAGGTTGTAGCATTTGAGCATCTTATCCAGTGGTCAGTGTCACATTATCTAGCTGGAGACATGGTGGTGTCCCATAATCTTGTTTGGAGACCTTGGGTCACTGCTAGGATCTGGGAGTCTCTGCCTGATATAAACTTTTTAATTGTCATAAATGCCATGTTCCGCAGATCTCTGAAGCATGAGGGCTGCCCAGGTATATGTGATTAGACAGACTTTGTTACTAATTACTTGTCTTAAACTTGACTTTAAAAACCTCGGTGGCCTGGGAGGGGGAGAGTGAGGAAGGATGAATATGGGATCAGGGAAGAATATATTTCAAATAAGGGAGTCATTTTAGGGTTTTCAGGAGACTTGATTATATATGGGATCCCAGGTCCAAGGAGAGATCCCCAGATTGTTCTCTGGACAGAGGAGAGGGTGCCTGAACCGGCCGTGGCCCATAACCATACTGATGTATATTTTGCTTATCACCATAGATCCTTCATCTGGCGAGGGACGGCGATACAGACGGAGGCCCATATTGGAGCACCGGACTGAGCCCCCCAGGGTCCAGGTGAGGAGCAGAAGGAGGAAGAACATGAAAAAGAAAATCAGGACTGCGAGGGATGCTATCACCCACTGATACAAGGGAACGGATCTAATGAGAGTTTACCAAGGCCAGTTGGACTGGGACTGAACGAGGACGTGATCCAACCAGATTCTCTGAATTTGGCCGGATTCTCTGAATGTGGCTGGCCCGAAGTCTTTCTGAAAAGCCATTGACTATGATACTGGGACTTGTTTCCTCTGCATATACTGGATTTTGGGGATCCAGTCTGTTTGGATACTCACCTTCCTGGACCTGGAGGGAGGGGGGAGGAACTTGAACTTCCCACAGGGCAGGAAACCCTGACTGCTCTTAGGGATGGAGAGGGAGGAGGAAAAGGAGTGGGGGGAGTGGGAGGGTGTTGGGAAGAGGGGCGGAAAGGGAAACTTTTATAATTTAATAAAATTTACTCTCAAAAAAAAAAAAAGAAAAAAGAAAAGAAATCACGAAAAAAAAAAAAAACAAGTGAGGAGCGGAGGGATGAAGAAGATGAGGAGGGAGGTAAGGACTGCGAGGGATGCGATCGCCCACTGATGCAGGGGGACGGATCTGATGAGAGTTTGCCGGGGCCAGTTGTACTGGGACTGAACGAGCAGGTGATCCAACCAGATTCTCTGAATGTGGCCGGATTCTCGGAGTGTGGCTGGCCCAGAGTCTTTCTGAAGGGCCATTGATGGTGACACTGGGACTTGTTTCCTCTGCATATACTGGATTTTGCGGATCCAGTCTGTCTGGACGCTCGCCTTCCTGGACCTGGAGGGAGGGGGGAGGAGCTTGGGCTTCCCACAGGGCAGGAAGCCCTGACTGCTCTTGGGGATGGAGAGGGAGGAGGAGGGGGAGTGGGGGTAGTGGGAGGGTGGTGGGAGGAGGGGCGGAGTTGGAAACTTTTATAATTTAATAAAATTACTTTAAAAACAAAACAAAACAAAACAAAAAAAAACCTCTAGAGGGTGTTTAAAGTTTTTAAGTAAGGCTTATCCTTGTAATTGATTATATTAGTACCTGGAGGATATCTGACTATTCACTTGCTTTTCCTAATTGTCTACAATGAGCTAACAGCTTTCATAAGACTAGGACTTTATACTCCAGGTTTGTCAGGTTTTAGCCTTAAAAATCATTTTAGTGTTCATATAAAATGTGACACATTTTTTTATTTGCAGGTACAGGGAACCACAGCCTCTAGCTTTTCAGAGACTTTTTTTACATACCTTTTATGACTTTTGTCTTTTCCTTTTCTTCTCTTTACTCTTTCAGTCTCCTGCCTTCTCTTGTTTTTTAGACAACATAAAAACTTCCAACACAAACTTTCTTGTTTTTCCTCTCATTTTTCAGACAACATGCAAATTTCCATTAAAGTCTTTTTCTGTAATTTTTTCAGCAGTCAAGAATATAGTATAAAAGTAACGTTAAAACAAAGGAAGGGTGTATACATCTTAATCAATAATAACTTGTACCTAATTTCCTAAAAAGTATTTATAGCCCATTGACTCTAAATGACTAGCACTCATATATTTTTTCCCCCGTGGAAACAAAAACATATTGTTTTTCCAAACACAACGCATCTTTGACTTTTACTTTAAAATTAACATTTTCAAAAGTATACAGGTTGGTATAATGTAACATTTCTTATAAACAGTATCAGGACAGAAAAGGGTTAAGATGGGCAACTGTTGGCCAGCAGAAGAGACCTTGAATGTTATCACAGTGAAGAAGAACTTGGCTTAGGAAGAAAAGGGGGGGGGCACAGAACTAATGGGCATACAGTGTGCCCTTGGATGTCAATATTCCTAAAAAAAAAAAAAATTGTTGTTAACTTTCCTCTGGCTATAATTTCAAATTCTCTGTTTTACGTTTGTGCAGTGTTTCAACTGTAAGCAGGCAATTCCTTATGCAGAGGTGTACAGGTCCCTCTCTCCTGCCCAAAGGGGCCTGCAGAGACCCTTAAGATACAGAGACAGGGCCTGCAGAGTGGGGGGCATCGAGGAAAATGCTCATATCCAGGGCAGATCCCTGGCTGTGAGGCCCAGCTGTGCCCGGGGACTGTGCCAGGCTTGTTGTCACCTCCGTTTTCTCCGCCCACAGGGGCTGTTCATAACCGAGCTTCTCCACCCTCAATCCTCAGCCTGGTGCACCAGCTTTGCCACCCAGTCTTTCCCAGGCGTGGCTGCTTGCTGACCTCGGAGCCCCGTGAGCCCTGCCCAAATCACCATCACCAGAAGGACCCCAGGGCAGAACAGGCGACATGTCCAGCATGCAGGGAGCTTGCCATGGCCAATTCCCAAGTTCTCTGCCACATTGCACTTCCTGCCTTCTCACCTCTTGGCTCTAGGTGCCCAGGGAGTGTGTTCCCTGCCATCAGACCAGGCTCAGAGCTAGGGGTGCAGACTCTAGGCAGGCTGCTACTAACCCATCAGCAGTTGCCTAGGTGCTATTGTTCCTGTTGTACATTCCTCTTTACCTCCCCACATTTAAGCTCTGTCCCATTTTCCAGGTCTCCTCAGTTCAGTCTCCAACACAATAAACACAGAAACAACCAACACACAACAAATAAAAGCTACAGAGAGAAAACAGTGATGCCCCCAAAACTCAACCAAAGGTCTGAAGTCCTGGTTATATTCCCTGGCTCGGATTGCATCCACGATTCCAAAGACCATACGAGGCCCAGGCACCCAGGGGAGGCTCTGGGTTACTGAGGCCTTAGGATCTTGCACACTGACATCCAAGCCTTCCAAAAGAGGAAGCTGATCAGAACCTGCTTCCCCATTCTGCACAGACTCCAGGCTCCTTGTTGGGGCTCTTGACAATGAGGAGAACCCAATTTCCTCCAGACAGGGGCCTGTTCCCCCAGTGGGCTCCAAAATGTCTTTGTCACCTGTTCCAGACATTGAACGTTATCGACCACCTCACAGGCTCAGACATGGCATGCGCTACAGACACTGGCGTGGGCTGCTTTGAAAGAAAAAATAATTTTCAGCCCCAAAATAATGGGGAACCCCTTGCTAGAAAAAAGAGGAACTGCCTTTTAGCAGGTTACCAGATTTACACAGGACAGAAATCAGACAGAAATCACAGCGACAAATATCTGAGAGACAATATCACTCACTGGTGGTCCAGAAACCTCTGGGGAGGAAGTCTGGGGGGTCTTGGGGACCCAAATGAGGCCCCAAATGTTGTGCCTGAGTCCTAAGACCTCCAAGAAGACTGCCACGGGGCCACATTTCCAAAGGCAAAAGCAAGGTTTTGTTTATTAAATATGGGCTAGCATGAGTTCTCTGCCTCATAGTCTGACACAGCAGATGGAGGGAGAAGGACCTTATCTACTATTGTAAGGAGTTTATAAAGACAAAAACCACAATACAGTCACAAGGATTACAATCTCAAAATACAAAATTACATATTCTATATCATAATTGGCTAGAGATTAGGTAGAGCTCAGCTGTTAGTCCTATTAAGTTGTTAATTATCTAAGGGGGATAGCAACAGCCCCCCTGGTTATGTCTTCAGACATCCGCTGACCCTTTGCTAACTGCAGGGGCTGTTTAAATATTACCCAGTTGGTAGGGGAAGTTGGGTGGTCAACATTCTCTGTATGACTACTGGTGGGGTAATAGGCAGCAGTCAGCAACTTTGTGTAACTTAGGTTTCTCCATTAACTAATACTTCCTTTAATGAGGGGTCCTGAGGTCTTCAGTTTCAGCTAGGGGCTGGGGGGGTCAGCCTTCAGTTTATCCTGGGGGCTGGGGTGTAGTTCAAGGTCCCAAAAGGTCCCAGCACAGAAATGAAATCTTTTCCAGCCTTTTTGTGCTAGCCCAGACAGCCAATAAAATACTGTGTGAGCATAGGACATGAATTCAGTCCCCATCACCTGCTCCATGTGTGGAATGATTCATGAATCCAGTTTCAAATCGGTGAGCTTATTGAGTATATAGCAAGCCAAGTGGAAGGACAGATACCAAGTAGCATGGAGACAGAGAAAGTCAGTAGTCAGCAAAACATCCTCAAATCAAGTGCTCAAATGTCCAGGAAGATGGCTGGAGTAACTTTACCAAGCAAGCAAGCAAAAGCAACATCATCAATTTGGGTATTTACAACATCTATCAGAAATTGACTGAGGATGTCCTACTGAAGTGGTTACGCTGGAGTTACTGTCTGAAATATTTCTTCTTAATAGAAACATTTCATCCAGGAGGGATGCGGGCAGTTCATGTCTCAGGAGGCAAATAAATGTCATGTCTGGGAAAATTAAAACTTGAAAGATTCTTGAAGGCCCCTCACCAGCTTTAGAGAGGTAAGAAACAAGTGGTGGACAGTGGGAGACCAATGAGAGAGGAGGTTCTCAGGTCCATGTAGCTGCCTGCAGGTTGTGCCGACAGTCCCAGAGATGCAGCCTTCATGAGCTGCTGTAATGCTGGGGTGAGCTTTTAGGTGAGGCAGCTGCTTTTGAGTAATTTCTGCTCTGGGAAGTAATCCCTCATTCATAGTCCTGTTAGTAACCCCAGTAAGCGCTCATTACTTCACCAAGCTGGATTTAGTGCAGTCAGGCAGTCATTCCTTTGATCTGTCATGGGTTCTCTCTCTGTCTTTCTCTTCCTTCCTCCATTCCTCCCTCCCTCCCTCCTTCCCTCCCTCTCTCTCTGTTTCTCTTTCTCCCTCTCTTCTTCTTCTTCTTCTTCTTCTTCTTCTTCTTCTTCTTCTTCTTCTTCTTCTTCTTCTTCTTCTTCTTCTTTTTCTTCTTCCTCTCTCTCTCTCTCTCTCTCTCTCTCTCTCTCTCTCTCTCTCTCAGTGTGTGTGTGTATGTGTGCGTCTTCCCAGAAGAAGGCTCTCACACACTATGCATCCCCAGGCAGAAATAATAGAGGAGAGAGTTTTGTGTGTCTGTTTGGATGTAAGCATGTGGCGCTGTTACAATGGATTTTAAGTGTAGGAGTAAAACTCTATCAAGTCATTGAAATGAGAAGAGTTAGAAAATATCTTTTTCCTGTGTGCTAGCTACATGTGCCTGATTTCATCTGGTTCAACTTCTGGTAAAACTGAGGTGCTAAAATTTTTATCTTGTGTCTGGGGATATAGCTGAGTTGGTAGAGTGCTTGCCTAGCATGCATAAAGTCCTGGGTTCCATCCCAACACTGCATAAACCAGTGTGGGGGCACACCTCTAATCCCAGCGCACACGAAGTGGAAGCTTAGGAGGATCAGAAATTCCAGGTCATCTTCAGCTATGTGATGATTTTGAGGCCATCTTAGTCTGCTTGAGATCCTATCTCAAAGAAAAAAAATAATAGTCAAATAATAGGGGTGAAAAGATGGTTCGAAGGGTGAAGGTGCCTGCTCCAAGTCTGAGGACCTGAGGGGATCCCAGGAACACACACGGTGAAAGATTTGACTCGGGCAAGTTGTCTTCCATGTATCACGGCGTGCACGTGTCACACACACACACACACACACACAGAGACACACACACAAATACACACACACAGAAAGAGAGAGGGAGTAATAAACATTCAAAAACAAAAATTTAAGAATAATTTTTTATCTTGGAAATGGAGGCGGCATAATTGAATACAGTAGAGGGGTCTAAAGCAGCTCTTGCTACGCTATAGAACAGCAGGATGGAGGCAGATATTGAAAGTGGTCCCTGAATGGCTAATCCTGGGAATCGAGACGCACGAGTAGAAGTCGGAGGATAGCTCCTTGAAGAAGTCAGTTCTCTCCTTCCATCAAGTGAGCCCAGCAATTCAACTGAGGTTGACAGTAAATGTCTACCAATTTCTCCAACCTAGAAATTATACTTTCTTTAAATAATATTTTCTTTAAATACTTTATGACTATCATGTTAGATTTTTAAAGTCATGTAACTAAAATCCTCATTAGAGAAGCCTTGTTTCAACACCAAGGCTTTAAATGCAAACAGGCAACGGAAGCCATCATTGCTCTGCCCATGCTCCTAGAATACGGACACCGGCTCTCAGTTCTGCATCCTCTGTCCCTTCTCAGTGCCTCACCGTAGGAGACAGTCGACATCTGAGCGTTGAAACTGTATTCTCAATAGCAACCTCATCAAGGCCTCGGTAACAATTTACATGTGAAGCACACCTGTCATCGAGAGGCTGTGGTATCTGTCATTTGGTGTCTTTTGTGTCAGGCAGTAATTACCCCTGGTGTCTTCTGAAATGAAGCCGTCTCCTGCACAGCTGTCTCTGGTGACAGCTCCTAACTTGCTAGAGAATAGCAGAAACTGGTGGAAGAGGGGCATTGCAAGACTTACCATCCCACGCCCACGGGGGGGGGCACGGGGGAGATTAAGCCCATTTTGATAAAGGGACAAAAAAATCACATCCCCCCCTCAAAAGCTGGAGGCAGTCTTAGAGGTCATGGCATAAAGCTTTAGTCTCTGCAGAGAAGTTAGATGAAACATTCTTTAAAATGAATGCAGCAGGCAGCTTGAGCAAAGTCATTCTTTCATTTACTATGTTAAATAAGTAATCATTCCTTCAAAGAACTGCGACAGACACCCATTTACATATCACAGGGATGTGTGTTCCGACATTCCCACACTCACCAATGCTAGCTTTCAGTCCCTGCTTTCTTTAGCCATTGCCAAAATGATAACTTCAGAATATTAACTTCAACTTCACACTGTGCAGTGCTGACTAGATTTCAAAACTGATGACTAGAACAGGGTTTGCTGATAAGTAGTTCATGCTCTAAAAGATTCTCCAATTCAGGAACAAAATACGTTTTCATATAACATATTCTATAGCAAATATATAACCAAATATCTGTTTATATATTTGTTATCTTTTATTTTGTGTGTGTCTGACTGTGCGTGCTCATACACGTGCGTGCATGTGTGTGTGTGTGTGTGTGTGTGTGTGTGTGTGAATGCGTGTAAGTACCTGTAGAGTCGGAAGAAGGCGTCTGGATTACTGATTCTGGACTGACAGGTGGTTGTGAGATGCCTGATGGGTATGAGTGATGGGAACCAAATCTTCATCATATGCAAGAGCAGCCAGTGCTCTTAACCACTTAACAATTTCCTAAGCTCATGGCTACATATTTGCATTAATTATGTGACACAATACACAATTTGATATAAAATTAAATTGGAAATGGTGACTAAATTCTGATAAAGACTATGGAAAATCCATATATCCAGAGCTACTCAACAAGTTTAATAAAAAGTTCTGGACCTGAGCAATAAGGTTTTTGTGGTTGTGGAAGAAGATGCTCTTTGGGGAAGTAGCAGAGAAGGTTCAAAGAAACATGTAACATTTAGCTACCATAAGGACAGCCCTGATTGAAAAGCAAAAGACAAACAAAAAGTACACCCCCCAACTTAATTCATAGTTTTACATCCTTCATTGGCTGCCGGAGAAGAATTTTATGCCATTTCTGAAGAATAAAATGGTCAAATTGTAACTTTTGTTATTGTTGGAGTCACATTTCTCCATCTTTTGAGATTTTAGCAGGGAAGAAAGACTGGTTGTACTCTCCAGTGAATAACTCATATGTGGGAGAGTGGGGCACAGACACAGAGGCAGTGGGGTGGGAAGGGCTGGGATGGAGAGTGGAAATATGGTTTCACGAGGGTCAGTGAGAGAGCTTGGCAGGTAAAAACATTGCTACCCTACATTTACAGGAGTTGGTTCCCTCTTTCAACACTGTAGGTATAAATGTACCAAACTCAGGTTATCATTTATAAACATGTGGTGTGTGTGTGTGTGTGTGTGTTTAGTTCTGCTAGAGAACCTCGGAAAATTGACTGACACAGTTGTGGAGCACATCATGAGACAAGTTGTGGGAGTTTTTTTCCCTTCCTGCATGTGGGTCTCAGAGATTTAGCTCAGGTTGTCAGAGTTGGCGGCAAATGCCTTTATGTGCAGAGCCTTCTAACTGGCCAGATAATAAGCATTTTAAAGACTTTATTTATTTATCTATTTGTATGTGTATGTATGTATGTGCACACACACATGGTAACCTGGAGAGGCTTTGAATCACTTGCAGCTGAAATTACAGGCACCCGTGAGCCACCTGAGAGGGTTCTGTGATCTGAATTCCAATTCTCATGACTAAACAACAACACTTGTACTCTCACACAAGTGGCATATATTTACACAGACATATATACAATTAAAAGGTGAATTTGAACGAAACATCCAAATCTCAGGAAAAAAAACCCCAACAACAACCCAAAGACAATACCTAACGTAAAATATGGAAAGCAAACGGGGTTTTTAAAAAGTGAACTGAACTACAGAGACCCAAGAAACTGACAGGCAGGTAAAGTTTGTGTAGCTGAATCACTGGAAGAAAGGCAAAGAGAATAGAGAAAGGAGATGCTTGGAAATTTCAAAGTTAGTGGAGGATAGAAACTCATGGTTAGTGAGTCCTGTAAGATAAATACAAACAAAAATACTAGGAACTTCATACACAGACCACTAAACTGTAAACATAGTGATCACCTTGAAAGCAGTCAGAGGAAACTATCATCTTACTTGTGGAAGCGTAGGAGGAGACTGCTCTTTCCTTTCCCAGACAACCAGACCCGAATAATCACACAGAAACTATATTAATTACATCACTGTTTGGCCTAATAGCTCATGTTTCTTATTAACTGACTCTTACATCTTAAATTAACCAATTTCTATTAATCTGTGTATTGCAACAATGCTGTGACTTACCAGGTAAGGTTCTGTTCTGGTGTCTTTCTCCTTTGGCTGCTACATGGTGTCTCTCTGACTTCACCTACTCTCTCTCTAAATACATTTCTTACCTGGCTATATTCTGCCCTGACATAGGTCAAAGTGACTCTCTTCATTATCCAATAATAGCAACACATATACAGAAGTATATCTCACATCAGGAAATAGTGATACAAAGGGCAGTTGATAATGCATTAGAAACGTAAGGAGAAAATGCACAAGAGTGTATCTCCAGAATGTTAATGGATGGGTTTTGTCACACAGAACACTACAAACAGAAAAGTGAAGCTTTGGGTTCAGTGGGAGATCCTGCCTCTGTCTGTTGGTGAAGGGCGCTTGTTCACACCATCTGTCTGTAAGAAGGGGGGTGAAAAAGGAAGACAAGGAACATCATTCTTTGGCCTCCACATACTTGCACATAGGACATCCACATATATATGTCAAAAAAAAAAACCCAAAGCAACCAAAAGTAAAGACTTACTCAGAACTCAGATAAACGTGTCTTAAAGAAATGTGTTGTGTGTAATGGTGCTACAGGAAGTGTTAAAGGAAACTTTTTGAGTTGAGACCTTGTGTCCTATGGTAACGTACATCCATACTAGTCCAGATCCTTGGAAGGAGGAGTACCTAAGCAAATGGAAAGGATTAGGAGCTTTTGCTTACCAAAGTTTTAAAAAGAAAAGCAAATATATATGATCTTTACCAGCTTTAATTATAACACCAGAAACTGTAACCGGCTTATAAGGGGTATGGGATATAGACTATTTAAAACACAAAGAATAATGTTACAGTATTAAAAAGTTTCTACAAGTTTTGCGTAAAGTGATAGACTATCAAGTCCATGTAGACTGTCTTCTGTTAAAATATATTTTGTCATTTCAGATAAAGCCACTGAAAAATAATGAAACATGACTATTACCAAAGGATAAGAATTGCTGTGGAATGTTGAACTGATGATGGTCCCATAAATAATATACAATTCATAAAATAGCATCTGCAAATCAATAAGGAGCACACTAAACCTGCAATCAACCAAGGAATCAAGAAGCATAAAAAGTGATCCACCAAGCAAGAAAATTAAATGGTCCCCACAAATGCAATGGAGCAATTTATGAAGGAGAGATTCTGAATAACTTTCTGAAATTACTGAAGTTGTGTTGTTGTTTGGAATGGCAGTAAGAAATCACTCTGGGAAATATTTTCCAAAATTTTCTGTGAAGAATGATGTTTGATCATCAAATTGAATGTTTTTCTTGACTTGGTCTATAAATCCATCTTTGACTCTGTAATAATAAAGTTTATTATGCTCAAGAATCTTGTGTGAGTCCTGTTGGAGAAGTGTAATAACTCACTCACAGTATTACTTCTACCACTTTTCTCTAACTTCAACTACTATTGCCTTTCCTTTAAAAAGATACATGCATGTGGCTGCATATGGGTTTGGGCATCTGTGAGCACAAGGGTCTTCAGAGTCTGGAAGGGGACGCTTGTTCCTCTGAAACACAACAGTCAGTTGTGAGGAGCCCTATGTGGGTGCTGGGAGCATAACTGAGATCCTCTGCAAGAGCAGTATGTGTCTTAAACACCGAGCTATCCTTCCAGCTCTAAGTCCGACCATTAGATATCACTACAAACCAATGGTTACACTGTGCTTAACTCTGTGCTATGTGTTTGCTGTGCATTTCATTTTGGAATCTCGATTCATGTTCATTTCAAGGATTAGGAAATATAGAGACTTTAATAAGTGCAAGAGGGAACTAACTCCTGATCACAGTACTGGTGAGACCAGGAAGGGAGAGCTAAATTTTGTCTCTGATGTTGAGGTCACTAGGCAGTAGGGTGTGGCTCTGCTGAAGAAGGAAATACGGGAATAACATGAGCAAAGCAGAGTCAGTGGGGGTGTGTAGAGTAGCTTATCAGAAGTCACAGGGCAGATATTAGATGCTAAAGAAAACTCCTATGAACAGGCAGAGTTTGCATGTGCTACAAGGAGATTTACAACTAACAGGGGCAGGCTCAGAATGAAGGTCTGCTGGTAGTGTCTACTTAGCAGGCAGGAAGTTCTGGTTTCACTCTCCAGCACCTCATGAAACCAGTGTGGTGACAATCACTTGTAACCACAGCACTTGGGAGATGCAGGCAAGAGGATCAGAAACTCAAGGGCACTGTTGACTACATAGCTGGTTCAAGACTAGTTTAGGCTACATAAGATTCTGCCTAAAAAGTAATAGTGGCTAGTGAAAATTTGAAAAACAATTTAAGATAAAAATGAAATAGTTTAAAAATGCCATAAATAAGCATATATTTCATCTACTTATATGAGAATAAGGTGGCTATCCAAACGTAGGAACTAGTATACCTGGATGTCAAGAGTTATCTGTGTACTTAGATCAGATTGATCTCTATATTCTTTATACTTTTTAATTGTTAATTTCCTTCCTCATATATGCATTATTTTCATAAATAGAAAGTATTTTCAAAAAAGGAACATGAAAATGCCACTATTTCAACTGCTCAAGGAAGAAATGTGAAGGAAGAAACATCATTCCACCAGATTTAAGCAATATCTTTCCTGACAACTGCTTCTGAGACCCTGGTATCTTCTCAGAGGGAGACTGCTCATTAAGCACATTTCAATAATGTAGCACAGAAATATGGCTAAGTTACTAAGAGTGATGGCTCTCTCAGGATACACCTTCCACAGGGACTATAGCTTCTCCTCAAATATATTTTCATTCAATTACTGTTTAGGCAGACTGGAGTCATATTGTGCCTAAGTTGGATAATCCCCCTTTAATAGGGGTCATTCTTCTCGCCTATAAGCTGGCTCATTTTATGATCTGAAGCCTCTGAGGAGTCTAACGATTTTATGTTTTTTTGAGACTTGCATAAATTTTGGGTTTTGCCAACTCAGACGGTGTGGTCTGCATGTGATGACTGTAGGAGCATTAACATCTCACCTGTACATAGGGTGCTGATAGGACCTGACCCTGCATGCTTGCTAATTACAGGAATTAGAGAGAAGGCTTAAATAAGAAGCACACGGAAATGGCCTTTCATAGTAATGGAAGAATACCAAGTATAAATGGTCATGTCAATTACTTGACCTTTAGTCTATTATATATACTAATCATTAATATCATCTTTCTATCTAGTATCTATCATCTGTCTATTATCAATAATACAATATCATCAATATCAATCTGTCATGTAGCTATCATCTATCTCTCTATCTTTGAAGCAATTGTTGTTGGTGAGAATTTCAGGAAGTCACAGGTCTCTGAAATAAAGATACATTGTGGTGTGGTATAAGGATTAATTAATTCTTCTAATTTTAATACAAAGCACTTCAGTCTTGTTGCATGGACATCTCTTTTTGTTAAGCTATTTGCTTCCAGGTTTTTTTTAAGTACCATAGTCAAAGGATTCTTTAAAGCTTAACTGAAAGCTTGTGAAGAAGGAAACAGACATATCTGGGTGAACATCCTCTCTCCATCCCTGGCTTTCTGACGAGAGGCAAGTTACAGTCTCTCTCCCAGCTCGGCTTCAACATTTTAGACTGAGGGTTCTGTGAAGCCACCATCTCGTGTGCAGCACTGGATGGTTTATGTAACTGACATGTCTCATTTTTCAATTTGAATTTATTCCTACTTCAGGAATGAAAAATAAAGGTGTTTATTGGCTTTTATGGAGTTTAAATGCAAGAAGGCTTGTAAAGTACAAGGCATGGTGGTCTAACCTCTTGTAGATGTTCAATAGATATTTATTCAATAACCTGACTTTGACAAGGGTAAGACACACCATGGGAATTAGCTCAAGCAATTAGCTAATGACTTCAAATTCTAAGCTTCAATTTAATTGCTGCCATTAAAGATGTCTCCTTTATTCCTTGACACTGGAGAATCTCTACCCTTTGCTTAAGATTCTCCCATCTTTCTTTTTGAATATTGTTTCCCACTTCTTTACATGCCACAACCTGTGTCTCTTGGTCTCCAAATATGAAGTGAAATTTGGGGCAGGTTTATGAATCTTGGAGGCCAAGGATTACACTGTTCACATAATTTATTGTGTAAGTATTCAAGTCACAGTATTTACTTTCCCCGTGTGCTGACTTCCTCTCTTGCAGAAGGGACATCATTAAGAGCACCTACAGGATAGTGTAAGTTGCTGCTTGAATGTCCTCTGAGATGTCAAATGCATGGATGTAAACCATAGTTTTGTGTTAGTTATGTCCTAGTTCCTGTTCCCAAACTCTAATACTGTGGACGCCTAGGCTATTTCTTAATTTTTATGCATATGTGTATGCATTGTATGACTATATGAGTTTTTGTGTGTGCTGCTATATGGTACATATACATGTGGAGTCCAGAGTACAAGTGTAGCAAGCTTTTTTTCTGATTATTTTTGGATTACCAGGCCAAAGATAACAACAAGGAGACTTTTTATTAATTTTGAAAGCTTGGTCTTTAGCTTAGGCTTGTCTCCAACTAGCTCTTATAACAAATTAATCTGCTTTTATTAATCTATATTTTGCCACATGGCTCTTTACCATTCTTCAGTATGGAATGTCTGATTTGCTTTGAGTATCCTGGTGAAATCTGCCCATCTAAATTTTTCCTCCTCTTCTTCTCTTTCCCTGGAAAACCAGCCTATCGTTTCCTGCCTGGGTAGATTAATGAGCTATTTATTGAACTAATCAGAAGGCGCCTTGGCAAAGACACATGACAGTGTACAAGAGATTATCCCACAGCTTTCCCCCCTTTTTGTCTAAAATAAAAAGGAAAGGTTTTAACTCTAACACAATAAAATATATATATATATATATATATATATATATATATATATATAATGAGAATAATTATCAGGTAAGAATTACATTCATAATGTCCAGTCCATTTATATTTGGCAAATTCAGAGAAAACACCTTGTTATCAATCATTTCTTGTACCTAATTTACTTTTGATCATAACTTGTATTACTATCCTAAAATATCTTTTTAGACCTTAAAACATTTTCTTAGTTAAACAACTTAAGCTTTTATGATTCTTTACTTATATATTTTACATCTTTTATGCCAGCTACTTTTATGAATTTGATAACAAGGAAAACTGTAAAACTGTAACTATTTACTCTTCAATCCCATAAGAGACTCTAGAAGATTATAATATTGCCTGAGTATACAGGAAGTACAGAGAAAGAACCCTCCAAAACTTCAGAAACGACAGAGGCATCTGGCTGCATGGACAGTCACCCATTTCCTCTGTAACTGATTACTATGTTCATCTTTGGCCTACAGGCCTAGAATATTTGACAGACTTTTATATAAAGCAGGAATTTTGAAGGACTGTCCTACATTGTCTAGGCAAAGTTCAGAAGTTACCTTCTTTTGTGTCCTGCTTGTTCAATTTGGACAGCATACTGTCAGCAGTTGAGGCAAGGGCAGTTTTTTTTTGCCCTGGGGCTAACTTTGTCACAAACAAAAGCAAACTCCATGTGGAGGTTCTTTGATGCCCATCATTC
The DNA here is from genome assembly GCF_982192425.1 of Myodes glareolus. Classification (NCBI taxonomy): domain Eukaryota; kingdom Metazoa; phylum Chordata; class Mammalia; order Rodentia; family Cricetidae; genus Myodes; species Myodes glareolus. Next base: position 64,183,228 of record NC_142047.1, on the reverse strand, counting down.
AAATTTTTAAAGTAAATTGGTGCTATTAGGAGCAAATATATCTGATTGTCATGAAGAATTATGTTATTGAAACATCCTAAATTCTATATTCTGTAGATCTCTGACGTGTTTGATGACCATATATCTATCTAAAATATATCTCTATTTGACCTTGAAAATGTACCTAACAGGGTTACAAGTTTGATTGTTGCAGATGACTAACTAATAACTTACATTTCTTAACTACCCTAAACAGTTTAAGATAATAGCTTTTAAGGACTAAAACTTTGCATTACATTTTAAAATTCGCGCATAGGTACAAATTCCTTAAGCAAGAGTAGAAATGTGTAGGAGGTCTAGAAGACTGGAAATAATCAAACTGAGGGCTGAAATCAACAAAATAGAAACACAGAAAACAATCCAAAGAATCAATGAATCAAAAAGCTGGTTCTTGGAGAAAATCAACAAGATTGACAAACCCCTATCCAAATTAATCAAACGGCAGAGAGAGAACATGCAAATTAATAAGATCAGAAATGAAAAGGGGGACATAACCACAGACACGGAGGAAATTCAGAGAATCATAAGGTCTTTCTATGAAAGTTTATATGCCACAAAGTTGGAAAATGTAAAAGAAATGGACATTTTTTAAGATAAGTACCATATACCAAAGTTTAACCAAGAACAGGTGAACAATCTAAATAGACCTGTTAGTCGCGAAGAATTAGAAGCTGTTATCAAAAATCTCCCTACCAAAAAAAGCCCAGGACCAGATGGTTTCAATGCAGAATTCTACCAGAACTTCCAGGAAGAGCTAATACCTATACTCCTTAGCGTATTCCACAATATAGAAACAGAAGAGTCATTGCCTAACTCCTTTTATGAAGCTACAGTTACATTAATACCAAAACCACACAAAGACACAAGCAAGAAAGAGAATTACAGGCCAATCTCACTCATGAACATCGACGCGAAAATTCTCAATAAAATACTGGCAAACCGAATCCAAGAACACATTAAAAAAATTATGCATTATGATCAAGTCGGCTTCATTCCAGAGATGCAGGGCTAGTTCAACATACGCAAATCTATCAATGTAATCCATCATATAAATAAACTGAAAGAAAAAAACCATATGATCATCTCACTAGATACTGAAAAAGCTTTTGACAAAATTCAACACCCATTTATGATAAAGGTGTTGGAGAGACTGGGGATACAAGGATCATACCTAAATATAATAAAAGCAATATACAGCAAGCCGACAGCTAACATCAAACTGAATGGAGAGAAACTCAAAGCCTTTCCACTAAAATCAGGAACACGACAAGGCTGTCCACTCTCTCCATACCTCTTCAATATAGTGTTTGAAGTTCTAGCAATAGCAATAAGACAACATAAGGAGATCAAGGGGATTCGTATTGGAAAGGATGAAGTTAAACTTTTGTTATTTGCTGACGATATGATAGTATACATAAGTGACCCCAAAAACTCTACCAAAGAACTCCTACAGCTGATAAACACCTTTAGTAATGTGGCAGGATACAAGATCAACTCCAAAAAATCAGTGGCCCTCCTATACACAAAGGCTAAAGAAGCAGAGAGGGAAATCAGAGAAACATCACCTTTCATGATAGCCACAAATAGCATAAAATATCTTGGGGTTACTCTAACCAAGGAAGTGAAAGACCTATTTGACAAGAACTTTAAGTCTTTGAAGAAAGAAATTGAGGAGGATAACAGAAAAAGGAAAGACCTCCCCTGCTCTTGGATTGGGAGAATCAACATAGTAAAAATGACAATTCTACCAAAAGCAATCTATAGATTCAATGCAATCCCCATCAAAATCCCATCAAACTTCTTCACAGACCTTGAGAGAACAATAATCAAGTTTATATGGCAAAACAAAAAACCCAGGATAGCCAAAACAATCTTATACAATAAAAGAACTTCTGGAGGCATTACCATCCCTGACTTCAAACTCTATTACAGAGCTACAGTATTGAAAACAGCTTGGTATTGGCATAAGAACAGAGAAGTCGACCTATGGAATCGAATAGAAGACCCGGATATTAACCCACAAACCTATGAACACCTAATTTTCGACAAGGGAGCTAAAGGTATACAATGGAAGAAGGAAAGCATCTTTAACAAATGGTGCTGGCATAACTGGATCTCAACCTGTAAAAGAATGAAAGTAGATCCATATCTATCACCATGCACAAAACTCAAGTCCAAATGCATTAAAGACATCAACATTAATCCGTCCACTTTGAACCTGATAGAAGAGAAAGTGGGAAGTAGTCTACAAGATATAGGCACAGGAGGCCTCCTCCTAAGTAGGACCTCAGTAGCACAGACAATAAGAGAAACAATGAATAAATGGGATCTACTGAAACTGAGAAGCTTCTGTAAAGCAAAGGACACTGTCAGTAAGAGAAAAAGGCTGCCTTCTGACTGGGAGAAGATCTTCACAAACCCCTCATCAGACAAAGGTCTGATTTCAAAAATATACAAAGAACTCAAGAAACTAGACACTAAAACTCTAATTAACCCAATTAAAAAATGGGGTACTGAACTGAACAGAGAATTCACAACAGATGAACTTCGAATGGCTAGAAGACACTTAAGGTCATGCTCAACCTCCTTAGTGATCAGGGAAATGCAAATCAAAACCACTTTGAGATACCATCTTACACCTGTCAGAATAGCTAAAGTCAAAAACACCAATGATAGCCTATGCTGGAGAGGATGTGGGGTGAGGGGAACACTCATCCATTGTTGGTGGGAATGCAAACTTGTACAGCCACTGTGGAAATCAGTGTGGCGGTTTCTCAGGAAACTGGGAGTCAACCTCCCTCAGGACCCAGCAATTCCACTCTTGGGAATATACTCTAGAGATTCCCTAACATACTACAAAAGCATTTGTTCTACTATGTTCATAGCAGCACTATTTGTAATAGCCAGAACCTGGAAACAGCCTAGGTGCCCCTCAATAGAAGAATGGTTAAAAAAGGTGTGGAACATATACACATTAGAGTTTTACTCAGCGGTAAAAAACAATGACATCTTGAATTTTGCATGCAAATGGATGGAACTAGAAAACGCTTTACTGAGTGAGGTAAGCCAGACCCAAAAATAGGAACACGGTATGTATTCACTCATAAGTGGATTCTAACCATAATTAAAGGTCTCTGAGCCTATTATTCGTGATCCTAGAGAAGCTAAATAAGAAGATGAACCTGAGGAAGATTATTTAGCTATCCGCCAGGAGGTAGGAAATAGACAAGAGTCCCAGGTAACCTCGGGTGCATGCCGGGGGTTGTTGGAAGGGGAGAGGGTTAGAGAGAAGGGAGTAGGGGAGGAATGGGTAAAGCTCGGTGGCCTGGGATGGGGGGAGGGAGGAAGGATGAATATGGGATCAGGGAAGAACATATTTCAACTAAGGGAGTCATTTTAGGGTTTACAGGAGACTTGATTATATATGGGATCCCAGGTCCAAGGAGAGATCCCCAGATTGTTCTCTGGACAGAGGAGAGGGTGCTTGAACTGGCCTTGACCCATAACCATACTGATGAATATTTTGCTTATCACCATAGATCCTTCGTCTGGCGAAGGACGGCGATACAGACGGAGACCCACATTGGAGCACCGGACTGAGCCCCCCAAAGTCCAAATGAGGAGCAGAAGGAGGAAGAACATGAAAAAGGAAATCAGGACTGCGAGAAATGCTCTCACCCACTGATACAAGGGGACAGATCTAATGAGCGTTTACCAAGGCCAGTTGGACTGGGACTGAACGAGGAGGTGATCTAACCAGATTCTCTGAATTTGGCCGGATTCTCTGAATGTGGCTGGCCCGAAGTCTTTCTGAAAAGCCATTGACTATGATACTGGGACTTGTTTCCTCTGCATATACTGGATTTTGGGGATCCAGTCTGTTTGGATACTCACCTTCCTGGACCTGGAGGGAGGGGGGAGGAACTTGAACTTCCCACAGGGCAGGAAACCCTGACTGCCCTAAGGGATGAAGAGGGAGGAGGAGAGGGAGTGGGGGGAGTGGGAGGGTGTTGGGAAGAGGGGCGGAAAGGGAAACTTTTATAATTTAATAAAATTACTTTAAAAGAAAAAAGAAAGAGTAGAAATGTGTAAAGTATGTTAAAACAAAAATAACCTTAAATTTGTATCAATATACAAAAATCCATATCAATATAAAATATTTGAGACTAGTAGTTGCTTTTGAGTTGTTTAAAAGTAGATTCAATAATCTACTCTTCTATCCTACCTTTCCTTTATCCTCCCTTTTCTTTTCAGAAATAGATCCTTTAATCCAACCTGTTTTGTTTATTTTTTTCATGATCATGACCAGAAGCAATTAGTAGCCAAGCCCCATTAATAATAATAAATATTTATATCTCTCCAAATGACCAAAAAACTACCCATCTCACTTTTTGGGAATGCAGGCATTGTGTTCTCTAGACTGCTTTCTTTTGTCTGGGCCTGATGGCATCTTTAGGACACCCTGAGAAAATTCTGTTAAGAATCACGTCCTGGGAGAGTTAACTGCACCATTTGTTGTCCTGTCTCTGTGTAATGGGAAGGTGCTGGTCCTATCTGAAGTCCTGAATAGAGTATTCTGCGAGACCAGGCCATATTAACTAACCACTTTGAAGTTTATCTGGAGGCAGAATTTTGTGAATACTGCAACAGAAGTATTCTGAGAGACTTGATGACCTGGGCTATTTGTCTTTATTGGTATCTAGTCCTTTTGCTCTGAAAACACACAATCTTTTAAGGGTAACACATACATCTGCATTAACACAAGTATGGAGCATGTGGTATGCATGCATGTGGTGTGCACAAATCAACTTACGCTGACGTTTTGTTCTGTTTGAGCAGGTACAAGGTATTTGTTAACTCTGTAAGGCTGTTTGGATTGCATAACCAAACCTCTACCCATGACATATGAAAGAAAGGCATGTAGTAATCAGTCATGAGAAGTCTGTAACTAACAAGATTTATCAGGTTTCATCCCGTCTCAGAGCTGTTCCAACGTAGAGGGGTCAGCATAAACATCAACTGTCTTGCAATTTTTTTTTCTTTTTTTCTTCATGTCTATAGCCAAGATTTTCAGAAGGTCTCCCCTGACCAAATCTAGTCTTTATTAATTTTGAGGCAAGCCATAGTTTTTTGTTTCCTGTGGAAAGAGAAGCTAAACCTTTCCCTCAATACAATGTATTATTTGGCTTCCATTCTGAAGCTAAGACATTCTTAAAATATATAAGCTGGTTTAATTAAGCAGTTTCCATCACCCAATGTCTTTCAGCAGCTTTTGATTTTTGTTCATTACCACTGAAAAATTTTAAGTAAACAAGCATCATACAGGATCCATATACCCTGTGTATTTCCCATCTTTACATGACCTTTTTTTTACATCACTGTACTCTCTCTTTAAAGGCTGTATTTTACTATTTTTAAACTATTTTTATGATTGTCCATACCCATTTTCTTTTTCTTTTTTTTTTTTTTTTTTTTTTTTTTTTTTGTCTGGACCTGATATTTTGCATGCCTGTAGACCCTTGCTTGCAGTGTTCTCTGACCAGGGAGACAAGTCTTGAATGGCTAGGCTTTCACTGCAGAATGGCACTGATGGCTGGCTCCACCCACTCCGGGTCCCCAGGCAGCAGTCAGAGCAGCATCTCATCCCAGCTGTGGATCGTGCTGCAGCAGGTGCTTGAACCTAGTGCAGAGAGCGAATAGGGTGCTGGTTGTTCAATTGCTCAACCGTACATCCGGGCCTCTGAGAAGAGCTGCACCGCCTTATGCTGTAAGCACTGGGCATACCCAGGAGACCACGGTAGCCAGGAAGTGGTGTCTGACTCTGCGTTGTGAACGTTTTTTCAGCTTTCTCAGGCACTATGTGGATTTACATGCCCAGACATTGGGTACCATTTGTAGCAAGCTTTCTTTTTGAACTATCTTTGGGTCGCCAACCTGCAAACAATGACAAGGAGACTTCTGATTAATTATAAAAGCCTGGGCTTTAGCTTAATTTTGTCCCCACCTCACTCTTCTAGCTCAAGGTAACACGCTTTTATGCAACTACACTCTGCCTTGTGACGTTTTACCTTTTCTCAGTATGGCAAGTTGGACTTTCTCTGAATCTGCTGGTGAAATCTATGTGCCTAGATTTCTCCTCCTTTTCTTCTCTTTCCCTGGAAATCATGTCTATCCTCTCCTCCCTAACTACTGGCTATTTAGCTCTTTATTAAACCAATCTGGAGGCACCATATGCAGACACATCTCTACAGTGTAACAAACACTTCACAACAGACAAGCCTGAGTGTCATTTCTCAGGCACTTCCCAGAATTTCTTTTGACACAGAGTCTCTCACTGGCTTGGACTTCACCCATTAGACTGGGCTGGCTGGCTAGGAATCCCCAAGGATCCTCTTACCTTTGTCTCCCCAGTTCTGGAATTACAATCTTACATGACCAACACAGACTTCAAAAAGTGGCTTCTGAAAATAAAACTCAAGTTCTCATGTTTCAGACTCCCAGATATGACAAACAACAATAAGAAATCAACATGTCACTAGTTGGCTGTGTGGCTAAGAATAAATATCAATTTTAGAAACATAGCCACAGGCGACAGCTCTCCTTTTTGGCCTCTGGTTTATGTAACTTACAGGTATTTCAATGGTTCAAATATCAGGGCGCTGGTATGCATGCATTTGCTGATCTATAAAGCATATGGCATTTTGAAATATCGATCTCTTTGTTGCCAGCATGTAAGAGATATCAGTGCAGCTGGGATCCTATTTGTAACTATGGGATTAGAGTTATAGAAGTGGAAAATTGGAATAGACCCAAACGCATGTGAAATGGAAAGTCCAGTTGGCAGTGGGGCTAAGGATGGAGAATAAGAAATGAGGGAGCATTATTTTAAAAGCTGACTCGTCAAGCAGAAAAGGAGCAGCCAGACAAACAAGCTTTGGCTGCCTCAGCCGCCTGCACCTCTCCGTTGATTTTGAAGACTTAAGTTCAGCACAACAGCAGGAAAAGGCAGAACCGAGTTGTTTCTGGAGAGACGGCATCCCTGTGGGGTTCTGGCTTTTCTGTGGAGCATGGAAGAAGGAAGAAGAGTTCAGACGAGAGCCAGCTGGGCTCAGGAAAGAGTGGAAAGAGGGACAAAATCAAGAGCTTAGGATTTGACCTAAACTGGACATTCTATATTTCTGTTCAATATCATTTGTATTAAGAAGTTTTGTGGATCCATCTTTTTTTATGTTGTGCTGGTGAACTGATCTTTCATTCCATTGCTTGACTCTTTAGCAGATTCTATAATATCTTGCATATCTGCCTTTACCAGCTCCCTCAACCTTAGACAATAATCAGGTTCCATGTGTGAATCCACATAGGAGTTCCTTGCACACTATCTGTTCAATAAAAGAGACTCTATAAACTATTTTTTTTCTGTGTGTTGGGGTGTGTATGCACATGCATGTGTTCACACACATGTGTTGAGGAACAACCTCTGGTGTTGTTCCTCAGGCACTGTGCTCGCTCTCTCTCTCTCTCTCTCTCTCTCTCTCTCTCTCTCTCTGTCTCTGTCTCACCCCCCCGTGTGTATGTGTGTCTGTCTGTCTCTGTCTCTCTCTTTCTTTCCTTTTTCTTTTGAGACAGGGTTTTTCTTGGAGGTTTAGAACCAAGTAGGCTGGCCTGACTGGCTATCCAGTGACCCCTAGGGAGCTGCCAGTCCTCAGTTCTTCTGCACTGGGATCACAAGTACACAGCTCTTTATGTGGGCTTGGAATCAAACTCAAGCCCTCTTGCTTCTACAATAAGCACTTTCTCAACTATCTTATTTCCCCAAACCCTGTAATCAAGTGACTGAGGGCTCATCTAGAAGAACAGTAGGAGTCTTTGGTTTATAGACACTGACTGGAACTATGAAGTCTCTATCCAGGGATTTACTCCCCGTTTCCAGCTGGAGCTGATTCCTGATTCACTGAAGGAAAATGTAAAACCCTGAAAGTTTCATTTCTGAGAAACAGTAGATATGTTTTGTAAAAGAGAGGAAGAAACCAAACTATGTCCTAAATTTAGTCAATAAGAAAGGAAAGAATACTTTACATAAAGCTTATAAAATCACAGAGTGTTTCCTGTTAGTGTTCTCTTCATTTTAGAAATCTCTTACTGATTATGGTCTACCATGCCCCCGAGATCAAGCCATAGAAACCCTCTAGGAGATTCTTAGGGCAGACTTTTATAGTGTGTGGTAGAGGCAGTAACTAGTTCACTTACTCTCCTATATTCCAGTCACCTGTCATGTAGAGAGGGACCACACAGGGTGGTAAGCTTATGGACGATCCTTCATCCCCCTTTCATGGTGAAGCCATATCATGCTGAGGCCCCAAAGCTCATTGAGGAGTCATCCGTTTGTTCTTGTTTCATATCTGATGCTGTGAATAACATTCCACATACATGCAACTGAGAGGAGGACAGGCTTGTTGGGGTAACTGCTCCAGGTTGCAGCCAATAATTGCAGAACGATCAAAGCAGACACTTCAAGCCTCATGGCCACAGTTAGGAGAAGGGAGAACAGGTATGTGGGTCCTTGCTGCCTGCTCCTGTTTGGTTTTCTCTTGTCTAGTGCAGGCCCTCTGTCTATGGATATGGTGCACCAAATGTGGACTAGGTATTTCCCCATCAACTATAAATCAAGACAACTTCCCACAGATGTGCAGGCAGGCCAAACTGGTCCAAACAACTCCTCACCCTGGGCTCTCCTATCATGACATTCTAGGCTGCAGCATGTGAATGGTTTAAGACTATTTTCACACCATTCATTCCTTTTCTCTGTTGAGTAACAGAAACTGCATGTTACAGATCCTGCCCTAATAAGATGAGGAGCTTCCCAAGCCCTAAGGTATAGTTGTGTTCCCTGCAACTCCCTGGAACACCAACATGGCAGAACTACTTTAGTGTGCTCAGTAGCTTCAGTCCCCAGGATGCTGCTACTGGAAACCCAGCCAAGGCTACTCACTTACAGCCTTGCTAGATACGGTGGCATTTATCTTTTGTAGAAGTTTTTAGCTGTTATTTTTTCTTTTGTGTGTGTGTGTGTGTGTGCAGATGTTCACGCCTGTGTGTGGCATGGTATGTATGTGGCTATCAGAGAATATCTTGGAGAAAGCAGTTTTCTATTTCTACTATGTGAGTCCTGTGAATGGCACTCAGAACATCAGTCTCGGAAGCAAGTTCCTTTACCCTATGAATCACATGAAATATTGACTCTCAGACATCATTTTTAAAAAGTTTCAGGATGCACACATTTTGGACATATTTCTCAACAGTGGGCTGGTAATGAAGCTTAAATATGTTGATGTCTTCTGAGGCAGGCATCCTAATTTGAAGTCATTTCTTCACATTTCTTTAAGCCTTTCCAATAGTCCTGGTTTTGCTGGGTCTCAAATATTGGATATCTTAGTAGATTTGGTGCTGAACAACATGACCACATACCTGTTTGCCATGTCTGCCTTGTTTTTGTTCCGTAGTCTCATGTTGAGTGTGGAGGAAGACAGAACACACATGCTGACTTCTGAAAGTACACAGCAAATCCCTTTCTAGTTTTGAGGATGAAAGCTACTGAAACAGTTAGATCAATAACGTAGGAAAGCAGAAAATCCCAAGTGAATGCTTGTCGGAGTGCACACGCCCCCCAGGAACCTGTGCAGCACAGCACAGCTGGGTTCCGGAGAGCACACGGCCCCCGGGAACCTGTGCAGCACAGCACAGCTGAGTTCCGGGCTGTTGTCTCCTTCCCTCACCATGATAATTCTCCAGATGCCGCACTTCTTTCTCTTCCTCTGCTGAACTCGAAATGAAGATATCAGAAGAGACTAGAAGAGGTTCCTCAGGAGGGTGCGACCTGAACTTGTTCCTGGCAGAAGCAATACAAGCAAGGGTCAGGACAAGCACCTAGTACTTTGAAGAGCATAGTGAAGTATGAGGGTGCTGCCTGGGTTGCTGGGGTTGGAGAGTGCTGCAAACATCACAGAAGGCTCAGGTGTGCTGGCTCTCATATTCCTTTGTTAGGATATGTCTCTAGAGTTGGGGAGTTAGTTCCACTGGTAAAATTCTTGCTGCACAAGCATGAGGACCTGGCTTTTATCCCTCAGAATTTATGTGAACTAGCCATACACAGTGAGGCCCTCGGAGATGGAGACAAGTAGACCCCATGGGTTTGCTGCCAGCCGACCTAGTGGAATCAATGAACTCCTTTACAATGAAACCCACTGTCTCAAGAAAACAAGATGGGTAGCAACTGGAGAAGCTACCTGAAGCTAACCTTTGGCCCCCATATACATACACATATGTGTGCCCATACACATGTACATATATGATAACATACTATCTGTCCTAATTGACATCTTTATTGCTGCTTGTTCAATTTTGTACAATCTCCTGACCAGAGTTTTAGTTTCTGAGTAACAAAATGTGAGAGCCTTTTTATTTTTTAAATCAGGATTCCTGAGTTTTAGTCACTTAAGAATCCATGAACTCATTTCCTAAGTCATTTTGCCTTTATTCATCTTTCTGTTAGATTAGGGCTACACTCCCCTGCAGCAGCCCCACTCCCTAGCTGCTATAAAAGTAATGGAAGGTATCCTGTTACGATTGCTGATAACTTCATAATGCTTGCTTTCCTAGGCCCTATGCTATGAAGGTGACATATCCAGTCCCATGATGCATTTTTGCCACCTGTGAATGAGAGGCAGCCTCATTGTAAGCACATGCAGTGGGCTGCTCAGCTACACTGTGTGGAGCTTCCTCTCTGCCTCTAAAATCTATAAGGTGAGAGCCCTGTTTAACCTCAGTGGCCAGAACTCTTTTCACATTCCCCCACCATACTGTCTTTCCCTGACATGACTATTTCCCTTAATAAATAAATCTCTTACCAAAATGGACACTCTCAATGTCCCTCTTGAACCCCCAAATCTGAGCCCTGACAGTCTTCGTTTCTATTTTTCTAGTTGTTAACATCAGGCTGACTGAGGTGCAGTAGGATGTTCACATGATGTAGGCCCACATTCTGGGTGCAGACAGCCTAAGTAGATGTTTATCCTCTCACATCTTTATCGCCTTCTGCTGGCGACTGGGGTTTGCCAAGTGTTAGGATATAAAGAGCATATTCAGAGCTCTAATAGGAGAATGGATGTGCAATACCACACAGGGATGATCACATTAGACTTCTAGTCAAGAAACAGTAGTTGACATCACTCTTGAGAGATGTCCAAAACTGGCCAGAATTCTTGAGACAACTGCTATCTATCATGGGTTTGGCTTCACTAAAATAGTTTGTTTTGTGTGTGTGTGATCTTCCTGCCTAAAAATAGATTCAACATATGCTTCTAGGAGAGCTTAAACCAGCCTTTCAGGCTTTAGAATTAGAATTGTGGCACAGTAACTCTCAACAGGGATTTTAGGATATTGTTACCAAAAAGAATGTAAAGAGCTACAAGCAGTATGTATACAGTGCCTGGGGTCATCAACCCGATTCGTAGACTCTATGGAGTCGACTTCTCAAGGGGACAGAGCTGGGCTGGAAGTGGCCATGTCTAGAAGAACTGGTGCATGGTGATATGCCCTCCTATTTACTACTTTGTGTACCAGAAGATCAGCTTCCTCAGGTTACTTTAGCCAAAGTCTCTTTCCTATACATTCGAAAGTCAGAAGATAGAGGGGGTTGGGAAGAGTTATTAATTCTCATTCTGGACTGGGAAGGTATCAAGTATGATCCTCTCCAGTAGTTTTCTGTCCTAGGTTCCACTACTAGAGCAATAGCTTTTGTTATGATGATGTCTATTCCCTTATGGAGGTCTAGGTTAGGTTCAGGCTGAGATACAAATGGCTCCTTATAGTTCCAGGCCTTAAGGGAATTCCTTGCCCCCTGTTGGTGTTCTTTGTCTTCATATCATTTGAGTGTTTGAGATATCATTCTGCTGAAATGAGGTCGTCTTTGCTGGGCTCCCCAAGGCAGGGTGGATCACAGGTGTTGGGTTGAATTAAGATACCCCAAGGACAAAGAACCAGACCACTGGATCAAGCTGCAGGAATCTCAGCTAGTTTGTGAATCACATTGCAGAGTAGGCAGTACTCACAGCTGAGCAAGGAAAGCTAAGAATCATCATGTTTAGAGGAAGGTCACTAGCTAGTGACTCCAGGAGACACCATCCGCAGTGCATCCTAAGTGCTGAACATACTTTTGTGGGACTGCAGGAACCGCCTCTTATCTTGGAGATAGCCAAGTTAAGAAATCAGAGGATACATAGTACTGAGGAACTGGAAAAGTAGTTCTTGTTGAACTGTGGAGTAGTTATTACATAACCACATCTGGTGGCAACAATACCACTTATAAAATATTGTGTGTGTGTGTGTGTGTGTGTATGTATGTATGTATGTATGTTCCTGTGACTGTGAACTGGAATGCGAGAGTGTTTGTACACATTTGTGTGCATTTTGTGGAGACCAGAGAACAATTTGGTTGTGTTCTTACTTAGGTGTTGTCCACTTTTAACATTTTTTTTGAAGACAGGAGATTCTCATTGTCTTGGAATTTGTGTTTAGGAAGAAGTAGGTGAGAGTAGCTGCCTAGTAAGTCTAAAGGATCCATTTGTATCCAGTCCTGGCTGGCCCCAGTGCTTGCATTACAATTAATCAAGGCAACTTGTAGAAGAAAGAATTTATTTGGGGGCTTGCTTTCAGTTTGGATGAATGAATCCTTGACCAGCATGGTGGGGATCATGGCAGCAGGCAGTCAGGAATGGCACTAGAGCAGTAGTTGAGAACTTACAGCTGATCTGCAAGCATATGAAAGAGAAAGGGTGAAAGAGAGAAACAGAGAGAGACAGACAGGCACTTTCAAAATTTCAAGTCTACCCTAAGTGACCTACCTCCTCCAATATGATCATACCTTCTAATCTTTCTCAAATAGTTCCACCAGATGAGGACCAAGAATTCAAATATATAAACCTATGTGGGCCATTTTCACTCAAACCCCACATCCACCATCCCTGGGGACTAAAGTCAGGCCATCATGGTTTTAAAGCAGCACCATTTTACTAACAGTACCATCTCCCCAGCCTAGTTATAAGATTATTAATGAAGCATTAGCAGTTCTGCAGCTATTGCATTTTCTTTGGTCACGACAGCTCCAGTTTCCTTTTCTAAAGGCTGGGTGTGGAATACTCTCCTGTGTGTGAGATCTAAGTGTGTAGTAGGCTGAGGAAATCACTATCTTAATAAGGATGTGTTGATAGATTTTGGCGAACAGAATCTCAAATCTTTGGTTCACTAGGCCACTTATAACCAGACATCTCTTGTCTGCCATGTGGCTCAAGCTTGATTTTTTTTTTAAGATAGTGTTTACGGGAAGCTAACTAGTAAGTAGATGGCCTCAGGGCAGAGAGACCCAAATTAGGGTCAAAGTCTTTCCTGGACTGTTGGGCTAATTCAAGTAGCAAAGGGGTATGTAAAGTCTCTTTTCTGTAAATATTTGGCAACCCTAAAGGACATCATTAATCAGTCTTTGTTAGAATTGTTCTACCAGGATGTCCAACTAGGGGTCTATGGACTACATGTGGCCAAGAATATCTATGGATGTGGCCCAGAACAGAAATCTTAAGCCTTCTTGAAATGTTATGAGGTCTAGGAGCTGCAGTAATCTATAGTAGAGAGATACTAATTTAGAAAGCAGCTTGATTGCCAGGCCTCCTTAGCCTTATTCCCCAAGGAAAGGTGAGTGCACTATCTGCCCTTTCCATGGCCCCATGATGCTGGACCATCAGACGCGATAGGGAGTTAAGTCAAAGCAGGAACTCAGTTTATTACTGTGAGTGTCAGCTTATAAAGGTTAAGTGACATCATGTGATGTGGGGGTACCTCCAGCCAATGAGAAACAGTCAAGCCTTCTTTCTGGCTGGAGAGGCATCTACCTATATTTTGCTGTCTCATCCTCACTCGGTTTCCTCAAACTCGAGTCAGGCCTTTCTCTGTCCTACAGGCCTCGAGGTACAGGCCCTGAAACAATTTTGGCCCAGTGTTTGATATTATGTCTATTCAGCAAAATAATAGTAGTGGGCTCACCCCTACGGTCTGTGAACTTCACAACCACCATTTCTTGGACAGCTTTACAGTACCAGGCATGTATTTCTTCCTGTGGGGTGGGTCTTAAATTCAATCAGAAAGCAATTGGTTGCTCGCACTAGATGTGTGCCACTATCACACCCACAGACATAAATTGTCATACTGACCATTATTACTATTTACCAGATTCGCAGCTGGAGAAGAGTCACTCCTCTCAAAGAGTATGCTCCAATAGATGGCTTTACGTCCAGAATTATATAGACAGCACGTTGGAATTTATGCCTCATTAAATAATTAAAATAAAAACAAAATAATAATAAAAGAGAACACAAAGTTGGAAGGTAGGGATGTGCGGCTGGATATGTGGAGTTAAGGAGAAGAATTGGAGATATATATGGTGAAAGTCCATTGTATGACATTCCCAAGGAGCTTATAAAAGTATTTTTAAACATGAGGCTTTTCTCTGTAAATTTTAAAAATTTGATTGTGAAACTCTTTAGCATGAACTTCATAAGTGACAATGTCCTGTCACAATGTCAAAAGGTTGGATGTGACTATTTTTAGTCATCACACAGCCATTAGAATTGTTTTCTTTAATTTTTTTATTAAAAATTTCCATCTCCTCCCCTCCTCCTCCCACTTCCTTTCCCTCCTCTCCCCCTCCTTCTCCAGGCCAAAGAGCAGTCAGGGTTCCCTACCCTATGGGAAGTCCAAAGTCCTCTCCAGTCCCCCCAGATCCAGGAAGGTGAGCATCCAAAAAGACAAGGCTCCCACAAAGCTCTTCCATGCAGTAGGTTCAAAGCCCAGCGCCATTGTCCTTGGCTTCTCAGTCAGTCTCCACCTTCAGCCACATTTAGAGAGTCTGGCTTGATCACATGCTCCATCAGTCCCATTCCAACTGGCCTTGGTGATCTCCCATTAGATCTGTCCCACTGTCTCAGTGGGTGAACGCATCCCTCACGGTCCTGCCTTCCTTGCTCATGTTTTCCCTCCTTCTGCTCCTCATTAGGACCTTGGGAGCTTAGTCCAGTGCTCCAGTGTGGGTCTCTGTCTCTATCTCCATTCATCACCAGATGAAGGTTCTATGGTAATGTGCAAGATATTCATCAGTGTGGTTATAGGACAAGGCCAGTTCAGGCACCCTTTCCTCTGCTGCTCAAGGAAGAATCTGGGGGCATCTCCTTGGACACCTGGGAACCCCTCTAGTGTCAAGTCTCTTGCCAACCCTAAAATGGCTCTCTTAATTAAGATATATACTTCCCTGCTCCCACATCCACCCCTCCTTCATCCTAACCATCCCATTCCCTCAAGCTCTCCCCATCCCCCTCTTCTCCCTTCTATCCCCTCATATCCCCTTATCCCCACCTCACCCCACCCCCATGCTCCCAACTCCTGCCTGGCAATTTTGTCAACTTCCCATATCAAGGAGGATAACTTTATGTTTTTTTTTTTTAGGTTCACCTTCTTATTTAGCTTCTCTAGGATCACAAATTAAAGGCTCAACATCCTTTATTTATGGCTAGAATCCACTTATGAGTGAGTATATACCATATTCCTCTTTTTGGATCTGGGTTACCTCACTCAGTAAAGCATTTTCTATTTCCATCCATTTGCATGCAAAATTCAAGATGTCATTGTTTTTTTACTGCTGAGTAGAACTCTAAAATGTATATGTGCCACACCTTCTTTATCCATTCTTCTATTGAGGGGCACCTAGGTTGCTTTCAGGTTCTGACTATTACAAATAGTGCTGCTATGAACATAGTTGAACAAATGCTTTTGTAGTATGATTGGGCATCTATTGGGTATATTCCCAAGAGTGGAATTGCTGGGTCCTGTGGTAGGTTGACTCCCAGTTTCCTGAGAAACTGCCACACTGATTCCCAAAGTGGTTGCACAAGTTTGCATTCCCATTGATGAGTGTTCCCCTTACTCCACATCCTCTCCAGCATAGGCTATCATTGGTGTTTTTGATTTTAGCCATTCTGACAGGTGTAAGATGGTATCTCAGAGTAACCCCCGCCACCACCACCAAATTTTCCTGATCTGTTACCTAGTCAGAATTACTTTTTCTGTAGCAAAGGAAATGCGACTAAAATCAAAAGAATCAACTTACTTGAAAATTTGGTCTTGTGGCTTTTTTTTAATTGCACATCTGTTTCTATTGATTTTTTTCTGGACAATTTCATATATGTATATTATGCGTTCTGGTCACACTCATCCTTTACCCGATCCATATCCCTATCATAACCCATCAAACTTCCTCTTCCTCCCACCAAGGCCCTAATCCATTTTCACACCATTTTGTCTTGCTTTGTGACCCATTAAGTTTTACCAGGGTCACTAAAACAGACATTGTTGTGGAGCTGTCTAAGTAACTTACCAAAGGCTACCACACAGAAGATAGAGACCTCCTCTTTTCCATCAGCCTTTGACTATCATTATCTTCCTGGCTGAAGCCCCATGAAACTGTCTTCCATCTATGACTAAACATTTAAGGGCCCAGTTTGTGCAGAATCTATGAGGCAATCCCAGCTGCTAAAATTTTCTGAATGTCATGGCTATGTCATGCATATATGACAGCATTCCGCAGCCCTCACATCCATCACCAAGGTTTTACATCCTTACCACCACCTTTTACAGAATGATCCCTGAACATTGGAAGGGGTCATAAAGGTGTTCCATTTAATGCTGAGCTCTCAGCATCCACTTGTTTTCAGTGCCTTGACCAGCCATGAATATCTGACTGGTGCAAACCTCAGCCTTGATTCAAAGAGGTCTTTCCTCCACGTGCCTTGTTTTGGCGTTTCTCTCAAGCTTCGTTTCCACCCAGAGAATCTATTTAAATGAGATTATATACAGAATTACTTGTAGTAAAGGATTTTACTGGAAAGATATTCTAACCAATGCTACATTTATAAAGACTAAAAGACATATAAAACATGAATGTGTGCACCTACAATATCAGTTACAGACTCATGGGCCATAAGTACTAACAATGCTGAAATGGGAATAGATAATCCCACTGAATGCCCATTATTAGAAATGTAGCTCAGCATTAAAACACAGCAAACAGCAACACAAGCAAGTTAAATACTTCCTGCCTGGTTTCTCGTTCTTTTCGTGAAGCATCCCACAACTTCAGTCAGACTTTTCTATTAGTTCTAACCAGAGCCAAAATCCTGAGTTCTCATCATTTGTAATTTTATTGAAATTATAATTCAACTATGTGATTTTAAGACAATGACTATGTACTTTAGGGTTTTTCCCTCTGTTGTGACAAAACACTGAAAGAGGCAGCTCTGTGGGGAATAGGCTCATGTAACTACAGAACACTGTGGTGAGGAAGTGAAGCAGCTGGTTATATTAAATCAACCATTAAAAAGTAAAAACCAATAAACACATGCATACCTGCACTCAGTTCAGTTTCCCCTTATATATAGTTCAGGATCCCCACCAAGGGAATGGTCCTGTCCACAGTTAAGATGGGTCTTCCCACATCAATCAATATAATAAAGAAGTCTCTTGCAGGCATCCCCATATGCCTGATTCACATATGATTATAGATCCCAACTGTCATGAGCCACCTTTTTGAGGTGACTTCTGCCACAGTCCAGTCACGGTGGGTTTGTATGTTCCAGGGTAGGGGTATGAGGATTAGAAATGTTAGGTAGAAAGAACAGAGATAAAAAAGAAACACTGAGACACATGATAGTAATGGGAGGTCAGTTCAGTGAATACTGAATGCTGAATTCTGAGTTTTGAGTTCTGATTTCATCCACATTAACTTTTCATAGACTTCTGTACCCCAATACAAAAGGAGGAAGAAGACAAAAGGCTCCTTTAACATGACACAAAGCACAACCAGAACAGTTGCTTGTTTCAATACTTGAGACATCAAATCATTAATTTCTAAGCAAAGCATTTGATGTTTGGGGCTGTGAACACACCCTAAACCAAGTAACCTGCAGGCAGCCATTCCCAAAACCAAACCTTCTATTTCAAAAGAAGGAATAGAAGTATGCTTGAATTCTTTGATCTTTGGTTAGGGTAGAACAGATCTACCTCCATGGGCCACTTTAATGTCCAATCACACCCTAGATCAGGATATCTTGTTTTATAGCTGCACCTGTTGTCAACAACTCTGAAAGAACAAACATAAGCTCAAACTATCTGACCTTCAGACAAGGTGGAACAGGCTCATATCTGTGAATGTCCCAACACCTGATAAGTTGGTAACACTAACCATACTATATATTTATAGAATAAATAGAGTACATTATTAAATAACAAAACAGATATTTCCCTAAAATAATTATTTCAGTGAGATGGTTTATTAACCTTTGACCAGAAGTCACACTCGGTAGTGTGAAATTAATATGAAAAGGTCTATATCCCCTTCATATAGCCTGTACCCTTGTGACATCTGTTGTATGTTTAATCAAGTAAGAGCTAAAACTATAGAGCATGTTCAGAAAGAAAATCCTTTAGCCCCTGAATATCAGTCAAGCACCATGTTTGTAAGATCTGTTTCCTGTGCTGAAGTGTAATGTCTGTGGTGCAGTGTTAAAGGAGAGGGGACTTTAGAAGAGGGAGAAGAGAGGAAGGAGACACTCAACAGGTATATGGTGATGAAAGGTGTTGATTCAGGGACTTTCGAACTTCTTTCTCTCATATTCTCTCTTCTTCATAATATAGATTCAGGCTTGGAAAATATGGAAATATAGATTGTATTTGTTAAATTTGCAAGTGTGAGGCATGCTAGAAATAAAAGAAAAATTCAGGCGTTATAGAAAGAGAAAGAGATACTCACTATGGAGTCACATTGAAATCTCTTGCCATTTGAGGAAGGAGAATTTTGGTACGAAACACAAAATTTACTATTGAGACAATGTAGAGATTGTTGTGCCCAGTCCATGGGGACCCCCAAAAGGCCACCAGGGAGGCAGACTCACAGAAATACAAAAGCAAGGTTTATTGTGTGCACAATACAAGCCAGCAGGGACCTAGTCAAAGCAACGGGCACAGTAGTGGCAAGAGGAGAGATATCCTGCCCTTCTAGAGGACATTATTTAAAGGCAAAAACCAGAAAAGTTACATTAGCAGGGTGTGGGGTAACTGGTTCAGTCCTGATTGGTTCATGTCTAGGGACTTTTCAGAAGTTGTATTTTTGAATCTCGCCTGATGCTTGTCAAGTTTTCTTATCGGTTGACCTTCTGGTGGGGACATTCTGCGGGTATCATACTTTCCAGATGGCTACCCTGTTACTTTTGCCTCTAACCATTTCTGAGGACTGGAATGTTTTATGGGAAGTAACTTACACAAGATACAAGATGGAGGCAGAGGACAAAATGGAGGAACTTTTGTTCTTCAGGGATAATATGCTTGTTATAGAGACATTGCAAGTATGAAGTAACAACGAGCTTAACCTCTCTTCTTCCAAAGCTGTAGATGTGTAACTTTTTTCCTATCTTACAAGCAAGATTATGAATTTGTTTAAGTCCCTTGTAACCAACTATAGAAAGGATTCTTTTCACCTTTATGACCTATGGTTTTATCGTGTAAATCTGTTATGTTCAGTGATCTCATTTTCTGAAAAAAAAAAGTCAATAAAAATTCCTTAAAATCCCCTTGAAGCCACTCAAATAATACAGATAGCTATTATTAAGATGCTTAAGTCAAAATCAAGAGTCTTGTTTTAAGGGTTGGAGAGATGGATCAATACTTAAGAACACCTTTATTTCAGAGGTCCCAGATTTAGCACCCAAGCACCGCTGTAGGGTAGCTCGTAACAACTTTTAGCTCCAATTACATAAGCTCTGACAGATTCTTCTAGTCTATGTAGGCCTCCATACACGTGAACACATATACCCATCATGTACATATATAAGTAAAGTAAAGAAGAATCCTGGCTTGATCTAAGTGGCGGTGTCTGAGTGTCTGAGATGCCTTAGATGGTAGCTTGTGCTGTCTCTTGATCTTCACTGTCATTGACCAAAGAAATCAATAGATCAAGGAAGAAATTAATTTGGGGATTTTGAGTGATTTAATCCTATTTCTATAAGAACTTTGTGAGCTCTGACAACTTTTTACAAATTCTTTGTGACATTGACTATATGGAGGTAAGACACAGTCCCTTTCATGGTCAACTTACAGCAGAATGGCTGAGAAAACACAGGTGCAAAAATCAACACAAGTAAGTGCTGAGGATGCTGTCACAGATACACAGAAAGAACAGAGTGACAGACTGTGTCAACATAAAATTTACAGCTCTCACCTCCAAAGGATTAAGAGATAAGTTGTTTTGGAGCCAAATATGGGTAATCATAACTACCAAACACAGACTCAGTTTAAACTATCTATCAGAATAGTAACAGTTTCGTGAAGGTTTCCTAGCAACATAACAAAGAAATCCAGATTAAGGCGACTTTTAGAATTTCTTGGTGAGAACATCGAGCAGGCAGGTTATAGTGAAGTGAGGAAACTCTATCATAGGTCTCAGATGCTCTATGATGTCATTCTTAGCCCTTGGGTTGATGGAAGCTAGGGATTTTGTTTGCATATTTCAAAAGGATTTACCCAGTAGTCACAAATATGCTAGTTGGATATAGAAATAAGCACTAAATGAACTTTTAGGGGGCCAAATTCAAGATAATTTGGCTCTGGACCTATCCCATTTTGATTTCTCTATAATTAAAATTTTAACCAGTCAATCAGCCTTGCATAATATTCAATCTGCTACAATTTCTGCCTTGAAACTTCTGATAACAGCTTGTGAGAACATTTCAGGTGAGGGGAAGTGTAAGAGTCTGCACTTTCCAATGGATACCCACGCCCGACCCAGGCTGCGCGCTTCCTGAACTCGGGCCCACGAGAAGGAATGATTGTCCTGAGGGTTGAAAAAAGAGACACACACACAAAGGAGACCTTTGCTCATTCACAAGAGTAAATGGCCCCTTTATTAAACTCAAGTCAGGTATTTATACCAGTCGGCTAGAAAGACCAAAAATGCAAGGCCTCCTCCCATCCAGGAGCAGGATGAGAAGATTAAAGTTTCCCGGACCCTCCGGCAGGGTCAGCTAGGGGAGGCAGGCTATTGGCCCACTGCTAAGACCTTGAATACAAGTGGAATCACCATAACAAAGAGAACCAGGTTCTAGCTAGGTTATCCCCTCAAGCCAGAGCTAGTGCAGAGTCTCCAGGAAGTCGGAGGTCACACGGCCCTGCGAATCGCCAGGAGAGAAGGGAAGAAACTTTGGTAGCCACAAGTCTCCCTTTTTATATATATAGATATGATGACTAGCAGCTGTCTTAGGCATGTCGGTCGTTGAGTCAGATCTCTAAACCCGTCTACGGGAATGTGTTCAGGTCCAAACGCACCCCTTGTCTTAGGCGAGACCGCCCCCCCGTGCAATAAACCCGTCATTGCTTCACTAGTCATACATAGAATCCAGTCACATTTATGCTGAAAGATACTCCAAGGCGAACGCCTACTAGGGCCAGGCCGTGGCGGACCTGAAGCCACTGGCCAGGAGAAGACACTCCAGCGTATGCATGCATAAGCATTCCTGGAAGAGACAGTGCTTGCACAATATATGAAACGTTGGCTCAGCATAGCGTCCTTGGGTAGGGCTGCAGCACCGGCAAATGGGACCCCTGGTGTGACTAGCTAAACTAAATTAGAGCCAATTAGCAATTTTGTATTCCTGGGTCCAAGAAAAAGCAGCACAATCTTAACCTGTGGCCAGCAGAGGTTAAAATCCACACCTAGTTGTAAAGATTGACTACAACGTCCAATTTAGATACTTTGAATAGTATGGCAATTCCGCGAATCTGGCAAGGTTTTAGCCTTGAACATCCAAAGCTGCTATCAGGGCAGGGGGAAGTAGCTGTTTTCCCCTCAGGAGGCCAAGCAGCCTTGGTTGAAAGGGACAGATCAGGCAGAGAGACAGAAAGCTGGGAAAGGGGTAAAATCAGGAGCTGGATCATCTCTCAGGAATCTGCCAACTCCGCTGTCGCCTCTGTCGCCGTGTCCGTGGGATCTCTCGAACTCGCCTCGCCCTCAGGTTTCTGAACAGAGGAATCCACGGTCCGCACCAACTGCTCTGGGACGGGGTGCTTTGCATCCTGTGAAAACACACAAACCACTCCTCTTCCCCAAATCAAACCTGGCCCGGACCATGTACATCAGTACATGACCTGGACCTTGTCAGACGCTAGTTGAGGCTAATCCTGCCTGCATGCGCCATTGAAATTGGCTCCCCTCGTCAGTCTCTGGGAGCAATATGCTTAGCTGTTTAGGATCTAAACTACAACCAAGCAGATCTTGGACATACAGAGATCTGTAGGTCTCTGTCTCCAAGGAGCAAATTCTATTGGCCTGTGTCACTGCAACCGGCCTAAATATTGGCCTGAATTAGCCAACCTCAAAACATTATTTTTTATTGGCCTGCACCATCATAGCAGGTTTTGAACTGGGCTGAATTGTCAGCTCCAAAACATCTTTTGGAATCAACTCCACCTGGAACTTTTCCAGGGGCAGAAAATTATTATCTGATCCAGTACATGAGCATTTACACAACTGGACAGAATTATAAAAATTATCTTTATGGGGGCACATTGCCTCCCACCAACATTAGAGAAATAATTAATAGGATCGACATATCTGGCTATAGATTTGGAAATCTTTGTCAGTCATCAATCCATATAAAAAATATTAGGACTTCATAAATTAGTCCTCCAAAGAGCAATTAATAAAATTAAAATATATGCAATAAACCTAAACTGAAAACTCTCATTAGACAAACTCGAAAATGTCTGAAAGACATTTAAAAAATCCTCAAACATAACATCTTTAATCATTGGAGAAGTGTGAATCAAAATAACCTTTGACTCTATCTTACCTCTATAACATGATTAAGATCAAATACTGCTCATAACTTATGCTTAAGAGAAACTCCTCCACCACTGGTGGAAATGCAAACTGACACAGTTTGGATTTACAGAAAATTAGGCAACAAACCATCCCAAGATTTAGCTAACCTCTTTTGGGTCTGTAAAACCTTTGAATCTATCAGTCTCCATTTAAAACTGTTGAAGCTGCATTGCACAGCAGGGGGCGGGACACAGACCCACTCCCTCCGGCTGCAAACTGTCATCTGAGATTTGGCGGGTGGATTTTAACTATTCTTTGTACCATCAAGACCTGCCTATTGTCACTTTTTGTGTGCTGCCTCTGTAGTCCAGGCAAGCCCTCCAAGCCAGCCCAGGTGCCAGAACAGCGCCCCAATAAGCTGCGGACCCCGCGGAAAGGCCGAGCACCGCACTCTGTGTTGCCCTGCGCCTTTCTCCCGTAGCCCCTGCACGGGAGGTGCCATAGTTTGCGATGCGCCTAGCACTCTCTATTTATCAGTCTGCTCGGGCGCAGCCACAACCGGCATAGCCCTGCCCCAGGTACCTGCAGCCCTCTGTTCACTGGCTTCCTTGGGCGAGGAAGCCGTGCAACTGCCTTTCTGTGTCTGGTGAGCGCGGATGTGCCTCCCGGACGAGTTTGCACCCGCGGCTGAGTGTACTGGCACACCGCTGCGTTTACCCTCCTTGGCCTGTCTGAAATGGCCCCGCCACTCACAGGCAGGACCTGGTGGCTGTATGTTTCTCTGTTTTAAGTCCACCTTGCAGAACCTCAGCCACAGTGAGTGACCCAGTGTGGTCCTGTTGCCTTGGTGCCTTGGGAACGGATTCCCGCTGGGAGCTAACTGCGCCAGCCTGTGCTCTTAGGCAAAAATTAAAGTTCCCTGCATGTGAGAGCCAGGGACTGAGTTTTAAGTTATTCTAAGAGGTCTCTAGTGCAGTGTCATCTTTGATCTTGGTGCCTAGTCTCTTAAAGAAATTTAGCAGCTGATTTGCCCATTGGCCTTCAGCTCTGGATCAGACCTTTCAGCACCCATATTCCTAAAAATCAAACCGTTCAACCTATTCACCCCCTTGTCACCCGTGCACAACTGCACATTACAAAACTGCAAAATCTGGCCAGATTCCGGATCGTGGGGGAGCCCTCACCTCTATTGGGGCTTCTCGTGGTGGATCCACTGACGGTAGGACGCGACTCTTCAATTCGTCTTCAAAGCCAAGCTCATCCGAGGTATGCCATCTGTAAGAGTCTGCACTTTCCAATGGATACCCACGCCCGACCCAGGCTGCGCGCTTCCTGAACTCGGGCCCACGAGAAGGAACGATTGTCCTGAGGGTTGAAAAAAGAGACACACACACTAAGGAGACCTTTGCTCATTCACAAGAGTAAATGGCCCCTTTATTAAACTCAAGTCAGGTATTTATACCAGTCGGCTAGAAAAATCGAAAATGCAAGGCCTCCTCCCATCCAGGAGCAGGATGAGAAGATTAAAGCTTCCCGGCCCCTCGGGCAGGGTCAGCTAGGGGAGGCAGGCTATTGGCCCACTGCTAAGACCTTGAATACAAGTGGAATCACCATAACAAAGAGAACCAGGTTCTAGCTAGGTTATCCCCTCAAGCCAGAGCTAGTGCAGAGTCTCCAGGAAGTCGGAGGTCACACGGCCCTGCGAATCGCCAGGAGAGAAGGGAAGAAACTTTGGTAGCCACAAGTCTCCCTTTTTATATATATAGATATGATGACTAGCAGCTGTCTTAGGCATGTCGGTCGTTGAGTCAGATCTCTAAACCCGTCTACGGGAATGTGTTCAGGTCCAAACGCACCCCTTGTCTTAGGCGAGACCGCCCCCCCGTGCAATAAACCCGTCATTGCTTCACTAGTCATACATAGAATCCAGTCACATTTATGCTGAAAGATACTCCAAGGCGAACGCCTACTAGGGCCAGGCCGTGGCGGACCTGAAGCCACTGGCCAGGAGAAGACACTCCAGCGTATGCATGCATAAGCATTCCTGGAAGAGACAGTGCTTGCACAATATATGAAACGTTGGCTCAGCATAGCGTCCTTGGGTAGGGCTGCAGCACCGGCAAATGGGACCCCTGGTGTGACTAGCTAAACTAAATTAGAGCCAATTAGCAATTTTGTATTCCTGGGTCCAAGAAAAAGCAGCACAATCTTAACCTGTGGCCAGCAGAGGTTAAAATCCACACCTAGTTGTAAAGATTGACTACAACGTCCAATTTAGATACTTTGAATAGTATGGCAATTCCGCGAATCTGGCAAGGTTTTAGCCTTGAACATCCAAAGCTGCTATCAGGGCAGGGGGAAGTAGCTGTTTTCCCCTCAGGAGGCCAAGCAGCCTTGGTTGAAAGGGACAGATCAGGCAGAGAGACAGAAAGCTGGGAAAGGGGTAAAATCAGGAGCTGGATCATCTCTCAGGAATCTGCCAACTCCGCTGTCGCCTCTGTCGCCGTGTCCGTGGGATCTCTCGAACTCGCCTCGCCCTCAGGTTTCTGAACAGAGGAATCCACGGTCCGCACCAACTGCTCTGGGACGGGGTGCTTTGCATCCTGTGAAAACACACAAACCACTCCTCTTCCCCAAATCAAACCTGGCCCGGACCATGTACATCAGTACATGACCTGGACCTTGTCAGACGCTAGTTGAGGCTAATCCTGCCTGCATGCGCCATTGAAATTGGCTCCCCTCGTCAGTCTCTGGGAGCAATATGCTTAGCTGTTTAGGATCTAAACTACAACCAAGCAGATCTTGGACATACAGAGATCTGTAGGTCTCTGTCTCCAAGGAGCAAATTCTATTGGCCTGTGTCACTGCAACCGGCCTAAATATTGGCCTGAATTAGCCAACCTCAAAACATTATTTTTTATTGGCCTGCACCATCATAGCAGGTTTTGAACTGGGCTGAATTGTCAGCTCCAAAACATCTTTTGGAATCAACTCCACCTGGAACTTTTCCAGGGGCAGAAAATTATTATCTGATCCAGTACATGAGCATTTACACAACTGGACAGAATTATAAAAATTATCTTTATGGGGGCACATTGCCTCCCACCAACATTAGAGAAATAATTAATAGGATCGACATATCTGGCTATAGATTTGGAAATCTTTGTCAGTCATCAATCCATATAAAAAATATTAGGACTTCATAAATTAGTCCTCCAAAGAGCAATTAATAAAATTAAAATATATGCAATAAACCTAAACTGAAAACTCTCATTAGACAAACTCGAAAATGTCTGAAAGACATTTAAAAAATCCTCAAACATAACATCTTTAATCATTGGAGAAGTGTGAATCAAAATAACCTTTGACTCTATCTTACCTCTATAACATGATTAAGATCAAATACTGCTCATAACTTATGCTTAAGAGAAACTCCTCCACCACTGGTGGAAATGCAAACTGACACAGTTTGGATTTACAGAAAATTAGGCAACAAACCATCCCAAGATTTAGCTAACCTCTTTTGGGTCTGTAAAACCTTTGAATCTATCAGTCTCCATTTAAAACTGTTGAAGCTGCATTGCACAGCAGGGGGCGGGACACAGACCCACTCCCTCCGGCTGCAAACTGTCATCTGAGATTTGGCGGGTGGATTTTAACTATTCTTTGTACCATCAAGACCTGCCTATTGTCACTTTTTGTGTGCTGCCTCTGTAGTCCAGGCAAGCCCTCCAAGCCAGCCCAGGTGCCAGAACAGCGCCCCAATAAGCTGCGGACCCCGCGGAAAGGCCGAGCACCGCACTCTGTGTTGCCCTGCGCCTTTCTCCCGTAGCCCCTGCACGGGAGGTGCCATAGTTTGCGATGCGCCTAGCACTCTCTATTTATCAGTCTGCTCGGGCGCAGCCACAACCGGCATAGCCCTGCCCCAGGTACCTGCAGCCCTCTGTTCACTGGCTTCCTTGGGCGAGGAAGCCGTGCAACTGCCTTTCTGTGTCTGGTGAGCGCGGATGTGCCTCCCGGACGAGTTTGCACCCGCGGCTGAGTGTACTGGCACACCGCTGCGTTTACCCTCCTTGGCCTGTCTGAAATGGCCCCGCCACTCACAGGCAGGACCTGGTGGCTGTATGTTTCTCTGTTTTAAGTCCACCTTGCAGAACCTCAGCCACAGTGAGTGACCCAGTGTGGTCCTGTTGCCTTGGTGCCTTGGGAACGGATTCCCGCTGGGAGCTAACTGCGCCAGCCTGTGCTCTTAGGCAAAAATTAAAGTTCCCTGCATGTGAGAGCCAGGGACTGAGTTTTAAGTTATTCTAAGAGGTCTCTAGTGCAGTGTCATCTTTGATCTTGGTGCCTAGTCTCTTAAAGAAATTTAGCAGCTGATTTGCCCATTGGCCTTCAGCTCTGGATCAGACCTTTCAGCACCCATATTCCTAAAAATCAAACCGTTCAACCTATTCACCCCCTTGTCACCCGTGCACAACTGCACATTACAAAACTGCAAAATCTGGCCAGATTCCGGATCGTGGGGGAGCCCTCACCTCTATTGGGGCTTCTCGTGGTGGATCCACTGACGGTAGGACGCGACTCTTCAATTCGTCTTCAAAGCCAAGCTCATCCGAGGTATGCCATCTGTAAGAGTCTGCACTTTCCAATGGATACCCACGCCCGACCCAGGCTGCGCGCTTCCTGAACTCGGGCCCACGAGAAGGAACGATTGTCCTGAGGGTTGAAAAAAGAGACACACACACAAAGGAGACCTTTGCTCATTCACAAGAGTAAATGGCCCCTTTATTAAACTCAAGTCAGGTATTTATACCAGTCGGCTAGAAAAATCGAAAATGCAAGGCCTCCTCCCATCCAGGAGCAGGATGAGAAGATTAAAGCTTCCCGGCCCCTCGGGCAGGGTCAGCTAGGGGAGGCAGGCTATTGGCCCACTGCTAAGACCTTGAATACAAGTGGAATCACCATAACAAAGAGAACCAGGTTCTAGCTAGGTTATCCCCTCAAGCCAGAGCTAGTGCAGAGTCTCCAGGAAGTCGGAGGTCACACGGCCCTGCGAATCGCCAGGAGAGAAGGGAAGAAACTTTGGTAGCTACAGGGAAGAGCTGGGGCAAGATGCACAGAGTTCTGGGAAAGCTCAATGCATTCAGAAGCTTTGAGTAGAAGCTAAGCTTGTCTGTAGAATTCCTACAATTGGATAGACTACAGAGATCATCAGGGAAGAGCCATGGGGCTCTCTTTTATCACTTACTAAGGAGTTTCTACTTCAGTTGATAAAGTCCTGGAAAAATTTGAAGGCAATTCTGAATGTGGTCAGAGTTGCAAGTTGGGTGCCAGTGAGAAAGACAGATCTGATGCATGTATGTAAACAGCAGGGAAGAGAGGAGTGGGAGGTGCTTCTAAGGCAACAATGGCTGTATATAAGGTTAAGATGAAGCTTTTGCTGTGTGCAGGACATATATTGAATAGACTGACTACTTTAATGCTACCTATAGTATTAATATATATATGTACCTTTAATATTAGCCTATTGAAATGAGAGACATGTTTGGGGAGTTAAGTAACTTGTTTGAGGTGGAATAGTAATGGACAACTTGGAACTTCAAGGAACTTTAACTCACTACTTGATCCATCTATTTAAGAAGGTCTTGTGGTCAATACGAACTGTAACAAAGCAGCAGCAGAGAGAACAAAGACAGGGCAAGATAGAATGATGGTAAGAAGTGTAACTCAAGAAAAGTAAGTCAATTGATGCAACCATTCCCTCCTTTATCTACAAATATGCTATGCTATTGAGTTCTAGAGTGTGGGGCTCCCAATTTACATCTTTGAGGCTATTTTTCATTTAATCATTAAGCTCACGTTATTATGGAGTAATCCATATGCTCTGTTGAATGCATGTGTTCTCTTGGAATTTGACACCAAAAAGCAAATTAGAGCTCGGGAGACAGTTCAGTTTGCAAACTGCTTGCTATACAAGCCCAAGGAATGAGTTTGAGCTCTAGACGCTATATAAAGGCTCAGCATGGGCCTGTTATTCCAGGGCTGGGATTTCAGAGACAGGATGATCACTGGGGCTTCTTTTCCTGCTCATCTAGCCTAATTGGAAACTTCATGTTCAGTGAGAAACCCTGTCTCAAAAAGAACATGGATTGAAAAACGCATTTAACATTGAACTCTGTCCTCTGCACACATATGCATAATGCACACACACAGCTTCACATGCATATACATACCACACAAATCTGCATGTATACATATGTGCATGTATACACACACAACACACACACACACACACACACACACACACACACACTCCAACATAAATATTTTTAAGCTGTCACTGATAGAAGGTCTTCTGTTCATCTTCTGGGGTCTTATAGTAGCCTGTGTTTTCTTCTGTTTTAATATTCAATTTGTTGAACCAGACCAATTTGGTTTCTCCTCTATATCTTTCTTCATAGTTATGTGGTGGCAACCAGGGATCATTTTTTCAATTTATCTCATTTCGACAAACATATGGAGAGTCTAGGAGTAGGTGTTATTTTAGTCTCTGGTGGTAAGTATTTATATAAGATCTAGTTGTAGTCAGACAGAGAGGCAGGGAAAGCAATCACATAACTAGTTGCTGTTTAGAAATCTCATGGATTATGCATGGAGCCCATAGAATGTTGATGAGACATACTGGGTCATTTTTAGTCTGAGACAGGGAAGGGCTTGGGTGGGTTTCCTGTAGAAACTGACTTTCAAGGCGAGGTCTTTAACATGTAGATTTTATTATTTATTCTTCATGGATGGTAAAGTTAACAGATCAGAAAGTCATTTTTACAAACAAGGAGGTCATAGGGCTACTCAAGGAGTAAGTCAGGAAACTAAGGAAGTGAGAACAAAATCCAGAGCTTTGTACTGAGATAGGTTACAGAAGTTCAGAATTAGTTTACATAGTGTTAGCATATTTTGAGTTATGGGCTGTCTATCTTTGTTTAATACTAGGATGTGGGATGAGTGAGTCAGGGATGTAGTTGTGTATAAGAACCTGAAAATGGAGGTTGCTCTATGTGGACTCTGGGAGGTTGATTTGTATATAAAAGATATACACACTTTTGCTCCTCCTCTCCAGGAACTGGTTCAGTCCAGACAGGGAAGGTTCTTAAAATTCAAAAAATCCTCTGACAGTAACACAGAATACACAAAGTAAAATAGACATGGGTAATGCAGTCATTTTGGGTAACATAAAAGAATAATCCAATCAAATGCAAGTAAATCAAAACTTTAGTAGGTTGTATACAGTGATCAGCATGGTATAATAAATAGTCATTCTCCAGGCTCAGTGGAATTAGAGGATGAAGAACAGTAGGGAATGGGACTGGAGGAAAATGGAGGGTGAAGTTGAGGTCACTATGGTGGCTTCCAGGAAATTGTGGACTCTGGAGAAGCGATACTAGTTAAACAGAAAGATTCACTGATCTTGTTGGGTCAGAAATTAGTCCCAACATAACTAATACAGAAGGCTTGGCTACTTCACCTCAGTTGTCCAAATAAATATCAAGTAATGGTGACAATTTGGTCACATTAGGTGACTCCTATGTCCATATTTGGGGTACTGACATAAGAGTTAGATTTAAAAGATGGCAAAAGGAATATACAGATTCCTGGCTAAATCATGATCCTGTCCATCCTTGACCCATCATCAACTCAGCTCCTGCTTGTCTGAAAAGGTCCTCCAATAAATTGTTAGAAATGTGTGAAATCTCATTCTCTATAACAGATCCCCCTCTAACTGGCACTTCTTTGGCCTCTTCCTTCCCAGCATGAGACTCTGGGGTAATTTCAATTTCTCTGGGTCTATCTACTATCTCAATAGTCTGACAACCAAAGGAAGGGACACAAGTATCTCTTGAAAACATCTTCATTTGTGCCCAGATGGTTACAGAACAGGTATGAAATAAACAGGAGTGTGTCGCCAGTCTAAACAAGAGAAGAGGGAGGTTTCTATAAAGGATAGATGAAAAACAGGTTCACACTGGGAGGATAGGAAGCAGTTTGTGCTAGGGATTAACTTTTCAGCTCAGTATTCACAATGTGCTCTCCACCAGATCTTACCATGCAGGTGTACTCTGGTCATGTTTTAAAGTAATTCATTTCTGTATAAAATAAAATTCCTCAAATCTTTACTCACCATACTTTATTTATCAGAAACACTAGCCCTAAGGGCCTGTGGTAAAACTTGTATGTTATCTCAAATGACTAAATTTCCTACAATAATTGTGCCTGTCCTCTCTTCACAGAACGAGAAGAGTCTTGGCCTAATGGCCCCATGCCCACTGCAAGAAATCATTGTAATACGTGGGCAGCATTAAACAAAGCTCCTCTCTTACTGAATTACAGATGATTTGCTCAGTTAGCCTGCACCAGATTCAGCAGCAAGAGAACTTTAGACTTGACTGTTAATTGGTTGTATGGTAAGATTTGCTTTAAAAATGTTGTCTTAGTTACTGTTCTATTGCTCTGAAGAGATACCATGACCAAGGCAACTCTTATACAAGCAAGCATTTAACTGGATCTTGCTTCCTGCAATTTTAGAGGATTAGTCATGAATATCATTGCAGAATGCAGACAGGTATGGTGCTGGACCAACAGATGAGAGCTTTAGCAACCTGATCCAGAGGCAACAAGCGGAGAGCAAGAGATTGAGGTTTCAAACCTCAAAGTCCATTTCAATCGACACACTTCCTCCAATGAGGTCATACCTCCAAATCCTTCCCAAACAATTCTACTCCCTAGTGATTAAACATTCAGATATATGGGTCTAAGAAGGACATTCTCCTTCAAACCAACACAAAATGTTCTTTGTTAGTTTTTATTTTGTCATTTTATTTTCATCAATTGTTTAACATAATAAACCTGCAATTAAAACACCTAATTATTGTACTGGATTCAGACAGAAAATGCTAAAAACTTTCTTTTGGCCAAAAGTTATATCATCCACATAAGCCATATGCTTGTCACTGGTCATTCTGTGAGTTTGGTAATTGCCATTACTGGCTGGAATTAATGTCATTAGTGTGGAAGAGATTTCTATCTTGACGTCTAACTTGCTGAGTGTGTGCTTTTGACAAACAAAAGTATTAAGTGTAGAGGCACAACTCAGAGGTATAGTGCTAACAGCAAGCACAAGGCCTTCTACTCAAACCCTAGCATCAAAAAGGAAAGGCAACGAAAGAGGCAATATATTTTTGATATAGAAAATGTCTTAATATAGTTTCAGTGACATCTCTTCTGATGTCACATTAAAACATAGCTATATAGGAAGAGAACAAGCAACGTGTGAGGAACTTTATGAAGGCTACTTTATTAAACTATACACCAGCCCTAGAGGGAAAGTATTGTAGAAGGAATTTGTTGGAAACACAACCATCACATTTTAGAGAGAGACTAAGGTGTGTCCCAATGACAAACACTTCAGTAAGGAGCTGTGTGTGGTACAGGCTTCTGTCAACTGAGTTGTCCATGCATGTGTGTGCAAAAGGCAGACAGAACTGTGTGCCCTTCTCTATTTCTATAGTCCTTATTTCTATGAGACAGGGCCACTGACTAACCATGGGGTCATTGATTTGTCGTTGGGTTGGCATGCCACCAAGTCTGCATCCCAACTGCACTGGGATGACAGTTGTATGAAGCTATGCCCAATTTTTATGTGGGTTCATGGGACCCAAACTCAGGTCCTGATGCATGAGTAGCAAGTGCCCTTATGTATTAAACCATCTCCCTACATTAGTATTTCCCCCCAAGTTCATGCAATTCCCACAGTAGCAATTATTTCTATTAATATCATAATCATTATGCTATATTATTATTATCAGATTCAGAATTACTTATTGTAGAAAGTTCCAAATAAAGATAAAACTCAACCGTATAACTTATTATAAATCTATCAATTGATTTTCTTTAGTCTGGTTTTCAAACAGATTTTTTTCTATTTTTACATTTCTATGAATATACTGCATAATTTTTTATCATTTGGGAAGATTTTTAAATCTTTTTGCAGGATAGAGTAAAAGAAATTCAAATGATATGAGAAAGGCTGAAAATAGGAGGAAACAGGAGCTGGAAGAAGTGGAAAGAGATATTAAGAATTAAGAAACTGCAAACCCAAGAACCTGTCAATCATTCTAACTTACGTTGAAATATTTTTTTTTTGCAGTCTAAAAGGCAGAGTGTCCTATTGCTACCAGAACCCATAGAAGACACCTGTACTGTCATGCAGCCAAACTTGCAGAAACTAAGCCAATTTCAATTAATTTTCTTCCCCTCTGTATCACTCACACAGGGTAGTCACTTGGTTATTAAGGTAACTGGATTTCTCTCTTTAAATGAAGAAACAGTCACTGATGAGCGAAGTCTCATGGGCTGTCTGTTGGAGACTCTAATTAATTATGAGATCTTGTTATGATTGCTCAGTAATAAAACTACAATGAAAGCGGGAGAATGGATTCTATGACCTGTTCTCAGAAATGCTCTTCAACTAATAGTTCGCAATGATGATCAGGAGCCAACCAAGCCCTAGTGACTGATAAATTTGAATGAAAGTTAAATAATTATTTTCAAGGAGTTAATTATTATAATCTAGCACTCAGCTTCATTGCCTTAATAAATAGACCACCTTACCTCAGCCATGCAAATTAGCATGTACTCTGGAACCCAGCCAAGGGAGGCTTTAAGGATTGTAGGAACAGGTGATGTTCTGCCTGCTTTTTCTACCAATTAACTCTGTTATGGATGTTTTACTGGTGCAAGGCTTTTCTTCCCTGAGAGTTACATGTTTACATGTATGAAGGTGCTTGTGCATGTGTGTGGCTATAGAAATAGATGTTAGAGGACAGTTCCTGTTATCCTTCCGCAGGAGCTGTCCATCTTGTAGCTCTCCAAGTTTCTGCTTTCCTAGCAGTAAGATTGCAAGCATCAACTCTAATGCCTAAGATGGTTTTCATGGGTGTTGTGGATTAAACTCGGGTCTTCATGCTTGCAAGGCACCTACTTGGCACCCTGAGCATCTTGTTAGCATAATATGAGGTAATGTGATTATTTAGCAATAGAAGTCAATATTATGTGTGATGCATGTGTGCATAGATGGTAGGTGCTACATATGTGTGTGTTGTGTTTGTGGTAGGCATTATTAAAGTGTTGTGGTATGTGTGTATGTTTGTGTATGTGTGTGAGTATATAAGGTAGTGTGTGTTTGTTTTTGTTTATGATATTTATGTAGGAGGTTGGTGATTGTGTACATATTTTGTTATGTGTGTGTGATAGGTGTCATACATGATTATGACATGAATGTGCATGTCTTAGGTAGTGTGTGAGTGTGAATGTGTGCTATAGGTAGTGTGTGTAATATGTATGTACATACACAGCATATTTCATGTGAGTGTTTAGATTAGAAATGATCAGATATGGTCATGATAACATCCTAATAATAGAAAAGCAGAAATGAGAGTGGAACTGGTTCATACTGTCAACTCTTAATCTAAAAAGTACCTAATACACACCTCCTGGATGTTCTTTAGGCAATTAATGGCTGTTTGTTGGAAATAGACACATTCTTAAGTAGCCACTGATAAATTGTCCTTGTTTGTGTAAATCACTTCTCACTTATGCACTAGTCAAACTCATTCACACACACACACACACACACAGACACACATGCGAAGAGCTAGTTAGGAAGAGGACAGAGTGTTGTAAAATATTATTTTAAGATGTTTTATATTAGTTTATGCTGTGGAAACTTGTTTAGTGATGAAAAGATGTCTTGCATTCATTTATGCTGCATTTGTTTAACTCTGTGAAACTAGGTTTCTTTGCCTGTCTGAAACAATTGGCCTAATAAAGAGCTGAATGGCTAATAGGTTGTCAGTAAAGGATAGGCTGGGTTGTCAGGCCGAGAGGATAAATGAGAGAAGAAATCTAGAAGGAAAAAGATCAAGGAGCAACAAAAGAAGGGATCAGCCACCCACCACACAGCTGAATAAGAAGGAAAGAAAAGAAAAGATATACAGAAATAGAGAAAGGTAAAGGCCCTGAGGCAAAAGATGGACAGAATAATTTAAGTTAAAAAGAGCTGGCAAAAATCAAGTCAAGGTAAGGCTGGATCTTTATAAGTATTAATATGTCTTCATTTATTTGTGAACTGTGAGGCAGGCCCCCAAAAAAGCAAAAAGTGAAAACAACCAACTACAAAGGAGTCAACAAAAGTGAGAAGTAGACAAGAGATGGCAAGAGAAGTCAGAGGGAATGAGTGCAGTCTAAGTGCACTATATGTATTTCTGATAGTGTCAGAATGGAGCTCACTACTATGCAGAACTGCTATGTGCTAATGGAACCTTCAGAAAGTCACTGCATAGTCTCAGGCTCTTGGTTTGGGGCAGGCAAGACCTGGGTCACTGTCTGCACACTGTCTGCCTCTGTCCTTGCTCATATTGCTCTCCTTATTGTCAAGCTGTTCCCTACTGCATGGAAGGTGGCCAAGGACACCTGATAACCTGTAGGTCAGGGAGTCACCACTACTACTCTTTTCATATAAGATGAGCCTGGGAAAGGTAGGAAATACTGTGAAAAGTAAGGAGTGTGTGTGTGTGTGTGTAAATATGTGTGCATGTGTATATACATATATGTACATATACACACATATATGTGTATATACACATATACATCCATAAACATACACAAAGACACATACATATATACATGACAGAGAATTGTTTTACAGTGTGAGAGGATACAGGCTGTCCTTATGTACCAGTTATGGCAGAAGGAGAGGGAGACAGCTAGCCACATTGAGTCTGCAGCCAGGAAATGAGAATGAACAGGAGCTGGAGCAGAGCTAATTCAAGGCCCTCCTCCTGTGACCTGTCTTCTGTTCTGCCTCATGAATGTTCAGCAACTTTTTCAAACAGTGACAGCATGCAGGGATCAAGTGTTTAAACATGCGAGTCTATGGGAGGCAGTACACATTCAAAATAGAACATGTGAGCCTTCGGGAGGCAGTTCACATTCAAAATAGAACATGTGAGCCTTCGGGAGACAGTTCACATTCAGAATACAACATGTGAGCCTTCGGGAGACAGTTCACATTCAAAATAGAACATGTGAGCCTACAGAAGACAGTTCACATTTAAAATACAGCATGTGAGCCTTCGGAAGACAGTTCATATTCAAAACACAGCAACTTTCGATGGAAATTTGAAATCTGAAGCTTCAGTAGCCCTAACAGCTGACCATACATCAGTTTTCCCCTTTTAGTAATAGAGTCCAGCTTTCTAACTGGGCATATGGATTAAGTACCAGGATGCATTATGACAATGTGGTTTGCTTCTGACAGAGCTAAAAGCATCCTTTTCCACGTCAAGAATATGAGCGAGGGACGGGCACTTAGCCAGAACATGGAATGATGAGACAGAAGGCATAATCTCAGGTGATCAAGAAGCAGAGACACATGCTCTTCAAGAGGATGTCAGGCTCCTGTGTGTGGGGTTCTAGCACATGGAGAAAGGAAAGGAACAATAAGGGTCTGTCTTCATTTGTTATCTTTACCCTGTCTTCTGATAACAGACGAACTTGACCCAACAAATCCAGTGGGCCTTAGCGTGTTCTACAACAGGTACCCTGGGATTTCTCTTGCAAATACATAATATTTCAGGTCCTTTTTCTTTTCTTTCTTCTTTTTTATTTAATTTTTTGTTTATTTCTTTGATTTTTTTTCCAGACAGGGTTTCTCTCTGTAGTCCTGTCTGTCCTGGAATTTGCTCTGCAGTCCAGGCTGCTCTTGAACTAAGAGGTCTGCCTACTTCTGCCTCTCAAATGCTGAGATTAAAGGCATGCACTACCACGGCTTGGCTATATTTCAGTGATTTTGCTTGGGTGGGCTACATATAGAATAAAGCCATTATTTATTATGTATGATTTATTTATAAAGGTTCATATTGCAAACAACTATTTTTTCAAAGTCTTATTCTCTTGTGCACACACACATTTTGAAGACTTGGAATAATTTCAAGTGTTTGTTAAAGAATGTGAGGTAGCTTGGCAAGAGAATCGAATCAGTGATTAGGAGCAATCGCTGCTCTTGCAGAAAACCTGAGTTTGGTTTCCAGCACCCATGCAGACCACTGTGTGTAACTCCAGCTCCAGGGGATACAATGCTCTGACTTCCATGGATACTGCACCCACATGCACATAAGCACACATGCAACCACGCACGCATACACCCCGCACACATAAAAATAAAACAAATCTTAAGGAAGAATAATTAGAATAAATATAAAGTATTCTGCAAGATTTGTCAGTGGTAAAAGTACTTGGTGCCAACCCTGGGGACCTGAGCTTCATTTCTGGAACTCATGTGGTAAAAGGATAAACAGACTTCCTTAACTTTTTCTCTAACTACATTTATACCATGGCACATGAATGCCCTATACTCACACAATGTAAGTGAATAACTTTTTAAAATACAGGAAAATATATGTCATACTTACCATTTAAAGTCCAGAGAGCTGAGATAGAACAATTTTGGTCATATGTTTTGAGTTGCCAATGAGTAGGAGAGGTCTCTAATTTCAATATAGATTCCCCTTGAAGACCATACTCCATTGTCTCTGCTTTGTGTCTGCTGGTATTAAAATCCAGTACTTTGAGGATCACTTATTATTTAAAATAATCTTCAAGAATGGAGAGAGAGCTGAGCTGGTGTAACACTTGCTTTGCCGATGTGTTGGCAAGAGTGGACTTGGAATCCCAGCAGAGACTTCAGGTCCTTAGAGCTCATTATGGTCAAGCCAACCTACTTGGCGAACTTCAGTGAAAAACCTTGCCAAGAAAACAAAAAGCAAATAAAAGCTAAAACAAGGGGTACTCAGCCCTTAAGATGACTTGGTGCTTTTGCAGAGGATTTGAGCTCAGTTTCCAAGGCTCATGGGAGGTGGCCATAGCTACTGCAACTCCTGCAACTCCTGCTCCGTGAATCACTCTCTTTTAGCCTCCACAAAAAGTGCTCTCTCTCTCTCTCTCTCTCTCTCTCTCTCTCTCTCTCGCTCTCTCTCTCGCTCTCTCTCTCTCTCTCTCTCACACACACACACTCACACTCACACACATTTAGCTCACTAGACATTTTCTCAAACTGTTAAACTCACTAATATATTAAAACATATTAAACTCAATAGACTTTCCTTAAACAAACACATTAGACATTTTCTTAAATCTCTAACCCTTGCCTCTGCATTCCTGCTGGCAGCAAAAAGATGGGACAAAGGCTGGCACCCATTTCCTAGAGTCGTCATGCACATGTTTGCAGAGATGCAGTAAAGGTGACCCTTTTCATCCCAGTGCAACTTTTGACATTTAAATTGCCCTTCCCAGATACTGATATCTTTGTACAGTAAATGTGGCATTTCTTCATGTACATATGTATATGTGTGAGAGTATATTTGGTGTATGTGTGTGGCATATGTGTGGTGTCTGTACATATGTATGAACAGGAACCTGTACATATGTGAATGGGCAGAAGTTGAAGGCTGGAGGTGATATCCGATATTTTATGTATCACTCCCCAACTGAGTCCCTTGAGACAAAGCCTCACTGACCCTGTAGCTAGAATGGCAGCTCACGGAGTCCAGTCATCTTCCTGCTCTTGCTCCCCTCAGTGCTATGGAGATGTGTGTGTGTGTGTGTGTGTGTGTGTGTGAGAGAGAGAGAGAGAGAGAGAGAGAGAGAGAGAGAGAGAGAGAGAGAGATTGAGATTGTGTATGTGAGGTTTGCATGTGTATATATAACATATGTGCCAGTGTGTGTGGATATATATATATATATATATATATATATATATATATATATAGAGAGAGAGAGAGAGAGAGAGAGAGAGAGAGAGAGAGCTTTTATGTTGTTTCTGGGAACTCAAACTTAAGTCCTCATTCTTACTGTGAAAGCACTCTGATCCAATAATTCATTTCTTCTGACCACAATGCAGTGTTTCTTTGGAAAGTAACGCACATTGATTTCCTTAGAATTTTCTTTTTTCTTACTTAAAAGCAACAGTTTGCAAACCACATTGCTTTATGACATAGAAATGTGCCCCCTGTCATTGATTAAGTGGATTAAGGTGTCAGTATCATTGAGATTTTGAGGTAGACTCATTTGATGTGGAATCAGACTTTGATCTTCATGTTGTAATAAAGCCAGAGATGAGCAAGTCAGCCACGACTAAGCTTCAGCATTAATGAAGGGAGATACCAGGGGGAAAATAGATACTTGCAATAATTAGCTCCTTTCCCTGCATCCAAGTGTTGAACTTTGTTCTTTGAGCTTTCTCCCTGCAGGAGAGGGAAACCTGCTATCAGTGGAGACAGAAAGAGGTCTTCTCCCACTGAGAGACACTTGTACCACTTAGAAATGAGAAGCTGTGTTAATGAAGGTGGACATTTCTGCTGTGAGTATGTTTGTATGTGCCTAAATATATCCCACATCTGCACATGCCCCAGAGAATCTCCCAGCATGCCTCAGTTTCAGTCTTTGTAAGACTTTCTCATGAGAGTTATGTCTTCACCTTGACAAGAAGCTGAAATTCTGGGTTGAAGACAATTTGCAAAAAAGGAAGCACTTCTATCTATCTATCTATCTATCTATCTATCTATCTATCTATCTATCTATCTATCTATCTATCACCTATCTACCTATTTGAACAAAAGCAATAAATCAGTTTGGGTGATTTTGAAATTCAAGTTTGGAAATTGTTTACATACTTTCATGAACTCTAACGAGTGATTTTAGGTTTTTAGATAGACAATGTTGAGCAAGAGGGCTAGGCTAAGTGGGTAAAGTGAGTATGCTCGGTGCTTAAAGTGCTTTATGCACAAAGTTGAGGGCCTGACTCAGAACCCCAGAATCATATAAATTCAGATGTGGGACTGTTCATCTCTTACCATAGCACCCCTCCAGTAAGATGGGAGGTAAAAATGCAGAGGCAAACAAGAGATTCTGTCTTGAGCAGCATGTACAATGAGGACTGATACCCAAGGTTGTCCCCTGGCTTCCATATGTGTACTGTGGCACATGTGCACCTGCACTTACATATGAATGTATACAAACATGTATTCAC
This sequence comes from Myodes glareolus, assembly GCF_982192425.1. Classification (NCBI taxonomy): domain Eukaryota; kingdom Metazoa; phylum Chordata; class Mammalia; order Rodentia; family Cricetidae; genus Myodes; species Myodes glareolus. Next base: position 64,143,083 of record NC_142047.1, on the reverse strand, counting down.
ACTCATACATGCAGACACATACACACACATCGATGTAAGAAAAAGAAAGAAAGAAAAGCATGAAGGGACTCATGGAAGGAAGACTGAGCTAACACCAAAGTCTAAGATGGGATGCAGGCTGTACTTCCTCAGGAAGAAGAGAGAATCCTAGCAGAGGATATGAGAAGATCAAGTTCTCCCGCCCTGCCAAGTGGCCAATGTCTTTCTATGGCATATTTTGGGAATAAGTTTAAGAGTGTGGTGAGAACATGGGATTGAAAGATTATGGAGTTAGTAGTGTGATTATGAACACATAGCAAGAATGCCTTAGAATACTCTTGTGGGTGGGGATCCTAGAACTTAAGTAGGCAGGATAATAGAATACATGAGACCTGACAGAGGTGGGCAGGAACTGCAGTGGCAGGGTAATAGAACACATGAGACATTACAAGGGTGGGCAGGAACCAGAGTGGAAAGGGTAATGGAATACATGAGACAGGAAAGTGGAAAGGATACTTCTGGTGACAGACAGAAGTAAGTAGAGGTGAGGGTGTGGAAGGAGTACCAACCAAAGGAAAGCATATATGAAACTGACAAAATTGGTATATGAAACATGAGTTATATAAAGGAAGAGGGGCTGAGGAGATGACTCAGTGGTGTGAGAGATTGCTGCACAGCATGAGAACCTGTGTTCAATTTTCCAGGACTGGTGTGAGAAGTCCTTCTGTATATGTGTTGCTTTTATTGGTTAATGAATAAAGCTGCTTCATCCAGTGGATTAGCAGATAAAGTAAGGTGGTACTTCTAAGCAGATAGAGGAGGAAAGAAGGCAGAATTAGGGAGATGCCATGTAGCCACTGTAGGAGACAGATGCCAGATGGAACCGTACTGGTAGACCACAATCATGTGGTGATATACAGATTAATAGAAATGGGTTAATTTAAGATGCAAAAGTTAGTTAATAAGAAGCCTAAGCTAATGAGCCAAGCAGTGTTGCAATTAATATCATTACTGTGTGATTATTTCAGGTCTTGGTGGCCGGGAACAAATGAACAGCCTCCAACTACAGAATGGCACACCAACATGGGGCTAACCTGCATGGCCAGTCACACACTTTGGGTCCTGGTGTTTGTGTACTCACTCAGGGTCAGGAGGAAAGTAGATGAGACCATGCTCATGGCTCAGTGCTCCCCATCTGGGCAGGCAGCAAGTCTTCTAGGAGTACACAGTCAAGAGAACATGGTAAATTCCTGCCACCATACACAGAGCTATTTCCAGGCTGCACAATGTACTGCATGGCAAATTTAGCTTTTACTCAGAAAATAAGGGTTTATACGCTGCACAGTGCTACCGAGAGTTGAGGTTGTGTGAGGATGGCTCCCACCTGGCAGTCTCAGAGGCAGTGAACACCTCCACCATTTGGACTGGGCACAGTCAAAAGGCAAAGCAGTCTTAGTCCATGCCATGCCACTTAGCATTTTAAGAAGTAAAGGATTACGGATACCCAATAAAGACCGATTCTGATGGAAAAGACCTCTAAATGGGTCGCAGTATTGGATTAATGTACATAGGCTTGGGAGAGAAAAGAAAAAGAATTTAGACAGTTATAAAAATAAATTATTTTTTAAAAAAATAAAGCCTTTATAAAGACAGAGTACAAACAGTCATAGAATAAAGGAGCAAAGAAAAATAAGCCATATGAAGATGGAATATACACAGAGAGCCTGAATTATGTACACTATTGTGTTTTCTTTGAATTTCTTGATTGACAATGAGCTAAGTACAGAGAGACATTCCCTTGTATGGGATGCTAAGCTAAACCACCATATATATTTAAAGAGTATCTTGACTTTAAAATTTGGGTCTAAGGATAAGTTACTTTGGAAAAGAGGTTCTACTTTTGTTTCCACAGAGGATGAGAAACTGTGAAACTGTGGATTACTTCCAGATTAATGTGGTTTGAGGAAAAAGACCTCCCAAAAGGTCTCTGTGAACCCCAAAACTACATCACTGACCAAAAATCAGGAAGCAGTTTGGGAAGAACTTTGTCCAAATTTCTAAATATTGTTTATAAATGTTTGTTTACATTTAAAGGGAATATACTATAGAGATGAATACCTTGCATGGTATGGATCTTGGCCTATTGATACAAATTTAAGGTCAATTTTGTTATATGTATATTTCTGCTCTTTATTAAGGTATTGTGTTTGTGCAGCTCATTTAAAAATGTAATGTATAATTAAGAAATATAGGTTAATAGATAATCATCTATAATAGTAAATAGTAAATCATCTAGATGTACAGAGATATATTTCAGATGAACATGTATTCTTCAAACCTTTTTAAGTCTTACAAAATATGATATTCAAAATATTTTAAGAACTTATGACTTTTCATGACAACGAGACACATCTGCTTCTCATACACCAACCTACTTCAAGAGGATATTAGGCATTAAAGAGGCTTCTTATGGAGTTTTTAGTCATTTGGGCAAGAGACTGCTCTTGCCCTGACTGCCTGATGGTATGCTGTGTAGACTAGACATTGGGGACCTACAAAAAGTCGACTGCTGAAGTTGCCTAGCAAGGGTAATACAGTCCTTCCGGGTTCCTGTTTCATAAAAGAGTCTGTCAGTCATTCTGCAAGACACAGAAGAAGGTTACTGACAAACTACCAATATAGGCAGAACTGTTCTTGAAATTTCCTGCTTCATGGAAAAGTCTACTGGATATTACGGGCCTAAAGGCTAAAGATGGGAGCCCCAATGTTACAGAAGAACTTTGTGTGATTGTTCAGGAAACAAGATATCTCCGTCAATTCTAGAGCTTTTGAAGTTCCTTACAATGTACTTCCTGTTAACTCCTTCTGGAATTTTTGATAGAGTTGAAAAATAGATAGCTTTAGTTATAGTTTTCCTTAGTTATGATAAAAGATAAAGTAGATATAAATGTAGCTGCAATTTTTGCTTGATACTTGTTTTGTTATATATATTCTTGCTATGTTAAAGTTAAAAAAAAACTTCCATTTTATTTAGACAGAAAAGGGGAGGTGATATAGGAGGTGATGTATGCTATGAATATGTTTTATTACCATTAGTTAGTAATGAAGCTGTTTTTGGCCAATGGCTTAACAGAATAAATTCAGGCTGAAAGACATATATATATATAAAGTAGGTGGAGTCAGTGAGAAGTCATGTAGCTGCAACAGAAGACAAACACTTCCTCTGGAGCCCATTGAAACTTTGTCAGTAGGACGTGATCTTGTGGTTGTATACAGATTAATGGAGATGGGTTAGTTTAGGATATAAGAACCAGCTAGAAATACGCTTATGCTACTGGTCAAACAGCATTGCAAGAATATAATTTTTCTGAGATTATTTTGGGTCTGAGCAGCTGGAAATAAACAAACAATCTCTGTCAACACCTATACATTCTCTCTCTCTCTCTCTCTCTCTCTCTTTCTCTCTTTCTCTCTCTCTCACACACACATACACACAAACACGGAGAGAGAGAGAGAGAGAGAGAGAGAGAGAGAGAGAGAGAGAGAGAAAATAGAAAGAGAAAATTGTAACAAGAAAATACCTGACAACAAACACTTTTGTATGGTTTTCTGCAGGGACATCTGCACTACAGGAGATACCAGATAGAGGAGATGTCACTGTATTTATTCTATAGGCAAGAGAGATATGGGATTTGCAAACACTGTGTGATCTTCCAAGTCCACTCAATCATAAACAATGAAGCCAGCATTAAATGCAAGGATATCTAATTTCAAAGCTTTTTCAGTAAAAATATTAGTAATAAAATTTGCTTCTTTGCTCCTGCCAAAGTACTTCGAAGGGTAGCACTGAAAATATGAGGGAAATTAAGGGTTTCCTTTAAGGGGTGACTTTAAGGTCATAATAAACATGCTTCTGTATAAATGACGGAAAAAGTGGCTGGCAGGTGTAGCTGAGGAGAAGAGTGATTAATATGCATGAGTTCCTATGTTCAGTTGCCAGTATGGGCAGAAAAGAAGGAAGGGAAGAGAAAAAGATCAAAAGCAAGCCACTGATACTTTCGGCAAGCAACTATTCCATTACACACCAATGACTCTGAAATCTGTGTAGATTAATTTTTAATAGACTTTCTTATCTTAATTGCTTAGGTAAGATGGTAATCTTTAAAATGACATGCAAGAAAGATGCATGCTACATGCTATCATAAAGTTGACAATATTTACTCAAAATGAATTTCTGAGCATGTCTAATTAATAAGCTCAGCAATGGCCATCACCTTGGGTAGTTAAACCCTAAAGTCTAGCAACAAAACAATGTCAGGAAAACAAATGCCTTGCAGGAAAGGCTTTTAAATTCTCATCACCTTATAAATCAACCCAGGCAAATCAGATATAGCACTTAACATGCAAAATTCCTAAATGAACTTCTTGAAGAAGCAATGTGTGGAAACAGCAGATTGTCTTTCTGCTTGCATAGGCAAGGGACAACAAGAAATAATGGATTTTGTTTAACTGTTGATGCTGAACAAGCCCACTTTATGGATAAGATAACAGGGTAAATGCATGAGGCATAGCTAATGACAAATGCTCATGTCTGTGTGTGCATGTTTGTCTGTGTAGATTACACAAATGAACATAAGCCTGCATTGATTAATCATTTGTTGCCTTAACACACCATGACCTGTGCAACCTATAGAAGACAGAGTTTATGTGGTGTTCCAGTTCCACATGTTTCTAGTCTATGATGGTGGAGGGCCCATGAAGGGCTGGCAACAATGGCAGGAAGCTGAGGGGTCACACTTCCAAAACTTCAAGCCTACTCCTGGGGAAGTACTTCCACCATCAGTGTCTCACCTCTCAATTAGCACCACAAACTGGGAATCAGTGTGCAAATGTTCAAGATATGAGAAATATTTCATTCAAACCACCACAAACCCCAAATGCAAGTGAATTGAAACATAGGATTCCAATTTATCAAAGCTCATAAAGAATTTCATTCAAGCTAATATCTTTGATGCTTAATCAGGTCAGTTTGAAGATATTAAAGGGTCACTAATTGAATATTAAAGCAGAGGTATTCTATTTATCCAGTCAAATATAAGGATTTCACTAATAATCTTGGTACTTGAACATTAAGATAGTGTAATTTATAACAGGAATCTTCTCAGCAGTAGAAAATGGACTTGAAGAAATACAAGCTGTAAGACTGGAAAGATGGCTCAGTTGGTAAAACATTGCTATTATGAATATTACAGCAATGGACATGGCTGAGCAAGTACCTGATTTGGCCTAAGAGTGGATAATAAAAATGTGGTACATGTATACTCCAGAATATTGTTCAGCTGTAAAGAAAAATAAAATGAAAATTTCAGGTAAATGGATGGAACTAGGAAAGATCGTATAGCATAGGTTAACCCAGACCAGAAGACAAATATCACATGGTAGCATAGGTTAACCCAGACCTGAAGAGAACTATCACATGTTAGCATAGGTTAACCCAGACCAGAAGACAAATATCACATGTTAGCATAGGTTAACCCAGACCAGAAGACAAATATCACATGTTAACATAGGTTAACCCAGACCAGAAGACAAATATCACATGTTCTTTCTCATCTGAGGATCTTAGCTCCAAATCTTCAGGTGTGAGTACATAGCCTGGAGTAGTTGCAGAAACTTGAAAAGTAAAAGTGACCCTTGATAGAGCGGGAGGGGCAGTGGAAAGGGGAATAGTGGGGTACAAGTGATCTAATGGAGGAAATGGGAAAGATGGAGGACTCCAACAAAGGGTGATGGAGAAAAATAAATACCGAAAGAGGTAGAAGGGTAAAATAACAGTAACAATATCTAAATAGTAGTAATAATATCTAAAACCTCATTAACTACCTATCTAAAATTACCTAGAATGTAGCAAGCTTCTTCTTTTGGACCACCAACCAGCTCCCAAATCATAGCATAGAGACTTCCTATTAGTTATGAATGCCCAGTCTAGCTTAGGCTCATTTCTAGCTAGCTCCTAACTTAACCTGTTTCTCCTCATCTACATTTTGCCTTGGGGACTCTTATCTTTCCTTCTGCATGTTCTTCTCTATGTGTGCTGGCTGGCGGCTGACTGGCTGGTCCTGCTTGTCTCCAGTTCATTCTCTCCTCTCCTTCCTCTTGCTTAGATTTCTTCTCCTACTTATTCTCTGGGCTTGGCAGCCCTACCTATCTCTCTACTGTTTAACTATTGAGTGTATAGCTCTTTATTAGACCACTCATGTATTTTAGACAAAGTAACACAGCTTCACAGAGTTAAACAAATTCAATATAAAAGAATGCAACAAATCCTTGAATCATTAAACAAATATTCCACAGCATAAACAAATATAACACATCTTCAACAAATATTCTACAACATATGTGTTTGTGCGTGTAACAAAAATTAGTGAAAAACAAAGCCATGAACTTGAAAGGGAAAATTGAGGGGTATATGAGAGGGTTTGGAGGGAATAAACAGAAGGAGGAAATGATGTAATAATGTTATAAATCTCAAAAATTAAATAAATCATGTTTTAAATACCAGCTTAGTGGCTCATGCTCATAACCCCAGAGCTAGAGAGGCAGGCAGGTGAATGCCTGGGGTTTGCCAGCCAGCCTTGTTTGCTTGAAGAGCTCTGGGCAAACATGAAAGATACTGTCTCGAGAAAGGAGGTGGGGACTGGAGAGATGGGTCAGCAGCTAAGAACACTTGCTCTTTCAGAGGATTGAGGCTCAGTTCTCAGCACCCACATCAGTTGTCTCAGAACCATCTATAACTCCAGCTCCACAGTATCTGACTCCTCTAGCCTCTCTGGATACCTGCACTCAAGAGCACAAACATACATATAGATAATTTTTAGAGAAAAAGAACAAAACATCCAAGGAACAACAACCAATGTTGTATGCATGCTCTTACTGATATGCATATGGACCCACATGTACATAGACACAAATATATATGTGTCTGTACACTCACATGTACACATACACATAAATGTACATGGACTGTATTAAATAAAATTTATTAGAGAGATGCATAAATTTACTATTTTTGTAGACGGAGACTGCTCATTCCTTCCTGGCTGCCCACATGCAAATAATGACAAAAAAATGATATTAATTAAAACACTGCTTGGCCTATTAGCTCAGGCTTCTTATTACCTAACTCTTACATCTTAAGTTAACCCATTCCTACTGTTTTGTATTTTACCATTAGACTCGTGGTTTACTGATAAGGTTCTTTGAAGTCTGTCTCAGTTGGCAGCTACATGGCATCTCTGACTCTGCCTATTCTCTCTCTATATCTCTGCTCAGATTTCCCGCCTGGCTTTACTCTACTAAACCATTGACAGAAATAGCTTAAAATCCTTGAACTAACAATAGCCAACCTCTTACCTAGAATACTCTTTGTTTTGGTCCTCAAAGGGCTCTAGTAGGTCCAAGCATGGCAGACTTGACTCTGGCAGGCATTGCCCTTCCCTTATTCCCTCTGCTTTGCAAAACTGTCAGATTACATTCCTAAAGTTAGACACCAAGGTCTGTTCCTTTACTTGGTCACTTACTCCCCCTGAAGATGACCACCAAAGTCCAGCTATCAAAGCATTGAAGTCCAACAAATAAAGTCCCATTTTGGCTACATGACCAATCAAAACAAACCAACTCACCCTAACACAGGGTTTCCCTTCTTCCTTTCATATATGCTGTTTGTTGAAGTGTCATGCCTGTCTCCTCTGTCCAGAGTCAGTCCTTTGTCCCTCTGAGGCAAAACATCCAATTCTCCTGTTCTTTGTTCCTTTTCTCATCTCCCTGTCCCTTGTCTTTTCTCCTTAGTACCTTTCTCTCTAGTCTCTCTTTGTCCTAGGCCTCTGTCTCATGTCTTTGTCTTTCATTCCCTGCCCTTTGTCTCTTAGGGGCAAATAAATAACCTTTGTGCTGAGAACTTGGTCATGGCAAGTTTTGTTGTTGTTGTTGTTTTTAATAAAAAGCCTCTATTTTACTAAAATTAAAACTCTAGTCAGACTGGTGAATCACTGAACTACCCCAGACACATAAAAGTCCAGAGGTTCCATGGATGGGAAACTTTTACCACTTCAAGCCCTGAAAAGATCGTCATGTGCTAGGTCTGTCCTCACAGCAATCTGCAACACCCAGGATTCCCAGGCTCAAGGCTTCCATTTCATTCTTCCAAAAGCAATTTCATGAAACATAAATGTAGCCAAACCATCTTAATTATGAGAAACCATAGAACACTCGCACTTCAACTCAGTGTTCAAGGCCTGTATTGCAGTCCCAGGCGGCCGCACATGCCAGGAGTGTGAGCACCTGAGAGGCTGCAGCAAGAGCAGTGTTGTATGTTTGAGGTCAGCCTGGGCTACATAGTGAACCAGGCTAGCCTGGACTACAGTGGGAGGCACTATTTCAAAAGTCAAACAAAGAGACAAGACATCTTCATGGATTCTTTACAGCGAGGTCTTTCCATATTATTTTTTATTCCTCATTTTGCAAGTTCTTCATATACCACTTCCCTATCACGCCTCTATTTTCCATCCTCAGTTCTTTGCTTTTGCTGCCTTCTCACCAAGAACCTTCTTTGTAGAAAGTTAGCAATCTTGACGTTTTTGAAGTGCCCTTCAGCACACCCTGCCCGTTTCTCCATTTAGAAACAACCAGTGTTCCCTTCACTCACACTCTTCGGTCCTCCACACTTGTTTTCTTCTCACATTATCATGTCTAAATCACATGTCTGCAAAATCCAAGAGTCCTTCTATATCTTTCATGGTAGACAACACTAGATTATCATTGCACAACTAAATTAATTCATTTATATAAAATGATTCTTTAGTAAATGGGTATTAATAGTTTCTAAGTGTCTGGCGCAATGAAAGTTCTCAAAACCATTCATGGAATGTAAGTATAAAATAAGTGAGCAATTTAGTGAACTGATTGCTAAGAATACCTACTGCAACCCAACAGATCATTTCATTAAATATCATTGTCTTTCATCTTCAGATAAGTAGATACTAGTTGAATTCATGAATTCAGAAACTATACATTGGGAAAATCCATGTGCTGTGGACATCTGCCTGTGTGGTAAATACAAGACCAGCTCCTGGACAACATTTAATATTTTCTGCACTAAATTTTTGGGAACTTGTAAAAAAAAAAAACAGAAAAAAAAACTCTCCAAGTGATAGCCCTCTAAAGCCATAAGGGAATTGTCTGTTGTGGCAGAGGGGCATTGTCATTTATTTGGCTCCACACAGTATGTGACTTTTATATACAAATAAAGCCATGACAGATTAATGATGTGGTGAAAATTTAATCTCCTCTCTTCTGCAATGGTTAACACTTATATAATCTTGAGGATCCTATGACTTTTGTAAGTTTTAGGAGTTTCCTAACTAAGTTTTGTAAATTTTGTTTACTTCCTGAATCTTAATTAGTCTTCATTTCCTTCTGGGAGAAAATGTTTCAGTTCAGATGAAATCCCTATTGTTTTGTCTCCAGATCATCCCAGGATTTCTCTCATGTGGGAATAAGCCACTCTTGGTAGCTGATTTGCATCAGTCATAGTTCCTTACAGAAACAGAACCAACAGAATGATCATATATAGATATTGGAGAATTTAACACAGAAATTGGCTCACAGGAACCACAACTGGATAGTCTATGATTCTTGATATGGACTTCAATGAGATGCCTTCTGAGAATGATGATGAGATTCTTAGCAGTAATAAAATTCTTCCCAAGCCATTTCATTCTAGCAGGACCAAGACTGTGAAGCAATGCTAAGTGGGTTAAATCCGGTCAAAATCTTGACCCTTTCTATCTTCTAGGTTATCCCTCTCCTGTCTCTGCTTCATTGAGTGTAATGTTACATGCCCTTTTAATCAGGTTCCAAAAAGTCCTTTTCTCAATGACTCAGCTCCCAAGTGATCCTAACCTGATCCTTTGATGGGTGAAACTCACAATACCACCAAACTACAGCCAGCTTGAGTTTAGAAGGCAAATTTATGTTAAGATGAGAGTGACTGAAAGCTCTAGATCCCATCCTGTATTTCCTCTGTTTGCAGAAAGCACTTTCAGTTACAAACAAACAAAAGCACAAACGAAGTGCTACAGAAATTCAGAAGGTATTTACGGAAAAAGGTTCTCTCAGAATTCCTTAAAACTTTGGTGCTAAAACTTACCACACTGATTTTATGAAGCTTAAAATGACTTCCTTAGTTAATGTGTCCATGATAACACTCGTCTCTGTTCTCAGTGTTCCCACTAAAGCAAAAACCCATGGATGCAACTCTTTCTATGCTGTTAGGGTTTGTTAATAGCTCATTGTGAATCATGAGATAAAAGTTGGAACTCGTGAGCCTAGATCTGAAGACTCTTCCCAGTGGGACACCACCACTTACCCTCACTTCACTTCAGCTTTCACTAAATATTTCTGGTATTTGTCTTTGACAGGCCAAGCAAATTCTCGCCCCAGACTATTGTATAAGCTATGGAATTTTCCGGCAGTGTGTTCCACCAGTGCTTCTGATCCCACAGCTCTCACTCGCCTTCACAGCTCAGTCCAAACCTCATTTCCTGTGTACAGAACCAGGCAATCACTCATCTTATTCTAGTTAAGCAGCTGTATTTGAATACCATAGACTGAGAAGCTTAAACAATAGAATTTTGTTCATTCCAGATTTAGAAGCTGGAAAGGACAAAATCAGACCACCAGCATATTCAGTATAAGATAAAGACCTGCCTTGTTATGTAGCATCTTAGCACTGTGTCTTCACAAGGGCTCTCACACAAGCATCTAAATTCCATAAAGGTAATAACCCGGTGTGTAAGGGCTTCAACTCAGGTTCTAATTGTCAAATATGGACAAATATTCTTCCCCCCTCTCCCTCCCTCCCTCCCTCTCTCTCTCTTTCTTTCTTTCTTTGAGACAGGATTTCTCTGTGTATTCCTGGCTGTTCTTTGAACTCACTGTGTAGAGCAGGCTGACCTTGAACTCAGAGACCTGCCTGCCTCTGCCTCCCGAGAGCTGGGATTAAAGATGTTTATAACCTCCACCTAGCTCAAATATTCTTACATTATGAATTATATTCTCATATGTAAACTTTCAAACTACTCATACACCTGGGCTTTATGGGGCTTTTCAATTTCCAGATGAGGTTTATCTTTTGTGTGAGTAAATGCTTGTCAAGTGAATGAATAAATCGGTCAATATATCAATTACAAAGTGATTGTTTTTTTTATAAATAAAGCATTCAAAATTTGAATTGCCCCTATTTTTTGATCATCAGATTAAGAAAGGAATACAATACATATTCTTTTAAAACATGAATTAAGAACTAAATATAAATAAACCTCCTGGTTTTCACAAAAATGAAGTATATTTCCTGTGGCATATGGCCTAGTGATTAAGGACCAATGACATGGGAACTCTCACATTCAAGTATCAACTTTAAATTTACTTCACTGTCTTCAAACTGTCAAGTGCATACTTTGAGGACTGATGTTGACATGGCAGGGTGAAGGGTCATCTAAGACCCTGCAGAGAGTCTTTGGGGAAGAAAACTACAAGGCAAGTTCTAGAGACAAATGTGGTCATAGAATTAGCACGTCGGGAGGATAGGCAGCTGAGACTCTTGGATGCTCTTAGAAAATCATTAAATTCTAATTAATATTGAATTAGGATACCACAGTGTCAGGCACCCCAAAGTGTTTCTTCTCAGATTCAAAATGCCCACCCCCTCCTGCTGCTCTTCCAGATGCTCACCACTGATGCCTTGCTGCTTGTCTGGGGTGGGAATCCCTGAAACTTCCAAGTCCACACACAGCAGGTGCTGAAAATTCATTACCTGATGCTGCCTCAGAGAGAAGTTAGATGGGTAGGTGCTTCAGTGACCTGGCATTCCGAGATAGACCTGAGACTCCTCACTCTTCCAAGCAACTGCTGTGGGTATGCATAGGGATGACAGCTGCTCACAGGATACTCCAAGAAGAGCACCTTCAAGTCAAACAAAAATTGGTTTCCAAACTTAGTGAAGAGATATTTATATATCATTCCTCTTCATACTTGAAACTTCAGGAATTAAGTACCACAAAGACTCAAGATGGTGACATTAAGGCTCAAGAACATTGATGTGAAATGAGAGCAGTGGATTTGCATCACCATAGATTTCTAGGGACAGAATCAGCAGGATGCTCGCTAACAAGTAAGAGGGTATTCATGATGGAACTCCCATGATTTGTGGAGGCCAAGAACTCTCATGAAATAACATCTGCCAAGAAATGGAGAACCAAGAGAGTCTGTAGCATAGTCTTAATCCAAATGTCTAAATTGTCTATAGGTAGTATTGGCAATGACAGGGATACTCATCAAAGTCCTAGAACCCAAAGACTCGAGGACCAGGAACTCACCCCTATGTCAGAGAGAAGTGGTCATACCACTCTTTTATTCGTGAATACATCTTTCTTAGCTTGTCAGCAAAATAACATTAATATTAATTATATATAATAGTAATCTCTCATGTCTCCCACCACTTCTGCTAATCCCATCCCTTTCTTAGCTAATCCTTATGTGCACATCATACCTAGAAGACAGTATTCCTCAACACTTTATACATTTCTCCAGCTCTGGTGTTATCTCTGCCCCATCTTCTGTGATGTTCCCTGAACCCTGGATGACTTCAGCATTCAGCACACACAGATCCTCAGCACTCTGAGGAATTATGAATCTCTGTAGTAACCAGTGTCCACTGAAAAAGAAAGTTCTCTTTCTTTTATAAAGAAGCATAATTCATTAAATAAAGATCCTGGCAATAAAAAAAAATTAATGAGGAACTAATACATCTTAGAGCAGGGGAAGATGGAGGTCTGAGATAAGGAGACAGAGACAGGCAGAAGGAGAATTTTCCCTTTCTTGTCTCCAAATAGGTGGGTGGACCATCAAATGGGAATGAGGCTCAGTCACATGCATGGCAGTTACAGTCGGCCTTCACTCAGTCTGTTTACTCAAATGCTGATGATTTCCAACTACACTCCACAGATAAACTCAGAAGTCGGTGTTGCCAGCTCTCTGGGCATCCTTTCTCTCTTCTTCATTTCACCCCACCTGAAACTGAGCCTAAGTCTAGTCAAGGAGTTTCCAGTCTCCTCTAACCTTTTCCACTGGACTCTGGAGAAAGGTTTCACTAACTGATATGCTTCTCTTGATGGCATGCATTCCTCTATACTGTGCACCCTTCAAGATGGGACTCAGGCACCTCATCTTCCCAGTATAACTCCTGTTATACTGTTGTCTTGGTTTCTAGTCTTCTGCTGTTGTAGGTTACAATGTCGTCAGCTTTAATATCATTTTCTGTTCTTTGTTGAGCACTAATGACTTAGAATAGCCCTTAGCATAAAATGACTATGATTATTTAGTATCCAGTATTATTTATTTATTTATTTTTGTGTGTATATATGCATATGTGCTTTTTCATGTAGGGGGATGTATGTAGTTATATGAGCACTTTTGTACATATGCATGTGGAGGTCAGAGGAGAGCCTTAGGTGTCATTCCTTGGGTACTGTAAACCTTTCCTTTTTTCTTTTCCGAGGCAGGGCCACTCACTGGCATGAAACTGACCAGTTCAGTAAAGTTGACAAGCTCAGATATCCTCCCCTCTTTGTCACTGCCTCAAACGTTGGCGGTTCAGGTGCACACAAACATGCTTGATTTTTTATGTGAGTGTTGTGTTGGGAGAGGCTGCTCATTCATTCTCAACAGCCCAGACCTGAAATAATCACACAGAAACTGTATTAATTACAACACAGCTTGTTCCATTAGCTTAGGCTTCTTATTAACAAACTCTTACATCTTAAACTAACCCATTTCTACTAATCTGTGTAGTGCCATGTGACTGTTGACTACTGGAAGATATGGTACAATGGCTGTCTCCTGCAGCAATGGCTGCATAGCATCTTCCTGACTTTGCCTTCTCTTCTCCTCTATCTGCTTGAATTCTCACCTTTCTCTATTCTGCTATGCTACTGGCCTAAACAACTTTATTCATTAACCACTTAAAGCAACACATATTCAAATAAAAAGGAAGGTTTTAACTTTAACATAGTAAAATTAAATATATCTAAACAGGTATCAAGCAAGAATTACAGTTACAATATTAATATCTACTTTATCTTTTATAATAACTAAGGAAAACTACAATTATAACCATCTATTCTTCAACTTCACCAAAGACCCCAGAAGGATATAATATTACCTAAGTAAACAAGAAGTATATTATAAGCAACTTCCAAAACTGTAGAATTGACAGAGACATCTTGCTGCCTGAACAATCATCCAAAGTTCCTCTGTAACACTGGGATGTCCATCTTTAGCCTACAGGCCCACAGTATCCAGCAGACTTTTCTATGAAGCAGGAAATTTCAGAGATAGTTCTGCTTATATTGGTAGTTTGTCAACCACCTTTTATTGTGTCCTGCAGAATGTTCAGCAGACTCCTTCATGAAACAGGAGCCTCGAAGGACTGTCTTACCCTTGCTAGGCAACTTCAGCCATCACCATTCTGTGGGTCCCACATGTCCAGTCTACACAGCATACCATCAGCAGTCAGGACAAGAGCAGTCTCTTGTCCAAATGGCTAATAAACTCCATAAGGAGCCTCTTTGATGCCCATTTCTTCTTGAAGTAATTGGTGCTGCCAGGAGCAGAAGCATCTCATGTCATGAAAAGCACTAAGTTATTAAAACATTTTGAATGCCATATTCTGAAGGTCTCTGAACTATTTGAAGAATACCTGTCTAACTGAATTATATCTCTATATATTTAGAAAACTTAACTAACATGACTAGAAGCTTGACTATTATAGATGACTATCTATTACCCTTATTTTTTAACTATACATTACATTTTTAAGTGAGCTGAACAAACACAATACTTTAGTCAGGAGCAGAAATATACAAATAACAAAATTGGCCTTAAATTTGTATCAACGGACCATGATCCATACCCATGCTAGGTATTCATCTCTATAGCATATCCCCCTTTAAATGTAAACAAACATTTATAAACAACCATTTAGGGAATTTGGGAGTAGTTCTTTCCAAACTGCCTCCTGTTTTATTTTTTGAACAAAGTAATTTGGGGGGATATTTACAGTGGTCTTTCAGGGGATCTTGATCAATCAAACCACTTTAGTGTGGAAGGAATCCACGGGTTCTCATCCTCTGTGGAAATCAAAGAAGAATCTCCTTTCTAAAGCAATAATCATTAGAACTGAAATTTGAAGTCAAGTCATCTTTAAAATATATATGTTGGTTTATCTTAGCAGCCTATACAATGAAATGTCTCTCTGTACTTAGTTCCTTCACTGTCAAAAAATTTAAAGAAAACATAATAATATGAATAACCCAGACCCTCTGTGTATTCTCCATCTTTATGTGGCTTATTTATGTTTACTCCTGTAATCTATGACTGTCTGAACTATATCTTTAAAGTCTTTGTTTTATGTTTTTAATGATTTACTTCTTTTTATAACTGTCATGCTCTTTTTCCTCTCTTTCTCAAGCTTACACACATATGTTAAACACCGTGACCCATCTAGAGGTCTTTCCATCTGAATTTGTTTTTATTGCATATCTGTAATCCTTTTCTGACCAGGACTACTTCTTAAAGTGTGAATAAGGCATGGCTAGGACCAGCTCTGTGGTCCTGCCTGTTGGCTCTGCCCAGTCCCACATGGCGGAGGCATGTTCACTGCCTCTGAGAGCCATGCATGCTTCCCCAACTCCAGGGTCACAGCAGGTCTATGTCACCATTAAGCAACTAGTAGCACGCTGCTCACAAACCCCATTTAAGAGCTCAGCTTCCTGGAAGAGTCAGAGTTCATGCTACCAGTAAGAACCAGGAAGTCACCATTTCTTGTGCTGAGTCAGTAAACCTTTTGTTAAAGGATCAGTCAGCAAACAGAGCCTATCTGAAAAAGTGCTGTTATCAAGAAGCTGCACTTGGTTCCTGTTTTTGTGGGTCTAGAAACCTTCTTCATCTTTTTCTTTTTAATATTTCTTAGATTTTACATGAAAATTCTTATACTGGTGCACCATTCTGCACATAGGTGTGAGTGTTCATGCATGTTTGTATATGCACATGCATGTGGAGACCAGAGGTCAACCTTGCACATAATTCCTCAGGAGACAGCTGCCTTTTTTGTTTCTAGAACCTGGAGCTCACCTGGTTGAGTCATGAGCCACAGGGATCTGCTTGTCACTATGTCCCCAGTAGTGGGATCACAAGTACACACCACTGGGTTAAGCTTTTCGTCTGTTTGAACTCTGGTCCTGGTCCTTTCCTGAGCTGATATAATTTGCCCTTTACCGATGGAACTATCTCCCTAGCCTGGTCTTAGAAAGTGCTTCTTGAACACCTCCTTATAGTGTTTTCTTATTCCCAACTTGAGACCTGGCCTCACAGTCGAGTGGAAAACACCCCACCTCCCCACCAGGCAGCCCTCTCCTCCTTTTCCCTCTGTGCTACTGCACCTACCTGTAAGTTCAACATCTCTGAGCTCCTCGCAGTAGCCTGGTATTCTGGGCCGCAGGTCAACACCTCTGTGGTGGCCAGGCTCAGGGTTGTCCTTGGTACTTGGGGACTCGACTCTGGCAGCTGGTCCTATGTGTCTTCATTTCTTATCCATGGATCACTATCATAAACGTGAGAAAAGCTCAAGTATGACATAATGAATGAAACTTCCAGTGACTCAACATCCCCTTCCAGCCCCTGCCTCATTTCTGTTTTCCTTATCCATGGCTCTTCCTCAAGTCCCTGCTTCTCTCTCTGTTCTTCTCTCTTAAGTCCTCTTTTTTTTTTTTAAAAAAAAATAATATTTAACTTGGCTTCTACTTTATTATTCCCTAACTTGAACCAAGAGTATCTCAAACTTCTGGCCAAATCCAGTGTTTTGTTTTTTTAAAAAACTTTTATTCATTATTATTATTGTTGTATTGTATTTGTAGGATGTGCCAGAGAGTGAGTGTCTGTGTGGTCAGAGGACAACTTTCATGAGTAAGATCTCTTTCTAACCTTATGTGGAGTTTGGGGGTTAAACTCAGGCCTTACCCTCTGAACTGTCATCACCCTGGCCCACAGTTGCTGTTTCGTGACTTTCTTTTTCATCAGTGACCTCTCAGAAAAATTTGGCCTGGCTAATCACTTTTTTCGCAGAGACTCCTTGCTCTTGTAATAGCAGATCCTCTCTTAGCTTTCTTTGTGCTGTGCCAAACTGCCTCTACTCTTTACTTACTGGAGTTGGGCTTATTCCTTGGTCTTTGCTGCCAAGCTCTTTTCTCCCTGCCAATTTGTTGAATGTTTGAATGCTCAAGGTCACTGGGAATGATAGAGTAAATTCTAAGAGTCATTCTTGATTTCTGTCTTTTTCTTACTATTGTGAAAATCATTCCCCAGTACATAAAATTCTAGATGATGTTTCTGGCATTGGTCTGCTTTTATGCATGTCTAAATACCACCATCTCTTGGTGTACAGATAGCACATGGTACACACCCCAAAGACCTCCTGCCTATTTATTCCATTGAAACCCATTCTGCATATAACAGGCCTATGAGTAAAAACTAAACAAGACCCAAACCATAAGTCTGTACTTCATTATATTATCCAATTCTGTCTATTGCCCTCCAAATAATATTCCTCCTCCTAAATATGGTCTCTATATATTATTTCTCCTTTTATCATATATTGTTCAATCTTTATCCATTAGTTTTTCAATTTCAATGAATTTTTTTAAAGTATGTTTTATTTTTATTTGTGTGTGTTTGTGTGTGTGTGTGTGTGTGTGTGTATGTGTACATGTGTGTGTGCATACCTGTGTGTAGGTGCCTGTGGATGACAGAAGAGAACACTGGACTCTTTGGGATTGGAGTTGCAGGTAGTTGTGAGCTTCCTGATGTGGGTAATCGGAGCTGAAAGGGGGTTCTGCTCTGTCCAAGAGCAGTATATATTCTTAACCACTGAATTATCTCTCAAGCCCAAAACTCATTAAATTTTACCCACTGATTTGGGATTATGCGTCTTTATTAATCATTCAATAACACCATCTTTCATTTTTGAAGTATAACTTGAATTAGGCTTTGAGGTACTGATGAGGAGTTGGCACCCGGTTTAACTTATGTCAGAATCATTTTATTGGAGTCTTTTGGTATTCTACAGCATAGGTCAAGAAGGCTTGAATGATGCAGGAGATAGAGCGAAAAAGGGTCCAGGAATAATAGAATAGAAATGAAATGTTGAAAGCATAATTTGAAGGTAATTCAATAAGATCTTTTTGCTATGAGAGAGACTTTATAGATGAAACTCTCAAAAGATATGAAATTGTTCTATACTGAGTGTTTCAAAAACCTATTATGAGAGGCTTTCTAACTTTCTTAGGATGTGGAAGAGCAATGTGAAGGTTCCCTAAAATTCATTTCAATTCAATTATTCGCTGTTTAATATTTTATGATCAAGCAAATAAAATTTATTTGGAATCATTTTCTTAAGTTTTAAAAAACATTTTTATATTTTATATTTTTGTTCTAACCATTCAATTTTTCTCTTAAAACATACCATGGTGGACTTTTCAGGTTAATATATGAAGATATCACTCTCGATTTTTACATCTGAGGAATATTTGTTAAGGTGGTTGTTTCATAATTTGACCACGGTCTTTATATTCATATGCCATCCGTATAATTTCTACTACTTCACTGCTTTTACTATTTCAAACAGTGCTACACTAAAAATAGCCAGATACTTATCTAAGACTGAGGAAGCTGTTTCATTCTATAACTATTATTAAATTTGTTGTTTGAAAATTTCATACAGGTGTACAATGCACTATGTTCCTTCTCCCTCATTTCCAGTCCCTCATCTTCTTCCCCTCTTCCCTTCAAGTCAGTTATCCACACCCATGTCCTTTTGTTTTTCCATATAAAGTTGATTATTGTTCTCTAAAGGTCTGTGAAAAATTTCATTGGGATTTTGATGGGGATTGCATTGAATTTATAGATTGCCTTTGGTAGAATTGCAATTTTTACTATGTTGATCCTACCTATCCAAGAGCATGGGAGATCTTTCCGTTTTCTGGTATCCTCTTCAATTTCTTTCTTCAAAGACTTAAAGTTCTTATCAAATAGATCTTTCACTTCCTTGGTTAGTGTTACCCCAAGATACTTTATACTATTTGTGGCTATTGTGAAAGGTGATACTTCTCTGATTTCCCTTTCTTCTTCTTTATCCTTTATGTATAAGAGGGCACTGATTTTTTTGAGTTGATCTTGTTTGTATCCTGCTACATCAATGAAGGTATTTTTCTACTGTAGGAGTTCTCTGGCAGAGTTTTTGGGGTTACTTATGTAAAACTATCATATCATCTGTAAATAACAAAAGTTTGACTTCTTCCTTTCCAAGTTGAATCCACTTGATCTCCTTATGTTGTCTTATTGCTGGTTTCCAAAGTGGTTACTTTGGAAAATAGTGTGACAGTTTCTAAGAAAAATGGGAGTTAACCTACCTCAGGATCCAGCAATGCCACTCTTTGGCATATACC